>NC_143441.1:3859285-4502500 GCF_987193195.1 Phasianus colchicus | reverse complement strand
ATTTTGTAGCCTTCTGTACTCGTTATAGGCAATTACTTAATTTCTTTGAAACGACTCGCATTTCTGTGCATTAAAACAAATTCTTACATGCCTTTGGTTAAGAAGCTACGTTCCTTTGAGTAGCAAGTGAATGCTTGGGACAGAATTGCTTTGGTAATTTTCTCTTTAAAGTTTTCAGGCAGCTGAAAGATATCTGCTGTTTTGCCTTTATTGTGTGCAGTTATCTCTCTGGGATAAGGGAAGCAATCAGGAAGAATGTGATCAGTGAGTCTGACATAACTCCGACACCGGCAACAGCAAATAATTGACTGATACGAAGGAGATTTATCTCTGTTGTAAAATGGTTAAGAAATTAAGGCATGTTATAGGCCAACTTCTAATCACCGATACATAGGAATTTAACTGATTTGCAGTCAATGGAGTCGCTCCAAATGTACACTGCCCTAACGCGGGTCCTGACACCGTTTTCTATTTCAAAGTGAGTCAGCTGTTGGTCTGTACTTTGTGAATGAAAGAGCCACTTAAATCTGGCATTTAAATGATCCAGTCGATTGTTTAAAAGAAAAAAAGCGAAAAGAAAACTGACACACCCCAATAATACTCCGTCTATAGCGTACGTCCTGTGTTTTCTGCCACTTCACGAA
Source organism: Phasianus colchicus (assembly GCF_987193195.1). Taxonomy (NCBI): domain Eukaryota; kingdom Metazoa; phylum Chordata; class Aves; order Galliformes; family Phasianidae; genus Phasianus; species Phasianus colchicus. The sequence goes on along the minus strand of NC_143441.1, from coordinate 4,501,856 downwards.
TTTAAAGGATTTTTTTTTAATCCTACATCACTGCATAAGGAGATGTTCACCAGAGGCTATGGGGGAGGAAAATGGGAAGCAGCAAACCCAGCCCCCTCTGTTTTTCAGTCTATTCCTAGAAATGGCCTTTTTGATAACACTAAATAAAATGAAATTATTCCTTTGCCACAGATTCAGAGCAATCCCAAAATAAGGGAACAAGCCAAGGCCCTGATAGTCCTTTTCACTTAAGCATCCTAAAAATAGAGTAATTGGAGGTTTGTGGGCAGAGCTTTCAGAGCAGAGTCATGCCTTTTCTATGACTGAAGTCTAAATTTGTTTGCTAGAGTCTGAAAAATGCCCCAAAGAAAAGTAGGTGTACAGAAGAGAACTTAAGCTTCTGCCTCAAACTAATTTCTGTTAGCAGAGTCATTTACAATTCAAGCAGAATTTATGCTCACCTGAGATGATTTGTGTTTTCATCTATGCCCTGAGTAAAAACACTTCAGTTTATATTATTCTCATTAAAAACAGCCTCCACCTTAACATCCTCTCTTAAATAGTCCTCGGTGTTGCATTCTTGGGATGTGCTAGGCATTTTCCAGCTAAACCTTTTTGATGAAGCAGAGAAGGATGGATTAGTTCACTCTTAAATATGAAGACTTTGGCAATAAAGCCCTACTGTTGCCATGTTCCATTGTAAGGCAGGTCTCTGGGAGGTAATGGAAGGAGTAAGCAATTGCAGGTAGATTATATAAAACTCAAGCAATAGAACAGTGAGCCACCAGACTTTCTGTGAAACCTAAAATAAATCAGGAGGGGTTACAAAAAAAAACAAAATACCTCATCAGTTGTAACACTTCTCTGCACGAAACTTGGGAGGTAGTATTTCTTCTAGGTGCAAACAGGCAGGTGATAAACCACAGTAGGTGCAAACTCAGTGGAACAAAAGCATAGTCAATTTGTTGCATAACTAATGTGTTTTGGGGGAGTTTGGGGAGGTTTTTGGCTTTATTTCTTTTTAACTGGCTATTGAGTTGTCTGTCTTCTGGGGGCAGCAGGTCTGGTGTGATTCTCACTGAAGAGTCAACCAGGAGTTGAGTCAAGTTTTGCGGTTGATGTAACAACTGCTGCCCTTTAGCATGCTTTCTTTGAGTTAAGCATATGCAGCCCGCATTGAACTCCCTAGAGACCTGCTGACTGTTACAACCAACACCAGCAGGGTCAAGATCCCAAGTCTCCACTCATGAAAAACTTCTTTGAGATTTATGGTGAGATTTTATTCTACTTGCAGAATCCCAAGCAGGGACAACTGTATGCTTTGTGTGAGGGATGCTGCAGAATTAGGTGCTGGATTATTGCATGCTTCCCCCAGCAGACCTTGCATAAAAGGCTAACAAAAAGGTGTTTTTTTCTAATTCTCTGTTTTAAAAGGTATTTATAGTTTGTTGCAATTTGAGTGTTTTCGGACACAGAAACACAAATTATCCCAAACTGAAGAAACAGATGGATTCAAATAAAAAAGAATTTGCGTGACGGAATTACTGAATGTGACTTATAGGGACTTTACCTTAATATTCACACCAATGTACTTTGCTTTTTAACATAGATTTTTTTCAGGGTGGTTAATTATTTTTTACACTTCCCTCTCCTACCTATTTTAAAATACTGGAAAAACGGACATGTAGATTAGAGCTTCCCAAAGACATTTTTAACTAGCTCTTACTCAACATAACATTCTCAGTCTCGCTGATCTTAGCAGCATTACAAGGGTCATATTTTCACAGGGATGAACCATTCATGGCAATTTCTCCAATAGATTTGACACCAACATTCTTTTATTTTGGAGATAAGCTTTCTATTTTTGTCCTATTTTTCCCACAACTGACATATTTATTGACGCTATTGCAAGGAAAATCCTCCTTTCCATTAATATTTGACTTCTGCTCTTTCCTCTTGAAGAGTTTCAGGATGATAGAGCAGTAAGGGAAGCTTTGGTCAGTATTAGAATAAGCATGTGCATGCATTAATAAAAAAACAACCTCTGAAGTTTGAGAATTAATATTTAAATGAACACGTACACAAACACCATGGTTATCCACACAGATGTAGCATTTTATTTGAGTAGACTCCTGCTGTAGATCAACAAGTAGCATTTATTGATTGTTATAACAGCAGTTCTAGTTCCAGAGAAGATTTTGATTGATTGTCCTCATCCAAAGTGAGTTCTTTCTCCATCTCTCTAGAGTGTTCAGTGGCATTGGCAGAGGATAGTATGGAGACAAAAGATTCCTTTCTGAGGAAAGGTCTTTACAGTGTCTGTTTAGATTCAAGTAATTAGTTCAATGCTCTTTGCTATTTTTATCCAAGCAAATTGATGTATCTGTTATGCTAAATTTATAAACTACTGGTAGTCTTATAGTTATCTCATGTCAAGTCTTCATCCTACTAAATAAGGTGAATGTAAATTATTCTACTGAAGAGAGCAGGAATGCATCTACAACTTGTGCTGTTTGTTTAATCAGACAAATCTTTCTCTGTTACCTTTTAAAATCAGTATTTCAGTTTTAAGAATTCCAAGCATCTAAAGCATGTAGAATTCTTTATTGAAAAGCTAGAGAAATACTTAAATAACTTTGCATTTTTTATCTAATATTAAGCCGTAAGATACCTTACTGCATATTTGAGCCCTACATGTTTTTTGCAATTACAGTTTAATCTCAGACTAGGTCAGGAGGTAAAAATGTTCTTCGTGTATTTTTCTGTGTATTCATATAGATAAACAAACTCAGGCACCCCTCACTTACTAGCACCAGATGCAACCACTGAAAGTATTTTGTAGGTACTTTTTTGGATCATGATTATCACCTGATAGGCAGCCCACTTTCCTTATCCTGCTGTATTCCTGCCACTTTTTATGATCTAAATGATCTCTCACATTTTAACTGAGTTTTTACCCATTGATAGAATCAAAAATGAAGTTTGTCCTCCACCTTTTGCTTTTCCTTTGTAAGATGAGACGTATGATACAGGATCCTGGAAAGGAGATGTGTGAATATACTACAGTACAGTACTACATCTTAGTGAGTTCTCCACTGATGACTTGTCTTGGTTAGGCTCAGTAAGTTCTCCAAATTTCTTCAGGCTATTGCCCAAAAATACTGTTACTATTGTAAGTCAGCAGCAGCAGTTCCCCCCGCAAAGAATTCTGTGCATGCATTCAGCCCTTCTGAACAATGAGACTGATTACAGAGTTAATAATCTTCTGACAAATTGAACTAGAAAAACCTGCTTGGAGGCTATTCTGCAAAAGATCCATTTTTGCAATGGCATGAGCATTAGATAAACCTCCAGAACTTGCAGGACTGAACTGCCTCATCATCTGTGCAGCTTCCTAAGAACTGGACTCTTCCATGTGAACTGGAGGGAGGGCTTTGCTCCATGCCAACGCAGGAAGGCTTGGCTCCCTCTGAGCTGCAGCCTACCTCTGGATGGCAGTACGGTCACTGGGAATGGGTGGGAATTCCTCCAGCTTTTTCTCAGGAAGCAGGAGCCTGGGAAACTTACTGGTTTTTACTCCCATCAACTGAGGTTTGCCTTTGCCTCGATTTTTCAAAATTTGCCACAAAGTGCAAAACCTGAAGGCTGGAATCTCCATGCAGGGACTGCAAATCTGTATCTGCAGGAAACTTCTTGAGCTCCCATGTTTTCAAGGTTTACTGTCCCTTCCCCCATCTGAATAGTTCATTACAACTGGTCAGCATTCTGAGGGGCTGCTTATCTACTCTGATCTTATTACACTGCCTGACATGAATTACTGTATGTTCTCTATAAATTGGTGACTAAGTAGGAACTTCTTTCATGCAAACTTGCTATACTGACTTACAACTTATTTTTTTTTATTTTAAATTAAATTTTTAAAATGTTTGCAGAGTATAAAGATGTTCAGCTTAATAATAAGCTTTCTTGAACTATGAGGAAACTAGAGGCACACTAATTGTAAGTGAACAGTTTTAGAGCATATACATTTCTCCTCCACGTATGCTGCAAGTAGGAATTGTCTGACTGATTTTCTCCAAGTTTAGAGTTTAGCATAAGTTTTTCTCTTTGGCCTTCAGAGTGTATCTGGCTTTTTATTTTTTAATTTTATATTTTTTTGGAAACAAATGTTGCCAGCCAAATCAATGGGATTTGAAACAGTATAGGGAGCCAGAAATCGAACTTCACAGTGAAATCATATAGTCGTCATTCCCATAAAGTGAGATTGCTTTCTTGATAACATTCATGCACATCATAGCTTTCTTAAAAGTAACACATCAGTGTAAATGTGTATGCTGGCATACTAAGCAAAGTCAGATTTTCCTGGTGTTGTATCTGTGACACCAACTGGGAGTCTAAAATGGTCATCAGCAACATTATAAACTATCCTCTACTTTCTAGACTGCCTTTGCAATCTCATTGCCTTCAAATGAAGTGCTAAATTACATTTGCAGGAGCCTAGTGAAGACAATAGGATTAGAATAGGTGCTACTGAAATCATAATTTATTAATGAAGTTAATATGGTGTATGAGGCCAGAGGGAACCCACTGTGATGATCCTAGGCTGAGGCTACAGAGGCAGCATTTAAAGGGAAGGGTATCCAGTGTTTGCTTTCAAATTAAGAAAGATTTTTAGAAATCAACACAGACCTGCGTGCTCTCATTTTCACATTCACTGTCAATGCAGTGCTGTGTTTTAAAATGCTGAAGTGAATAGTAATGCAAAAAGCTTTCCTTTACCAACAGCCAGTTCAGTGTGACAGACCTTTGGTTTCCCATAGAAGGCACAGTAACAGTGCAAGACTGTGCACTTCTGTGTTGTGCATTCCTCTGCCCATTTGAACATAAATATCTCAAACTGAAACTTTTCCTACTTACTTTTTCAGGAAGAAGTTGCAATCTAAGCCTTCACTTTTCAGATTGTTTTATTTTTTCCCCATTCTTAATGCTCATTGCATGTATTGCGGTCAGTTTTTCATCTTTTTCCCTCTAATTAGCTCTGTGATAACTTCTAAGCAATTTACCTCCGCTGCTGGGCTCCAGTCTCAGAAAATCTGAGCATATAAGTGGTCCCATTGATTCCAGTATTTATACTTTAGTGCTGGGTTACATGCTTGAAGAACCAGTTTATACCTTTCAGATATAGATAAATGACTGTCGTATCTTAAAGTCATGATTTAACTGCAACATAAACATGTCTTTGTTTTCATCAAAGCAGTTCAGTTCCTCTGTTATAATAAATTTAACAAGTCTGCATGGGCTTCTTCTAGTGCTTTTTCAGTACATTGTCATCTTTTCCTTGAAGAACCTTGAAGATATATACAGACACCAGGTCATCCAGGAGAAAGAGATTGTACAGATGGTGTGACTGCACTGGGTGGGTGTGTTTGGGGGCAGTTGTGTGATGAGAGCCCTGAAAACGGGCTCAAAGTCTAGTGTCAGTGTTGTTCATTTATGTTGTCACTTCTCAGTTTAGTGCATCTTTGTTTTATCTTTGTTTTGTACACTGGTCTCAATTGCTGGAAGAAATTCTTCAGGGATGTGGTTTTCAAGATGTAACTGGACAGGATGCTGGATAATCTCATCTAGGCTCCCTTTTCTCATCAGAGTTGGACCTGATGGTATTTTGAGGTCACTTCCAGCCTAGGCTGTTCTGTGATTCTGTGAGCCAGGTATTTTTGAAAGCATTCCCTTAACTGTTTTTGTTATTGTGTGGAAGAGGCAGAATTAAAGAATTTATCATCATTATTGTGTATTCATTCACTTCTTCGTTCTTTTCTGATGTCTGTAAGAAGAGAATAAAAACTGGTGGAAACCTGCAGCTGGAAGTGCTCAGAAAACAAGCCCAGTAGTGTGATCAACTGTCTCTGTTGTTAAATTGTTTATGTGAATAATCTGGCTAATAATTTATTGTCAGATCCCTCCTATTATTTCTTACTCTTGTTTGCTGTGCTGGAGTCAGGCTGGGGAGCGATGGATGGGTAAGGGATTGTGTATATAGCTGTGTAAAATTTCTGCATTCACAAAGGCTTTAAATTATCATGTATGGCTTATTTTGATGTGGTAAAGTCTACAGAATTGCTACTTAAGCATGCAGTTCATGTTAATGCAACTCAGCCCCTTGTGAGTTGCTGATTAAGTAGGTTATAGCATAGCCCTTTGCTAGCTTTTCTTTAACTGATACATGGAACTGAGTTCAGTGCTTCTTCACATTTAATATATTATCCTAGAAAACTGGAAAGCAGTCCAACACTTCTTTTTAATCATTGTGGATTTAGATTTTCTCCTTATTTTATTAACTTCTTTTCTGTACAACACTTGGCTTTAGAATATAATGAAAGTGATATTCTGTACTTAATCCTTGTTGTCCTTTAAACCTAGAACTACCTTTTTAATTTTTTTTTTCTTGAAGTGTACTGTGGACAGATTTAAAGGCTTGTGAGTTTCTAGTCTTCCCACATGAGGTAGTTTGGAGCTCAACAGAAATTCAGCTCCATTAGGATGTGAAAGGGAAAGACAAGAAGAAGAGGGAAGATATGTTAGAAATGGAATCACAGAATGGCCAGGGTTGGAACAGACCTCAAGGATCATGAATCTCCAACTCCCCTGCTGCATGCAGGTCTACCAACCTCCACATTTAATACTGGACCAGGCTGCCCAGGGCCCCATCCAACCTGGCATTGAATACTTCCAGAAACAGGGCATCCACAACCTTTCTGGGCAGCTGTTCCAGCACCTCACCACTCTCTCTGTAAAGAACTTCCTCCTGACATCCAACCTAAATCTTCCCTCTCTCAACTTAAAACCATTTCCTGGACAGATAACATTGTGTATGTGGAAATTACAATTCCTGTTTTTTGGTGTTTTTTTTGTATTCTCTATGAGAAAGATGTGTTGTGCTAGGATATGCACACACACAAATGATTCCATACCAGTTGTGTTGATCCCAAGGTAAGGGTCTAATGCTTCTGTGCAGACAAAATAACAGATGAATCAGTTGTTTGTGTGAGCAATTTGATGCTGTGCTGGACCTGCTGCCCCACTTTACTAATAGTTCTGTATAAAGACACTGCATGTTCTCTTGTAAACTGGCAAATACTTTGTAATAGTCACTTAAGTGGCATTATCATCCTCCCTACTAACTGTCCTACTTATAGCATGTTCTTATGGAAGAAAGAACTTTCTCCTAAACTGTTGTGGCTGCTGTTGCAGTAATAGGATATCAAACAGGCAAAATTGTATGTGTTGTCAGTGGCTGCAGTTATACAGTGTTTAACATGAAGACAAGATGTTAAGTTCATATAAGGTACTATATTGAAGTAATTGCCCACTGACTTGATTTCATGGCCAAAGAGAACATTTTAATACCCATGTGAATTTTGAGGTCTAACTTTCCACGTGGAAACACAAAAATCAAAGGCTGCAAATAGGCATTTAGATGCCATAGGGCTGAGAAATATTTATGTTAGTGCACAAAATAAATACCTGAAGTAAACACAGGTAAAAAGAAATGTGAATGATATAATGCTGTGAATATGAATCTGGTCCAAACTGCAGACAAGGGGGGAAAAAAAAGTGTGATTTAAGTGATTTGTTTTATCCACCTCAAAATTAGCTCCATTGACTTGGTTCTTGCCTAAGTCTCTTTGATTTTACTTTCAAGATCAACAGCCTGGCAATGTAAAAACTTCATTCATTAGGCTATGTGATGACTGGGGTTAGGTGAGTATAGGTTTAGGCTAGATTAATGTACACATTTTCACAGGAACACTTAATGGTTAGAATGGATGGCTTTGCATTGCCCTTCTGCAAATCTGTTCAACAGAATAGAGATTGAGTGATTTGGTCAGAAGTTGCACAGAAGGTTAGTAGCAAAACTGAGCCTCTGAGGTGCTGGCTTCCTACTTTCACTACCTGGTGGGAAACTTTCACCCAAGGAAAGGCTGTTTGTCGTTTGAAGATGGGTAACAGAGAGGAAGAAAGGGATTTGAATGCTAATGTGCTTTCACAGCTGTAACCTGATGCTCAAGCTTGCTGCAAGAAACTCAAGTAACTCTGCCTTTCTGTTTAAAAACTGAATATGCATACCTTCCTAGTTAAAAACAAACAGAACCCCAAATCTCCACAAAAGCAAAAGAGAGGAAAAAAAAAAAATCAAAACTATTACATACATAGCCATAGGAATTAGGTATTATTTATTTTTTGGTAGAAGTAAAAAAGCAGAGGTATAACCAAGCAGTTCTTCAAGCATACATACACCACATATAACGTTTCATTCCATTTGAATGATGTAAGAAGAAAATTTATAGTGGGGGAAAAAAGACAATGTGAGATCTAGATAAAATCTCTATTCTGTCCTGCATTTTATCATTACATTCTTGTAATATTTTGAACTCTTGGAAGCTATTAGTGGCTCTTCATATTTTTATTTTAAGGATGCTCATATTTCCAAGCATTTTCTGATTTTGTTCCTATTTGTAAATGTTTAGTGCATTCTTTTTGTCATCCTTTATATTAAAAAAAAATAAAAACAACAAAGCACAAACCTACTGCCAATTATGTTATGTCTCTCATAAGTGTCTCTTTCAAACAATATGTTCAGAAGTGTATTTATTACTTTTTAAAAGTAATACGGTAGGTTTGTGGCGGCTTGAAAAGTAACTTACAACCAGTAATGTTATGAGATTGCTTACACTGACCTACATCTTTAAAGAAACTAGGCTACTTTTAGGACTTCTGGTGGAAGTTTTGTTATTGATTTCAGTGGTACCAAGATCAGGGCCTTTGCCTAGATCCCAGTGATTCTTCAAGCAGGAAATTGTCTGTTAGCGCCTGCTGAAGCAGGTGGCATCAATCCAAATGGCTTCACTGCTTACATACAGTCCTGTGTGTGTGTGTATAAATGTATGTGTGTCTATGTTTTCTGTATTTAAAATTGTCACATCTCTATGTATATGCACACATATACCTGATAATATTTTTCTGCTCTTGAAGCAGAAGGAGTCAATGGTATTTGTGACTGTGCTTTCTAAGGAGCAGCGACAGTTATTCTTTAAGGGTGAAACTGAGCATCCTAGAGTGTTCACCAGTTTGCAAAGAGCAAGAACAGGGAACAGGAAGTATTGGTGTAGCTGCATGCTCTCTTATTTATTTATTCATTTATTTTTATTTCTTTAACCACAGGTTTTCTTCCCTAAAATACTGTTGAAGAGGAGTTTCCTTACAAAGTAAAAGGAAGCTATTGACAAATAATTGCATGGCAACTGTTTAAAGAGCAAAACAAAGCCAACACAACAAAATGAACAAAATTAAACAATATATAATAAAGAATAGAATTGTCCACGTAGCAAAATACTAGAGGATCTGAGAAATGCTTGTCATTGTTTACTGATAGCACCGGTTATAGCAACTGGATTAAAATGATTGGTGTTATGCTGTTTTCCTATAGTGAAGCATTGAACAGAAAGAATGCTGTTACACTGCTCTGAATTGAAGTGATCCTCCTGTATGCCTAACATGTAATACTAGCATTATGTGTGGTGTGTGACATTATGCTATGCCAGCATAATGAATGAAACGTCTGGTGTCTTAAGTACACTTCCATCTTCCAGCAGGTTAAAGTCATCGTCAAAAGGAGAGGCACCCTTTGGGCTTCAACTTTAAGAAAACCAAGTCCTTGTGCAGATTTTTTTCAGAACTGTGAAGCTATGTGATAATTAAGGGCATACTGAAGTTGGAATATATTTTTTTAGAGATAAATATATTAAGATCTGCTCTCTGAAAAGAACTATGTGATACTTAGGTGTTGATGAAGGCCTGGCAAGAAGAAGAGTATCCTGAAACATCTTCTGTAATGATTAAAAAAATGCACTTGTTTATAAGTGTAAAAGGCATCAAATTATGAAAAACTAAACAAAACTCCTAAAATTACTGATCTGTGATATTTGTGATATTATTAAGTATGTTTAGCTGTTGTAGCAGCAGATTTTCTTGTCAAAGCAGCTTGTTGTAGGTGTGCTATAGGAAAAGTGATTTGGCATTCTTCCTCTTGATCTGGCAGCTGTATGTTTTACTGCAGTGCATGTTCTGGTATTGGAAAAAAGAAGAGACTTTGAATTTGTAAGGCTCCATTCTGGCAAAGCTTTCAGTTTCTTTACTGGATGGGCATTGTGATAGGGAAGATGAAAGGAGATAGAGGGCAAATCTGACAGTATGCCTCTAGAATTTGTGGTACCAGTAAAAATCATAGAATCATTTTGGTTGAAAAAGACCTTCAAGACCATTACGTCCAGCCATCAGCCTGACCTACACAGCCCCACCACTAAGCCATGTTCCTTACTACCATGTCCACATGTCTCTTAAAGACCTCCCTGGGCAGCCTGTTCCATTAACTGACCATGCTTTCCATGAAGAAATTCTCCTTAATGTCTAACCTAATTATTTCCTGATGCAATTTAAGGCCATTTCTTCTCATTTTGTCATATGACACCTCAGAAAAGAGACTGGCATCCTCCCCACTGCAACCTCCTGTCACCAATAGAGAGTGCTGAAGGCTCTTTTCTCTTGTCCTGCTCTTCTCCAGACTAAACAGCCCCATTTCCCTCAGTTGCTCCTCATCCTGTTTTCTAGGCCTTTTTCCACCTACATTTATCTTTGCACATACTTGAGCAATTCAATGTCCTTCTTGTAGTGAGGGGCTCAAAACTGAACTCAATATTTGAGGTGTGACCTTGCCAGGGCTGTGTGTGGAAGGACCATCACTCCTCTTGTCCTGCTGGCTATTCTTTCTGATGGATGTAGGACAAGAGAAGTCATTTTCCATCTTTGTCTCTAAAATTCAAGTATGCTGTGTTAAGGCAAGAAGGATGAAGCAGGACAAAAGCATATCTAACAGCTGACAACCTTGTTAATTACATAACATATAAAACAATGGTGGAGCTGTCCTAGATTTGGATTTGGGTTTTGGAAGTCTTCAGTGTTGTCCAGGAAGGGTAATTCAAGGCAGGCCTCCTGACTGGCCTCAGGTTGACAAAACAATTTTGATACTCAAAAAAGAGATACCTCAGCAATTTTAGGTGTGATATTCCGGTCAAAATCTGATCTGCCTGATGTGTATTATGGTTGTTTATTGTACCCTTATTTCCAAAAGATTTTGGAAGGTACACAAAAATATATGCCCAATTCCTAAACTGCTTTGGGTTGTGACAGTGCATTGTGTTAGAGATTCTAAGTGGTGTTTGAAGTTGCATTCAGATATAGAGTTGGATGAAACTGGAATTAGAAGCACTTTGAAAATCTTCAGAAAAAAAATAAAATAAAATAATATTAGGAATGTTTGCTTCACCGCACGAGAAGTGATATGTCGCTGTGTCAACAAATTTTCTTTAGAGGGTGTTGCTTTGTGTGTTTTTCATGGAATTCGTGGTGAGAGATAAGACCCACCTCAAGACAAAGTTACTTGCTTGATACGGCCAGGTCTGTTCCGTCTACATCTACAGATGGAACTTGATTTGCATTTTTCTACTCCGTATATAAGAGGTTGAATTAACTGCTGAGTTGAGTCACCATTTAACCATGCTGCGATTTTTTTTTCCTGAAATTCAACTTAATATTTTCTTTGTTTTGCAACTTGTAAATCCTGTGTAAATCCAGAAATGTGAGGTAAAACATTTTTCCTTTAGCTAACAAGAGTCTCCTTCAGTTGCTGAGTCCCTTTTAAACTGCCTACTCAAGTTTCTCTATCATACGTGACCAACGTTCAAAAGTTACTTTTAAGTTTCTGTGTGGCTATAGATGTGCTAGTTTCTAAAAGAAAATAATTTTAACTGAATTCTGGATTTTTCTTCTCTAAAACTCTTTCTGGTGTGCACAGACAAAACCTACCAAATTACGTAGGTCGCTCAGAAAGTAATGCCTCCTATTTATTTCCGTGGAAACTACAACAGATACAAAGAGCTCAATAACATCATTTGATAGAGCAAATTCTCATCTACAAAACACTAGTTTTTAACTTAGTCACCAGCAATAGCTATACAGTTTTGCAAGCAATGAATAAGAGCCTGCATGCTGTACCTGTAAAAATATGCACCAGCAGAGGTCATCCACAATCATCACTGCTGAAACGCACCACCCACCGCCTCACTGTGCTCACATCCACTGTTTGGTTTCCATAAGCACTCAGCAAGTGTTGATGAATGTCAGTGGGTGCCATTTTTTCTGCATGGAGAAATCTAGGTCCATAACTTTACTTCATGTGCACTTCCATGTCAGACTGCCCCTTTTCTTCTGTCTTTGTCATGGTAACAAAATGTAACGGAATATTGGTGGGAAGGCTCAGCCTCTTCTGCCACATGATCAACATCCACCTCTGATGTTGTGGTCCAACATAAAAAAAAAAAAAAAAAAAAAAATCAGAGGTATGACTTCCAGAGCAGCCCTCATAAATCGTAGAAAAACTGTATATAATATTGTTTTAAAATTCTGGTTAGGCCAAATTCATATCACTTGAATGCTTTGTGGTGGCAATCCCAGGAAGCAATCTTTTACTTAAAGAACAAAACCAAAACAAAGAAACTAGAAATAACACAAAACTACCAGCATCCCATGAAGTATCTTAATGCATTTCTTAGTTCCAGAGGCCTTGCATGTCCTTTTTCTTACCTGTGGAGAGCAGAAGGATTATTTTGATGAAGGGATGCTATAGTTGTTGTGTGGATCTTCAAAATGAGTCAAAAGATTGAGTGGAGAGAGGATGAGACTCAAAAAAGCTTTGTGTTGAAGGCCCTCTCAAAATTGAGAATGTGTTAATATGAGCAACAACAGGCTGTCAAACTGGCAGGCTAGTGAACAAACACTTGTGTGAAGATAATTTGGCAAGTAGAATCATGTGTGCTTTATGTGGTCACTGTGGAAATTAGAACAACATAATACGCAATATTTTTCAAGATAAATAAAAAGTTTTCATTTTGATATGAAAGATCCTCTAGACAGCTACAATATGTTTCTTATATTAAAGTAGAATGGCATTTGCAGAAAAGTTTTAATGCATTTGTTTCCTTTGTTTTGTGATAGAAATTTTTTCAAGTTCTTTGGAAAGTTGGCCTCACCATATACGAATTTTAGAAAATCCTGGGTATTCTTATAGATTTACAATTCAATGGATGGCTCCTTATTTTTGGCACAGCTCCCTCCGGAACAGAGCTGATAGAGGTGGCAGCTCCTCACTATGATGAAACTTGCTTACTGATTGGAGCTTTCTTTTAATTCTGAATTTACTTGCTCTCCTATATGATCTACTCCTTTAGGAGATCAGATGGCAGAAAAGTAACAGGATGGGAAAGTTTCTTGAGGGTTCCTTCTTCCATATTGTTCCACCCTTGTCCTGTCATGATCTACAGGGCCTGATCTTCTGATGTCTTAAAAATTGTCTGCTTTGGTACGGCTAAAACAGCCTTGAGCTAGAAGACTGCTTTATCTCGCCATTTCAAGACTTATTTCTCTTGGCTGTGTGCTATCATTTGTTGTGAACACGGTAGCCTCTCAGAATAGTGTTGTCTCTGTCTCTTGACCTGTGGATGCATACGTACTTCTGCAACGCATCCATTGATGAACAAGCTCCTTTCCACTAAGCAGCATGTCATTTAAAAGGAAGATCACTGTATTCTGGCAAAGGCCTGAAAGGACTCCTGTTAACCTAGAATTAATAAATGACACTTACGTCACTTCACTCTGTACATAGTAGAAAACTTTGCAGATGAAATGTTTTGCCACAGCAGGAGCAAATGATTAGTATATCAGCTTAATAATTGGATCAGAAGTCTGAAGTTTACTAACTCTAAAGCAACATTTAGAGTAAAACTTCTATGCTTTGGTTTCGTGCCAGCAATGGTTTTATTTTATTTTTTTTTCCTGATTGCAGTTGCAGGTGAAATAGTTACTTCTCGTGTTGTACATGGTAAAACCAAATTCCTTTACCTTTTTGCATGTTTAAAGCATACATCATGACTTGCTGTGTGAAGCTAGTAGGGCTATGTTTACAGCAGTAAACCCAATGAAGTAAAATTGTGATGTACTCTTTTATTTCTGTGAGTTTGTTGTATCTATATTTCCATGCTGAAGCCTCCTATTAGAGTGCTGCAGAGCAACCTTACCAGCACATAGGTGAGGACTTTCTTGTGAATTTTTCAGCTTGCTCCTAATTGATGCAAGAAACGTGGGAAATTTTTTTCATTAAGGAAAATAAATGGTTCAGTACAGAGTTATGTCTACTGAGGAATTTTTGTTTGACTTAAATTAACCATGTTGAAGTAGTATTCAAATTTGAGGACGTAGCCATTCAAAGGGCATTGCCATGTAGTTTTTCTTAATAAAATAAATAAATAATAAAACAACAACAACATGACTTTAAAAAGAAAAGATTCCTAAAGCTACAATTAAAACCTTCATGAGTTTTGTAGAAACGCAGTTTCTGTCAGAAGCTGTTACATTAAGCAGCACTAACCTTTTCAACTTTCAGAGGAAATGAAATAAAGAAAATAAAAGACGACCATCTCTGACTAACCTGAAAAGAACATTTAAGTGAAAGAAAGCACCATGGGTAGCCATAGTCTCCCTAACTTTCCAAATTAAGTTGTTACATGAAGTGCAGATTTGTTAATATGTGTATAATTGCACCGTGGTTACTTCTTTTACAACATCATTTGTAAGTAGAGAATGCTCCTTTTTAACTGCAATCTGGCTATTAGGTGTGAAGATGAATATCACTGAAGAAATACGATTTTTAAAGTCAAACTAGCATTGAGAAAAGGGAGCAGAACAGAACTATCTTTTCCACTACAGAGACTTTCATGAGGAGATAAACACAGTTCTAGACGAAGAAAAGTGGAGACTGTTTCGTGTGATAATATTTATATTGAGTGAGAAGAGCTGGGGATGTATTAGCTTCTTGCTGTAAGAGGAAGGGCGGGCAATACTGAGCATTTTAGTAAGTTGAATGTGAGTAATATAGGTAATATAAGTAAATATGTGATGTAGTAAATACAAGTACACGATCAAAGCAGTGAAGGGAGATCAATGATCACATATCAACAGTCTTGTTTATTTTCATTATAGAAACATCCATTTAAGGGTAGTGGTGCAGATGGCTGGGAAGACAAGGAGAACATTTTCTCTAACTTTTCTGGAGAAATGACAGTCAGCAGGTAGCAATGGCAGGGGTCTGAATTCTGATTCAAAATAGGTTGCATAAAGCTCACTATCTACAGATTGGGATGGAAATATTGGCACACCAGTGGTAGTACATAAAACAATGTTTAAAGATGAAAGAATGAAAGTTGCCCACTAGAAATCTTTGTTGATGAAAAAATTTGAATGCCTCTAGAAGCAATAAGACAGATGAAGAAGGACTAGGTCCTAAGAGGACCAAGGCAGAACACAATCCTAAATTTCACTAGCATTTGACACAAATAAAACCAAACATTTCCTAGTAGAGATTATAAACATATTCCTCACTCAAAAGCTTTAAATTATGCCTTAAAACAGCTTTTCCCAAGGTTATGATGGTAGTCTGTCTCAATTAAAAATAAACCACTCTAAAATTTGAAAATTTCTGGTGTAGTCGTTAGAATGTCTGAGTAGTGTATATACTTTTTTCTATTTACTGGTAACATAATTGGAGTGATTGTTCCAACAGACAGCATCTGTATGTTCCTAACAGAATTCTGTGCATGACTAGAATCCTAGAGGAGGAGAAGATTTATTTCATTTAACTGGGGTTGGGGTGGGTGCCAGACAATTAAAATATGTTTAAGCCAGAGAAATGAAGTAATTTCAAACTAAGGGTGAACTAAAAAGAAGCAAAACAAAGGATCTTTCTTTCACTTTCTTATTAAAATAAAAAACATAATTAAATTTAAACTGGCAATGTTTGTGGTGTGGCGACTACAAAATTTAGCCCAATGGCTAAAGCAGTGCATAGAGTCTTTATAGAGCCCATCATCACACAAATCCTGCATTAAGGATAAAAGTAGCTCGAAGTCCCATTTTTAGATCTCTGCCTAGGGCATATTTCACACAAAACCATATAGTTTTCTGTAAAAGCTCTCTGATTACTAAATAGTTTTGCTTAGAAACTGCACCTTTACCCTTAAAGTGCAGAGGCAAAGCTTTTAACACGCTGCTAAATGTTCTGTGCACTTTGTATGGTGCTGCAAAGATGAGGAAAGTAAAGGGTTTGCACTTTTACAACGGGCTGGGTGAGCAGACTTGCAATTTGCATTTGCAAATCCTTCTGATTTTTCCTGGCAAATGAAACCCGCCAGCTTGGTGAAGTCTGGGAGAGGGAGAGCAGAGCAGAGGTGCAGCAGCTGAATTCCAGCAGGTGCAAACTGCCCTTCGGGGAGAGACGCAGCAGGGAGGGCCCCATGCTGCACAGAGCTGTCAGCAGAAGCTCATGGAAAACAGGCATGCCTGGTAATAGCAGTGTGAGATGGACAAGAAATGGATGACAAGTTATATGAGGACCAGCAAGAGATCCGTGTAAAATTTGTTGCTACATATGTGGTGTTTACAGCTGTATTTTGAATAAGGGGATTGTAATTCCTTAGTTTTCCTAGAACAAGCACTGAGTTCTTATCATTGTAATGCTATCTAAAGTATATCCCTTTTACGTACCCTTGCCTTCAGCTTAAAGCAGATAAACCCTTTTCACAAAGTTCGTCTTGCTGGTTTTTATGCATTCTTCAACTCCTAATTTTGTGTATGAAAAGCTAAAACTTTTGCGTGGATGCTGATTAATGGAAGTTACTGTGTTGCACTGTGACGTACAACCTGCTCTTTTTCACTTTCCAAAATGTCTGATCCACAGACATCCCAGCAGAGATGAGAGCAAATTCTGATGGGTTTATATGTAAAAAAAGCACAGGTGATCCTTGGCCTGGGCTCATCCTCTTCAAGGAGGAGGGGAAAGTGCTGGGCCTGCAGCTCTGACAGACGTGTGACAACAGCTGCTGCTTCTGAAGGCCCTGAGAGAACCTGGACTAAAAAATGCCCAAACATGTTTTGGTAGGAAACGCTTTCTCTGAACCCATCATTTTAATGATTTATTTAGCCTTCACGTAACTAGAAATTTAGAGAATATGCAATCTGTCTGCTTACGGAGGAAGTTGTCAGTCATCCCCCATCTGAAATGAAGCTCCTCTGGCAGTTAACTGCAGGCACTGCTGCAGTCTGAGTTGGGGCAGCAGTTCACACACCAGTTTTTGCTGTCCTTCGCTCTGTGTCTGTAAAGCCACTTTAAATTCACTGTTAGGAGACTGTCAAGCTTGTGGTGCAGGTCTCAGGAATATCCCACAGCAGTGAGTTCCAAGGCTGTAGATGATCCTGCCTTGTCCATTTGGACAGAGGCCTCTTTCTTCTTATCAGATGAGATGGGGTGAATAGTTCCCGATCCACGCTTTCTCAGCACTGTTTGTTATTTTTGTATACTTTGATCATGCTTGTTCCTACCCACTTTTGTCAGATAGGTGTTCCCAGTCCTTTCAATCTTTTTTATCATTCTTACTGCACATCTTTCTGTTGTATCTTTATTAGGTTTCTTAGCTCGTTTCTAACGAGGAATAAGCAAAGTATTCTAGATGAGGTCAAATTGTTGATGTACATAACAGGTAAAATCCCAGCCCTATTGCTGGGAATTCACTAATATTGAAGGGGTGAAATTTCTCCCGGTGCTGTCACATTTCCTGTGTTTCTCTTCCTTCTATTTTTCATGTATTCAACTTCAAAATTCGGCAGCTAAGAATTTAATCTAGAGTCCTACTGATGCAGCATCCTCCATTAAATTGCTGTTAGTGCTCAGATTAGCAGCGTAAGTTTGGGAGTGGGAGTAGTTCCCTCCCCAAAGTACTGTAATGAAAGGGGTGAGATTTTCTCCTGATTCACATTTGCTATGGAACCATACTTGCTGTTCATTTTGGATGACTGGAACCAAGGGCATCAGCCTTGACTTTGAACAATATTGTGTTCACAGTGACCTTTAGCCAGAAAATCTGCAAAAATGCATTATACAGCATATGAAAACAACACACACATACACACACACACACAAAAACCCACTTCATTAAATGACTTTGTCCATAATTTACTGTGAATATGAGGGAAAGCAGTCAGAGAGGCTTTTATAGCATTTGTAAAAGAAATCCGTTAACTCCTCTTCCCTCCCCAGAATCATCTAAGAAATGTTCAGATTGTTGCTGGCTAATAAATACAGTAAATGAAATGTTAATAAATCACCAGCAATTTAGCCTGACAATAACATGGATTGACCGCATTGATTAAATTGATTATGTTTCATATATTTACAATATGTAGACACAAGCCCAATTTATTTTCTGAAGAGTTCAAGGTAGGTATCATTGGTTTAGGGGAAAAAAAAAAAAAGAAGAAGAAAAAAAAGCCAAACAAAACAATGGAGTAATGTTTGTGGTTGCTATCTGCAATAATCTAATGCTGACAGAGAGCAGTATTTTATTTAGTAATTAACAGTGTAAAGGGGAGAGAAGCTGTCATGTTGGTTCTTAAGCTGGGGAATGTGATGAAAGATGATATCTGCGATCTCATCCTTTCCACTTGTTTAGGATTGTCAGGATGAGAAATGTCAGCATTATGAAAGCTCAGCTCTGCTCTTGATATGATAAAACCCTTCAAAAGCCAGTCTTTCTCTCCCTCTCCCCCCTCCTTTCTCCCTCTCCCTGCACTTGCTTTTTTATTTATCCTGTTTTGTTAGATGGCAGAAATATAATTCTTTTCTTTCTTCCTATTATAAGCCACCATTTTTGTTTTATTATATGTTTCACAACCCCTAATGCCCCACTGAAAATTACCTTGTTAAATGACAGTGTTTCAAAGCCATGAATCCTTTCCACCATTCCCTCAGAGGTTTGAAACAGTCAACAGACTGTAAAGAATAAATAATAAAAAAGTATTGATTATTTTGATGACTGTGAGATTCAATTAAGTATTAATTTTGCCCTCCAGTGGACCTATCAAGGTATTCAAAAGGGAGGATTCGGCTCAGCTAAATGTGTGCTGAGTGCTTCAGCCTTAAATAGGGAGAAAATGTGTTTACCTACAGTATTTGAAGAGGAGTGCATTGATGCACAGAGTCCAATATTTAAGTGCTGTGCAAATTAAGCCCTGGTGACAGTGACATTGTTTTCAGCGATATGAGTATTGACTAAAGAAGTGCATTTGATGACAGCTTAAACTATTTGTATTGATTAACATTTTCATAGATTATCATGTGTCATATCAAATTCACTTTTCAGACATGAATACATTAAAAAACCCATAGGCAAACATCGACCAATGTGATGACGGGACAGAGGGAACATGCTAACCAACCTACTTGCTCGCTGGTCACCTGTTCTCTGCATAAGAACCATTTAGGCATGAACTTAGCAATAAATAGCTGCCAGGGAGCGCAACAAGGTCACTTGTTCCTTTCTTTTTTTTCAGTTTTTTTTTTTTGACTCTGGTTTCTCTGCTGTCATGGTATTATACCTGTTAGTTTGCAAACGGGATAATAGAGTGTGCTCGGAAATAATGCCTGACCCCAAATGTCCTCAGTGAGCAGAAGATAAAACTGATCCAATTCGTCAGGAAACAATTTAAATACGTAGATGTAAGGTTTTATGGGGCTGTAATGTCCCAAGCACGACATTAATTGCAAACTGTTTGTGTAAGTATCTTCCCTCATTTTATCTTAAAAAAAAAAAAAGATAATTGTAATGTTTATGTGTTTTTAATTTTACAAACAAAAATATGTGTTTGTGTGTGCTTACAGACTTCTGAGGCACAGCATCCCAGAGGCGAGAACCGCTGGAAGAAATCTGTGTCTCTGTTGAGTGTGCGTGCTGCAATGGCTATTTGTTGCTGTGTATTTTCATAGAAACACTGGCGGAGGGATGTGTGTGTGTGTGTGTGTGTGTGTTTGAATTTGTTAATGTTGCACGGAGGAGGATGCCTCTTTAAATCACCGGGGAGTGCTGGCAGGGCTTCTCCTCTTCGGTGCCGTTGGAGCATACAGGAATTTCGTTTCTTACTACGTTAAGGACAGAGCGAGGTGTAAAAACATACACACACAAAAAGCACATCCCACAATTAAAGCTGTGTTGGTTATGTTGCTTTCATAGAAGTTTTTCTCCAAAGCATCCTGAATCTCTCACATGCTAGTTGAGCTTTAATAGGGTGGGGAGTAATGGAAAACTCATTGGATCTGTAATAGCTCTTCACTTGACTGCAGCCAGCAATAACAGCAGGAGCAGCCAGAGATAAGAGAGAGAGAGAGAGAGTGTATGTGTGTGTGTGAGGGAGAGGGAGTGGAAGAGAGACTATACGCACACCAAAGCTGCCACTTTTTTTTTTTCCCTCACTCTTTTTTCCCCCCATCCTAGGATCCAATGATAGCTGGACAAGTCAGTAAGCCCTTGCTGTCACTGCGGAGTGAAATGAATGCAGAGTTGAGAGGTGAGGACAAGGCAGCTACTTCAGACAACGAGCTGAATGAGCCCCTGCTTGCGCCTGTGGAATCAAATGACAGCGAGGACACTCCCAGCAAGCTCTTCGGTAAGTCTGTCTAGGTATTTCATTTCACTGCTACCATGTTGTCCGGAAGAGCAATCTCCCCCCCGTTCTTTTTTATTTTTTATTTATTTATTTTTTTGTTTGTTTGCTCAGTACTCTCATAAGTACCAAGGAGCACGCAGGCAATCAGCCCTCTGCTCCCATTGCGCCTGGCTACCGCGAGTGACACTGTCACGTCCTGAAAACTTTTGTCAACAGTGAACTTATTTTATGCAAGTTGCGCTCGTTTTATCTTCTTATTTGGCTCCGAGGTCTCTAATGGTAAAAATAGAAGGGGAATCCTTTTTCTTGGAGTATTTCGCTAACATTTATGGCGTTAAGTGCTGATGTGAGTGCATGATATGCTATCAGCCCTTTCTGTGGCTGGGCTAAACTGAGGAGCTACCATTTTAAATGGTAAAGATAAAGCAGCGTGAGGAGAGCTGAGACAGTCCCATGGCAGGCACTCTATACTGAGTAAACAAAGGCTGCCAAGCGTACTGCACGTGGAGCTGATGGCTTTAAAATTTCAATTAGAAATAAAATACTTCTTCTAAAGCGCCTGCCAGAAAAAAAAAAAAAAAAAAAAGCAAAACTGTTTAATTTTTAACTAGCCTAAATTATGCCAGATGAAAGCATAACCTTTCCTCATCAAAACAAAAGCAGTAAGAGTGGCACTCCAACGCAGACATCTGTCATTCAAACGGATGACACCCTGTAAGCCAACTCAGGCAACTCTGATCTCTAATCAGAAAAGGGAGCAGAGTTGTTGAGGCGCGTGCTTGAGTGATAGATGTTGATAGATGTCTGAGCTGGAGCAGTACTGCACGGTGCACAGTGACATTTTGGGTTTAGTGTGACTGCTCTCTTGGAGGAGTTCCTTTTAATTATTTCCATTTGTGACTTAAGCCTTAATAGAAGCAGAGCATTTCCTTAGTTTTTCCATGATCCTATAAGTAGAAGTTGAAGGGAGAAACGTGTTGTTTAATGAGAATGCTGCTTTAAGGCACAAGAGAGAGCCCAGTTTCTAAGATTCAAGTTTTGATTTCATAATCTGTAAGAAAATCTGTAGTGGTGTTCACATTTCAGTATTCCAGCTACAGTTAGAGCTGCAAGATTTTATAAATAAAAGAATACATGTGACTTTCTTTAAAAATATTCCTCACCCCTTACTAGAAGAAATAGCACAAAAATGTTTAACTCAGTAACTTTGCTGCAAATAAGGGAAAATAATAACAATAAACCTAAAATTTAATTTCTCGGTTGCAGTAATGACCATCACTGAATATCACATCCATGTTTAAGTACCCCCTTAGTAATCTTTGTTTCCATGGAAAACATAATTTCTGTTATCAGTTTGTATATTCACACACCACGTAACAATTGTTTTAGTTCATTTCATCCAGGAAGTAATTCTGATGTCTAAAATACAGGAGGCTGTTACTTGCATATATACTGGTTTATATATTTTATGTGATCAAATGTACGGGGTTGCGTCTGTTAAATAAAGCAAGGTATATAAAAAAGAAAAATGGACTTTTAATTTGAGAGTGCTGAAATGTCTGCTTTTAGACCAGGCGAGTCCTGTGATAAAAGGCGGGCTGTTTTTTTGAGCCATTGTCATTTGGGTGCTCAACAGTGGTAATGAAATATACGCACGTACTTTCATTAGGGTTGTCATGTGGGATTATAGGAATGATGTGCAACAATATCTGATCTGCTGAATTGTAAATGTAATTTGTGTACCTAAAACAGCGTTGGAAAAGCTACAAATTAGTATGTTGTGCTGTTTGTTTCAGCAAGTGTCTTTGCCAGCACGGTATATGTATTGCTAAAAAGATGTAAGTAAAAAAAAAAAAAAAGAAAGAAGAAAAGTAGGTGAGATAGTTCTTCTGCCTCAGTATGAACTTATGTACTGCTTATCTGAGTTCTGTGACAATTACAACAGATGCTACAGATGTTGCAGCAGCAGCTCTTACCAGTTAATTTTAGTAACTTTGAGAACAGAAAGAAAAACGGGGCTAATTTGATACATTGAAGGATGAAATGAAGCAAATTTATTCAAAATAGATACTTAGCCTTTATGTCCTGGATGTCCCCTTTAAGATGTATTTGCAATAAATATTTAAAATTTACTTTTATTTAAAGCTTTGATACTTGCATATGAAGGATTATTCTATATCTGTTTCTCTTTGTTTAATGTTATGAATAGCATGTTAGGAATGCATACTTAGGGGCTTTATTTGCAGTCCCTGAAATTACATTATTTGTGAACGTGTCTGACATATGATGGCATAGAGATTGGCATTTTCTTCCTCTTTCTTCTATGCAATGAAAGAAAAGAAGTTCCTTTATATAAAATAGCATGTAATAAATTCTGTGTGAAAATTTGCCCAGATCTATTCAGCAAGAGAGGGAGAAGCATTTTAGAAAGTCACAGGGAGGAAAACAAAGTTTTCCTACGCTGTCTCTTTTGAGTTTCTTGAAAAAATGGTGAATATCATGCACTGAATTAATGAAAATGAATGACCAGCAGTTGTGTGTCTTATGTTTTGTCGATGTGAGCAATATTTCATGAGTCTTATTTTCATACAGATGAACAGAATTGAATGATTAGGTGCAAAGAGCTTTATTCTTTCTCATCGGACACATTCTGCTTGGCCTTCTTGTGACAGATGGGTTTATTTCTGCAGACACCCACATTGCTCACCTTTTCCTAAAATCCACGTCTTTTATCTTACACTTCATTGTTTCAGTATTTCACTGCATACCATAGAAACAGTGGGTATTCATTTTCTGTTTTGGTAGCACGTGGCCCAAAAAAAGGCACCTCTTTAACACCTCAGTCCCTGCCCCAGGTGAGAAGAGGGCAGGGCTATGATGAATTATGCTCATATTTGACTAGGAAAGATATGCATTAAACTTTTGTTTCTCTTGTGGGTGATCTGATACCAATTCTGGTACCGTTCTGAGGTGGATGCTGCAGTTCTGTGTGTCTCAGGTAGCAGCACTAGCTGGGACAAGTTTTTGGCAGTTTGAAGTAGCTCCCACCTGAAGCTGCATTGGAATGGGCACTTAGTCACTGTGCTGCAGTGTTACTTGTGAGGGGTGGCAGGGATCAGCATGGTTGTGATTGCTGCCTGTTTGCCCGCTTTTCTTTCTATTGTGGTGTTTTGGTTGGGTTTTTGTTTGGTTTTAATTTCCAGAAGAAATGGCTGCCCTGTAGCTGGAGGGGTTGTAGCTGTAACGCTCACCTTGTGGTTTTTTATCAGTGGGCTTTTTCACATCTTAGAACCTGCGTGCAAAAATCTTCCGATACTGAAATAGTGTGAAACAAGAAGAGAGCTAAACACAGTGAGAAATGCTTTCTGAAGCGCAAAATACTGGGAAATCTCTATATTCTGAGGCATGTAAACTCAGAAGTAGCATTTTGAAGTCTGGAGTTTGTGCAGGTTTAGAGTTGCCGTTCCAGAAATCCCACTTTTGCCTCGCAGCAAAAGGCAAAGCTGCTTAACTAGACGTCTTATGTTAGTTATTTATTGTTTAAAATATTTGTGAAGCAGTATCTCCATTGTAGTCGTGTTAAGTAATTAAGCAACACATAATTTAAGGTTGGCTGGCTGACATTGCTGGCAGTGTTGTTTTCAGATCAGCTTGTGTTACTCTGCAGTATGCTTCAAAATAGCCACACAGGCCTAATTTCCCAGTTCTCATTAGAAAAAGCTTTTTTTTTTAATGATAGGTAGTAGCTTCGCTTGAATAAATACATTAGGTGTCTTTTTACACCATGTCCTTAAAGAAGTTTAAAATAAGTTATCAAGAATTGGTCTGGAAAATGTCAAGAACAAAACAACGTTTAACTGTGTAATATCATAACTGCTGAGATTCCAAAGCTGGTGTAGACACTGGGCTTATGTTGTGCATGAAATTCCCTGTGCAGTAAAAACCCCAGGAAATTTGTCCAAGCTTGAGAAGCACCTGTGGGCTGAGGTTGGCTTTTGTAGGGTTGGCTCAGATCAGTGAATCCTTAATCAAAGGTAATTTGTGGCATAGTTAGATGTTGGCTAAGATAATTCTACTAAATTATAAGGAATTGTGTTTGTTTGTTTTTGCAATATATCAAGCCTGTAGTTTTATGCATAAAGCTCACAAATGATAATTAAAAAAAAAAAAAAAAGTATTTTAGTGAGTGCAAGACCCAGTCAACATCAGTCGAGCAGAAATGTTTCCTACTTAAGGGTTGCAGGACAGCAGAAAAATAGAAAAAGAAATGCTTATTACCTTTTTTTTTGAGATTTGTGAAATTAAATCTTCCAGCTTCCTGTGATGGAACTGAAAGCTGTGGTTCTGTACCAGCTCTCTGCTTTTTCATAACGCTGTGTACGTTTGAAATAGCGAGTGGGCTCTGTGAGTTAAAGGAATCTGCACTCGTTTCTGTAAACAAGGGTTTGGTTTCAAAACCCTGAGCTGACTTTGGTATTTTGTTTTCCTTCCCAGAACCCGTTACCCCCCCCTCAGACCTGAGAGTGTCTTCCTATAGAGGCGTACACATGCGTGCTGCAGCAGAACAGGGCAGAAGTTCTTTCTCCTGCTAGCAGGTCCCTCATATTGCTCTTTAAGGAAACACACGCTATCCAATATCATTTTAAAACGAGAATGGCCTCAATTAGAATTTATGACGCTGGCTTTGTTTCGGTTACAGAGGGTGAAGGCTAAATTGTTTTTCACCTCTGGAGACGATGGCTCGGCGGGTCAGAGCGGGGGTCACTGCCAGGCTGCTCGGAGAAGCTCGCATCACTGTCATTAGCAGCAGTGTGGGGGAAGGCCCACGAGTAAGGAGCCGTCCTTTCATCGCTGTATTTAGGGATGATGCTCTGTGTTTTGGTTATGCTCTCGTATTTGAAGCGCCTACACGATGTGTTGGCCCATCAGAAATGTTTTGATGAGATTTGGCAAATTCAGGGAAAGCACTCAGTGCGTTCATTACTCTCGCTGCATTTTAAGGCTCTAGTGTGTATTTCTGTTCAAGGAAAGTTTAATGCCTGGGTTGTTTCAATATTAAAACTGAGGCTTTCTTGCAGGCACATTTGAGATATATTCGACTCCTTTCTCTTCAAATAGTTTTATTCAGCAGATCCACAGTAATTTCCACATTGTGGATGCTTTGGTGTGAGGCGTTATCAGTTACCCATACAATCAGAAAAGGCCCTGGGACCAATCCTCCTAGTGCCTGAATGTGGGATACTTTCATTAAAGCATGTAATCTTTGAATTAGGAGCACTGTTTCGTTCCAGGGGTGGTGCCAATGGGGAGCGTTAGGAGTTGGCACATTTAGAATATCAGCTCACAAATACAGGCCTGTAAGTTTTCAGTGTATCTGAAAATTAGATGATGGGATAGCCTGTGTGATTTCTGAAGGATATGTTTGATGTCAACATTAAAAATAGAAGTTTACGAACAGTTAGGGGCTTGGATTACTCCTCTAACTTACATTATTGTCTGACTTGTTGGTGTAGTTCTCACCAAAGTCGAAGGAGAGAATGCACTGGTGAGCAGGCAGCAGATGCCCATTAGAGCCTAAGAAGATGTTGTGGCTATTGAAACACAAAGTAAGATGCAGAGGTAAGATGCAAAATCCATCACTGGCTCAGGGCTCCTGCTGTGCCCATGTGCTGCTGCTGCTGATACGGGCATACCGACACAAGGAGAGGCTGGGCTCCTGCTCCCTTTACCCATCAGTGTAAGCAAAACTGGGTGGATGAAGAGGAAATATTACTTGTAAATTCCCTTGCTTTTATGGAAATAAACCAGCCATTACTGCATCTCAACTGTGACAAAGGGAACCTATTTAAAAACAACAAAAAAAGAACAAAACATTTAAAAAAAAAAAAAAAACATAACGCAACTGTTTTGAGTGTGGAGAAAGTAATGCTTTTTTTTTTTTTAGACAATTTTTTATTTCTCATGAATTTCTAATTACTTATTTTCTTTTTTTTTTTTTTTTTTTTTGAGCTAAGTGTACATTATGCATTTCTCAAATGAGGCTTGAAGTCTTATTATCTGCATTTATATACAGAATAACTAACATTAGTGCGGGAAGGAGAAAAAATGAAATCTGAGTATGCAATTTGTATGACTGAATGACAAATAGTTCGTTTTTAATTAGTTAATCTTTCTTCCCCAGTCTTTGAAGCTATAAAAATAACATCAACAAACAAACTTGTTTAAAAGCAACATAAATGGCTGGCGGTTTCAAAGGGGAGCTTGCTGGCTACCAGGCAGTAAACAGGTAATTTGTGAAAGAACTGTTACTTTCTTTGATTGAGATCCTTGCAGGTTTGTGTTTTGAGATTAATAATAGATCAGACACTTGAACATTAAAAAGGAAGCAAATGCAAAAAATAGAGAAGGAAAGAGAATTGGATGTTACTATTGGACTATATGCGATGCAGCAAGTTCTCTTGGAAATATGCAAGAGAGGCAGACAGAGAAGAAGGTGTATTTGCCCAAATGTGCACATGGCACCACTTAACACCTCTCTTGATTTCCTTATGCTAAACAAAGAGATAGCAAGTGCTTACACCAAGCTGGCACACTGTCAGGGGGCAAGCTGTATAAAGTTTCCTGCTGTCAGGTTAATAAATTTTTTAAAAATATCCAAAGGCAGAGGTAGCTGTAGGAAGCTCATAGTAACAGTTGCCATTCTCCTATGGATCATTTTTCTCTTTAATATCCTATGTAGCACTTGGTTTTCCTTGTTGCGTTGTTTTCCCAGGTTTTGTTCTTTCTGATACTTGTGGGCTCTTTGTTTTATTTCTTTTTCATTGCAAAGCTGTTTCTTTCTGTTACATCCATCACCTGTGGTCCCTTTCTGGAGAGAGAGAGATGGTCAGAGGATGGGAAGATCAGCATTATGGCTTTTTGACATAGCGGTGTATTCGGTATACTCTTTTTTTTTTTCTACTAATGGTTTATTTTTTGACTTTTATTACAATTACCATTAGTACTAGTTCTATTATTAGCACTATCAAAATAACATTTCCTGGTTACAGAAATCGTTTCTGATGGGCTTGGTGACAGAAGGTACATTAATATGACAACTAAATCAGAAAATTAACGATGAAGAGGGGCAAAAGCAGAATAAAATTAAAGGTATCATAATTTTGAGCTTCAGCTGGAATATTATTTTCTAATGGAAACGGTTTGATGTTTGTTCATGTAAAGTCTTTATTTTTCTTCCCTGCGTAAGAATCAAAATCAATATTGGTATGAAACAAAAGGAGATTTGTATTGTGACATGTCCTGCTTTATGTTTTGATATTGCTTTGATGCTCTCAAAAGCAGGTCTGAGCCCTTTTACTTTGAAAGCGGAGGTCATCTAGAGAAGAATAGTACCTCAGCCTGTCTGGCTAAATAAAACCTGCTGTTTTCAGAGAGACTGAAATTGGGTTCATTCTGTAGATATTCCGCCGGTATCTACATCTACCAAATCGATGCTCAACCCAAACCCCAGCAACTCTCTAAAACGTGGTTAACACTAAGCTACTGCTTGGCTATTCCTAATGATAATTCGGGTTTTTTTCCATTTTTATTTCAGAATATACAGAAGGAGTTGTTGGGAGAGTGTGTTATTTTTATCAGGTGTCCTTTCTTTTCAGAAAGGTAAATCATTGTTTTAATTTCAGAAAGTAAAGCAAACAAAGAACAAAAACCTGGTCACGCTAACTGAAAGTGGTGACAAAGGTTTTTAAAACAGAAAGAAAAAAAAAAGAAAGATTAAATATTAAAATTATCAATCTGGCTGGAAGAGGGCTTAAATTATTTTATTGCAATAAAAGAGTCAGTTCTAAAGCAATTTTATGTTACTCTGAAGGTGTGAGTGTTAAACAAATGAGAAGATTTTCCTGTGAGAAACTAGAGCAATTTATGATTATATTAGTTCTTTGCAAACTGTTGTGGTGTTTTTTGAAGTCCTTTAATACTGCCTTTTAGAGATGCGTGTGTTTCTGTTCAGGTGATGGTTGAGCATTAGTGATTCTGTGAAGTCTTTTTAATTTTCTAGCTCATTGTCCAATCTCACCTAGTCCCACTTGTTTAAGTCTTGCTTTTAAGTTGTTGTATAATGAATTATTAGCAGTCGGTTCTGTTCCAGCAGAAAGTAATGGAAGTCCTGTAGGAGACTGCAGTGGACACAGTATCTCACTACCTACGCCAAGTCCTTATAGAGGTTCAGTAGAAACAAAAATGCCTTCTTTCCATTCTTACAGTTCAATTTTGCAACTCTTTGCACTTGTTTGTACGTGCATACACATGCATGGTGCACGTAGCCATGCCCAGGGAAGTGTCAGTAAAGTCTACTCGAGTGTTTTGCTTCCTTGCTGTTGAGTTCTAGGTTCTTTAGGTTTCTGTGCTTTGCTTGAAGCTTTTCTTTGGGGTAGGATTTGTTACTCGAACAGGATGATCTAAAACCCTTAATCAAGAAGCCAGAATTGTTCTTAGTAAATATACCCTAAGGCATACTTTAATATATTATACTATTAAGAATGTGTAATTATTTATTGAGGTAGCACGGTATTAACTGGAGAGGAAGAAAGATCATTTGAATTCAGTCTAATCTTTTGAGCAAATACAACATAGAGCAGTTTTTATATTTTCTTTTTCATATAATTGGGATTTACTCGCACGGTGTGAAGATGTCATGTTTGCTCAGCAATTTGAATAAACATGAGGCTAGATTTGGAGAGGTCTTGGGTGAGCACCCATTGGTGTGCTTACAGCACGGTTTGGGATGCCTTGGGGTGTTTGTTACATTAATAATCCTGTGCCAAACCACAGACAGCCCCTACTGCACTCAGACAGTGCTCTGCAACCTCCCATGTTCCACCTAAATGTCAGCTGAACATACGGAAAAGAAGGAGTGACCGCTTTGTGATGTCTTCATCCTTGCCAAAAGAGGAATTATTTAGCCAGTCCTGGGTTACCATGGTCTTCCCTTCCATCATGCACATAGATGTTGATATTATGAAGGCTCTGTGATTCCAAGCCCTCTGGTTTGGTATTGCAGGATGAACAGTAGTCCTGAAGGGCTGACATCTGACCTGCTCTGGGCAGCAGACATTTTTTTTACCAGTGCTGAAAGCTACATAAATCTGTCAGATCAGCAAAGAAGTTTTTTTTTAGGGAATGTTCAGAAGACTGGCAGTGCAGATTGTCGTAATTAGGCTCTAAGAAATAATTATGCACCAAAAATGGCAATTAGTACTGAAATAAAAACATGACTAGAAAAATAAGCAATGGGACAGATATATATGAGCTTAAAGGTGATTCTAAACGTATAGGCTTTCTATTTCTCCTCCTTTCTTATGCTTCCTTGCCTCATATCATAAATATTTGGGACTGCAAGCCACAAATCTCTCCACTGGAACAGTGGAATTTATAACTGGAGGAAAGAAAAAATAAAAAAAAGAAAATTAATTTATTTATACTTTTGTTTCCTAATTGATTATACTTCATTCTAATAAGCACTGTAAATGTAATGATGGTATCCAACCAGATGAGCATCTGCATGCATCATTTGATTTTCCTCTTACGAACAGAGTGAAGGGAACTGTTGTGTGGCTCTGTGGCTGCGTTTTGATGCATTGCTTTCCCAGTCATCTTACATGGCTACTGCAGGGTGAGCCTTCTCATAACGGTTGCTGACAAAAAATAAAAAAAATAAATAAAATCTTTCAATCAGTTGGTGCTGCTTGCTCTCCCCCAGCCCCCACATCTCTTTGCTTTTATGAGGCCATGAATAAAAGAGGGACCGAATGATACGAAGGCTTCCTCAGATGAGATGTCCTCGTTGATGAGCAACTTTGGGTCTGCTGGGACCTATGGCTTGTGACTCTGGAACTCCAGTGGGTCAAATCAGAGCCATTCCTGCACCACAGCAGGTTGTAGGCAGTGAGCAGCATGAGAACTCAGAGAAAGCATCCATCTTGTGGGGAGGAGCAGAATCAGGCCCTTTCTTGCAGTGATTAAAAATAAAAAAAGAAATTAAATCTCTCGACTCTGATCAAGCTTCTGATTTTTTTCTTTATTTTTTTATTTTTTTAATTTTTGACAACCTGTTTTGGTTTTGTATTTTCTGTGGCTTTGAATAACTGCTGTATTCTGAAACAGCGGAAGACAGTTTAAAAAAATATATATATAAAAAAATAAGATTCTGCAAAAGACAGCTTACTGCTGACTGTTTTATTTTGTTTATATCTGATATTTCTTGTGGTATTCAGATGGTTGTAATAGACTAGCAGGAGAGCTGCATGTCTTGTCATCTGTAGTGTATCAATACGTTTTTATAATGATACAATAACCTGAACCCTGTAACAGTTTATGATCCATTTGAGAATTCTTATGGATTCTCAGAGTGACGGAGACCTGAAAAAAGAACTTGACTGCTTTCTCAAAACTGGTGCTGTGACAGGAAAAACTAGTGCGCCTGTGATTTAGTTGCTAAGGAATCATATTGATCTGATTCGTCATTAAACTTTTAAGTTAAAAAAAAAAAAAAGTCGAGCTGTTGAAGGTGGAAAAAACGGTGATGTGATTGTGAGGGTCTGCAATACAGGTAAACTGTGCCATATCACTACTGATATTGA
This sequence comes from Phasianus colchicus, assembly GCF_987193195.1. Taxonomy (NCBI): domain Eukaryota; kingdom Metazoa; phylum Chordata; class Aves; order Galliformes; family Phasianidae; genus Phasianus; species Phasianus colchicus. The sequence goes on along the minus strand of NC_143441.1, from coordinate 4,470,576 downwards.
TTTGTTATGATTAATAAATATGATTTTATGCATTACCCATGTGCTGTATCCATAATAGTGCTTTTTTTAGAGCAGAAGAAAATTGCTTCTTGCTCTTTATTTTTCATTGACTATTTTTAGTCAATGATAAATAAAGAACTTTAACAGCAGTCTGAATGCAGGAAAGACAGGACTTTAAAGTGGGACCTGCAGAATGTAGCAGTAACGAATAACCACACAGGGAAGTATACACGCAGCCATCTTAACATTTGTAATGATACTAATTTCCTCCTGCTTTTTAAAATATGCTTCCACATGAGCTCTCAAAAACCATAAAAGCCTGGCATGTAAAGTAAATTGTTTGTCACTTGCTGACGACCTGCCATATTTATTGTCAGGAGAAATGGACATTAGTTGGAAAAGCAGTTGTTAAAGGCCAAACAATTTTTAAAGATGGCAAAGATGTGCAAGGGCTTTCCTTTTTCTAACAATGAGCCACCCCTGCAGACATCAAAAGACAAGATAATAAGACACTTCAAGCACAATTCAAGATTATATTCAACATCTAAAGGCTCATCTCTTGTCAGTTTGCATTTACTCTCCCAGGGATGTGATGCTTCTATCATCATTCTGTCAAGAGGAGTCTGGCAGAAGCGATGAGGGCCCCTCATTTCACACACTTAGTGTTTTTTATCAAATAGCCCACGCTTATTCTGATTCAGCCAAAATGGAGGGATAATTTGAAGAAGGTCATGCACAAGTACAAAAATCTTGTGCTGATTTGTGTGATTAGAAGGCATTAAAATTGCACGTTTACGTTAGTTCCGAGATGTTTTGTCAGTTTATTTAGTAATACACTGTTGAAGCATTAAAAATCTTTTTTTTTTTTTTTTTTTTTAATTAAAGCTTGCTTAAAAGAACACATGCTCTATTATTTAGCAAATAATCTGACCAGTGAGCTATCCTAAGTGGCATTGTTTTAATGTATTTTTAATGTATCCACAAAATGTATTCCTACCCCTATTCCCCTTGCAAGTGGGATGTTCTGGAGCTCCAGAGGTGAAAGCTTTGCCTGTTTGGACCCATTAGGATTATCCTTGCTGATGGTTTCATCCTCTAAACTCTTGTTTGAGTAAGGATTTAGGAGGCTGAAGTCAGCACTGATATGAAGGTAATAATTGTGAGAGTACACTCAGGCAAATCTGAGTACTGATTACAATAGAACAACACATGGATGGTTACTCAGAAGTGATATTATTTAAAATACATGCTATCTTTGATTTGTTGCACAGATGTTTTATGCCCATCTCAATCCATTCACGTGGACAGTTTTTGTGGAATCATTTTTCTGGAAGCCAGAGCTGGGGCAGTGTAAGCATACAGCACCTGAGGTGTCACCTCCAGCCTCTTCCTTCCCTTTCCCATTCTGTAAAGTTGTGATCTGGCTCTGTGTGTTCTATTCACGGTAACTTATCAGTTAATTAGGAGTCAGTTGTTCTTCATGTTGGGGAATCCCAAAGGGAGGAGTGAGACGTAACTTGACTTCAGAAGCAGTTCTTCTGGTTGTTGTTTTCATAGGTCTTAGGTTAATGATGAAAATACTAATTATTCAAGACAGCGTTTGAAAAGCAATTTCATTAATCTTATCAAAATAATTTGTTGTGACAGTGTTCTCAGATAAAACAGAAGAAAACTTTGTAGAGCAGTGGTCTGTAAAACTTTTTGATAGTGCACCCCATCAGTAAAAAGTTCAACAGGCCCCCACAGTGTATATTTGCTTATAAATTATATACATGTAGTACCGTGATAAGTGAGCTCCAAAACACGCACAAGAAATTGGAATTAAGGAAGGATGAAATAGATATGGAAAATACTTCGTAATTTTTTAAATACTATTTGAGGTACAAATATTTTTTTTCTCTGTTTAGGCGTGCTGTGCTCGAAATCTTCAGTGGAGCAGGTGGGCCAAAAGCTGTGTCTATTTTCACATTTTCTGTCTTAATTCAGTGCAGGTCCCCTAGAGATGAGTGAGGACAGAATTTAGATTTTTTTTTTTTTTTTTTTTTGACTGGTTATGTGCAGTAAAGTCCTGAAAAGGATGCTGAATCTGTTTAAAATGTGCAGTCACTTTGCTTGTACAAGCTGCTAGCTTTCCAGGAAAGAAAATAACAGTTGTTCTTCAGCAAGCTTTTTTTGGCATCTCTGTTGGATGTCATGAATGAAACTTTTCTGAGGATTTCCTTTGTGGCAGGTATTACATTCATGTCATCTGGATCATACCACCTCTTGTTTTGGCATTACGCAGCTCTTTTTCCTAACAAGGAATACGAGGAGCTGACAGGGAGAGGAACGCGCAGGTGGAACGGAGTAAAATTGTTTTCCTCATCTCTGACTTTGAATTAAGCACCAAGAATAAAAAGGCCGGTTAGTGCTATCAGTATTACTTGTGCTTGAAATTGGCTCCACTACACAAACCGTAGATGGACCAGAACTCAGTGGGCCAGGCATATCCCATTGAAAGCAATAGGAAATGAGGCTGTTTAAAACCTCTTAAAGTGGAGCCACTGCTGAGGGACTCGACTGGAGCTGCTCTGAATTTTGAATCAGGAATTTATTAACTCAGATAGGAAGGAGCTGTGAAGGAACGTGCATTTGGCTTCGTGGAAAACCTTGCTCTGTGCCTTTCCTTTACATAACACTGAAGAAAAGGGAACCTGCAATCTTGGTGCATTCCAGAGGGCTTCCCCGGACGAAAAAAAAAAAAAGGGAATTAGGAAGCTGTGAACAAATTGTCAAAAAGATAGATGGAATTGCTGACTGACCTACTGGTAAGATACGCTAACAACTTCCACCTCAGTGTTATGGTATTTATGCTGCAGTGCAGAGCAACTTCTGAAAGGAATTCTCTCTCCTGAGCATGTAAAAATGCTTTTGTGTATGTAATATATCAACAGAGTGTGCAGTATTGCTAGGGAACTTGTAAGGAGAAGGGAGTATGCAGTTAAGCAGCTGCAGATGTTTTAACTGCCAGACTGTTATGTCCAGAATAAACTGTGGTTTTTTGCTCGCACTCAGAATGAAAATACTTTCTTGCTTTATTTATAAGGCCTATCCGTATTCAGAAATTTCTGCTGAATTATTCTGGATGGAGCTCAGTTATGTGTGTCCACATCAGTATGACTGTGCATCTGCTCCTGGCCTGCTCCATACTGTCTGCCACTGGAAATTCAGCATCCTTTGAGGGGAAACAGTGAGATGCTGCCTTTGCAGAATGCTCCTCATCAAAGCATGAAGGAGTGGTAAAGATTCAAAGGCAAATATGGCCCAAAGTCAGTGTGAACTTAATTGTGCAAGATCCGTATTGCCATTGAAAATGCAGGTGGTTACTGTAAAAGGCTTAGATTCTGAATGGAATTTCATTTCTAATAGATTTATTTCCCAAATTTTTACCAGCTCAGGCACGTTTTGTTGTGATTTCTTTCCATAGAAGCATGTAGGCTTGTACTGACTGTGGTCACTATGTGCATATCTGTATTTTAGTGAAGTTACTCGGAATTTACGTTCATTAAATATCAGATCCTGAAATGCAACGTAATGGGAGGGGAGAGAAGAGTTGCTGCTGAGTTCCAGTCTCCTTGATACAAATTCAACCCTGCTTAAATCTATCCTAGTTTGCTTGTGTATCCTCCTTACCCAGTCCCTTCCTTGCTTCTTTCCTTGAGCCTGGCACTGTTGTCCTGGCAGCTCACTCCTCAGGCATGAATGTGCAGAAGATGAACTGTAATAACAAGTACTGTTAAAGGTCTGTAAATTGTTTTCCATTTGCTCTCAGGCCCCAAACTGTGGGAGTTGTCAGAATACATGCAGGGAAGCTAATACTGATGCTCAGTGCCAGAGAACAAACCAAACAGCCCTATGTTGAGCAACCGTTCTCAGTTTAAAAAATAAATGGTAGCTGTTATGCAGTCCATTGGAAGCATTCCACAGCAGGATCCAGGAAATGAAAATGAATTCCCATAAATGAAGGTTGGAAAGGCACTATGTTTAACACGTTATAGATGTCTTGCATTTCTACCCGTCTTACAAGTGACGGGAATGGGTAGTAGCTTTCACAGAAGTAGTTGCATTGATTTGCTCTGTGCTGCACCCCTAGCTTTTCTCTGAACCACTCTAAGTTGTCCTGGTAAGAATTACCTGGTATTTCTGAAAGGGCATCTTGCAAAAAGCAGAAAGTTCACATGTAAAGTTGGAGAAGGAGCACTTCTCAGTTGGTGTGCACCATATAGTTTTTCAAAGTACTGAAGACAAACAAACAAACAAAAAAAAACCACCAGTTGTGTGAATTTTAAAATCAAATTGAAAAAAAAATGGCAAATGAAGATGTTGGTTGTACATTTTCAATGTGCACAAAGGAATCTTCCCTTAATGCCTGCACTAATCTGCCAGGAGCCTAAGAGGAGCGTGCACTTATGTAAACTAAGTGCCTATTTAAGCTCCTGCACAATGACACTTTGGGTAATTCTGTATGCTTCTGGGTTAGTGTTTACATGAGTTGACTGTGCATTGTTTTCATGGGTAAGTGAAAGTGAATGAGCATGCATAAATGTGTTTCTGTAGATACAATTCAACCTTTTTGTGTTACCACTCAACTATTTTTCTGTTTAAACTGTGACTCTCACTGTGGCGTCTCCTTTAGAAAATTCTTGCCTAACAAACAGCTCATTAAATCATTGATAAGATTCTGCTAAACAAACCCTGGATAACACTGGATATCACTCCCTGACAAGCAGATACACATGCGCACACACATATGCCCCAAAATTTACGTTTGTCCAATTTTAGAAATGTTTTTTTTTTTTTTTTTTGTGGGTTTTCTTTTGAAGTAAAACTGCAGGTCAGACCTAGTGGAATTACTGAAATTATTCAGCTAGCCATTAAGAAATGAAACTTGTGGCTATTAAATACATCTCTGTGGTTTCAAAATCATTGCCGTATTTCCTAAGCATCTTTCATTCTCCCCCCCTGAAAAGTTTTTCAACAGCTTTGCTCTCAGAGACAGGAACAACACACATAGCAAATTATTAAAACAGAAACTGTTTTCTGTGCATTCAGAACCATTCAGTTTCACTCCAGGAGGTAACATCTCAGAATGCAGTAATAACCATTTACTGATATTTAGTCAGGTACAACAGCAGGAGTTGAAGAAGGCAGTTCTCTCACTTTCACTTTGCAAACTGTGAATGACTTCCATGAATACTGGACTTGTTTGGCAGTATGATATTTTGATTATATTTTTTTATGTCTGTAGGAAGACATGCCACATTATTTTAGTAGATAGGAAGAGGTGCTTTTTTAGAATGGCTAGCCCATGTTGAATTCATGTTCAGGGTGTTATAACCCACAGGTGGCAGGTGTGCAATCCAACACAGGAGTGACCTCAGGAAGCCCAGCCCCCTTAAATATGTCAGAATGTGTTATGGTAAAGGCTATTAAAATTCAGTAGAAATGAGTGACACTGGGAACAGCTGTTAAAAGTCAGTCTGCAGGAGATAAAGGCTTAAAAGATAGCTATAGAACTGTTCAATCAAGACGCAGCCTCTTCAAGTAATAGAACTACTTCTCTGATTGTTTTTTGATTAGAGGGTTTTTTTGGTTTTAGCATGAATTAAAGGGACACAAGAACACCCAAAGACCGACTGTTTCAGACTCACCTGCTGTGAGGCTCAGGTACTGATAAAGAGTAATGAGAAAATGAACTTTGTGGCATTTTGAATGTCAGTCTCTAGTCATGTATGGGGAGGAGGGTGTTTTAATATTGTTCTCTTTTAGTCCTTTAACTGAAAAAGTCTCTGCAGAGGAACAGAAACAGCAAGGACTGGATATTGTCAATCTTCTAGAAAGACAATTTGATTTAACTTCATAAAAATAATAGAATGCATTATTGGTCTGTTGCAACACCAGGAACATGCTCATTGTCTTTTCTTATTCTCATGCTGGGATATGTCTCCAAAACAACTCTCTGATCTTTCCAGTCCAGCCTACCTCTTCTTACAGAGAATTGTCATATAAGTGCAGGTAAGAGCCAAATCTGTTTGTTTAATGATAGGTGACAAATGGTAATAGATTCAGCTAGAAGGTATATAAACATGTCTTCTGAGTGGAAAATATGACTTACGAAAGGAGTGCTTCTAAAACAATCAGTAGTCATTTAAGAATGATTTTTTGTAGGGCACTTTGTTGGGCTGTTATTGTCCAAAGAGAGCACTTCTGTGATGCAAGTCAGCTGCTGCCAATAATGCATAATTCAGCCACAAGCACTGAGGTTTACATAAATCTATGCCTGTTTACTATGCAGTGTTTTTCTACAGTGCAATTTTATTTGAAATCATGCTTGTGAATTTTAGACAGAGACCAAAAAGCATTGCCATAATACTTCAAGTTAATCATCACAGCAATGCCGTGTTACATTTCTTAAAAAAATTAAGTGAAATCTTCAGCATTAAAATCAAAGTCAATAACATGAAATAATAAAATACTTAACTCTCAACTCACTCTGCTGGAGCTCATGACAACTCCTACTCCAGGCAAGGTGATGGGACCTGCTATAAAGGGAAGCTCAGTGAGGCTTGCTTAGGGAGGTCCAATAAGTAGAAGCTGTTTTATGATCACACTACCAGGCCCTGCAATGTGGATACACTGATGTAGGCACCAAGTGGTGCCAACAGATGCTGGATTAAGAGTTCAACAAGTACAGAATAGCTGAATGAAAGGATTTAGTGGGCTTGGAGGCTGTCTACAATAGCTATACAACTGAAGAAGTACTCGCAACCTTAAAAGCCATCCCGTTCTTTGGGATAGGTGATCCTTCTCACCTTTTGCATCAGTATGAATTAGTAAGATTTCCAATAAAAACTGGTGGAGTGTTATTCCTCTCCCTTATTTCATCTACTGATGATGTGTCTCATTGGCTGTTATTGCTAGAAGGAATATTTGTTTATATTAATTTAGTAAAGATTGTTTGCATTTGGCCTGTATTCCTGTGATACGAGAGTTAATTTCTACTTAACCTCATTAAAGTCATTTGCACCCAAACTCAGTGCATGTGAAACACTTTCTGAGCAGGATGGAAATGTATTATGGCTACTTAACACAGATCTACCCATTGTGCAATGCAGTGAGACTTTTCTGCTTTGAGATTATGTTTTTATCTGAAATACAGCACAGCAATATAAAACCCATAAAACCATTTATTTTTTATAATCATGTATTGCTATAAGTCACAGTTTTAGCTGACATTTCCTGCTCTTTATTGACCTGTTTTGTGAGATTTTGTAAACTAGCTAATAAACCTTTGTTCCTGCTACTGTTAAGTTTAATACAGTACGTTGTGTTCACGGTTGAAATAGAAACTATGGTTTAGTTAATTAAAATGGTTCTAAATGTCTTGATATTTCTGAAAAAATACCCTTTTATTTTGTATCCTTCTCTCACATGACATTTTCTCTGATTCATCTTCAGTGTCCCCCTTTAATACCGTTTTTGAATTCCTCAGGCAGCACCAAATGCACCTCCCTGTAACTAAGAGGTGAAGAACTTGTCTTGCTTCAGTACTTGGTTTTCTGGTGCTTCAGTGGAGTCCATGGTGTTGGAGGCACCTTGGGGAAGTAGTGAGTGCAGCAGATGCAATTATCCTCCCACTTGTTTGTTCTCTTTGGAGAGTTAGGTGGACCCTTGGACTTTTCAGGCTTTATGAGCCTCTGCTAGCCCAGGCAATCTCTGCTGGTAATGTTAAGTCCAGCGTAGATATCTGCGAGGGGTTCTTTTTCCACCACCTCACTGGGTTTCTGTTAGATGAGAAGAAACTGCTGTGCATGAACACTCTTGTGCTTGGAACGCTGGAGCTGAAAGGAAATATTTGCAAAGGAGTAATTGCATGAGATGGCTAGGATGGTGGGAAGGTTTTTTATCCTGTTTTCACAAACTATGTGGCCCAGATTCGGAAAGACATGCTGTGAACTTCTCCATGCCAGTCAATTCTATGAAGTTTAATGTTTGGAAAGTCTTCCTTCCCACTCTCCTGTTTTACAACACTAGCAGTAAGGAAAGCTGTCTTCTTAGATCCTCCTTCCTCAGCTTTATGTCCCTGTGAAGACTGATTGGCACTGTCTGCTAGGACAGATGGATCTTACAAGTGTTAAGTGAAGAGTTCCTAGCTTCTGTAATTAACAGACCTTTACCCTGGCACAATTTTCCAGTGTTTATTAAGATAAAGAATGACCTGTGGTTGTTATGGATAAAGAAAACACTTTAATTTCCAAAATTTGTGAGAGGCCTTTCAAGTTGATCTCAGAAGAGTGTTCTTGATGTACAGCTTTCAAATGCAGGACAAGCTCCTCAAGGATCTCTGGTGGTTGTGATTGTTGTGGCACATCATGGTGCTACTACTTATTATTTCTTCTGCACATGAAAGCCAAGTCTTCTTTTATGGTTACTGTCTTTTTAACTGAAGTTGTTTGGAAAACACGTTCCATTTGTAGTACATACAATTTGATACTGCTGTGGTGGTAACTGGCTATGGTAAGTTAGTAGTGACTGTCAAAGGAACAAATTTAATGCCTGAGGAATATTAATGTGAAGTGTTCATGCATAAAAAAGAAGTTAGTTGGAATTTACATAACACTCCCTGCACCTGCTTGAATGAACTGTTAGATTATTGTATGAGGCTGCTGCAGTTCAAATGCTTCAGCTTCTGCCATTCTCAATGGATTAGTAAAAATAATTGTGTGATTTGACAGAGGAATTTATATTGTGTTTGAGAGTCTTTGAGCAAACACTGGAGAGTGAAAAATACATTATAGACCTGGTGAGCCGTGCTGTGGGAAATGTAAACTATAAAGCAGTGATATATCTTTAGGAGTTGTTTCTTTTCTACTACTTGTGAAACACCTCCCATTTTAATCAATTGTGAATAAATAAAATCTGTGATGTAAACTGACGAATGAAATTTATTAAACCGGCTATTGTACAGTTTTTACAGAAGAAGAAAGAAAAACTTTAGATTTTTCCAAGGATAAAGCTAAATTTGATCTCTGAGGATATGCTAAAATCCAGCTTCAAACTCAAATGCTTATTATTAAAAGAAGAGTGTACAGTTTTCCTTGTGCATGCATTTACATGACTCCTCAGACTTTGTAATAAGAAAGAAAATTTGCTTTTTACTTATTGTAATGGAGGCAATTAAGTCATGTAATCTCCTTAACTACTTACCTCCTTTGGCTTGTTCCTCTTGATTGAGAATGCAGTAGTTATTGATATGGTAGATGTTGACAGTTAGATTCCCACAGCTACACTAACCGTAATAGGAGTTGAAACAGAGTTATTATAACCTATAAACTCAAGGGTCAGCTGGAAGAGAGAACAAAATGAGATGGTAAGGGTAAAGCACTTTGTGTACTCCAAGTTTCCCATGTTAAAAAAAAAAAAAAAAAAAAAAAAGCAAAGAAAAGAAAATTAAAAAAATGTTACACAGCTTGGAGGTCAAGTCCAAGTAGTCTGAAAACTATACCAGGGAAAACTTGTTGCTGAAAGTGCCATAAGCTTACTTGCTAGTGTTATACAATGAAGTACAGGATTTTGTAATATTCTTACCATTTATACAATGCTGTTTTAAAGCGGTTAATTTATTCTTCTTGAATTTTATTTGGATTTACTTCATTCTTTCTTCATTCCAAGTCACTCTGAACTTTCACTAGCATTTTAGATTTTAGTAATATGATTGTTTTCCCATTTGTAGCACATTCTATTTGTAAATGCTGCAGCTTTTTTTAAAAAAAATGTGAAATTAACCTTCAAATCATCAAGTATAAATTTACCTAAGAGGTATTTAGACAGTTAAGCCCTGAAGACAAAGAAAATCAAGAAAAGGTTTTACCTGTTGCTTGTCTATGTTAATTTAACATCAAATTTAATTACACTTCTTACTATCTGTATTGTACGTAATAAAAAATTCCCCTGGCATTACATCCAGGCTTTCTGATTAAACTACTGTTAAACCATTTTGAGCAACTCTGAGAAGTACTGTAAGCATTCTGGAGGACAGGCAGGACTTTCAAAGTGATGTCTGGGAGTTGCCTGCTCTGACTCACTAGATTATGATTACTTGTTTCTTTATGAAGTTAATGAAGTTGGTTCTTGGGGACATGAAGTAGTCATGTGTTGATCGGCCATGGCTTTAATTCTGGTTCTAGCACTTAAGAGCACATGAGCTCATCATTTAAAGTCAATTCTCTAGCATTCGTTATGATTTTTATTTTTCCTTTCTGCAGTAGAAATGTGACTGGAGCTATATTTCCAGTAAGATATCAGATTGTAAAGTACAAAATAAAGTAAATTAGTAAATAAAGTAAAAAAGTAAAGGGCCAAAGTTCTACAGTTGTATGGTTTAAATCTGCTTAAAGCCGTTAGAAAAATTCACATCCTTCAGGTGGCAAGATGCCTCACTAAGTGAATATGGTAATAGAACCAGGACAGCCCTTTGAAGTAATGGTAACAGGCGTTGGAAATTTATGTTTTTGAACTTCTGAAAGCCACCACTGAAAGGTAGCAAGGGGTGGAGAACTCTACAAAGAGCTCACCCATTCCGCAGCACCTGGCCTAGTGAAATGACAGGCTTGGATTTCCCTCAGGACCAAGAATAGGTTTTATTTAGTGTGTGGGTCTTTATGAGTGGAATACTCCTCACATGCCTGAGGAACATTGTCTGTACCTCGCATTGCCACTGGTCTGGAGAACAACTATTCTCAGCCATGAGGACTGGATGCAGTGACTGGCCAGAGCAGCACAACTCACAGATAGTTACTCCAAAACCTTGGTAAAAGTCCATCGAGTCTCTCTGCACGGTTGTGAGCTTCTTACACAGCGATAGTGTGGTAGTAAGATAGCGGGTTTCTTTGTTCTTTTTTTCTTTCTTTCTTTTTTTTTTTTTTAGAGCAGAGATAAATTCTGCTGATGGGCAAGCAGTTTTTTGTTCCAGGCAAATTCTGTGTAGCATCCTGCATCTGCCTAGAGCTCAGCTGGAAGAGGCAGACTTAACCTGAAAGAAGTTAAGGCTGCTGGAAGAGGCTGCTTAACTTGGCCCAAGGTAAGAGGCCTGTAAGAAGTAGTAGCTTCTGGCTCTCAGCTCCCCACGCAGCACGAAAGGAGTAAAACTTGGGCCTCGTGATTCATCCTTCTGAAGCAGTTCTGTATGCTGTGTGCCTATGACCCTCACAGCGAAGTTGCAGTACACACTGAGGTTGCGTCTCTCAACTCCTTCAGATGAAATCCCCAGTGTTCTGAGGACTCCCAGAACTGTCAGGTTCAGGGTCACTGAGCTGAATGCTGGGGCCGGTCAGCTCTGGTACCTGTGAGCATTCAACCATGCACAGCCAGGCCAGGCCCTGGCAAGATCAGCTACAGGGCCCATGGTTGGCACCTCATCCTCAGGAAAACTCCTGAATTTCACCATCTTCAGAAACCCTCACGCTGAAAAGTCTACGATTTACTGCCTTAATGAATTCTTTCCTGATTTAAGATTAAAGGCTTGGCCGTTTGTAAATTCATTATTAGCTTACGTTGTTTCTAAAACAGCAGATGGTTTATTAAAAGTCTACTCTCTAGCTGCCTTTTCAACATCTGAAATCTGCCTTCTTGTGAGAGCTGTGTTATAAATACATAGAGCAAGGGAGAGATGGTGAGATACTGTAGCAGTTTTATGGTTATGTAAACAAACCTCCTTTGTCAGAATTCAGTCAACTCTAACAGCTGGGAGGTGATGGTTCTGTGATGGTGATCACCTTCCAAATGATAGTCCCTACTTATCCATCTCACAGTAATTTAAAGAGGAGTCACAGCTCATCCATCTTTTTCAAAGAGTTACTGTGAGTATTTGACTGTAGGAATTTAGCATTTACCCTTCATGGGTCAGTGGATGGGTTAGTCTTAAAGCATCTTTAGGGAGAGATTATTCTAATAAAGCCTCTTTACACACAACATTCTGTACTAGTATTTCATGTTTCTTTTTCTTTCTTTCTTTCTTTTTTTTTTTTTTCCCCTTTCCCCTTTAGGGAATTAAAAAACCCACAACAGAATAGCAGCTGGTATTTCCTAGTAAGCCATGTATTTTGGACACAACATCCCCATGATTAGAGGATGATGTGGACTTCTGTAGAGAGTAGATTAATGGAATTATTCCATTTAAACCTTTGGATGAAGGGAGATAGAGTATCCATAACAGGCTAACAAAAAGGCACTTACTTCATTTCTTATTTTGAGCCTTATTTTGTAGGTGCATTCATCTTAAAAGAAAAAGATTGCTTTTTTTTTTTTTTAATTCCTTTTGTTGTTGCCTCCTCTTTTAATACCGATTTCTATAAACTCACAGTTTGTGTACAGGAAGGTTTACCTCAAAATTTGTGATCCATTCAAGGATAAAGTGGGATCTTAGTTTTACATTTATTGTGGAAGTGTTTTGGTCTTATTTTACAGGCATGGTATTTTTTAACTGCAAAATAACAAACATCACAAATTTTTTATGTAGGTTGCACACTTGTCTTTCATAATCCACATCCACCACACTTGTTATGTTCAGTAGCTCGTAGCAATTTTAGAAGGCAGTTCAGGACAAGGACTGAAGAATACCATATTAAGTTAAATTGGAAAGGGATTTTGGTTGAAAGTGTAATGCTGATCAATATCTGGCAAAAAAAATCTGTAGTGTGCTGCTAAAAATTTAGGGAAAATGAATTAAATGAGAAGAAAAAAAAAAGATTTCTCATTTATGTTCAAATTTCATTCAGTCATTTTTAAAATGGAGTTGTACTGCTCGAAAATTTCTAGCATTTCCTTGAGAGTATTAGCAGAGTTCAGCTTCCTGCTGCAGAACTTGGACAAGGGAGCTCAATCAAGGAGGAAACTGGGTTACCTAAGGTAAATTCAGAAGTTCTTTGCATAAGGAAGATAGAAGTTAGTATTTAGCATGCATCTAAAAGAATAAAGGTTAAGGGAAATAAATTAAGGTAGTTTCATATATCTTTGTGGACTTTTTCTGGAGTATTTCCAGGCACTTTAGCTTAACGCTAGAGTCAAAGCATTTCAAAAATGTGCCTTATCCTTGCTCTACCTAGGTTCTCTGTCTGTAAAGTAGGGGTAATAGCTTCTTCCTGTCTCTCAGTGATAAAAACATTAAAAGATTGTGAGATTGTCCCGAAGTACATTAATGGGGGCTATATAAACACCTTAGATAGTGAAAAGGTAAGTTGAGCTGGCAAAGCAGAGGTCATGAGCAACTGGAGATGAGATGTAGAAAGGGGCAAAGTTGTGCAAGGCCTGGAAGGCCTGGTAATAACTTTATATGCTGTATTATGTCTAGAAGGGAGAATTTTGGCTTTCACTGACCTTTATTCTGAGCTTTTTTCTCGGCTATTTTATTTACAGTTACACATACTGACATTTGTACAATTTCACATTTGTCAGAGAGAAATCCTGCAATTTTCTTTCATATTTTGTTTAAAATTGTGTATGTTTGTGAATGCATGAGACTATCCTTCTATTAACTACTATGGCAGTTCGAGCTTGCACTGAGGGTGCCAGGCTCCCTCTTATAATGATAATAGGTTTATAAATACTAGCATTTTTTCTGAGGAGCAAATTTAGCTGTGAATGGTTCTAAAACTTTTTGTAAGTCGTAAGAACTAAAATAAACTCATATAGTAAAGGTTGCCTTGTGTTTTCCACTATAAGAGTTATGTTTTCAGAAGTTTATGACCTTACTAACCACCAGTCTGACTTTTTGAACTCCAAACTAAACTTTTCTGTCATGTGATTTTCTGAGGGTAACTTTTGCCTGCAACAATAATGACCTAAACGTTTCTCAAATTAACAGTGATTAAATGGTTATTATCCAGTATTATTGACTTATTTTAGCTAGTCTGTCTCTCATACACTAAAACATGAAAATCTGGCAGACTGATGTCCTCCCAGTGGCTCTTATAGAACCTGCTCTAATTTGGCTCCGCTGTTGTTATTGAGAAGATAGTTTTTTCTCACCCTATCCTGTGAGCAAATGGCAGCCAAACTATTGGCAGAGTCTAGCTCACGACCAGCAGCCCGGTTCAGTTCAGGTGCAGAGTTTGTGCAGCCTTTTGTCCATGATTCTGTGGCCTCACTGGCAAGAAGGGCTGAGTCCAGAGAGCATCTTTGGTGAGGGCTGGGCTGGGGGGAGTGGTAAACACCATTAATATTTACAGAGGGACAGACCAACCGGTGTAGTGACTGGAAAGCAACACTTCTTACTGAAGTCCAGAAATTAACTTTGCTGTGGAACAAATCATTTTGAAACCTCCTAGAAAAGTGCACCTTGTGCAACTGGTGCTGACTGGGCTGCACAGAGGACCCTGCTGCCCACTTGCTTGAGCCATGCAGGAAATTGAGAAGTTCCCACTGAGGGCTCCGTGTGAAGTCCATGCTAGGCTGCACGGTCCCATCTCTGCTACCTCAGGTTACTTTTTTTTGTGTCAGGACATGAAAATCTCACTGCTCGTTGCTTTAACGTTAGGAGGTGGCACCCCTATTGGCTCAGGTAAATGTAATGTTAGCATTTCCCAGTTTTTAGGTACTTAATGACAGATTTTTCTTTTGGCCTAGTGTTCTGAGTGAGGATGTGGCTCCTCATTTAGCTTGAACATGTGAAATACTAAGCAAATTTTCATGAATGTATCAAGGAGGAAAATCACCTTGGCCCCAGAGTGTCTGTAAACTTTATCCCATACAGAGAGTGGTCATCCTTAGAAAAGCTTGTACTTCAGGTTAACAGGTGGTCCAACTCTTTTCCTGCCAGAATAGTGAGATTTTTTATTTCAGCAACAGATACAGGGATCAGACCTAGAAACTTTTGAACCAAGAGTCAGGAGAAAATTATCTTTCAGACCCTTTCATAATTTTATAGATGCCCTCTGTTCGCTTCCCTCATTTTGATACTGATTTATCTGTCTAAAAACCAGTCTTGCAAAAGAGCCTTCTGAAGCTCATCCTGCCAGAGGGTGACTGCTTCTTTAGCAGTGCAGAGCCCTCTCACCACAAGGGAGAAGGGTTGTGTACTGAAGATATTTGTCTCTCCTCACCTTGCAGCACTTCACCTAATATGCCTGATCTTGCAAATATGTCAGATCTGCAGCTGTTGGCAGGATTAGTCCCGCCAATTGCCCTGACAACAACAGAAACAGCGTATGCAGGTGCAGGTGTGTATCTGTAAGTGCACATATATGCACGCATGTGTAGACTATCACCCATTAGAAGGCAAGACAAATTACTATTTCCTGCTTAGCATGGAACTTTAAAGGATGTACATGGGCTATAAATGTGTATATATGCGTGCACATACGCACACAAATATTCCCATCATCTAAAGCGCATCAAAAAAGCAAGACATTCTGGTTTGTTGTTCTTATTATGTAGCAACTCAATAACGTGCAGATAGCATATGTGTTAGTGTATCAGTTTCTGTATTTCAGAAGAGAGCAGCCCGCAGACATGCAATCCAAAGTTGCTTGGTATTTTTAAGCTGAAATTAGATTCATTGCTTTGATTATTCCTTTGTGGGCCCCAAGTTATATTTTAGTGTCCTTCACCCTCTTCTCCTTTATTATTTATAACCCACACTCTTTGAGCAATGACCAGTACTAATCTGTAACCTCCTGTCCTTCTGCCTGATTCGTTCTCTTTTGAAACACAAAGATTGAAGCAAATATTCTCAGACTCTGTTAAAATATAGATAGATAGATATTTTTTCCCATATATCTCATACTAAAATAAGACTTAATGGAGGTTTTGCTTTTCTAATTCAGTCTCAGTGGACCCACTACAAAAGAAAAAAAGCAAAGGACCGGGAAGTATATATTTGATATTCATTGTATAATAATGTATCAACCCTGCATGCACTCATGTAGGTATTTTATAGGCATTCACCAAACGGCTTGTGTGGCCATCTTGATTGTTAGATTAATGCATCTGGGTTTTGTGGGATTTTTTTTTTTCCCCCCCAATGTTTTTTGTTTGCTCTGCAATGTAAGCTGCACCTAAATAAATAAATTAAATAGCAGTTCATTTGTGCTCCTCTGCATCACAAAGAAGTGGGGCATAAAACAGCATTAGCGGTGAATCCCCCGAGGACCAAAGAACCTCACAGGGGGCTGGTCCTCTGAATGGTCTCTGTCACTCCCTAGCAGCTAATGACTGAAACAGGATCCATTGCCACTGGGAGCTTTTAATTTCCTTATATTGTACAGAGTGCTCTGATCCAATGCAAAGTGACAGCTACCATTTCAGTACAGCTCATTAACAGCTTTTGCAAAAGCCAGCATGCTCCATGTCTTCATGTGTGCCATATACCCATGTATGCTGTGTACATGCAAGATAGATTCAGCCCATGGAGAAGTTACTTTTTAACATAGGTAAAGGCATAATAAATACAGAGTCTCATATACCTGGTGAAAACAGGCAGCATATTTAAACTTCTCTTGAAGCAAAATGATTCATGTTGATACTTAAGAATAAATGGAGAAAACTCAAGGCTTTATTTATTTGGTGAAAGACCAGTGATAATGTATTAGAGAGGCAGGAGAACAAAAAACAACAATTTCAAGGAAATTTAGAAGATGTCAGAATTAGCTGATAGAAGAAGAGAATTCAAGAAAGTAATTGAAAAATTAAGGGAGAGTCCTCAGCTTCTCTAAGGCACGTGGAAGCTAAGGGGACATAATTATGTCTTTCAAGCAAAGACAATAAAAGCTACATGAACTGTTGTGTGTAAGGCTGGTTTTGGGTATGTGTATTTTTGTAAGCACTGGAAAACTGCAGCTAGATCTGATCTCTTCACTACGAGGGGAAATTTCCTGTTTTAATTTATAGATAATTTTTCTTTTCTTTTTTTCTTTTTCTTTTTTTTGAGCATGCACCTATAGAGACAATTGTATTGGCTGCCATACCAATCCTGGCACCAACTTGCTAGTTTTTTTTTTAAGTTATTATTATTTTTTTTGTTGTTAGAAAAACAAATCCACTGAAAACAAGGAAAGAGAATGGACTTTTGTTTTCCAAAGGGACTATTTTTGTTGAATAGCAGAATAGCAGAATGAGACTATGAGCACTTACCAAAGTGCTCCTCATCCTTCAGCCCTTTGAGAGAGGCAAGAACTGCTCAGCTGTTGCCTGGTAATCCCCACAAATTGATGAGTACTGGAAGAATAACCCAAATCAGAAGCAGCATTGATGTTTGGACTATTATGAGTTTATGGAAACATATCCCTGGTGTTTCTGTATTAGCATCTTGGATCCAAGTGTATCAGAGTAGGACCAAAGTCTGGAACAAAAGTGCATTGTTATAGTAGAATCCTCAGACATTGCTGAATAATTTATAATGATACAGACTTTTATCAACCCTTTTTCAGCTTTGTGAAACTGAAGGTATTCAGTGTGTTCAGTGCTCATGAAGAAGAGGCTATTTCAGAACAGAGACTGTAAAAGATTCCATGGACATTTGCTGAAGGTGGCAATTACAGCTGAAGAATGAGATGTTTGGAAAGTCCAGTAGGAAACAGGTTGCCATTAAGTACAGAGTCCTGATTCTGAAAGATGTAAAACCCAAGAGAGAAAGCTAGTGGTGTGCCTTGCTGAGGAAAGACAGCAGAGCTGCTAGAAGTGATCATTTCAGTTCTTTCTCCGGTCTCATTTCTGACTGTTTGTGAGATTATTTGGAGCCTAATTGCTGTGAGTTTGGACTAGTGCTTGAAATAAATAGCATCAGGTATGGATAAGGTTGTTAGAAAAACTGTGGTTAGTTACGTTTAGGATTTACAAAATTAATGTGTGAGTTAATGAAAACTGTAAGTCATGACAGAATGATTTTAAGGCGGAAGCTTCTTTTTTTTTAGTGTGAAATATGAAAGAAGTGCAAATTGTGGGTAGATGAATTGAAACAATGCGACTGAGAAGTTAGCAATATCATGCAAGATAACTTGAAGTGAGAAGAATCATAGAATCATAGAATTACAGAATCATCAAGATTGAAAAGACCACTAACATCATCGAGTCCAAACATCAACCCATCACCACCATACTCACTAAGCCATGTCCCTACAAGTAATGATGCTCTCTAATATCCTGCAGGACTTGTCGCAGGTAGAGCAACAATCATAGAATCTCATGGTTTTAGGGCAGTACGTGATGGAATCACTGAGGGAGTAGAGCATTATGTACAGTAGACCACTCAGAATGGTGAATGTACATTTTTGCATCCCTAAAGAAGGGTTGGTTTATTGTGAATATCAACAAGCATTTTAACATTTTTTACAAGTAAAACAACATTTAAAAAAAAGTAAAATACTTTGCTTCAGTTTCATCATCTATTGCTTCTATCTACAGTTTTCATTTAACACACCCATCATTCCTCACTGACTTTTCTATTAGTATGAAACATGGCATCATGTAATAAGAATACATGTTCAATAAATAATGCAAGTGAGGCTTAATTTCTGAAACAAAATTAGATGTAGGTACATGACAGTATGCTCAGGGAAACAAGATTATGTATAATTATAATTATGTTCACATGATGAACACAGAAAAGATATTTGTTTGTTTAATGGATGTATGGCTGAGTGTAAATTAGAGTATCATGAAAAATATATTTTTTCAATATTTAAATATTGCTGCATCCAGTAGACAGAGGTGTGGTGGATGGATGCACTTTGAGGGGACGTATCTTACTAAAAACTTCTCTTCCTGATGGTGGTAAGCTGCAAGTGCAAGTTCATAGACTTGGATTATATTTTATGACAAGAATGAATATTTTGGACTGATAAAAATGATTGCAATAATACAAAGTTCACTCTGAGAGCTGCAGATGAATAGCAGAGACTTAACACTAGCCGGGGTGGCTGAATTACCAAGCTCCACAGCAGCAAGAATTGTCCCTGGATAACAACTTGACACTAAGGACTTGGTGGGACTCCCTGTGTGGAGGAAATCTCCTCCTTGCTGGCTCTAAACCCTGCCAGGGAGCTGCTGCCTGCTAATGGCAGGGTGCCTCGGGGCAGGTCTGCATGTGGGGCTGCACACGCTCCACTTGCAAGACAGCTGTAAAAAGTCTCTGCAGTTAAAATAGTGCAAAGGGACAAATTAACTCTTTGTGTGGAGATGATTCAGACTTATTCACCCAGCAATAAAAGAGAAGAATGTAAAGTAAATTCAAACAAGCCAGTTATGAGAGTTATAGTTACTCAGAATTAAATTTGTATGCAGAAAGACTATTTTAAGGACAGTTACTGTGTCATGTACTCCCAAATCACCACACTGATTCAATCAGGCATATTTCTAGTATACCATGAGTCATATTTTCTCTCTGTTTGATTGTAAAAATTCAGTTTTATGTGACTGCACTGTGTTTACTGCAAGAAGGTTCAGTCTGTTATGCTCAAGAAAGCTCCCAGCCACGTGTCTTACATCTCTGGCTGAATGCATAGGTAACCAAAATATTGAAGCTCTAAATAGCATGTTACATTGTTTGTGACACTCAAAAATCTCTACAACAGATGTCTCAAATTAATTGAAATTATGGGCTAATAGTACTTAGTGGTGCTTAGAAAATATTATTTTCACCTCTGACTTCTCTGTAAGGGGGAAAAAGCAGCTAGCTGCTAAGGACCTATTGAAGATCTTATCCCATGGCCTTTGTTTTGCGTGTTGATTTGCCCTAAGTACAGTGGTAGTTTTTTAAGTGGAAGGGTTGCATATGTGAATTGCAGAGTAAGACGCTGCTCATGGATGTGCTTAAAGAGTGTAAATGATGGTGATAGATGAATCTGGCCTTTGTTGCTGAAATGGGGGTGTTTTACTCATTTAGTTGTGGGATAATGTGTGGGTATATTTTCAGAAATAGGTAGTGGCTGTGTACCTATAAGAAAACGTTCCTAAAACAGGCACTGTATTGGTTCACATGAATCACAGAATCACAGAGAATCACAGAATGGCCCAGGTTGGAAGGGACCTCAATGATCATGAATCTCCAACCTCCTTGCCACATACAGGGCCACCAACCTCCCCATTTAAAACTAGACTAGGTTGCCCAGGGCCCCGTCCAACCTGGCCTTGAACACCTCCAGGGATGGGGCATAGAACAGGAAACAGGGTATGTAAACAGCTGAATAACTTCAGGAAAATAAGCTCCCAAAACCATGACTATAACATTGGAGGATTTTTTTTCTTTGAAATAGTAATTCGTTGCTGGTTGGGTTCTGAGGCTCCATCATTCCTGTATCTGCATTTCTATTCTCTAAACACGTGTTAAGCTGAATTTTTCTTGTTTTTTGGAAGGAGAAGGAGAAAAAACTCATTATCTATGTTAACTTGACTCCTACAGCAAGACCTGTAGAAAACCATCAGATGCTGTTAAGTGTTGGTGAAGCAAGGTGACTGTCGGGACTATGTGTGGTCCCTAGGCTGAGCCCCCTGCAAAAAATCAGCAGATAGTTTGATTTCTTCTTTGCTATTGGGAATATAGCTCTTAAGGTTAATAAAGGAGACAGACTTTGCTACTCCTCAAAAAATGCAGGTGTCTGGTGATGAACTCTGTATCCCATACAGCTGTGTTTCCATTTAGAGTTAGTGTCAGGAGGTTTGTGTTATGGAGACAACGTGAGCTTTGGAGAGGGACTGTGGCAGGATGGCTCTAAGGATGGATCTGTCACTGTCGAGCTCAGTGCTCCCAGAACATAGTGAGTGGTGATGAGCTGTCCTGCTTTTCTTTCTTTATTATGGTGTATTAAGACTACTACTTATCTTGCTTTTTTGTGCTTGTTTTTCTAAAGGCAAACTTAGTCGGTCTTACAGATCCTGATGTTTCCTTGAGCTTCCCCCTCCCTGCTGAAGGACCAGGGGGAAGCAAAGGACTGTGTCTGGGGCTGGCTTATTCTAGCTGCAAGAAAGAGGAAATGGTATTTAAAAAAACATTTAATTAAATGACAACACTTGGGATTTCATTTAGTTCACATTACAGGAGGAATTTAGACTTCCACTGCTACCACCTGCTGCCAGGCTGAGCTGCGAGCATTGTTGCTGTCTCTCAACGATGCAGGTGAACTTACTGCTGAACCACTTTCACAGTCCAGAAAGCATGACATTCCTTGTTACCAGTGGGAGGAAAGGCTAATTGAGAAGTGTGTATAAAAGCTGTAATGAGTAGCATTTACATGTATTGATTAGAAGTAGGGCCACCGTCTCTCATTTATCACCACCAGCAGCTGTGAAATTTTCCCCACGTCGATTGGCACGGCTCATATTCCCGCTCCTCTGGTTCTTTATTGCTTTTCTCCCCCCACCCGCCCTGGACCAGAGTGCTGATCCACCAGCTGGAATGGGCTGGTAATTACTCCAGCTTCTCCACCAGCTGCCACAATTGCCAAACCGCTGGAGTGAAAAATTCCATCCCGCATTTCCGATTTTTTACATTACCACTGCATAATCATATTTGACGAATAATTAACCTGGGTTAATACTTCAGGGAGCCATTTGCAAGTAAATTGATAAGCTGAGTGCTGTAAAGGCACATGAGGGCTCAAGGCTTTAGGAAGCTGTGCGCCGCCTGTGCTGTTTTAATACACGCACACTTCCGACCATCTTAATTAAGGGTGGACTGCGGTCACTGTCCTCTGTCCTTCTTAAACAGAGTGTGGCCTGGGAGGAGGGAGAGGATGGGAAATAAACTCTAACTCTGCTGTGTTTCACCTATGGGCATGGATAAGTGTGCTTTTCCTCTCTTTTAGGTTTTGAAATAAATGCTGTGAGATGAAACTTGTTAGGAGTGAAATCAATGGCAATTTTCCCTGCAAACTTGGTGGAGCTGGATTCAGATCGGGTTGGAAAGCCAATTTCCCCACTTTTAGTAATGACATGCAGGTCAATGAGAGAGTAAAGTTGAGTCCTTTCGGGAATGTATATATTTGTACATATATTTTTTTTCAATTATGTCTGCACTGTTTTAAACGCATACCTTTGCTTTGGGGTTGATCCTGGATTTCTGAGATAAATTGAGAAGCTCCTTGGGAGACTTCAGAGGTTTATAAATCCACTCTTTCTTTGGCTTCAAATTTTAGAGTTTTTGGTGTGCATCTTACTCAGAGCAGGGCTGCACCATATTGGTAGCTTCTGTCAGTTTTTCACGTTCTTTTCTCTTTCTTCAAATTTTTGTTAAAATGTTCAGTTTATCCTTTGCTTTTATACAATCTAGTATTTCTTTACCTCTTTTCTTTATTTTTTTGTTTATTTTTGGGGAATGTTTTATACTATATAATTTAAGGAATAAGCTTATCATAGGTAATCAACTACAATTTCATAATGTGCTTATAAGGATCCTGTAAAAATTAAAACACAGTAGCTTTCCCCCCCCAGATATGAGATTGTTCAAATGACAAGTGCCACAGAAGCTCTTTCTGCTCCAAAGCTTACTTGCAACATAGGCAATTTGGTAAAACCTTGCTTGACAATCCAGGGAGAGCATGTGAAATTTGTTGTATTTCATCACCAACTTTCTTCATTGTTGTTCTGATTCAAAAAGACAGGCACTGAGGTGACAAAAAGGCTATTGAAAGGTGGCCCAGAGAACTCCTGTTGTGTTTTTCTTGTCTAACAATATCACCATTCAGGCAGTACTTGCTCCTCAAAGTAGATAGTAAGTGCTATAGTAATCTTCTGCAGTAGGGCTTTGGGCAAGAACAAGAAGCAAGAATTACATAAAACATGTATTATTATAAATCTTATAATTACCTGAGCTTGGTTGCTTGTTTGTTGTGGCTGCTGCTGTTTGTTTGTTTGTTTTTTTGTGTTTTTGGTTGAGTGATTGAGTTTTTCTCTGCTGTATAACATTTCTTGGATTCAGAGCAGAACCTCATAAGGAATATTAAAATATACTTCTGTTTATGAGGAGAAATGTCAGAAGATGTCTAAATGATCTGAAAAGACAAAGAATTGGTCATCCAATAATTCCATAAAAACTATGTAATCTGGTAACTCCTCAAGATTTCAGCCTAACTCCTAAATTTTGGGCAATCTGGTTTGATGGTTTCAGTAGTAGCCATGTAAATCAGGAGAACAGCTAATAGATTGGTGTATTACATACTTGCACTTGCCAACAACCCCAAGCTGGTGGCAGTCCAAATGCTACCAAGGTGCATTTCTGGTGGGGTTGGGTAGTAGCTGCCCATCCAGCCAATGAGTATGGCCCCCAGCACAGCTAACTGCTTTTATCTCCATCTTCAAATGTCTGCTCACAGACATCCTCAAGATGTCTCATCTGTTGTACCCTAGGAACTCCACAAGAGCTGGTGTGGTGCTCCTGGAAACAAGAGTCGTTCACATTATTTCATCTCTTAATATCAAGAAAATCTGTCGGAAGATGGTTAAATAAAATATTGTGTGTTAGGGTATAAGAGATCAAAGTGGTTTTATTCACTGAATTGACCTAGGAGAGAGATGCACATGAGATTATTTCAAGTTAGACAAGTTCTCTAAGGTCCTGAGAAGAGCCAGACTTTCTGGTAAGCTGAGTGCAGGAGCAAAATTTGAGTAGGTTGCCATGAAATGTTAAGCTTGGTACCTGGAGGCAACGTCATGCTTCTTGAAGGCAGCAAAATTTATTTAAGTGTAGGCCCCAGACACATCAAATATCTTTTTACTGGGTCATCTACTTTAAATAAGAGGTTCTTATTAAAAGAGGCTAAAGTTAAATTTTGCCTTGTTTCATGTGTACTGGTTTACTCTGTTGCTAGTGAGGATTTCTGGGCTGTGTTTGTCCTATGAAATCTCTCTCATTTTGGAAAACTCAAGGAGAAAGAATACTACTTAAAAGTGTGGTAATTATGTGATTTCCAGCGGTTTTTGCTATTTAAACAGTCTAATAGATATTTTTGTAAAATACCTTAATTGGGCAAGAACAGAGGTAGCAAAATCCTGAATTTCTTCTTTAAGCTGAGAGCTACCTGCATTGAGGCAGACATAGAGTCCTCTGCAAACCCCTGTTACAAGTGTTTGGTGCAGGAGGTTTCCATAGCATTTCCATTCCATAGCATTTCCATTCCATAGCATTTCCATTCCATGAAGTCATTGCTGGTCAAAACTCTCACTGAACACCAGGTGAGTTTGAGCAAGCCATGCTAGACTCCAAAGCAGGAGCTTCAGGATTGTTGCTCATTCACAGTAAAACAAAAGGAATTAGCCTTTTCTGTTTGCATTCCTCCATCGTGCAGCTTCCTAGGTCTGCCTTATTATTTTCATGCGGCCAAATTGCTGTCCATCTTTTTGTCTGCT
The DNA here is from genome assembly GCF_987193195.1 of Phasianus colchicus. Classification (NCBI taxonomy): domain Eukaryota; kingdom Metazoa; phylum Chordata; class Aves; order Galliformes; family Phasianidae; genus Phasianus; species Phasianus colchicus. The sequence goes on along the minus strand of NC_143441.1, from coordinate 4,446,204 downwards.
CAGCTGTTTTCTGTGATCATTCCCTTTAGAACCTAAATAAGATTGCTAGGGATGGCCTGGTGATCAGGGTAATAAATAAATAAAAATACAAATACTGTTATTGTGCTGAATTTCTCTGGCATGGCAGCAGTCTGACTTTTATTTATATATTTTTTTTTTTGTAAGTAAGGCTTCTGTGCATACTGGACAGAAAGTCGGCGCTAGGCATTTGTCACTGTGTGAGGTAATGCAGGGGAAAGCAGTTCCTTTCAAAGCTCGACTGTAGCACTAAGTGAAATCAATGGCCAAACAATCTAACACAATTGGTCACATATTGATAGAATTAAACACCGCTGTTAACGTGACTTGTCATTGATCTGACAAAAACAGAGTCCGGGGTAAAAGTCGCCTGAAGCCTTTAGACTCTGTGTTTATGTAGCAAAGGTTGGGAAATTATTCGCTCCATCTGCTTCTAACATAATTTTTTTTTTTATTATTTTTGCTGACAATACTCCTCATTCCAGAAACCACCAGCAGAGCTTTAACCTCTTCATTGTAAGAAACATGTGAGTGCACAGCCATCCCCTCCACAGGGCAAATCCTGGTTTGGGGTATTGGGTTTCTTCAAAGTGCCAGTGCAATAAAGAAAAAAATGTTCTTCCAATGCTATGAGCCTGGTCAGCGTATGGATGGGCTGGTCCAGATCAGCCACAGGCAGCTTTTACTAGCGAGTAAGCACAAAGAGTGCAATACAGAGTGCTATTGACTTTCAAGCATGGAAATGTATCAGGAAAGTAGAATGAGGGCAATGCCTTCTGGTGCATAGCATAGCTGGCCTACGTAGGGTATTGCCTCCCGTCACGTGGTGGCTGTGGTTCATAGGGGAAAAATACCAATAAAGGCAGCAATTAAGAGGTTTTCTGCTAATATCCCTTGAAAATAGTCTGCATTTCAGGAATCATTTTTATTGAGTTCTCGCTTTCCATCCGTAGTTTAGCTGTTGGCCTTTTGTTGTTGTGTCAGAATTGCAAAGATTTTACATTATGAAATCCTCAGCTAGCTGGAATAATTGCCCTACGTGCTGGAAACAAGCATCTAACAATTGCCTGAAATATCTGAGCAAATTGCTCCAGAATGTTTGCAGTGGAGACTTGTCCTCAGTGGTGTGTAGCTCTCTGATCTGACCTACGACCTGCGCTTTGCTTTTAGGCTGATTGCAAGCCTGATAATGTTTTCTAAAGTATCATGATAAGAGGGAGGAACTCAGGTCTGTGAAAGTCATAGCTCACTGCTCACTCGCGGTCACAACACAGCCAGCCCCTGTTTCTGCAGCATTCATGGTGTCATGACAGGTGTTTTTACCTGCTTTGCATGCAGCCATTTCTCCCCCTTACTCCTCCAGCTGTTTGCCTTTTGGATGTCTATTTGGTTTGCTGGAATCTTTGTGGTGTGTTGGAGATTGGAACTACCTGACAGCTTGATGGTGGTGAGGCAGGCAGGCTCGGTGAGAAGAATTTCTGGGAGGATGGGGGCATGGTGATAGGGTCACCAGCAAAAGGTTTCCGTACACTTTGTGTTTTTGGGAGAGCAAGGAGGAGCTGTGTTTTCTGTTTGTTTGTTTTTTGTTTTTATCTTTTTTTTTTTTTTTTCTTGCAATGCTATGGTTGTATAATAAAAGCTTTCCACCCAAGCTGGGTGTAGATATTGCAGGTGGATTGTTGTTGCCTGTGGCAGCCACAGCGGCGAGATTTGCTGCACTATATGCAGCCTGGGGACTCTGAGGCAAGCTATCACACCTCCACAGTGCCTTGCTTTAATTCATAGGCCTGGAGAAGATGTGAGGAGGGAGCAAGGAAGGAAAAACTTCTGTGTACACGGTAACCTAGTCACATGGGGGAGAGTCAGAAAAGAGTTATGCTGCTACTTGCACTTCTGGCAACATTACAGAAGCAGACAGGTTTCTTCTGAGTGGAATATGAGTTTTTCCAAGATTATTAGAAGAAAGACATTCCCCCAGTAGGGAAGGAGCAAAAATACCTGTGCACAATAATTGCACTCTCGCAGTGTGAAGCTCTGTGGGACACTGTGACAGAGCTGATCCACCTTCTCCACACCTTTGTCATGACACTAGTTTATCAATGGTGTATGCATCTGAACTGGAAATGTGAAATGCTTGGAAAAGATTACCTTATGCTGCAGCCTAAAGCTAATTGCCCATCATGACAATTCCCTGCAGGCTCATATGTCTGAAGTCTCAGTATGAGCACTAAAAGCTCATTTCAAGGGTTAAAGAACCCTACCGACAGCTGGGATGTCAGGAGGGAGATGTAATTGCATAACACAACTGGCAACCTGTATGACTTGGGAAATGACCAGAACGCAGCTGCTGCATCTTCAAAGAGATAGCAGTGGCCAGTGCTTTGAACTCCGTCAGGAAAGATCACCCCACCCAGAGAGCAGCAGTGCAACATGCCTTTTTGTACAAGTGCATCTTTCACCCCTCCCATCACACATGTGCCCCCTTCTCTCTTGTTAAAGTGATCCAAAAGTCCTACAGCAGGACAATGGTTTTGTACAGAGCTCTGATGCAGAATAAAAAGTGTGTAAATGCCAAACAGCGCTGCAGTACTAACCTGTGATACCAACAGAAAGCATGTGCACGAAGGCTTTGTGTTGTCTTTCTACTCAGTGGTTGGAGTACCTTCCATGTGAGTTCTTCAGCAGCTGGGCTTGAGTGATTTGAAATTACGAGATGAATTTCAGATCCTTCAGAGTGGATCCACTGAATAGTGCCTTTAGTTTTAGAGGGTCTGCTTTCACTTAGAGGAAGGACTTCAAGATCAGTTTGTAAGATGCAGTGTTGCAGGTCTTTTTGGTAAGAAGCTTTTTTACCATGAAAAATTAAGACAGCCCAATTTAGGGTGAGTAGACTACACAGATATCTCCCTGAATCAATTTCTTGCTGCATTATTAGAGAAAACTCAGAATCTATTTCTCTAATTTTGTCAGTCAATGCAAGTAAAATCCAAGATTTTTTTTTTTCTATTTTTATAGAAAAGTAAAAGGTTCTTCATGTTTACTTCACGCTCCTTTACCCTTTGGAAAGTCGAAATTAAGGAATACAGTTACTTTTTAACTTCTAGGATCCAAAGCACCAAAGGTTTTATATAATTATTTATTTTTAAATACAAAATCCCCAAATCTCTTTCTTAAAAATATAAGCCTATATTTGCAGCATTTCTCTTTTCATTTTTTAATGATCAGCAAGCGGCATTTCTGTCCAAAGACTGCTCAAAACTTGTGTCAATCAACTTCTTCTATGCTTCACACGATGGCACACTTAGCCCTGAAATTGTTCCTATTTACTAGAATAATGGGACTTAATTTTAAATGAGGAGCTAGTTTAAAAAGTACATTTAATCTTCACATTAATATTATGTGATCGCTTTCATTATTGTGTTCACAGGGAATTTGAACTAAATATCTTATTTGCTCTTAGAGTGATGCATTGTAGTCGCTGGAGACATTTTAAACAGCGCAGCCAGCTGACTGAGGTTTCCATGCTATCTTTATCTCTTTGTGCCCATGAAGTGTTTAGTTCTTATTATGGCTTACTTATGCAGTCTCGGATTGAGTTTTCCTCCCTTAACGTAGACAATTGGCTGATCAAGGACAGCTCTTTAAGCAGGGTTGAGAGATCTATAATAAATTATCAAAGACCTGTGAAGCCAGCTTCATAATAAATTATCCCAAGTCCCATCCAGTCCCTAGCATGGCAATTGGAATTCATGGGAGCCTGGCCTGACATGTCTCAGGAGAAAGTCTTAATCCTTCAAGTGAAAGCCTGAAAAACTTGAGATGACAGAGTGTATAAGATAAAGCCATGATGATCTGCCAAGACTATTTTAGAAATTTTGTGCTTAATGGCCTCAGCTGTATTTCTCACTTGTATTGTTCTTCCTACAATGGATCTTTAACTCTATTGACATGGTGAAATATAGACGGGTTGATAGGGCTGGTGAACTTTTAATTATCTATGTGCCACACTTCTCTTGCAGTGAATACCATAGGTTCTTGACTTCAGAAATATTTTTGGGTGCCCATTCCTTAGTGACATGAGCAATTTCAGTAACCAGAGCAGAAACCACAGTGCCCATGGCAGTGTGGGTTTCATATGGGCAAGGAAGAGAGAAATTGCAGCTACTTGTGTCATGTGAGGTGAGAGCAATTGTAATGGGGGCTGCTGCCCCCTTACCACCCTCCAATTTCTCCATCAGCCGTATCAATTCCAGGATAAAAGAAAGCCCATGTAAAAGTGCCTGCAGAGCTAGAGCTGGCAGCTACTCAGCACTCATTTTGCTGCAGTTGTTTTTTTGATTCTCAAGTGTCTCTGGATCGAGCTGAACTGAGCAAGGCTCAGAGGGATCCATAAAATCCTCTGTAAAAAAAATCGTAAAATATCTTTTCTCTACATAAAATTGTAATGCTATTGAAGTGTTTCCAATTGAGACTTCTTAGTGTAGAAAATGTGTTGCTTTGGGAAGCCAAGACCTTCACTTTTAGGATAACACCCTTAGTGTTTTTTTCTACAAAAGCATTATGAAAGCTTATCAATTCAGACCTACTTTTAGAGGAAGATACTCTGCTCCTTGTATGCTGTGCTAATTTAACTTTTAGTAGCAGTTTAGAAAATGACAAAGGGGACAGTGTTGCTGTAGCAGAGAGACTGCAATCACTGAATCAGTTAGCTAATCAGAGGGAATAAAGGTTCCAGAAAATCAACGTGAGGTGTGTTAATGAGATGCTCGTATGAAACACAGCAAGATCTGAATGATAAATATATGTCTTACCTTGCAATATCATACGGGCATAACATCCACCTGGATTTTATAGTTCTATATTATTTACATTACAATGCTTTCTAAAAATCTGAGAATTTCATATTATTTTCCAGTGTGTTTATAAATCCAAAACACTGGTAAGGAAGGGAAGAAGGTACGTATCATGATGACTATAATAAAGAGTGGAGCAATGGAAGCAAACACTGAAACACCTGTTAGCAGGTGTATGTATTGTAAAAGGTGTCTGTGGGACACAGATGTCACTTTGTGTAGGAATGGCAGCAGCTTTGTCTCCACACGTGGCAAAAAGAGTGAATTCATGTCCTGCATAAGGATATTTTGATGTATACCCAGGAGCCAGCCTGTTCAGTGATTAATATTAGTGCTGTTTGATGGAAACAGTGCAGTCCCTTTGATGGAAACCCCTCTGGAGGGGAAGGCTACCAGTAACACCAGGTTATTAATGTTGCTGGCAGAGTAACTACTGCTAAAGTTGCAACGTTTAACCCAATGAGTAACCACAGCATGCTGTTCCTCCAAAAAGATGTTCACAGCCTTGTGAAGTACGGTTCCACACCGTTCCCTTGGGGCCTGTCACTGTCACCAGAGAGCAGAGCTCAGGGCCGCCCCTGTGCTCCCCTTGTGAGGAGCTGTTAGGCCTCCATGAGCCTCGCTTCGTCCCCTTCATACACCTTGCCCTCCAGACCTTTCCCCATCTTCACAGCCGTCCTTTGGATGCTCTCTCATAGTTTCATGTCCTCCTTATATTGTGGCACCCAAACTGCACTCAGTGCTCGAGGTGAGGCTGCATAGCACAGAGCACAGCAAGACACTGAGAGGAGGAGTTTTCCCTCGCTTGGCTGGCACTGTGGGCCTGATGCACGACCCTTGGGTGCTGTTGGCCCTTTGGGCTGCCAGGGCTCACTGCTGACTCAGATTTTATTTGCTGTCAGCCAGAACTGCCCGATCCCCTTCTGCAGGGCTGCTCTCTCTCTTATCTCCCAGTTTGTACATATATCCACAGTTACTCCACCTCAGGTTCAAGAATCCAGCACTTGCTCTTGAATGGAGATGACGCTGGTCCTGCTGTTTCATTATTGTGTGAACCATGCCTGGTCTTGTGAGACACCGCTAGTATTGCAAATGGCTTCTTTCTGCTGTTACTAGTAGCTGGACCTGGATGTCATGCATGCTACATCCCAGAGCTATCTGCGTGCTGCTGACTGCCAGCTGTAACAGGGACCAGGTCCTGCAGAGCGCTCCCCAAGGGACACCCAGCTAGAAGGTTCCTTTTTTTCTTTATTGTATTCTTGTGCTTAGTCCCACACCTGTCATAGTGTGACAAGGATGCGACGAGCTTTGTGCAGAAGGTAACCATGACACCTCTTGATTGCCAGCAGACAGAGGTTGCTTTGGTTAAGTGAAAGAAATGTAAAAAATAAACCTATGTGAAGTGTCCAATGACTAAGATGGCTGTTACAACTGAATGTGTTACTTTAGGGCATGAGTCCTGCACTGACACTGAATTCTAGTCTCTGAAACAGGGAGAGCAATTCTTTCAGTGCTAGTGCTAGGCTCAGGAGGGCTAAAGATTTCTGGAGGTGACCTCTGGACCAGGAGCCCCATGTCACTGAAATGCCAAGGCTTAGTGGCTGGTTTTCCTCCCACTGCGGGAAAGTAATGGAACTATTTCATTGAAACAAGGTGGAGAGGAATGTGCACCTTAGAGAATGAGGGTACAGTACTGTGGGAAGTTAACTTGCAAGATGAGAGAATGCATTGTGTCCCTAAATTGGATCTTAGTGCTCCCAGTCTCAGTCCAGTGCAGAATCTGTCAGGATACTGCCTGCTTTTTGGAAGCCTGGTGGTTTCTTCCCTCTGTTTCTGGAATTTTGTTCAGAAAGTTAAAAACCAATGTTCTGTTACATATTATACCCTTTCTCTACTGATAATGGATTTTTTGATGAAATTCATCTGTTTGTAGATACTTTTTTTTTTAATAAAAACAAAACAGTATAGAATCATAAATTTTCTACTTGGATCAGTAGGTGAAACTAATACCATGCTGAAGACATGGACTGCTATAGGCTTTATAGTATCCCTTATCATAAATTAGATCAAATGAAATTTGCAACATTTTTATTTAGTTTATGGAGTGCTGGGGAATTAAATGGCAGAAGAGGATGCCACTTTTTCACTCTCTTTTTAATAGGTAAATGATTGTATGTTCTTAGCCCACTCCTTTTTGTCATCTTCAGGAAGACTGGCTATTGTATTAGCAATTTGTAATCCCAGTCCTGACACAGCAGATTTCATGGCACTAGGTGCTGTACAGATACAGAATAAAGAGATGGAGCTATTTCCAGAAGCTGTAGCGTTCCTGAAGGAAAAAAGAAAAAGGAAGAAAAAAAAAAAAAGGAAACTTATCAATTTAGGGAATGCTAAAAATTAGTGAAAAGTGTCTTGGGGGCTGTTCCTGGCAGGTACTGATTAAGCCCAAAATATGTCAAAGTGTTCCCAGATTTCACAAACACAGTGTAACTCAGTGGCTGGCAGGACTGAATCATACATTCTGAAGAAATCATGCTACTGATGAGCATGAAGCTTGTTGTTAAAGCCTTTTCTTCATTTTGTTTTTCTTAGAGGATGGAAAAGAGCAGGGTATACAACAATTAGAAACACAGCGTTTATTTTGCAGACACAGAAAAGCAAACAAAATAGAAATAGCAAGACATTTATGTACATGAGAAAAATTGCATCAATACTTCAGCCATACATCAGCTTATGAATACTGTATTGATCTGTTTTTCTTTCCAGCACCAAGACAAGATTAGTGCTACATGCATGGAGCTTCCTTAGCTATTGGATGCAAAGTTTAGTGGTTGGAGCGTGGGGACCGGTAGTCATGAAACCCCAAATACAACTCTACTTTGGACAAAGTGTTTCTGGCTTTCTTTTCTTACTTTCCCTACCTGTTCATGTGACAAGAGGTACTTATTACTCACATGTCTTACAGGTCTGATGTCAAATATCTACTGGACGATTCAAGTGATTTTAAAATCCAGTATATGCAGAAAAGCTTTTTCCTGTTACTCTGGTCTATGAATATTCCTTTCACATTGTTGCGTTTACTTTTTTGTGGCACATGTATTGTCGTGGCAGCCAGATGTCTAACTCAAGTGTTTTGCCAGACACCACGTAAGCATGTCACAGGAGCTGGTCCTAGAGTTTCTGGTATCCTTCTCTGCCCTTCAGATCAGGGCTGGTTCAACATTTGCAAGGGCTGCCTCTAGCATCCTTACACTTCTACTCATGGCAGAGGCAGCCCTGCCAAATAGCGTGCCTTCCTCTCCAAAGCTTGCCATGTGTTTGTGTCTCAGGGACACAAGTGTCCTCTGGTGAGCTATCTTACTGAAGACAGGAATGGAAATAATAATAAAATGAATTAACTCCATAAGAAAATAGAATTTCCTCAGGTGTCAAGTACTTGTTTGTGAATCCTTCCTCTTCCCTTGTGGGCTTTTTTTTTTTTTTTCCCCATTTCTTGTTTTTTCTTTTCTTTCTTTCTTTTGTGTGTGTGTGTGTGTGTGTGAAACAGAGAGAAAGTAGGAAAAACAAGTCACGTAGCTGCACATCATGACAACTGATAATAGTAAGAAGCTTTAGTGGCCTTCCCTGTCGAAGAGCTGCCACTCTCACTGTCAGTATGGGCACGGAGACTAAGAAGGATAGAAAGGAGAACTGAGCTGGTACAAAGGAAATGCAGATTGTACCATACTTAAAGAAATTTAGATCCCTGTCTTCCCAAGGAAAACATTTTTATTAACCAGCTTTGCTTTACAACTTTAAAAAGGCATAGTTTTCCTTGTCATCTCCTGACTACATTTGTGTCAAGAAAGTGTTTCTGTAGTAAAGTATGCTTCTGAGTTTATAAGATGCAGTGTTTGATATGGTTCCTACTGATGTCTGTTGAAGTTTTTCTCACCAGCCTTACTAGAAACAAGTTTGTGCATGGGCATGCTGAGAAAACCCTCTTTGCTTTTATACTCTAAAATCTGTTAAGGGTCTTATGAACACCTACATACGCTCTAATAATGAACTGCTTTTTCCTCCTAGTTGCCATTTTCAGAGACAGATTATCACCAAAATCCAGTTCCGTGCTAGTATGGGGCTAGGCAAACTCTGTTTGAAAGTTATGGTATCACAGCCCAAAGAAGTAGCTACTAAATTCCTGTGTGTTTTATGAGCTTTTGGAGCCTGGCAGAATCTCAGGGTAGCCTTCTACCTTAAAATCCACTTTTGTTTATTTAAAATAAGAAAGTTATGAGGAAAAGAAACATGAGGAAATCAAACAGGAAAAGGGGCTTTACACTGAGATTTTTAGCACTGCACTGCTTTTATATAAAGCATGCTGTTGTTTCTATTTAGCAGTTCTGCTGCTAAGCTCCAAACCCAGTCTATTTCAACCATCCCTTGGGAGTCCCTTCAACTGAATTTGTGGTAAGTCAGGACCCTTGGAACTAGAATTTATCTGTGAGCTGAAGAGGAGAAGTGCTTTGGCCATTCTGTATCAGGTACCCATCTGATTTGCTCCCATCAGATACACCTTCAGGGCTGACTTACCCACATGGCTGTTTCCACCACAAGCTGGCATTCCTCAAAAGGAGTTATCTTCCAGTCTAGGCTGATTACCTATTGGTTCCATAGCAAATAGGTCAAAGACCAGTTCAGGCTTAGGTTTGTATACTTCCTGCCTGCAGCTGAAGATGCAATTCATCATACCCTTAATCCACTGCAAGCTGTCTCCCGACTCACCTTTTCTCCCAGCTCGATGAGTCCATGTTTGCTAGCAGAGTGTATCTGTTACATGCAAAAGGACACTGCAGATACTCTCCCCAAAGCTGCACCTAATACTAAATGCTAATTTTTCATTGACAAAAGTTCAGTGGATAATGCAGTGCTCTTTGACAGGAATTTCATTTCTTTATAGGCTTTCCATGCCATGGAAGGATTAAGTGAAGTGGATTTCACCTCTTTATGCCAGCGATAGATGTGATCCTCCTCAGTGTGGTCAAAATACTCTTTCTCTGCACCCAGCACACATATATTGAAAATCCATTGATTTGTGGTGCAATTCTGAAAATATTTTCCCAACTCAGCTACAGCTGTATTTTAGCATTAGATTTAAAGAGACTGGAGGAAAATGCTGGATATACCAAAGGAAAAGGAGAGTTTGTCAGCTCAGACCTTTTCCTTGCTTCTCAGATTATTGACTTAGGAAAAAAAAGATCAGTCACAAGACCCCCTCAATTAATTTCTAGAATCTGCTTTCACCTGAAAATTCTTCAGGTGTTCGAAGTGAACGGTTTAAAGAAAGTAAATCTGTGTTTAAAAACAACCAGTTGTGCAGTTTGAGCACTTTTCCTCAGCTTTACAACTAGGTACACAAACTGCTATAAATCACAGATGTAAAATTTTGCTTCAAGATGCAAAAGTGAAGGGAACTGCTTTTAGAGAGAGATTTCTATTGCCTTCTTTATCCTTCAGAATGATGCTGAAGTATAAACTAACTCAGAGCAGGGAAAGGAGGGAAATTGTATTTCCTCTTGTGTAGGAGTCAATCTACTTTCATTTCTGCACGTGGGGCAATATGAGGATAGATTTACTTAAGAAGGGAGAGAGAGAGGATGTGGGGAAGACATAAATACACACACGTGTATTAGGACAAATAGATTATTTTCAGAGCTTAATGTTTATTGAATAAAATTGTTAGAAGGACCCAGCTGAATTACAATGGTTCATGGCATATTCTGAAAAACCAGTATGAGCAGCAAAATAAAGTGCATCCATTTTGCATTAAGCTTCCATTAATGCTCTTGTTTTGCTTGCATTGTTTTGATTGTCACATTCATTTTGTTTTGCTTCTTAGATTGTTTTCAGTGGGCTTTTAACTGTGAGCATGTGCAATACTTCCCTACCCTTTGATGTTTTAGCCAAGGATGAACCAATTGCGGAGGAATTGTAATTAAATTCACTTGACTGCATTTCCCCCTTTTTTTTTTTTCCTAATTCTTCTTTTTTAACACAATACTGTTTTAAGGTTAATAAGCAAATCTTTCTTTTATAAAGCCCTACTTCACATACAGACAGTCATCTTTCACATCCATGGGAGTCCTGGCTTTGCCAAGCCCATCTCTCATTGGGAGTCATGAGATTGAAGTGCTTTGCCAGACAGAAGCTGAGGTCATTGAAGTACCACCATGGGCTGGCTGCAATGCTGTGCTTGGTGCCTTGCATAGCTCTTACATTCTCAAAAAGCATCAAATGATGTTGCAAAATGCCCTGTTTGACTCTGGGGTCCCCTGCCCAGAGTCAGAGCTGGTGCTTCTGCTGTCTGCACTGTGAAGGCCCGTGCTGATTGTGATGCCACAGTGATATGCACCATTGGTGGGGCATCTAAGACAGGACTACAAGAGAACTAAACAGTCCCAGGATCTAATATCCCTAGTATTAAAGAATTTTTTCACCATTTTGAAAACTTTATAAAGACAAGATGCCTGAGAATGATATTTTATGAGGCCCATATGCCATTGCTGACACATGACAATAGCACTACAGGAAAGAAAAAACAAATAGCTTTCTCTATTCCTTCTATGATATTAAAAATTATTTGAGATTTTTCTATGTAGGATGTTTGAAGTGCCTGAAAAAGGTTATCAAAGCCCATCAATCAGACTTTTTCCCTCCAAAAAACTCTTTTGCTAGTCTTTAAAAATGACAACTGTGTAGGAATAATAATAATAAAATGACTGATTTCCTTTGTTTGCTATAGAATATGAAAGCAGATAAAGGTACAAATTTTTCTTGGTCCTGAGTTCTTTATACAGACTCACTGTTGACTTGAAAGTGTACATGTGAGTGTTTCCTGGTTCCATCATTGCTTACTAGCATGTTAACTTGTGGAAGTAGAAATATTAACCTCTTTCTTTAGAGAGTAATCCTATTGATATCTGAGCATACACCTGAGCAAAAATACTTGCTTATGTGAGTGGAGTTACAGGAGGAGCACGTGAGTAAAGTCCCATGCTAAGTGGGAGTAAGTTGGATGAGAACTGCATAGTATTGGCCTCAGTTATTTGCAGGGACACAGAGGGAAACAGAAGCAATTTCTTTCATATTGCGCATTAAAGCCCATTCAGATTTCCTAGAAGAGTCTGTTTTATTTCCACTTTATTAAATGTAGTCTTGCTTATCCTCGTACCAGTGGTGTGTGTGTGTTTTATGAATGTATCTTTCTTTATTTATTGTAATATGGGAATATTGTATTTTACAGCGTGTAAATTAGATATTTGATTCAATGCAGAGGCAGAACACAAGAGTGTTATAAAATGTCCAATTCCAGCAGGAGAAGCCAAGGGATGTTTAAAGCTTGATGCATATAATGTTTATATTACATCAAGTACTGTGTTATTGCACAGGATGCTTATTGTTAACGTCTGTGGGGAGAGTCAGTTCCAAAGATTTCAATTTCTCTAAACTGATTATGCAGCTCCACCACATACAATTAGGAAAGTAGTAATGAAATGGTTATGAAGTCCCTTGGCATTCTGTAGTTGCTGGTTTTTTTTTTAATTTTGTAAATAGCATCAGCAGCATTCTGGGGGGAAGTGTTTATGTATTTATTTATTATTGATTTTAAAAAATGCATTTAACATTAGTATATAATTACAAATCCAGTCTCAGCAACAGGAAGGAGATAAGCTGTTTCCACATTATTAAATGCAGGACGCCTAGGGAATTGAGAAGATTTATCCTTTATATAAATATATTAAATATTAATGAATAGTGGTTTCAGAAATTAATTTATAGCTGCATTTAATTTTCGACTAACCTCTCATAGCTTTATACCTTTGTTGCAAACAGTGCATATTTAAATATAGCCCCTTGGCAAATACATCGGATGTCTACAGAATGATCTTGTCCACTGATTAGAGTTCTGCATGTACTTCACAGGTTAGAAGAGAAGCGATAAAGTGGTAAGAGTTTGAATCCAGCCCACGTCATAGCTGGCTTGAGTGGAATAAAGCACATTCTGAGGGAAAAAGCAGAGGCAACAGAGAGAGTATTCAGAAACCTAGCAAAGGTTTCTGTATATATCTACAGGCTATACCTGGCACTTTTGAGAGACAGCATCTATTATGACCCATTTTAAAAAAGCTGAAAGTATCTGGTTTACTGTTTCTCATCAATGTGTCTAAAAAGCTTTGTGTTTCTATCATTGGATTTTCTTTAGGTTTCTTGCTTGGATTTATCTTGTGTGCAACCATTTGTCCTTATTAGTTGATTTTCTCCTTTCCCAAGTGCTAACAGTGCAAGGGATATTCCAAAAGTAATGCCTCCTGTTTTATTATGTGGGCCAATGACATCAGAGGCAGATATTGGTGGTACAGCAGCAGAGGTTGAACCTTCCCACCAATGTTCCATTACATTTTGTTACCGTGTGACAGACGGCAGCAGCAGAGCAGTCTGACAGAATGGCATCTGACATGGAAGTGCGGATGAAGCAAAAGTGAATTCCTCCATGCAGAAAATTGTCCCCCATTGACATTCATCAACACTTGCTGAATGTTTATGGAATCCAAACAGTGGATGTGAGCACAGTGAGGCGGTGGGTGGTGTGTTTCAGCAGAGGCATCAGTGACAGTGGGTCACCTCCACTGGTGCAGATGTTTATGAGTGTGGCATGCAGTTTCTTGTTCATTGCTGGTGGTGGTGACTGAGTTGAAAAATAGTGTTTTGGAGCTGGGAGTTTTCTCTATCAAATGGTGTTATTATGTTCTTTGTTGTAGTTTTCATGGAAATAGATAGGAGGCATTACTTTCAGAGTGACCCACATATTTATTATTGTCTTTATTTTACAGTATATTTTTAATTTTGAGCTCAAATCTAAGGTCAAAAACAGCTGCAGAGGAAAGGTTGCTTCCATTTCTGACACTGCAGCATTTTGGAAGGTTCAGTCTTGAGCATGCTCATGGTCAGTCTGTGCCTGTTTCCTCACTGATGAAATAGATGGAGAATATGAGACTTCTTTTTTTGCTGGACTGAACAAATGGATATCTGAGAGAACAGAACTTTTTTGTGGTGTCTGGTTTCTTAGGGCTAACTCTAACAAGTAGATGTGGTGTGAACCTTACCTTACTGTGTCTGGCTGTAAAATGTCTAGATCCTGCAAACTTTTTAATGAATTCTTTTATTTCCTTTTGTTAATTTGTGTATAGATTGCAGGTGAGAGATGTGTAGTAAAGAGATGGTTAAAATAGTTCTGCTTTTTTTGTTTGTTTGTTTGAGCTTTGCTTGGCTTGACTTGGGAATAATACAAACAAATGAGTCTTAATCTGAGGGCCAGCAGAGAATTATGTAGAATTTCTGCAGATCTTTGTTAGTCAAGGAGAAATAAGGTTTTGACTTGGGTTAACATACAAACTCCTCTTTTCCTGATCATGGTTAAAACTGCACCATCACCATCCATCAAGAGGAATTTTGACATTCAAGAAATAGACTTTCAGTGATTACCTAGATTTGTGTGATTAAGTGTCCTCTGAAAACTTCTGATAACCATGAATCCATCCTCATCTTAGCAAGACAGGGAGATAGTTGAGGGGACACAGAGGAGACGAGAGGAGGAGAAAAGGCAGCCATAGACTGCTAGCTTCAAAAAACACAGGGACCAATTCCAGCAGCTCAGCTGTGGAACAGAAACGACAAAACATTTCTATATAGGACGGTGCACAACAGCACTGTGCATATGGCAGAGTGGCAGAGGTGTCTATCCACAGTTTGGTAATGCCAGTCTCACGAGTCACTTTGCTGAGTACTTCTCACTGTGGCTAGCAGTGATGGGGTAGCATGTCATCTTCTTGTTAGGCTGATTTTAAACAGTGGTGGTTTCTCTGTCTCATTTGAGTTGTCTGCTAGTGTCTACTACCAGTCTGAAAGCCAGAGCACTTTAAAGTACATGACAAATATACGATAAGAGGGAATTGCCAGATGGCTAGATTGAGGGATGATGAGAGTGTGTCTGAAGAAAATATTTAAGTCAGAAGTGGAAGGAATGCAGATTCATTCTGTGAAGCAATGAAGGTGCCTCACAATGCAGTGTGTTCAGCACTTGTTGGGCTTCCCAGGACTTCTGCAGACAGCACTGTTTGCTGTACTCCTTCTCCATTGGAATATCACTTGATGCTGTTGTGCCAACCCACACCTGTGGAAGACTATGGATACCTGTCTTACTGAAAACAATTAGCTTTGTATCAAGCCCTCCAAAAGGTCATAGCCTGTGTGGAGAAACCTTGATCACCGGGATGCACCAAATTCTCCTTGCAGAGCAGGGGGCATCTAATTCAGGATCAAAACTGAAACTTGACATATAAGTCATATGTTAAATAATCCAGATCTTTTTTTTTTTTTTTTTTTTTTTTTTTTTTTTTTTTTTTTCTCCATTGCTGCTGCTGTTGTTTGTTTCTTTTGTTTGGTTAATTTTTATTTTTGGAAAATCAGCAAAGGAATTTGCGAAGTCTAAAAAATGAGCACCCAGAACCAGGACCAACTCCCTGAGAATCCATTTCTGGGATCAGTGTATGTGCTGGCCAACATGGAGTAGAGCAACATGTCAACAAACAGGAGTGTCAGCAAAGACTGCAGACCCTTTGGGAGTTTATTGCTTTGAGCATTGATTCAGACATACATACTCTGGATCTTATCTCCTGGCCTGCTGCCAGATTCATTTCCAAGCTCAATGTTTCACACTGCCTGCCTGAGTAATCTATGCTGTTGCACATCTGGACAAACCAGCTCTGCTTGCTTGTTGGTGAAATGCATGCTGTTGTCCTTGGGAGGATACAGACAACCCCTCTGTACCGCTCTGCTCAGCTACTTAGAGGCAAGCAGTGTTCCATAAAAAGAGGAGCTTTTGAATAACTCAAATTGTCAAATTTTCTACCCTCCAGGGTGAATGTAGGAAAATCTCAAGCAGACAGAATATGGTACAAAGGGATTTTCACTGTATTACCACGTGCCCGTGTGAAAATTTGAGTGCAAAGCCTTCATTCTGGTTTGCTGTTTGAAGGCATTTTTCCAGTTCTATATGCCAGACCAAAATCTCACAGGATCATAAAAATGACCAGTTTAATCCACTGTCAGTAGAAGTTCCTCTATTTGTTTGAGCTGTTTCAATCAGCAGACACCCAGAGATTAATCCTTTCTGCAGAAGTGTCCATTAACACCTTTTAGTCTCACTATGTGAGCTCCCTCACTCCACCTCAACCTTGCTCTTTTGTCTGCAAATGATCGAGGAGCCCATCCTGCTGAAAAGAGCATCATTCAGCCCACGTATCAATCTTAAGGTGGGTCATCACACAGGTGCATGGAAAGTGATGCTACCACATTGCATCATAACATACAGGGTAGAAGAAGCAAATGGACTAAGTGCAGCAATACATGCCATTGCAATTTCATGTTCTTTGCAAAGGACGTGATGTTTAAGTATAAAAATGTGCGTGCAGCAGGGGTTTTGTTTAGCTGTCACTTAATCCCCCATGCCCTTAAGTGTCACCATGTGACTAGTTATGCTGAAATAAAATAGAAATGTGTAGGCTCAAAACTGGACAGTAAGAGATGCTGATGTTAATCTAATCTGTGTCAGAACCAAACCTATTAACACCCAGCAAAGCTGGAGAATGGTCAGACCTTCACGTGGATCCTGTTTTTGTATGATCAGTTGGAACTGTACTGCATTCAGCTGAAATGCTTGAACGTGGAAGAGCAGAATTTGATTTAATGGATCCAAATTTGGGAAGAAGTTTATAACCACTGAATGTGGCTTTTTCAAGAGAAGCAAATATTTGACCAAAGTCTTATTGAAAGAAAAATCGTTACAGGATTTTTTTGCCTGTTCTGAAATGTAAATTTTGATCAACTTGTTGAGGGAAGTGATTCTGCCCCTCTGCTCTGTGCTGGTGAGACTTCATCTGGAGTACTGCATCCAGATGTGGAGTCCTTGATACAGGAGAGGTATGATCTGTTGTAGTGCATCCAGAGGAGGGCCACAAAAATGATCCAAAGGATGGAACATCTCTCCTATGAGAACAGGTTGGGAGAGCTGGGGCTGTTCAGCCTGGAGAAGAGATAGCTCTGGGAAGATCTGATAGTGATCCTTCAGTGTCTCAAGGGGGGCTGTACGAAAGAAGGGGACAGACTCTTTAGCAGGGTCTGTAGTGATAGGACAAGGGGAAAATGTTTCAAACTGAAATGGGACATTTAGATATAAGGAAGATGTTTTTAATAGTAAGTGTGGCGAGGCTCTAGAAGAGATTGCCCAGAGATGTAGTGGATATCCACCACACTTGGAGAAATTCAAGGCTAGGCTGGACCAGGCCCTGAGCAACACACTGTAGATGTCCTTGTTCATTGCAGGAGAGTTGGAACAGATAACCTTTTAGGATTCCTTCCAACTCAAAGGATTCTATGATTCTATGATAATGTGGTAATAAATGTATACTGGTCATAAACAAAGCAAATACAGGAAATACTTGGAAGAATCTAAATCATGGTATTTACTTACTGAAAGGACCTCATGGAGTTTTCTCAGGGATACTGACTGAGTGCTAATCATTCTAGTTCTAATCGAGGTTCTTGTCATTTTTATTTACATTTTATTGAGCAGAAAATCATTCAAACCTCTGTCTCTGACAGCAGCAAGGTAGTATGTTTCTATATAGTCTGTCTTGGGTCTTTTGTGCAAATGGGCCCTAGCAGCTTGACAGAGTGATGAGCTTTTGGAGGAAAGTGAAGAGTTACCTGCTGCTACCTTGGGAGTAGCTGAAATGGTTGTGAGTGTATGTCAGTGGTAGGGAATAACAAACACATGGACTAGGGGCAAACTGAATGCAAACAGGTTGTGAAAACCGTTAGGTCTAGGTCTAGGAGATGGTTATAAACCATTTTGCTCTGTTAAAATATCAGGATAGTGATGATGGAGTCCAAGAAACTTTCTTTAAAGAAACTCCAACATCCACCTGGGATCATTGCTACAATTGCTGGCTGAGGGACAAACTATGGAAAATCCTCATCAGAGGATCTTGTTCAGTGTATTCTCTTGCTGAATATTCACTGCTATTGTCCAGAGGGCAGAGTGTGGGAGTCTGATGCTAAATTAACCATGGAATTGGGCTGTTCAAAACAGCCATTGTTAATTGGGAAGGTAGAGACTGTCACTTCCAGCATATTGCCACGCATCAGCCTTTGCAGTAATGTGTAGAGTGCAGAGAAGTGAGTCCTTTTCAGAACTTCTGACTCTGGGTCGCACTGGAATGCTCAGTTTGGGACATAAGCTCACTCCTCCTGGTCTCTTATCTCAGGGAAATTGGTCCCCAGGGTAAAGTGAACAGAAGGGATTTTGTGCTAATAATACGGTCAGGCACCGCTATCATGTCATTAGTATTTCCTATCACTTATTAAAAGCAAATAATAATTCCTAAGTATGCACTGGCATTACAGTAGAATTGGTCTGTAATTTTATGTTGCAAAATTTTTTAAAGCTATCAGTGAGTTCCAGAAAATGAATGGACCCCAATCATGTGAGGTAGGAAACAGATTTTTGTCTCTGGTTTGTAGACTTAGGAATTAGTTAAAAGCAACTATTTCACTTGAACTGAGATTTGTTGAATGGCTCCATAACCTGCTCTGGAAAAGGCTCAGGAGTTCACAATCACAAAAAAAAAAAAATGTTAGAAACAACTTCTTGGTGCCTGTTCTGCTTGGTGCTTCCATGTGCTTGTGACAGTGTGAACAGTAGCAGAAATCTACCCTGCATGCATTTCTGGCATTATAAAACACGGTGCTTTTGTTTGTTGAGTTGGTTTGTTTTTTAAAACAAACAAAAAACCAAAAGCCCAGCTCCTAAACTCAGTGAAACTGTGAGCTCTTCTTCGCTTTTTCCTCAGTGGTACAAAGGTACATAGAACTGTGGCACTCCTGCCATGACATTTCACACTTTTCAAGCATGCCCCTAGAGCACAACCAGGAAGTGATGCATACTAGAGGAATCCATAGTATTCAAATTCAGATTTTGTATTTGAATCAAGTTATCGGCCAAAGTATAGAGAAGAAATATGAAAGAAAACTCTGGTGCCTTCTGGAACACAGTTCAGTGAGATCCAAGGATATGGCATCCAAACACTAAACTCACTTATCTTGAATGTTCTGTTCCCTTGAAATTATGAAATGCATTCTTTAAAAGTATATTAAAAGAGAGGAATGATGACAGAGACACTGCCAATGAATTATCTACACCAATTGTATCCAATTTAAATGGCAAAAATATTTTAGAACAACAAAAAAATTCTTCTAAAGCACACATTCCATATGTGTCATTTTGTCCCAGAGTGTGCTTTTATCCCCCAAAAGCTGTAAACTCATAAAAGAATAGGATTTGTGGTGGATGTAATTGGACTCAGTACTGTGTGCTACAACTGGAAATTGCTAGCCTATAGAGAATTATTAGCAAAATCGAGGATTTCAAGAGTGGGGGCAGGGATGGAAAGCTGTCTTTGGATATTTTTTCAACATGACTTTCAGCCTTGCTCAGGGGGGATAAAATGAGATGACATTGGGAAGAAAACTGCCTCACCAGAGCTTGTAGATACTGCTGTTTTGAATGCTTATGCTGCTGCTCCACTGGAGCCAGATTGATCCATTTCTAGGCAGTGGTCATTGTATATCGCTTTGTACAGCAAATGCCATACTTTTCTTTTAAGTTGCCCTCTCTGATGGATGTTATTATGCTGAGTTTTATTGCATTATGTTATAGTTTTGAAATATTAAGATATTTATATCTTTGGGAACTACAGAAGAGTGTGAATATGATACAGTGTTTGAAAATATTTATCTTTTTGGAGGAGGAAAACGAGTTTCTACTAACAGGGAAATTCTACCTTTCATTCCAGTATGAGAGGGAAAAGTGTGTAGTGCCTCCAGTCTCGAGCAGGCTTAGATGTGTGTAAATAGTTGTGTTGGTGACAGGATCTGTCACCCCTATGCTCTGATTGACTGTCCTGTTCCTATTCTAATGCAAAACATTCTTTTTTTTTCCAAGTACAAAGGAATTTTCTGAAAGTAACAGGTTTCAAAATTGCCTTATATTATTACGTGAGATTTTTTTCTTATTATCTACCTGCCTTTAAAATTTTAAACCACATATTTTTTATATTTTAGAAGTCACTATTGCAGGTTTTTTTGTTCAAGAACCCTCAAAAAAGGTGAAGAAAACAGCATAGAACTAGAACGAAAAAAAAAGGGAAACTGAGAAGGGGAAGTTCCTTATGCCAAGGAGTGTACATATCATGAGTCCAGTTCTTAGAATTACGTCTTAGAATTAGGTGTTAAGTGTATGTACATCATGAGTGGTATGTCAGTCTCATTAATAGGGTGCTGTGTCATATAATCATCTATAGTGCATATGCAACAGAACCAGAAGGCACCAGTCATACACACTAAATGTTGGTAAGATCTGCACTCCAGCATTTAAAACCATTGGAACCAAATAACTTGTTTGTCACTTTGTGATTTGGTCAAAACTCATCTAACCTGGCCTGAGCCTTTCCGTCAGCAACACTGGGCTTTGGATCAGTCCCACATGACAAGTGCTGCCAATATAGGCTGCAGCTGGCACCATGAGAGTGGAAGGAATGAAGATTAAGACAGTGCCCATTTTACCTGGATATGAGTCATAACCATCATTACTATTGTCTGCAGGGACTACAACACTTTTTTTTTTCTTTCCACTGATGAGAGTCCACCACAGTGATCAGCCTGAAGTTCTGGTATGTAATTATGCCCTTGCCCAGGGCTCACACACACAAGCATGCTCAGCACGCTGCCAGATGCTGACATTCTCTTGAGTGTTGGCTCTGCTTCTGAAGTGTCTGATGTATAGGTAGTTCAAAAGACTGACTGAGTCTTACTGTTGTCTTGATGATGCCTCCCTAATATTTTGGGGAGCGATCCCTAGAAAGGCTATTGCAGAAAGACCAACCACCATAAAACAGCAGGTGTCAGTAGATGTGTTGATTAAGTCCCTTCCATCATGTAGTGCTCCCCATCAGCCCTTAAGTCCCCCATTCATAGCTTAGGAGAATGGATTTTGTGACACCTGGCCCCTCATCAGGCATTTAATGTACTGCAGAGCAGCATGGTAACCCTCTCCTGCTTTGCCTGCTTGCAGTAAGGAGCTGCTGGACTGCTGGCACTGCTTCTGCAGTGGGCAGTCCAGAGCTTAGGAGCCCTCTGTGGGATCTCCTCAGGAAATTCAGCATCCTTGCTTGCAGTTTGGTGCAACAGCCTCCATTCCAGCACATAGCAATGCACTGCCATCAGGAAGTCTTGCAGGTTGGTAAGTCAGGTGCATTGCTGCCTATTACTTACTGTTTATGTTCTCAAACTTTGTGAAAGACAAAGGTATCTTAAGGAAACGTTCTATTTTATTGTAAAACAGCAAGCCTATAGTTTAATGCCATAATTTATTTTTCCATTACTGTATGACACAAAATGAAACTTACGGGGAAGAAAGTTATTTCCATGCAAGGAAAATTCATGTTGTTCTCAGCAAATATCCCTCTTTATTAATCATATACTTGCATCTGCACAGCTGCCAGAGCCTGGTTCTTCAGAGCCAAACAAAGTCATATAAACTAAAAGAAAATATTCCAATTTTTGTGAAGCCTTGCAAAGCTTTGCAGAACTTTGTAGCCTCTCTAAGATCTGAGGGTAGCTCCACTCACTGTATGCCCAGAGGGTCTTAACCCAGGGGCATAAAGAAACATTACTGCTGCCTCATACTGATGTGATTTCAGCAAGTCTATTTACAATAGTGAAGTTATTTGCTGAGATCTTTACAGTACCGAGTCACATACAACTTACAGCAACAAGCAGCTCTTCTGTATCAGGGGCAGATAAAACACTGTCCTTCCAGCAGAACTCCAGAAGGAATCCTGAGCTGCATGATCTGCTGTTGCTCATCAGCTGGCTCTTTTAGAAGCAGTCTTTTTTTTGGGTGTGTGTGTGTGTTGATTAACAAAGTGAAAGATTGTGTTGTCATCTGCTGCTGTTTCGGACAACCCTGTTTGTAGTCAGTTTTCAAGCAGATTATGATGCTGTTGTATGTGATGTACCCCCTGTGTTTGCTGGAGAAGCCATGGGCTGCTGGAGCCATGAAAAAGGGCTTTACATTTGTCTTCTGAGCAGTGTTCCACAGTAATCTTATCAAAAAGTGAAATGCAGAGTTAGGACATATTTCAGCAGTGAACCAAGAGAGTAGCATTTGAACAGGAACATTTTTATCGATAACTGACTGTGCTAAGGAGGAGGAAAGAAAAAGATATTGTATCTATAAGTCTAAGTAAGCCTGTGGGTGTGTATTAAGAACTTAACTCAATTTGAAAAATGCTGCCCAAATTTGTTTCTACTGTGAGTAAAGCGTTTCTAACCCTCAGATGAGCCATTATATTTATGCAGCATGACATCTGTTAAAATATTTTTGAATGAAGAGCCTGTATGGAGCATACATAATAAGATCACTTCTGTGAATGTGTTTGTATTCCTTATAGACAAGAATGGCTCATTTGGAGCCATCCCAATTTTACCTTGCTTGGAAGATGTGCTAGATCCCAGATGAAAATCCACAAGAAAATGTAATTAGTTGAATAAAATTTAGTGCATATGCCCCACGGCTGGTTTTTACATTGCAATAGCTTGGCTGTTAATTTTTCTTCTTCTCCTTCTAAGTACTGAAAACAAGAGATTATCAAGTTAAGGACATAATCATATCACAAAATTAAGCATTATTTTCCAGTGCTTCCATACCCTTTCTGCTTTTTATTTAAAAGCACCACAAAACAAAACAAACAAACAAACAAAAACCACACTATTTTTGAAGGGACCGAGTCCTCTTTTCGTTGTTATAGAATCATAAAATCACCAAGGTTGGAAAAGACTGTGCAGATCATCTATTCCAATCGCCCACCTATCACCAAATATTTTCCACTAAATCATGGCCCTCAGTACAACATCTAAAAGCTTTTTGAACACTTCTAGGAATGGCAATTCCACCACCTTCTTGAGCAGCCTGTTCCAGTGACTAACCACTATTTTGGAGAAGAAATTTTTCCTAACATCCAACCTGAATCTCCCTGGGCACAGCTGGAGGCCATTCCCCATTAGGAAGATAAAGCAAGCAGGCTCATAACATTTGACTTTGGATCAGTGTCTGTGAGGACCCAGCTAACAGAAACACTCCCACTGAAATAATAATGGTCAACTTTCTTGAGGAAAGATTTGTAGGATCTGGATTCCGGTTCATCAAGTTTCAGTCCAAAGCAAGTATAACAGCCATGTTATAAACATTAGAAAAACAGGAAACATAATGGAAATACTGACACAACCTTAACCATGGAGGCATAAGGAAGCACAGTGTTGTGTGGCAGTGCTAATTTGACAGTGGTTATACAATAATGTAATCCAGGCCTGGCACTTTTAGCTAAACCAGTATCAGTATCACAGAATCACAGAATTGCAGGAGTTGGAAGGGACCTCAAGAGATCATCAAGTTCAACCCCCTACTAAAGCAGGTACCCTACCGTAGGTTGCACAGATAGGCATCCAGATGGGTCTTGAGCATCTCCATAGAAGGAGACTCCACAAGCTGTAGGCAGCCCATTCCAGGGCTCCGTCACCTTTACTGTAAAGAAGTTCTTCTGCTTGTTTGTGTGGAACCTTTTATTTTCAAGTTTGAGGCCATTGCTTCTTGTCCTGTCACTGTACACCAAGAGAAGAGAAGAGCCTGGCCTCATCCAGTTGCCTGGGGAGAGTAAAGGGGGAAGATTACCTCCCTTGACCCATGACACATTCTTTTTTAATGCACCCCAGGATACCTAATTTACTTAGACCTTCATATAGTCATTCACATTAAAAATCTGTAGTACTCTGATATATAAACTAAGACAGTTTATTTCTCCCTGGTTTATACCAGACAAGTATATATTGAAATACACAATAAATAGGCAGAGTATTAAATTGCTGAGGTCGTGTTTCTTAAGACTTTTCTTCAGACCACTATTTACTAAACAATATCATAAATGCTATATATCCTTCAGAGTGTTAATATGTAACCAGAACAAGCAGAGAACATAAGAAAGGTGGAGAAAAGTTAGATATATAAGCAAGAAAAAGTGAGTTATTGATTTTATTGACTGGTCTGTTAACTTCTGACATTGCAATAAAGCCTTATTTATTTGTATACAGAAGACTCAATTACATAGATACATATCATTTTAACAACTGGGTTATTTACAGCAGAATTGCAGCTTCATAAATAATACAGTCCCGAATTTCTCAAGCTGATGTTTATCCATTGTTACCATTTAGGGAGTTGTGGCATCCACAAACACTCTTTGGAATCATTCAAATAACATTAAATGAAAGCAGTGCTATTGTAACAATACAGATTTGAAGTATGCTAACATGTTGAAATAGTGTGCTTACTTATGACTGAAAGAGGTTTCAACCTCTTTCATCCTGTTTATGTATGCAGCAGTAATATGAACAAGAATGTCAGTCGTACATATTATGGTGAAGGGATGGATTCTGCACTGTAGCTTTTTGAATTCCATTTAAATTGAGAAGACTAAAAGTGTGAATATAATTAGTTTTCAATTTGTTTTAGGGTGTTTTTAATCTAGATTGAGTTTTGAACCCAGATATCTCTTTCTTAAGGTTGAAGTTACTTAATGCATTACTGTCTGTATTATCAGCGGGTTCTACAGAATTATCAATTTTAGAAATCATAGAATCACAGAATCCTTTGGGTTGGAAGGAACACTAGAAGGCCATTTGGTCCAACTCCCCTGCAGTGAACAGGGATACCTACAGCTAGATCACACTGCTTAGAGCCCCATCCAGCCTGACCTCGAATGTCTCCGAGGATGAGGCATCCACCCCATCTCTGGGCAACCTGTTTTATATCCAGTTTAAATCACAGAATCACAGAATTGCCAGGGTTGGAATGGACCTCAAGGATCATGAATCTCCAACCCCCCTGCCACACGCAGGGCTACCAACCATCCCACCTAATGCACAGAATCACAGAATTGAAATCTCCCATCTTAATTTGAAACCATTTCCCCTTGTCTTATCACTACAGACCCTGCTAAAGAGTCTGTCCCCTTCTTTCCTATACCCCCCCCTGAGGTATTAAAGGACTGCTACCAGGTCTCCTCAGAGCCTTCTCTTCTCCAGGCTGAACCCCCCAGCTCTCTCAGCCTGTCCTTGCAGGGGAGGTGTTCCATCCCTTGGACCATTTTTGTGGCCCTCCTCTGGACACACTCCAACAGATCCATGTCTCTCTCATGCTCAGAACTCCACACCTGGATGCAGTACTCCAGGTGAAGTCTCACCGGCGCTGAGTAGAGGGACAGTATCACCTCCCTCAACCTCCTGACCATTATTCTGTTGATGCAGTTCAGGATACAGTTGGCTTTCTGCACTGCAAGGGCACATTGCTGACATGACCAGCTTGCCATCCACTATTAATCCCAAGTTCTTTTCAGCAGGGTTTTGCTCTATCCTTTCATCCCCTAGCTTGTACTGATTGTCAGGATTGCCATGATGCTCGTGCAGGAATTTGCACTTGGCTTTGTTGAAAGATTCTCTTGGGCTCGCTGCTCAAGCCTGTCTGAGTCTCTCTGGATGGCATCCTGTCCCTCAGGCATGTTGATCGCACCACGTAGTTTGATGACATCCTCACACTTGCTGAGAGTGACTCAATCCCACTATCAGTGTCATTGGTACAGATGTTAGAGAGCACTGGTCCCAGTACTGACCCCTGAGGGACACCACTCGTAGCTGTTCTCCATCCAGATGTTGAGGCATTGACCTCCACTCTCAGGGTATGATCTTGCAACCAGTTCCTTGTCCATTGAACAGTCCAACTGTCAAATCTATCTTTCCAATTTGGAGGGAAGGATGTTCTGGTGTACCATATCAAAGGCATTACTAAAGTCCAGAAAGATGCCATCCGTGGATCTTCCCTTCTAAACTGATGCAGTTACATCAGCTTAGGCCACTAGTTTGGTCAGGTAGGACTTGCTTGACTTCCTACATCTAGAAATGGAGAGTAGGAGGTTTTTTGCCAATGTGAGAACACAGGGAAAATATGAGGAGGCTTTCTGTCAAATATGATATGAAGTTACCCTGCAGAGCTTGAGTGTAGTTTCCTTCAACATGGAGGAAAGGCATCTTTAGAGCCCCACTGGCAGTGTCAGATGATGCAAAGTCTGTAACTGGAAGAATCTGCATGCCTAATACTTGCCAATGTAACCATTCTAATTTTACATCCTCATTTTGTCCAGGATTTCTCTAAACTCTGAGATCCTAATGATGCTCTCCATGTATGAGATAAAAGGAGCTGACAAAGAACTCACAAGAACTGTTTGATAGTCAAGCCTAAATTTTTCTTCAGTTGGATTAGCACATGATCTCTCAGATTTTTCCTTCCTTTATGGCAGCTATGAGGAATGGTTGATGGAAGAGTCATCTGTTTTAAACCAAGCCTGACTGCCCGTCCAAGCCAATCACACTAAAAGAAGATATTAAGAAGGCAGTCGGAATCTATGTCAGGTGCACTGAGCCCTGTGTAGACTGCTGAGGGATCTGACTTGTGGGAAGGGTGGGTCCAGAGTCCTATTTGCATGCTCTGCTGTGGCCAGAGAGAGGATAGCTTCTGCCTCTAGACATTGGCTTATTTTTGGTACATATAGCTAGATTCTTCTAAAGGGTTACTTGGGATAAAATCAGATGGTACAGTTCTTACAAAAATACAGAACAATTAAAAACTGTTTTCTTTGAAAGTGTTTTTGGAAGAAATTGGTGATTACTTTTTGCCCAGTTCCAAATTATATTTAGTAGGCACGTACACAGTCTGAGATCTGACATAATCCTCAAAATAAATAATATGACAAATGGAAGCTGATGTTGGTTTTGCGTTGTGTAATGGAGTTAGAATAATGACAGGACAATCATATAACAGAATTCTGCAAAGCCTTCACTCTGCTTGACTTTAAGTGAAAGTAAAATCTTAGAAATGAGAGGACAATAAAATAATGCTTTGTAAAAGGATAAAAGAATAATGTTACCTAAGTCTATTAGTGACATAACACACTATGAATGCACTTAAATTAATAGCATCTTTTACCAGTAGATATTTTTCAATTACTGTAATGTTGAAAAAATAAACACAACAAGAATATAAAAATGAAAGGGATGTAGGAGACTAATTTGTTTGAAAATGTGTGTCTGTATATAGGGAGGCATCCGCATAAGAATGAACACAAGCTTTCAACTGGATTAGAAACTGTTTGTATATTCCATATAGTTTAATTCTCTCTCTCTCTCTTTGAAGCAAGTTGCCTGACACTGGCTTGGTATTCTGGCAAAGCTAAGCCATGCAGAACTTTTTGCTTATTTTCTTCCTGCACAACATGCTCTTACAAAAGAGGTCTTGCCCGTGACAAGGGGTTACTAGCCAGGAAATCTTCCATACAGTGTGACTGTCCTGGAATATATGTCTGTCACATGTAAAGCTTTTTAACCTGTGCTGTGGCTTTCCTAGAGAACTAATCCAACACGGGTAAAATCCAGCAGGAGTCTGACATAAAAGTGAGGTCAAAATATTCCTGGAGCGATAGCTAAATGTTAGTAAGCCACTCGATTCTTTATGTAGGGTATTTTTATTGTGTGAAAGACTATCTTTGTGGTGACTACAAACTTTGTCTAGCAAATAGCTGCTCAAATTTGGGAGACAGGCGGGATGATATGCCAGCTACTAGTTCCCTAGGTCTGTTTGTTTGTGTTGTTAGCTTTTGGTGTACAGAAGAGGAAATGAATGGAAGGAAGGATGAAAAGCCCTTGTCGTGTGTTTTAGACTTGATTTTGTGACAGTCAGGCTTGATGTAGCTTGCAAGACCTCGCTGGCAGAGCAGATGAAAAAAAAAGAAAGTGTTTGAGAACTCTTGGCAGAGCCCCTTGTAAACAGTCGCTAAAGTTGATTTCAGACAACAGCAAAGAGATGGAAGTTAATTCAGTTCAAGACTTAGCAGATCTGGAGGCAATGCGTACCAGGAGTTTCTGCAGCTTGCGGCCACGCTTTCATTTGACATAATGGCCTACCCTGCTGAGCCCCATCAGAAGGACCTGCTGCAGGTATCAGCCAAGGCAAGCTACTTTAGAAGGGAGAGGGCTGTTGAATTTTTGTAGCTAGGAATTTCTGAAGTGTGCAGCTAAATAGGTTTATAATGTAGACTTACCGGCATTGTGATTTAGCCTGATCTAGGAGCGTAGTCTCCTGCATACAGAGTTGCTGCTGCTGCTGCTAAGGCATCCTCCAGGATCCTGCCTGGACTCCTGCAGCACGCTGCTCTGTGGGACAGCTCTGTCGAGAGTCTCAATAAAGTCTGAACAGCTGAACAACCTGTAATGAGACATTTGATGGAGCTGCCCCACAGGGCTGTGTAAAGACCACAGCAGAGAGTGTGAAATTGTTAAAGACACCGCAGGGATGAAACCAGACAGTGAACTCAGTAGCAAGAGTGATAAACCAGCGTTCCTTGACCATACCTGCTGGACAAGGATGCTCTGGTAGGCGTTTACAAATGTTGTGGGGTGCATTTCACTGAACGCTGGCTCTGCTGACGATGTAAGTACCCAGGGCTTTCACTGAGTTTAAATGAACATTTCCTCCCTTAACTGAATATTTCCTGCTCACCGAACCAGACAATTTGAATTCTTAAACAGGTTCTCATAGATTGGATGGAACACTACCTCATCCCCTCTCCACGTTACTGATTTTTCTTTCCATTTCCTGGAAAATGTGGGTTAAATTTGTCATTAGATGAGGTCAGCCCGGTCCTTTGTAAATAAGTCTATCAGTGTAGCCTCTAAAAACAAAAGATGTCAGCCACACTACCCTTGTCTTCTCCCTAAAAGCCTGAATTATTGCATACTAGAGGCTGTCCACATGTTTTGCCTGGCTTTTACCAGCCTGTAGTGCCAGCAGCCAAGCCCATAATACATAAATTGCACAAGGTTCCCCAGGCAAACAGCAATGTATATCCTGATAAGGTACCATCATAGCGTACCTCATCTGGGGGAATGCCTGGGAGTCAAATTGGGAGGGTGAGTGTCAGGGAATTGGGCTTTTTGGTGAAAAGCACGACTTGGCCTCTGCTCTGTTAAGAGCAAAACAACACGCACAGAGAAATGCTGTAAAAATCATATAGAAATGTTAGTTAGCTATAGAAAGATGGCAAACTGTGGCAGTTGTTCCAAAAAAGATCATCTTTAATGTGCTCACTCTTTGGCATTTAGTAAGCTGGCAGTGATGGAAAGAAAAGAAGGTTTAATTTAGAGAAGCCTCCTGCCCTTCTTAGCTAGAGATCAGCTGCCCAACATGAAATAATAATGCATTCAACTGTCCATCTTCTGGTAAGTAACCTTTATCATCATTGCATTCACCAGCACTATCAGCAAACAGTGAGTATGAAATGTTCTATGAATTCAGGGAAAACTGATAGGGTCATTGTGACCTTAATGTGATTATATTTGTGCTAATGCATACAGTATAAAAGAAACTTGAATTCTCAATATGAAGGGTTCAATTCATAAAAAATGTATGCGCCATTAACAAGGGATTTTTATGCACTTAGGGGGTGAAGAAAAGTAGAATGAGCCTACTTTGAATAAAGAACACACTTTTGCAATTATGTTCCTTCCCTTTTTCTGCAGTAGCTACGTTCCTTTTCTCACACCAAGTCTCTAAAGTGGAAGAATATTCACACAGACACCAGTAAGATTTTATTTTATTTTTTTAACTGAGTGAAGAAGAAAGAAAGAAAAATAAGACAATGAAAAAGGAGCAAAACTAAAGACATGAAAGAAAATGTAAGGCAGCTGGCAGAGTTTTGCATTATTGTAGTTTTTTCATTTGGTGGTAAATATGGTGGTTGCCCATAAGAAGTTCTCTGTAAAATGAATCACTTTAATAGCTTAATTTTCATTATAAGCAGTTGTGATGGTTTAATGTTATCAGTCCCGATCCAGAGAGATTCAGGTGTGTAAATACAAGCTAAGCTCTGAGTATATATGGGTAATGAGCACAGTGATTTCAGCTTGCTTGTGTCTTCCCAGATCCGCTCCTTTAGGAGAAAATATCCCCAGGGACCAGAGAAAGGCAAGGTTTAGTGCACTGCTGGCAGGCTGATTTTGAGCTCTGCTGTAATTTTGGTAGCTTTGCTGTAGCAACTGTGTGGCACTTTCAGATAAGTAAAAAACTGTAGGATTTTACTTGCTTAAGTACTGAATGATACAGTCAGTAAAGCAAATCTGCTCTATTCATTCAGCTGTCTAATTCAATCCATCTTAAAGGCAGGTTTTTTAGCTGTTCTATACAAGATACTGTATTGACATATATGTCAGTATGATAGATCAATATGGTGTTTCCTTATCATCCCATAAAGATTTTCAAAGGTAAACTAAAGGTTTTTGTCCATAGATAGGTAGGGGAAAATTATGAGTCAGGCTGAAGTTATGTAAGTTGAGACAAAGGAGAAAAATTGACGTTGTGAAAGACAAGCACAGTATTTGGATGCTTTACTAAAATGCTCAGCAATAAATAGTTGTAACGTTGCTGTGTGATTCTGTGATAGGTTTCAGAGTTAACAACAGCTGATGGCAATTCTGCACGGGCCCCAGTCTCCCAACTGTTTGGTTTTCTTTGTGAGGCTGAAATCACTTCCTAAAAATAAAAGCTCAGAATCTGAAGCAGAGGTCAGCAGGAAAAGGTGAATTGCATACTGAGCTATGGATTAACTTGATAAATAGAGAAGTTTGATAGGATCCAGATGAGTGAATTATGTGCTGCATCTCAGTCATGGGCTGGAAGAAGACAACTATCTGACTACTAAATTAAATATGAGAAGTCCATGCTTGAATACAGACCTTTCAGTGGGTGATTCATTAATCTCATTGCATTTCTGAGTTTACTTTCCTTTGCTAAAGTAACAGGAATATCTCCACTCATGACTGTAGGATAATGCCAGTTGAAATCAAATTCAATCTGAAATCTCAATTTTATATTCCCCGAGTATTGTAAAACGTAGATCTGTTTGTGAATTTCTGTGTAGCAACCTATTTAGTATTGATGAGGTTAGTTGGAAGGGCTTCCTATCTACATGTCCAACCTCTGAGGCAGAAGGAAAACAGTGAAACTAAGAGCTGCAGTTGGTGCTTTGTGGCAGAACGAGGATTGTTTGGAGAGAATGTTGGTTTTTTTTTCATTATCAACTGCATTTTTTTCCTTCAGCTACTAAATTTTGTCAGCAAGATTGCTCCTGCTACAATTGCTGACAATTAAGTGAGCATTCAAGAAAGAGCTGAGTTACTTTATTCAGATTACTTTAATCAGAGATGATGGACTTCTACTACTACCTGATAATTTGAATATTACCAGTCAGTTCATTTCATTTCTTTAAAAAAGTTATCTTTTTTTTTCCCCTGCTAATATGGCTTATGATCTAAATGCAGCTATGTTAGCTACTCAGACACTGAGTTTATTGGTTTTTAAAATATCAGGCTATTTTTTCTCGCAGGCAGTATTCTCACTTTCATGATTCTCTTAAACGTGAATCTTTAGTGTGAATTGGCTCAATGAGGAAGAAAAAAAGTCTACTCTTGATTTCTTATTAGAGATAAATACAAGTCATGAAATGTGACGTTGTAGAACTGTGTCTAATAATTTTAATGTAATATGGACTTTTGCTTGCAATGCCACGTTTCTTTATTAATTTTGATTCATTTAAAATATTTGCTTAAATTGTTATTTCAGAAGGATTTATGTATTCTTTTGACTACTGCTATTACTGTATTTGATCCTGCTTGCTTTCCAAAGCTCTGAGTGCTAAAAAGGGATAGCCCAGCATCTCCCCAGTTCTGATATAAACACAAAACACATTAATGTTGAATTAATTTCTTGAAAACCACAAAGAGATTAGCTGTGTTCAGATCACATGCTGAGGTTAGCTCCATGCTGTGCTTTGAACATTGGCTTGGGGGAGCTTTGGAGCAGAGTTTGAGAGTTTTCTGAACCACATAACTACAGCTGAAGAGATCTGGGTGCCTAAACTGTGCTGATTTGAGCATCTGGATCTGAGTCTCTACATCAGTGAAAGGGGGATTGGAGTGGTCCCTCCTTTGTGTAAGGGGACACTGAGATAAAAGTGTTTGGAGCCCAGTTACTCGTTTGTCTGCTGAAGATGTGTACAGAACACAATGAAGGAAACTGGAGTGCTTGGTTATAAGTAGTGCTTTTACAGCTGTAATTTCACATTATGCTCAGAGGCCTTGAGATACGGAGTTTTTTTTCCCTTCTGACTTTCCTCATGTGGCTTTCTCATTTTCAAGCTATGTGTTGTTAAACAAGGGTTTTGCTTGCTTTTGGGGATTTTATTTTCTTTTTTGATATGGGGAGATAAGGGTTGCCTTTCTTTTACTTAGCTTTATTTCAAATAATAATTTATTTTAAGAGGGTTATTTTACAATGTTTACAGTGCACTTCAATTTTTTATTATGTCATGCCCTCTCAGCCCCTTGGTGGGATGAGAGGTGAATGTATGTATTATATAATTTATAATTAATTTATGATGAATCACATATGATGAATACTGCTTATTAAATATTAAAGCCTTGTCTTCAGCCAGTCAGTAATGGCAGCAGCTCACCTATCTTTTCCTGTGGCAGTACTGAGCCAGCTCACTGAGCTAGGCTAAGAAGGCAGCTCTCAGTTACAAGCAAAGTCTCAGCTACCTGCCCAGGTCTATGGTGTTAAGAATTACCTCTTGCTTGCCCCAGGTGCACAAGCAAGAGCGGGTGTAATGAGAACACCATCTCCAAAGCCTGGTTGAGAAATGAAGGGTGTTACTGCTAACCCCCCAGCTCCAATCCTTGCTGCAATTCCATTGTAGATAGAGGGCTGCCCAGCACAAGGTGACAGCCTGGGTTTGGGCAAGTGGAAAATCTATGCTAGATTCTGACAGCCTATTTTTATTAGTAGGGATTGGAATTTAGACAGTGGAATTAATCTACCTGCGAAGGTCATTCTAGCATCTGGAACTAATGAGCTCCCAAATCAAAGTGGGAATGCTGAGGGGAAAATAATGCAAGGGCTCACACTCTGCCAGGTTAGGCCAGTGGTCTTAAGAAGGCTTTTTTCCAACTCAGCAGCAATGAGTCCATGAATCAAAAACAGTACATGAGACAGAGCACTCTCCCAGCTCTTGGATTTCTGGAACTCGGAGGGATCCACCCCATTAGCATTATTAGGTAGAAAGGGAAAAGTAGCCTTCTAACAGGGTTTTGTGCTGTACTTTGCCTTTCTGGGAGCTCTGACCCGTGGTTCTCACTGAAGACCATATGCAGTTAAGAACAAATGCTGTTGCTTTGTGCAGTGCAACAGAACTTGATCCTGAAATTCCTGCTACTCCATGTTTGCTGACAGCTTGGCAGGCTGCTTTCCTTGTGTTTTAGAAAAAAAAATTGACTTGAGTGGCTGTTGTAGAAGGTGGATTGGAAGAGGCTTAAGTACCTTGTATGAGGAATATCTGAGGTATATTATGAGGAATACATAAAGTGTGAGACATGAGTATGAGAGGAAATGTAAGAACTTTGTTTTGAGAATATGGCATGCATGATTCCATACAGGATTCTATCTAAGACCACATGAAGGCACATGCAAGTGTGTACTGTTTAATTGAGAAAGCCTGCTTCATGTGGAAAGTGAGCTAAAAGAAGCAGGCAGAGTGTTCAAGCAGTGGAATTAAAAGATGTATCATCTGCAGTGAGTGACCATATGAAAGGAATGGAATCCTAAGTGATTCCAATTAGCGCAATGCAGAAGGAAAGGAATGCAATTCATTTTGGCTTTACAGTTCTGTGTAACCCACTTGTACAACATGCAGCTTGTGAGATGGAATATTACAAAATCCTTAGGGTACAGATAACAGAAAACAGTGGTTCTTGGCTGCACCATGAAAAAATACTGAAGCACAGGCATATTCCTTCTTATTACTAAATAAGAACTTATTTATTTTCTGAGAGCTTGAGCTGTAGTAATTGCAACAAAATCTAATTCTAGTAAATATTTGACTCCAGATTTGCTCTTCTCTCAGAGCTTTCGTAGCGTAATTTAATGACATGACAGATTATCAAGAGCTTGTTTTAATATTAACTAAATCACATGCAAAGACAAAATTCTCAGCCCTTAAAATTGCATAAACAAAATTGATTTGTAAGAGTTGATCTTAATGGGGAGTGATATATTCATTGGTATTGAGTCTCTGATCTAATATCATTTCATACATGAGCTGAATGAGAAGATTAAAAGAAAACCCTATAATATTATGTGGAAATTACCTAAGGTAAAATTGTGTACAGTAACGTAGCTCCTTATCAGGTACAGGAGGAGTCCATACTGAAGAAAACCTATGTTTGGTCTTAGGGATGGCAGCAAGACTAGGGCTGAAATGCATTTGAAAGAAAATGTTTTCATCAAGTCTCACATATCTAGTTACATTTTTCTTACTCAGATGAGTAAATTGCACAGAACAGTTTTTGTGATTTGATCTTTTTTTGCATGTTATTAGGCAATGTTTTTTTGCATGTTGTTGGCATGCTCACCAATTATACTAGGTCATCTAATTCTCATTATTAAATCACCATGGTCATGAAAATGCCAAGCATATTTTTACAGAATTCACTTTATAAAATGTCAGCAAATCTGTGTATTTTTATTACTTCCAAATCAGATATTTCAATAGGATGTTTGTAAGTATTCCCAAAGCAATGTCCATTTCTGACTTTGAGACCACACAAATATATTACAAATTAATCAGATTTTCTGATTTCAGCATAAGTCTGCACACTTATTGTTTAATACTATTCCAAAATGCTGTTATGATTGACACCTTGCTGTAGAGATAGAAGTCAATTGAATAATATGTAGCAGTCAATTTTATTTGTACCTTAATGTGCTGAAGTATTTTTTCACATTTCCATTATTTATAAGCCTGTCCCCTTAGAGAATATATAGAAGAATTTGTTTTAAATGAGCTGATAATACCCTCTTTAAAATTTATAAGTATGACAGAATCTTATCCTTTTTCCTGAGCACACCATGGTGTGCCAATAAACTGGTTCTGAATTGTCTTGCACTTGCTATTCATAGGACAAACATTGGAAAAGAGCATCTTGTTAAGGTTTACTCGGAATGGGGTTTCATCCACAGATCAGAAAATAACTAAAAGAACAAAAGCTATCATGCTAACCAGGAAACCTAAGTCATAGCCAGGATCTTCTTTTTAAAAGACCACAGTAGTCCTGCAGCTACTTCTGATACTTGCTGCCAATCTTTCAGCTTCAAAGGCAAATGTGGGCCTGATCTTGCCATCAGTGCTGGAAAAGTTTGTGAATCAATGCGAGTGCTACACCTGGAGGAAACAGAAGATATGGACTTAGTTTTGAAAATATCTTGGTGCTTTGTTGCAACTGATAGGGCTTTTTTTTATTTTCTTTCCCTTTTTTCTTTTCAAATCTGTTTTGCAGGCTTCAGCGAAATCCGGTAGGGCTGGACTCTGTTCTGTGCTTAGCAAGTCATTAGTGCCCAGCATACACTTTGATTGTTGGATATTGATCAATTTAATACATGGTGAAAAGCCTTGGTTTCACATAATTTTCCTCTCCCTCCACGTGCAATTTAGAAAACAAGGGAAATAGCTGTCATTTGGAAACGTACTCGTTCTCACTTTTCACAGAGCCTTTTTATTGTGCATCATGGTCTTTTCTGCCTCAGTAAGTGGCAAAAGAACAGACTTTATTAAGATACAAATAGATGTGACTTGATTGCTTTTCAGATAATTTTTTGCCTTCAGAAATTAGAAAGGCTGATGCTCACCTAAGCGTAGAAAATGCAGTTCCCACACAAGCAGAGTGCTCATGTACTGTATGTAAATTGATGTATAATGCAACCCACATTAGCTGGGTTGATGATAGCTTCAGTTTCACTGCTGTCAGATTTTTGTATCTCCTTGAATGAGTTGGCTGTTCTGAATGAATGTTAGCATAATTTATGCAGCTGATAAGTGATTTGAGTGCTTGAGTTATTGATAAAGCACTTTAACATGTCATTTTCAGCTTGATGTTATGTGACATCAGAGTAGAAGATAATGTGCCAGTCCCTAGGCTTGATATTAAAGTCGATTTCCTCTTTGAATTCTAGAGGCCAGAGGAAACACAGTGCTGTCTGATACAAGCCCAGGTGACCAGCACCAACCCAGTCAGTCCCATCCTGCATTCCCTGTTGGGCCTCAGGTGAGTAGCTTTCCTTTTGACTAACTGAGGCATGCAAATGTATGAAAAATGAATAGTTGCGATTGATCATCTTTTATCTGTGTAATGCAGAAAATGAGGTTCTGTTTGGCTGTATTCTGTCTTACAAAAAGGGAACGTGGATGAATCTTGTGTATGCTTTAAAAGGCATTTGAAAGGACTGCCTTTTTGTATGCTTTCTTCAAATAAATTTAAGCAGCTTTGTATGTTTAGGAGGTTAAATTCTTTGAACTTCTTATATATAAGTTATTTTTGAAATACAGGTCATGATTTAATATTAAACAGCTAGTGCAATTTTAATGTAACCTTGTTGGCTCTGACAGTTCTGCGTGTCACACGTAGCTCCTGCATTAGTAAAGGCATTTCATAATCGTTTATATCAGATATTTTCTTTACAGCAAAATGGAAGCATAATAGCATGGCTCTTTAAAAAGTTTTCCGTATCACTTCATAGTTTTATCAAATTTCAACTATACTCTGAACTCAACTATGAAGATACTTAATGTTCTTCCACTTCACGAAACAGTTTTGCATCCTGCTTGGTCTACAGAGCTTCTGGTAATTGCTGCTTTCAGCTCTTACCAATCAGTGTACAACTGGAAAAAAATTGGGAAATATTAGCATTTAGATACTTGTGAGCTGACTTGAATTCAGCCGTCTTGTGTTCATGAATTGTTCTCACTGCATGTGTGGTAAATTTTCCAGTTTAGATTCAAGTTGCTACCATGCTGCATGGCAATATAGGTTAGAGTTTCAGTCTGAAATGTCTGGCAGTGCTTTTTGGGTTGGTGAGAATGCATGGTTTGAGATACTGGAAGAAGTGCGTGTTTGTACTGCAACCCTGAAGGATCCCAAACAGAAGAAGTAATACGATGTACCACTGAGCTACGCATGGTAAAACAGGCGTGCTGCTGTCTGTGTTTCATTACAGCCATTACTGACAGCCCAACAGTTAGCCTCAGCAGTAGCAGGGGTGATGCCAGGAGGCACTCCGGCCCTGAATCAACCAATTCTCATTCCTTTCAACATGGCTGGACAGCTGGGAGGCCAACAAGGACTGGTCCTAACTCTACCTACAGCAAATCTCACCAACATCCAAGGACTGGTAGCAGCAGCTGCAGCAGGAGGCATTATGACTTTGCCATTGCAAAATCTACAAGGTAAGCTGCGTTTAGCATTTTTCTGGCAGTCTTTTGCCTGTTTGTTTCACTTTGTTTCTTTTAAACAGAACCATCTCTTTATTCAGTGAAATGTTGCTCTTGATACTTATTGAAAGTTAATGCTTGGTTTAGTTTTGAATACTTGAGAGATACTTAAGGGATATTTGCATTTTTATAAAAATGGAGTGGAGGTTGGGCTCTTGCATTCTCTAGGTCAGTACTGTAAAGTACTTGAATGATTCATTAGGCTTTTCTGTCATCAGTGATCAATGTTCTCTACTCAGAGTTCACTTTAGAATTTCAAATGGCAACATGAAAATAAGCATTCTGTTTAACCATTGCTGATTAGAGTAGCTGAGCGAGTGGAGGCAACTAAAAACACAGTATCGCATTGAAATAACTTATTAAATCCTTTTATTATAAAATAAGAGCTTCCTCAGTTAGCTGCTACTGCTGCCTGGGATGCACATTCTCTTTCTTACTATGGGAGGTCTGCTTTATCAGTAAGGTTCTGCCTTACTGCCTTCCCACTCTCTGAGCTGCGCCGTGTTTGCAACAGTTCTGCCTTAAGATACCTACTGCAGTCTCCTTATTGTCTAAAATCAGACTGAAAAGCAGCTTTATGAGACACCAGGTATCCCTTCCACCTTAATGCTCCACACTGTTAGAAACAGTACACAGTCCAAACACGTGTGATATAAAATGCATGTTTATTTACTACCTATTATTTTGGTTGCTTCTCAGACAGCAGTTGGCTGTCCACATGAAAGTAATAGGAGTGTGGGCAGGTAATACCAAGATAAAACTTTAGCTCTTTTAAATTGTTTGTTTGTTCATCTGTTTGATTATTTATTGCTGAAATAAGCGGTAGAAAGTTTTTCTCAGACAAAACATTAATTTTATTAAGTGAATGCCCTGCTCTGCACTGCACCCTATGTGCTTTCCAGGTGATTGTACTGTGGGTTGTTGTTGGTTATTTGATGAATGGCTTGAAGCACCAAATCCTACAGGTTGTGAAACAGAGCAAAGGAAGAGACAGCTCATGTGCTGAACAAACTCCCTTACAAACTACATGCATAGTACTCTCACCTGTTGGAGCAGCTGCTTGCCTTTACCTTGTGCATGTTTTAAAGTTTAATGTCAACAGACCTCTCTTATCATAGTTGTAAATGGTTTTCACTTTAATGTTTAAAATAATGTCTCTCTCATACCATTAAGCTGCACCGAAGAACCTGTCATTCATAAATCATAGATGAAAAGGACACACTAATGCACAAATTTTGCTTGTTTAAAATTTGAGAGTGCATGTAAAGTAGGGAACTGGAGATTAAAAAAATAATGCAGGAACAGGAGCGGGTAAAAACAGATAT
Source organism: Phasianus colchicus (assembly GCF_987193195.1). Classification (NCBI taxonomy): domain Eukaryota; kingdom Metazoa; phylum Chordata; class Aves; order Galliformes; family Phasianidae; genus Phasianus; species Phasianus colchicus. Next base: position 4,407,315 of record NC_143441.1, on the reverse strand, counting down.
AACAAAGTGAAGGAGAAGTGGCTTTTTAGCGTAGGTGGATGATGAAATCTTAATGAAGAAACAGGCATTATAAAAATGTATCCTTCTATTCTGGAGTGCTCCAGGTTAAGGCTGCTGTGTATGTAGTATTATAAATAAACATAAGCTCGTGCAGTTCTTACATCATTTATTTGCCCCGTGTTGCGAAGCTGGTAGGGATTAAGTCCAGCAACCCTTGCTCTTTAGTTTATCTGTGGGTGTGTAATTGCTAGCTAAAAGGTGCAACTCTGCTACCAAATAAATGTTGTGAGGAATGGCTTTAGCAGACGAAAAGTTTTCCTCCAGTCTTTACTAGTATGGGTTCAAACAGGGACTTGCTGTGTCATCGAGTAGAGGTGGAGGCAATCATATCTTCCATGAAGTACCCAAATGTAACAACGACCATGAATTACGTTACTTGCTTTGCTGTTTGTATGCTTCTGTATTCTCTCCTCTAAGCATCTCACAACTTCCCAAGAGTTGGATGGCACTGCTTTGTTTCTGGACAATGTCTTTAGCTGTGTGATATCATCAGTTCCATGACTGATTTCTGGTCCGTGTTTGTTATGATCAATTGCAAGATAATCATAGAATGTTTTTTTTTTTTTTTTTTTTTTTTAGAGACAGGATTTTTGTAGTTATAGTATCATTTCCTTCAAGCAGCTTTGGTAATTCATGCCCTGCAGGTAAAATCAAACCATATTCTTCAACTTTCTTCTTTTTTAAACCTATCTGTGTGGCATTGTCAACATAGATGACTGAGGGACATGTTTGCATGCTGTTTTCCAGCCTGTCTTATTGCACCCATTCCTGTTAACATCCGCTGCCCCTGCATGTTCAGTGCAACCAAACTTAGGCCAAAGAAGCTTTTGATATCTGGTTCTTCTCTAGTTTTGTTCTCTCATCTGTAAAATCTTCATCTCAAACTAGCCTAGCCAGGTAAATCAAAAGACATCCTACAGAATTCTGGAATAACGTAGGAATTCAGAAAATCTTTGATTTAACCCGCTTTAATGTGGGTAGTTCCACTAATTTTTGTATGAACTCTGTGCATAGCTGATTTTCCTCTCATGGAGCTCAGAATAATTTCACCTCAAGGTGAATGGATGAAAAATGAAAATTCTTGCTTATGGATAGTGGGGGAAAAAAAAAAAAAAGCATTCAATGATAGAATTCATAGAGGAGATACATTAAGTATTTGGAAAGAGAAAACAGGAATTCCTTTAAAAATTCAAGACACTGGTAAAACAGCGTGATTAAAGATATGGAAATTACACAGTATGACTTATCCAGTGAAATTCCTTAATCTTCAGTTAGCAGTTGGCTATAAATAATATATTTTTTTTAAATCGTGTTCAATTGTTCAGTTGCTATATGGGCCTGATCCACCGCTAAGTCAACAGGAATTTTTTTGGCATCAGAGAAGAGAGAATTAGATTGTAAGCCTCCTTCAAAACTTTACACATGCTTGATTATTCTGTCATTACACTGTCTTTTGTCATACATACTGCTGCACCATACCCACTCCCTAAGCAAGTAAGTTAAATGTGTGTAAATAGAAGGAATATGAATGTGTGAATTTTCACTTTGGACGTGCAATAGACTTTTACAAGCTCCTATTAAGCAGATTTCATAAGCATAAAGAATAAGTGAAGAATACAGTTTACTGAGATGTGAGGAGATTGGTGGCAAAGATAGCTATATGCTTTAGAGTAAACAGAGGTCTCTGAACATAACACAAATTCACCTATGGAACATTGGCTTGCCATCAACAGTCATTTGGAGAAAACAATAAAATCAACAACCATAACTTTTTACTGGAATCCACAAAAACTACTAAAGGTAAGAGATCAAACACCATTCAAGGAAGTTGTGGTCCCTATTCCCAGCCACATTTACAAAACCTGTTTTGCTCTCACAATTTCTAGAATTATAGCCGGAGCCCGGCAGTGCTTTTCTAAACAGCAAAAATCAGGAGGTATCACCATAGCAATGGTGAGGCTGTGGGAAGGGAGATAGGTACCCTGCAACACCATGTATTCCCAGCCCACTGTTTCTTGGCCTGCTTTTATTGACTAATGCAGAAAACACTTCTAGCTTTCCTCTCATCCAAGCAGGTGTTTGTCAATATGCACCTTTCTGTCTTTGGGAAAAAAGATCTGAGCTGAATAGTATGAGTTTATGCAGCTCCTTTGCCAGGTCAGGTTGCTCTGAGTTTTTTGTTTTGTTTTTCAATTTTGGTTATCCTTCTCAATGATCTTGCCAGGGGAAGAATCTTAGAACTTAATCTCAGAGCATTCAGTAATGTCTGGAAGCTGTTTTTTTGTAGAGAAGTACTGTCTCCTCAAATCCATCTGCTTTTTCTAGATCACAATATTTCTGTATATCTGAACAGAAAGTTACTTTGGAAGAAAAGAGTTTGGTTTGTCTTGTTTTCTCAAGATATTTTTATCCCTTTTGATTCCATGTTGAAGAGTTGCTGTCTTCAGCCTGACTTCTCATTTCATTCAGTTTTCCATGACAGCCAAGGAATTTTTAGTTAAAATGTTAATGTTATTATAGCTATCCTTCTAATATGGTAGGCATGTTGAAATGAGAAGAAACTAACTCTGTGTCATCTGCCAGCTCAATGCTAGCTACCTATGCTCTGTGGACCAGAATTTGAGTCTCTCCACGATGGCTGGCCCAAATCTATTGCACAGCATATCAATGAGACAGTTTTGTTTTAGACTTCACCACTATAGAGCTTGTGTGATACTTGAACCTCAAAATAAATAAAACAAAATAAATCAATAAGTTTCATGACGTGGAAACTTTGCATGTTTTATTTCCACTACACATTGTGCTGTTCTTAAAATGGGTATCAATAATTTGTTTCCAAGTCAGAGTTTCTCAATCTTGAGTTCTGAAAGAAATGAGAAAAGACTATCTCCCCAAATCATTAGAGAAAGGCTTCAGAGCTAAAAGGAAGGATTGCATGGATGAAAATGTAAAATAATTACATTATTCAAACAGCAGCTGATCATATTTTAGCTGCAATACAGTGGAAGAAGAAATATATTAAACATCTTGACAGCTAGGTAACAGCTGTTCAAATAAATTGATATGGGTAACAGTAGAAAAATTTAGAAAGCTTTTCTTTTTTTAATATGATCAGTCCAAACTAATGTTGGTTAAAGACATAATGGTAACAAAAACAAAAAAAAATATTGTTTGCATTTATTAGATCTTGTTTCTTCTGAACATAGATTTGAATCATTAATTGAGCAACAGATAAAGTAAACATGCTCTTTCTCCTTTTGCCTACAGATCTTAAAAATCAGAAGTCAGAGAGATGAAAAACAAGGAGACAAAAATAAATATATAAAATACAAGCCTCAATTGCTTACTGATCTAGAGTCCAAATTCTGGTTTCTAGAACATTTTCCCCTTTTAACTAAAGTGATGCAGTCCCTATTCATTTGTATTCCCCTTCAAGTAACATGAAATAGCTTTCAGAGTCTACAGAAAAGCAGTGTTTCACTTATGTATTTTAATGAGCACCAATGTCAGTAATAATCAAAATGATGTTTCACTTAGAGGAATAGTTTATTCCCAGGTACTTCTGCAGTGTACTAACATAACCAGAACATGAATGACAAGAACCAAGAAAAGGAGCTGCACTTGCTAGCAATTTCACTAAGCCCTCAAACCGAACATACATCCACTAATACTGCACAAATGCTGCATGTAGTACAGCCATTGTGAAGGGCTCTCTCACACAGAGAAGGGGTTAATGACCCTTTAAGACAAACCTCCCTAACTCAGTACTTGGAAAGAAGTAAAAGAAATTCTTAAACATAATGTGGTATATACAGAATGCCTATGGACTAGCAGCAGGCTTCCTCAGACTAACACCTGTGTTCCATCCTCACTGTGCTGTAGAGGAACTGAAAAAACAGGCAGACATCCCTAAAGATGGTCTAATGCAGTAGGTTTTGTGTCTCCAGCATTTGCTAGGAAATGTACAGTTTGGGGGACTCAATTCGCTTTTGGGAGAAAAGATGCAAGAACCTTTGTGGGCTGATTTTCCATTTGTGATGTTTTCCCCCATCATACAAGGCTTCACCCGTGGGTCCCTTGTTAATTGTTCATCTTGCTCAGTGGCAAATTGCTGCTTTCACAGAGGGAATGTGAAAGGTTTGGGGATTTATAAGTTGTTTGCTACTACTAGTATTTGTGTACTGATCACTCACAGTGCGTTAATTGTTTGTTGTTTTAATTTTTTTTGCCCATAATTTAAAGGCCTATTAAAGCTTGTATGCTCCATTGTTGATTTCCACCCAAAATAGACCCAGACATGCCTGTTTTTTCACTACTAATGAATATGGAACACCATCAGTAAGGAGTAATGAAGTGATATAGATCAAATTAATTCTGAAATCAAACTGCTCACACTTACTTATTTGCAGGCCATGTTTTGGCAGGGTCTAAGTTTCCAACTTGTATGACAAGGAGCAGATGGGAAAGACAAAAGTGGTCTGATCCTCTCTTAATTTTCCACCAAAAACCTATTAGTTAACTGCCCTCTAAGCAGGCATGGTCACTAGGCTAAGAACAGGGGAGTGACTGGTATCTAAGACCTGGGTATTTATGGGAACGTAGCATTTTATTCAGCACAAGTCATCCTCCTAGCTCTAACTCAGACTGATACTGCTTCTGGCAGGAATATTCCGTGTGCAAGGTTGTAAATGAAATTTCTGTCAACCAGAACATGGATGCATTTTAATGCTGTTTTTAAAGTATAACTTTGCACCTGTTTGCCTTTAATCTTCTTCTTGAATTTAGACCGTGACAATTTAAATTAATGTAGAGAAAACTCATTCCAATAATGTTAAGCACTTAACTTACTGTAATCTTACAAAAGCCAAGAAATTGGGAATGCAAGTAAAAGTTCTAGCTGATGTTTGTCAATCTCTTCCTCACCTGTGCATTGTGGCAAACATGCTGCATGCACTGGTGGATCACATGCAAATAGATAGGTGCATCTGTATGGCATATGCATTTATGGCTCATGTGCTGATCCAAGACTCCTAACTGCAATACAGTGAGCTATAGAAGGATTACCAGGATGGATTTGCAGCCTTCTCTCTTAATTTCCTTGCCTTGGTGGATTAAAGTCAGACATTTATAGTCCTTGTGGTTTAATTTCCTTTGTTTTTCTGTTGTGTTTGTATTAATAAAATCCCTATGATTCATGTTTTAAAAACTCCCTGCACACAAACTCGTGTTCATGATAGACCAGTGAGATTCTAATCAAGCACATATATATTTAGGGACTCATAAAAACAACAAAGTCTTTATTGACCCACTGGGTTTATGGGCACTTTTAATGGTGTGAATTTTGAATCCATGAAACATTCAAGTTAATGGCTTGGGAGTCAATTCCTTTAATGAAATGTTTTTAAAGTCTACAGAACCACAGGCCTTTTCTCTCTCTCTCTTTTTTTTTTTCTTTCTTTCTTTTTTTTTTTTAGATACATCCTCTTGTATTTTTTGAATCTTTTTCTCATCATAAATTGTGTAGGTGACTTGTATTTTTCTTGTTACAGCCTTAAAGATTATGAATCTTGAAACATTTTACAGCATCCTCTTCTTTTTCAAAAAATACACAAATAATAATTTCTGCCTACTGTTGAGATTTGTTTCGAAATGGAAATCAGAAATTTGAAATTTTCCAATTTGTTTGGAAAAGATTTTCAAGACCACCACCTCCAACCACAGCCTGACCTGCCAAGTCCCATCAACAAGCATGTCTCTTAATACCACACCGTACATCCCCTCAATATTCCCAGGGATGAGGATGTTACCCCTTCCTTTGCAAGCCATTCCAATGCTTGACCACTGTCTCTATGAAGAAATTCTTCTTAATAAACAATCGAATCCCTCCTTGGCACATCTTGAAGCCTTCTCATGCCTTGTCACTGAGAAAAGTCATGAGAACTCAGTAATGATGAAAGTAAAACCTGCTTGGATTTTCTTGTCCCCGAGTATCTATGCAATTTTATGTCCTTTGTGTAGAATCCTCTATCCATGGAGATCCTCATGCCTCAGTTGCATTTTGCCACTGACTCCTGAAGCTTTTGTCCATTCCTGAAACATTTTGTCTTTACAAGCCCATAGCTCTGGCAGATGCAGCAGAGAGCAGGGTCATGAAGCTCTGTTTCGTGTTGGTGTTCTGCTCCACCCCAGATATCCCGTATGAGGGCAAATAATTCACGCCTTTTTTGAACTCTTTTTAACACCTCTAAGTCAATGTTCTGGTAGATATCCCTATGCTTTCCTGCAAAAGAGGCTTTAAGTCACTGCTGTTGAATGTGTAGAGCTCTTCAGACATATTTAGATCTTGGTTAATTGTACTTTTAATTCTTAAGTTTGTTCTGGTTCATAGGCCTAAAATAGGCTATTGGTGAGGCCTAGTAGTGATTTCAGTATCTGGAATAATAAGGTGAATTTTCCATATTTGGGACCTATAGTGACCTTTTCCAGCCAGCAGATAGACTGGAATTTTTTGCTGAGATTAATCAGATCCACCACAGTACAGATTCTAAGACTATTGCCTATCTTGGGTTTATTTTCTTACACATTTTAAGAACAATATTGCTTTTAAATTTAATAAATTGTATATTTAACATGTTCTACATACTCTTCTTTCATACTTTGTTTTTATGTTTTATTATTATAAATTATGCAGTGTTGAAAAGAAATTTTCAGCATAAAAACAAGCTTCTCATTTCACTTCCATGATTTAATTCATGTTCAAATCAACACTGACACTTTAGATTTAAAGAACCTGATTCTTTGATATCTTTCCCTTTCATTTTCTCAGATACTATTTCTCTAGTCTCTTTCCTCATTCAGTGCTGGTTGTTCTTGTCTGTCCTGTATATTCCACATTGGGCTTTAAAGCTATTCAGAACTCAAATATTCTCTAATGTATCTTTAACGGTGCAACTGATTTCCCATTATATCAACTGTAATAAATGAAGAAGAGATAAATATCTGGTGTTGATAAACCTGTTGTAAACAGGGTTCCTGTATTCTAGTAGATGCAGCTCTTAACAAAACATGCACCCTGTCCAAAAAGCAAGAAAATGACAGTAGTGCATTTTCAGGAAATTCACTTACTGGCAACGTGAAAGTTGATTCCTTTATTTATTTTTAAAATAATAATATGTCTCAAGAACAAATTCTGTGCATGTTCTCTGAGAACTATAGGTCTGGCAATCTGAACGAAGCAATCACTTTCAGAGAATCTCTCTGAGATTCTGGCCTTTCTTTTCCCAGATCAGTGTTTGTGAACTGTACAGGAAGACAATGCTTCCCTCCTAGCACTGTAGCATGTTTAGAAATATTCAGACCCTGGTTTGCTTGTTTTTTTCATTATACTTCTAACAAAATCTGTTCCTTAAATCTTTTTCTTTTTTTTTTTTTTTACCCTGCTTTAGCAGGAACAGTAGTTCAAAGATGTATCTTATGAAATTGCATTTATCTAGTCTGAGAACTGTGGCCAGTTGCAACTAAAATTAAAAACATATACTATTTGTTCCATTTGTCAGAAGAACATCGTTGGTTGTAAGTGTAAGACTTATCAAGCGTATCTTTATGCATTTTTGTTCCCATGAGTGCCATTATTTTACAATTTCTTGGTGATGTTTATGTATATTCAATGTTTGACATCAGATAATTTGAGTTTGCTGTGTTTGTGAGTTAACTCACAGGGGAGAAAGTTGTATTAAATAAATAATAGAGATAAATTTTATACTTCTGTATATTTCAAAGCTAATGCAGCTAACTTGCAGTGGAATGGTAACATGAAGACACTGTGCTATAATTTGATTGATTTGTTTTGACAGCAGCCAAATAATTGAGAGTGAAAGGTGTCAGCACAGATGAAATATTGTATAAGCCACATTCAGAAGGCAACCCCAGCAGCAATAGCAACTGGAGTTTTATTTCCTTTGATATCACACTGTTACTCACTTCCAGTTTATTATAAAACCATGAAAGGTACGCAACTTTCCATACGATGGAGGCTTTTATTGAGAGGATAGAAACAGAAGTTTGTCAGGTACTTGAACAATAGATTCTGACAATAGGATTTATGTTGGATACAATATACAAGGGTTAATTATCTTAATCTTTCCCCCTGGTTTTCTCTCTTCTTTTAATCCCCTGTTACAGGCTACTGCTTATCTGGCATCTTACCTCTAGCTTGGAGGGTAAGTGACTCCCTCCAGAGCAACCATCAGCGTCAGTCTATGGATTGCCTGGCAGGGGACTGATGCAAAAGCAGTGCTGCTATTACCCTCCCCAGCAGTGAAACTTGTTTTTAGTTCACCTCTTCTGCACAGCAAACTATACCCATTTTGGCTAACTGGGACAGAGTGAGGCTTGTCTGTTTGCCTTATAGTATCCAACTGCACTTGAAGGAACACAAAAAATTATAGCTTCTTTTAAGCCTAGGAGTGCATAACTGTGCAGGCAACCTAGTGCAGAGAGTAGGCAAATAGTCCAGCTGAAATAATGCCTGAAAGCAAAATGATTTGAAAGTCAGTACTGGTCTTCCTTAAAAGCATACTGAACAAGAGAAGAGAGTGTACCTGTAAAAACAAAGCTTCCTTTGTCTTGAAGTCTCATTTACTTCAGTGGGAGCAAGGTAGGGTTTGAACTGAAATGTATATGTCCTGCCATTCATTTCAGAAATGCTTCATTAAGAAGACATAGGTCGATGTAAACGACAAGGGCTCTCAGTAATGAGCTCCTGCTCATGCAAAACAAAACAAACTATGACAACCATCATGTTAACAAGATCAGGAACCCTTGTGGCTTTGTAATGTAACATCTAATCTATATCTATACGTATACCTATACAAATATAATTATCTTACTTGGAGAAAAGTAAATAACAGAATGGGATGAGATTTCCAATACCAAGCAATTTATACACAGTCACATTTCACTTACATTCTCTTTGTCTCCTAATCTGATCATTTCATAAGTGACATGGTGGCCATTAGAAACTGAGGTTGAAAAAGCTGAACTTACTGGTATTAATAAGGGAAAACTTTTTTGTTGAAGTGGTAGAGGAATGCAGGTGTAAACCATTGTTCATAAAATAAATCTCATTGTATAGTAGGCTGCATCTACTAAAGAGATTTGGTTTAGAGCAGTAGTGCTTATTTGAAATGAATCCTAATTTTTTCACCATCTGCCTCTTGTTAGTTTGATGTGTGTAGACCAGATTTCTTTTGGAGGAAGATGAACTAGAAGCTCTGCTCCAGTGGCACTACAGAACCAGGTGGAGAATCCCACAGTACTACATGCAGCTCAGAATGGCTGGTAATGTGGCCCATGCCATGCCAGCAGCTCTTCCCACTGAATTTCTTGGTCCAGCCTTAGGCAAACACCCATCATTCAGCAACAGCCAAAACATTGGCACAAGATCATTCATCTTCTCTAGTACAGCCCAGATAAGACAAAAGGTTGGATACCTGTGGCACAGTTGGCCCTTTGGACATCTTCATGAACCATACATTCAGTGCAAGAAACCAGGATACAGTAAATACAGTCTGTAAATACAGTCCAAATTAAGGACCCTCAACTGCAAGTAGAGGAGAATAAAGGGATGCAGGACCAACTGTCTCCATCTGGTGACCCACTCGTGCTGCACCTAATCACTTGCTAATGTTGACATAGCCTTAAAACCTGTATTAGTGGCACAGATAGAAGTAACTCATGACTGGTACACGTGATAAAATCAGAACCTATATTGGTGATGATTCAGAGCACTGTTGATTAGGTAGAGGTGTTAGTGCACCAACTGCCCAAGTTGGAGGGGGTTGTGTAGATTATTTAATAAATAACTCTACCATAGGCACTTGCAGAGTTAAATTTAACTTGTCAGATTTGATTTTAGCCACCAGCAGCTGTAATGTTCTGTTTAGTAATTGTAGCCACCAGCAGCTGTAATGTTCTGTTTAGTAATTGTAGGAAAATGCTGAAAATGGAATACCTAAATGTGTGTGTATATAAAGCTACCCATAAGCACTGAAATAACCCTTTAGATATATAAATCTGAAATTCTGTAGTTATTAAGATGTGAGTTACGGTGGAATTGCAGGCTTCCTGAACAATATATTTTGTGTATGGATGTTAGTTTCCTCATCAAGAAGTAATCAGAAAACTTGGGTGGTTGAAAAGATTCTCAGTAGAGTACATGGTTTTCTTGAGAAGACTTTCATTTTCTTTCTAATACACCTTCAGAATTTTTTCACATCCCAGTTTGTTCCTATGAGCAGACACACCTACTTTTAAAGGCCCTGTGGAGCATCAGGAGTGTCCTCCAGGCTCTGGAAGAGAAACTCCTGAAAACTAAAGAGATATACAGAAGCAGAGGATCTAATTAATTGAAAGATGCTCAAGTATCTAACGTGTTTTCTGGCCACACTAATTGAGACCCCTCTTCAATTGCACACCTCTTGATCGTAAGATGCATTTACTAGTCCTTTGCTGACTGAAAAAAAGACATTAAAAGAAAAATAAAAAGACAAGTGAGGCACGGCCTTCTGGCAAATGTAAACCACGCAACTGAGCCAACTCATAGGTATATCTGTCATTAAATATTTTTGTGGGCCTCTCTCTGTCTAGATAACCCAATAAATTGCTCTTCTATTTAGCTAAAGTAGTTAACTTTAAAAGTCTAGTTAAAGTACTGGATAGATTTTCTTAATTGTAATGCCTGCTCCATAAAGATTCCACTATTAATAGATGGGTTTTTGGAGAATTTACTGTTGTGAATAGCATCCGTCCTAGATAATGTGTTTTCACCCAACACCTCTTCATATTTAAAGTAATCCCACACTGTTGTTGCAAGTGGTCAGTTCTGAGCGGTGATTGTGATACGGCCACACAAAGCCAGTTCTGGAGGCCCTCAACATCCAGTTTTAGTGATGCAGATTCACATGAAGTGTGCTGCTTTAGTTTCCATTGACATTTTGGAGTTTGAGTTTTAAAAAACCCAGAGTGAAGATCCTTAGGATTTGGCTGACCATAACCTGCAAATAGTTTGGCAAGACACTATCTGCAGGGACTGCTCAAGAGCAGAATTTCCCTTCCCCCATTTCAGTGGTCAGCACTGACACATTGCATTATGAGAAAGAGTCCCACATAACGCAAAGCTACTTTCAGTTGTCATGAGCACTCAGCCTTATTTAAACTGACACCTTCTCCATCACCCCCAAGCTAGAATCCCAGTGTCAGAGTGCTTCAAGAAGTTGGGATTCAAAGCTATACTGTCTTGCCTAACAGCTATGATAGAGTGATGCAAAACAGCATGGAAGAGTACTCTAGAGATGGAAAGACGATCCCATAGGTGGAGGTAGGTATGAATGGTGGATGTTAGATATGGATGTTCCAGTAAATGGAAAAAATGACAGCAAATTAAAAAAGTAGGCCTCAGTGTGAGTTCAGATGAGGAAAGAAGCCTGGAGGAACTGCTCTCTTCTCTTGGGCTTCATCAGTTCATTAGACTTCAGTGACCTGGGATCATGCCATTAGAAAGGATTATAATTCTTGCATGTTCCAAGACAGAGCTCTTCCTTCTCCCATAACACCAGCTTGTTCTGTTGCTCATTTAAAGTTTGATGTTGAGATACTCTAGTGACAAGAACATGTGAAAACATTTTCAAATTAAACATCACAGAAGTTCCTGATGTGAGGAAATCAAGTTTAACTATAAAGAGCGTAAAATGACCACAAGATGAGTCCTGCCTCTTACTGATTCAGTAAAAGCTTATGCATTTGTCAGCTTAGGCATTTAAGTGATCTCTTTTAACATTTAGAAGTGTCACTCCAATCATTCAGTGTTTAGTTGTGTGGAAACTGAGGCAAGGAGAAGTGTAAGGACTGTCTAATGTTTCTCAAGAGGACAGTAGCAGAGACAGCCTTAGAAACCATTCCCAAGTCTAGATTTGCCAAACTTATGCCTACAAATTTGTAGAGGGAGAGTGCCATGTTCAAATTAACAGAAGAAAATACTCTGTTGGATCAAGCTATTTCCACAATATTTCCTAGGAATTATATAAAGCTGTATCTTGCTTGTCTCACGGGCATATCTCATTGGTTTATAGGTTGGCTGCTTCCACGAGTGAAACTAGTAATAGTCATATATTTTAGTCCACTCCTTGAGTTATACAAACACTTAGAATATGTGAAAAAGCATGATTCAAATAAGCACAGTGACAGGGCTGTGAATGGTTTTCCTCGTTTTCTTCCCTTTCTGTCTTCTTTCCCCTAGAAAGTAGGGGTTTGGGATTAAGAAATTGTACCTACTTTCTGTAAATTTAAAGCAGTTTATATTCTTGCCTGATATTTTGGTTTAGAAATGAATATCGTTGTCATGACAGATATTTAGCTCTACATGCAGTTACATTTCAAAAATGCACCTGCTTTTTAAAGATGGGGTAAGAGAGGGTAGGGAGGAGTACCACTACTTGGGTCTCATGCCAGACATTAATGTAAAATTAATTCCTTTAAAAAGATTTTTAAAAAACCACAACATTTTTCTAATGTGCATTAAGAATGTTGGAGTGCTCACTGAAGCATATGCTTTGAGCTTTCAGGAGCAATCTGTAGTCAGGCATTTTAAATGAAAATTGATTTGTGATTTACATGGTCAGTGGAAAGAAAATTAACTTATGGAAGGTTGTAATGAAATATTAGACAAGTAAAAAAGTAGATGGTGATCTAGTGGAACTAAAAGTCCCATCTGGAAGAATTCTGTGACATTTTTACATTTATCTGTGTTCTGCATGAGTTGTAATGTTAGTGGTAATTTTATGGGACTGAACTGAAATGAAAAGGGTGTTATCACAGATTGCCTACAATATAGGATTGTGTTCAGTGGAGAGTCCTGTATCCTTTTCTCCATTTTCCTATAATATGACTCATTGCACTTTTTTCAGCTACTGTTGTTGAATTCATTCAGCCTTTTACTTGGGGTTATTAAAGAAGAACATCAAATGCTCACAAATACAATCTAACAGCACATTTAAAAGCAACACTGCTTCCACCTACTCCTGCATAGCTGAGATGCTGTCCAGGAGATTCTTTAAAATATATACTAAAGGAGCAAATGGTACTTCTCTGAAACCATATATTAGCACAGATTTGAAGTTATTTTCTCTTTTAATTTCTGACTCATCAGCAATAGGAAAGAGAGAAAGCTTCTCCAGAATGCATAATGCAGTGTATGTTTCTATTTCTCTATTCCTTTTAAACACTGATTTTCAGTGTATGACATCCTTGATTGCACTTGCTGTCAGCTTCTTGGAGAGTGAAGAAAGAGAAACATGTCAGAATAGCATGATGCCATACTCTCTTCACTCTTCTCCTGCTTCTGTAATAGAAAATCTTCTTCCTGATTCAGTAATCCACACTTTACTGGTATTGGAAAACTGATGTACTAACCTCTTACAGTTACTTTTCCTTCTGTAGTCTCCATATATGACAATTTCTGATTTATCCTAGTTTGTATAGCTTGATCTGGCAAGCTATAACTTCTATGGAGTTAGGAGGATCTATTAAAGCATTTGGTGAAATTTGCCCAGTTGTGGATTTAAGAGACTTTAAGAGATGTAAGGGGTTTGCTTCCTTCTGCTATTAAATGAATTATAAATTACCTCTCTGTCCTATTGAAGTCATGTTTGTTGTGCATGTCTTGCCTTTCCTTCCACAGGAGAGTTGTGTTAGATTCCTCAAGCAGGTGAAACAAGATTTATGCAATTTATTTTCCTCCGTTCCTTTAAAAAATACATCTGTCTGATTTAAATGCATTCTAAGTATTCCAGTTTATTTGAACTCCAGAGGATTTGACTGTGACTCAGCATCATGCAGGACTTGGTCATTACCAAGGAAATACAGATTGCAGGCTTGAACCTCTTCTCGCTTCTTGTTGCTGTTGCTATTTCTCCAGCTGGAGAATCTGGTTTGAAGTTGCACCATGTGCATATCACTGTTAGCTGTAATAGTCTTAAATATCACATTGTGCACCAATATCACAACATACTAGCATGTGCAATTGCATTTTTTGAAGAAAGTAACTTGAAATGCTTTACTTCTCCAGTGAATTAATTTTGTAAGAATGTCTGAAAGAAAAGAAACATCACAAATCTATCACAAACAGTACATATGTTTTTCAATAAAATGATCTGGCTAATGATGGAAGGAGCAGCCTTTATAATCACAGGATACTATAAAGGTCAATATTAGGTATTGGCTTTCCGTCCTGTCCATCTGAAACAATATACCATGGTGAGTGTAATCAGTAAATGGTAGTAAATGAACCAATTAGAAACATTAGCATTGCAGAAAGACAAGATTTGAGAATAGATGTTAAGTGGATCCTGCAGTTGGTAATTGTCATCCTGGGAATAATTACACTAATTAATAGCTGGTAACCCCAGACCCCTTGTGCCTGTGACTTTGAATGAGTTAATGATTGCTGCTCTAGAGAGTGTATTGCTAGTAGATTTTCAGTAAGTGTCAGCAGAGTAAAAAGGCCCCAGGGAACAGACTTGGGCTCTGATGATCTTTAGTGTCCCCACTTTTACAAACCAGAAGTACTTCCCTGAACGATCAGATAATGCCTCTACAGACCACAGAGTAATGAACAGCGGTTGGAGATTTTCAAATGAAGAGATCCATTTCATCATAAAGTTCCTGATTTGTAAAGTTAATACTAAGTCCGTGTAACCTCAGCCTTATATCATTTGCAGTCAGCAGGTCTTCCTTCTGAGGCTGTGCTTCAAATCAACCACAGAAGCCAATTTTTTTTTTATTTTTTTTTTCTGGTTCCTCCTGACAATAGTTAAGTGGACTCTATTTCTGCTGCAGTTAATTTAAAATGTTACCAAATCTTTATTGACATCATTTAATTTTTGTGGGCTTTTAAAGCCTGGGAAGTTTATTTTACATAGAAGAATGGATCCAATTCCTTTGGCTATTGTGTTCTCCCTCTCTCTCTCTCCTTCTCTCTCTCTCTCTCTTTCCTCCCCCATAAACAAAAAGTATAAAAGTTCTGTAATATACATAAATTCATGAAATATAATCTAACTGTCTTCTAAGGGATAATACCAGGGATAATACTTGTTTTTTATCATTAAAATAAATACTTGACTGATGTCAAAATGGTGGCAGAAGAATTCCAGTAAAATCAACACGATGTCCATTAACGATAGAGGGCAATATAAGGAGAGTTTACTCTTGCAGTGTGTGAGGGAAAGGATTATTAATATACTTTATTACCTTTGCTCACATGAAACAAACAAAAAATACGGAGTACTGCCCTTGTTGAAGCCTTTTTTTTTTCTTTTTTTTCACACGCACAAAACAACAACAACAACAAACCACCCTGAAATTTAACAAAGTAATATTGTAATATCATAAATCCAGGTTTCTAACACTGCTTGATATTCACAAGTTGATGATTCCTCACATTGTCTTCAGGGAATTAAGAGAGATAATCAAGTTAAATCTCCTTATAACTGCATTTGCTGTCTCTGCTGCTTTCCTATGACTCTCCAAATGGGCTCCTTGGAGTCATTGTGAGTTGGCCCGATTTAAATTGTAAAGCTGTTAGTTGACAAGGATCCTACTCATCTTTTATTAGATAGACAAACAGAACTTCTTATAGAAAAAGCTATGGAAGTTTAAAAGCAAAGTGTTTAAGCATCGTTTTGAACCTAGAACTTGGAATATAAATATAGTATCTGTACAGCGCTTTGAAGCAAGAATGAACATGATAATTGTGTGGGCAGCTTTCTCATGTTCTACAATCAGTAATAGTGAATTTATTCCGTGAACATTTTCTTTTTTTTTTTTTCAATATTTATTTATCATAGGCTTTTGGTGTTCTGTTTTTTGTTTTGTTTCAGTTTATTTTGTTTTCTTTGGTCTTCGCTTTGTGTTGCACGCAAAGGCAAGAACACAGTGCCAAATTAAGACATCAGTGCTGAAGTTTTTAACAAAGAATGCAGAATGAATTTTAGCAACCAGATAGGTATCAGATGCTTTCTTTAGAAACTACAGTGTCATGTAGACTGGTGGGAAACTGTCCCTAAGCATTTAAAACCAGATATAAAAAGTAAATAATTGATATCTCCTTTAATTAAGACCCAGTGTTTCCCCACATGACGGTTTATAGAAAAATATGGTTTTTCAACTGTAAATATTATATTATTCAACTTAGAAAGGACAAACTTTTATAAAGCTATTGGAAAAGCAGAATGATAAGATGCAAAACACTTTAAGTAGCTTATTTCTTTGTCAACTAAGTCCTTCATTACAGTCTTTCTTTTCAGTCCAAAAGATTTTTTTCCCTGAGATCACATTCAAAAATCGTAAGCATTTTAAGCAATTTGTGTTGCATTATGCTATAGCAGTAGCAATGGAACTCAATCATCTTTTTCTTCACTCACACCCATGGGAAGGGTGACAAATACGAGGATAATATCACGGGAAACTACAGATCTGATTGTCTTCTGTAAAACAGGAAGAAAATTAACTACATCTGTATTTTCTTGTATTTAGACAGGTTGTTTAAAGAATGCTAATGTAAACTTAGTAAGTTAAACAAATCCCAAAATGTTACAGAACAAGAACAATTCTGACCAACGGACTTTGTGGGAAAGAACAGAAACTGGGGGAAAGATAGTGTTCATGGAAATTGCAACCTGTCCAACAAGGGCATTATCAAACAAATGACACTCCAAAAATATGCCAGTTGTTCAAAATGGAGGATGTTATAAACAGCAAGGATGAAATAGGGAAATCATACTTTGCAAATGAATAAGAGGTCTTGGCTTACTGAACTGCAGAGCAGTGACTAAGCATTGATTTCAGACAGTGGCACAAATGCACACAGAAGATAGGAGCACTCTGGAAATGGTACGAGAGCCCATGGGATCTCCTCTGTGCTGGGATCGAGCCTGGAAAACAGTGATCACTGCTCAGCAACGAAGTTAACCAGACAGTGCACGGACCCTTGAAGTCCGACATCAACCAAGCAAATTAGGTTTTTATTCCAGACATGAAAGATTGTGAGACTTGTGACCCGATAGCACAAAGGACACAAACAGTAGGCTTGCAGCAAGCAATCTCATTTTGCCTCTGAGTTGCAAAAAAAAATGCATTTCACTTAGAGAGTTCTTTGACTGTTTTCGCTGAAACCAGAAGTCAGAGCAAAATGTCAGAGCACTACGGCTAGTGATGGTCTAGCCTCATGTTCTACAAAAAGCATGAACTTTCTTGTATTCTGACCACTTAGACCTAAAAGAGCGATTATAGCCTTTCATGTTTTTAGCCACTTATGCACTGCAACTCAAAAGAGAACAAACCCTATAAGCAAGAAACGTTTAGTTCAAAATTAGTAACATAAGGAAAAAAAAAGACAGAGGAAATCAAAAAGTGAAAATTAAGGTTGGATCTAAGATGGAAATGTTAAGCACAAAGCCAAATAACATTAACAGTGTAAATCCGGCGGTAAGCAAAAACATGAAAAGAAGTCCAGGCTCCACTGGAGACATTGGCAGAATTTCCTTTGTTTTCAGTCAGGTCAAGACTTCTCTATTGGAGAGGGGCAGCATAAAGCCTAACCATGTTGGAGGAAAAAAGCACTTGAGAGAGCCAGCCTGAGAATGTGAGACAGGTTCTCTCTGAAGGCATGGTGCATCAGAGGGGCATTCTTGCTATCCAGACAAAATGCTTGGCTAAATCACATCAGGACTGCTATTAGGAAAGGTCATGTAGGTTAGAGAGGGAAGAGAGTAAGCCTGTCTACATCCAGATGAGGATCTACCTCTGGTTTGCTAAAATAAATATTCCATTTTGTGATTCTCCAGCAGTTATCATCTGTACCATCTCTGGAATAGGGTGGCAGTGATTCAGCTCATGGAAACAAGATGTCTGTTGGCAGGAAACAGAACATTTATGAAATTAATACTTGAGTGTGACTGTAAACATATTTTACTTATGTTTTGCTTGGGATTTGGAAGAAAAGTTGCTAGTTGGAAGTGAGGGGGACAAAAATAAGAGGAGGAGTTTTTCTGGTTAAAAAAAAAGAAAAATGAAATAGCAAGACATTATGGCCTGAAGTATTTTCTACTGGCTTTGGAATTACTGTGCACAGTAAAACTGAACCCACCCAATCTCTCCAAAAGTGTATTTTAGCCAGTAAGGATGTAAGAAAAGAGAAGGATTTGCTACTCAGTTTGTAAAATTGTTAAAGCTTTTAAGTACAACTGCTATCATAATATGTAGCCACAAGTGGTTCTTACACTAGATTTCTTGCAGTGTAACAAATTTCAAGATGTTTCAGAAGCTTCTCTCGGATCATATTCCAGAATTTCACCAGCTTCTCCAATGCTCTTCTCTCCTCAGTGAGGCAGTACAGCTGGTAGCTATAAAAACAGACTTTCTCCATTTATTTTTATTTGTGATTCCACCTAGCACCAGAATGCCAAGAAGTTTCTCTTTGGTATTTGGTGTACTGCTTTGCAGGAAAAAAAAGGGCATTTATACTATGTCAGGATTCCGTGGTTATATGCCAGAAATTTCTATTATGAAACATTTCTGTAAACAAACTAAATTCCACTGGGAAATATACAGATAGCATTCCCTTTTTTTCTTATTCTGTTTATTTTTATTATTATTTTAATTAGTGCTCTCCACAGAATGCTGAAAGTTATGATAAACGTTTCCTGGAGCAGATTTTCTACCTGTAACTCTGAGGAAAAAATATGCATTTAAAGATGTTGGTTTTTGTTTTCAATCTGAAGGAGATTTTAAAAGCATTCTTACTAGATGCTTTATAGTTTTTCTCAGAAGTATAGGATTTCTAAATAAGGAAATTTATTCTAGCACCAAAACTGAGCTAAATTTGTGTGTATGTGTTTATTTTTCTCTAAACTGCATGACTTTAAACAGTTAAAGCACCAGGCTCAGCCAATATGGAAATACAGCTGAATTTGAAATTTACTATATGCTGTTTCTGCTTTTCATTTTTTACCATTTCACACCTTGTCCGCATCTCGAGCAAGCTTGTAAGTTTCCAACGCATACATTTCTTGTGATGATATATTGTCCTGGTGGAAAATTTCATTTACTGGCTGTGCCCTTTGCTGAACCTGTTGCTAGTCAGAGAACATGATAAGCGTATAAGTAGCATGCTACTTCATTTATCATACATCGTTTTAGACACTCAAATATCTCATATACAATTCTGCATTCTGCACCGAGGGAAACTACTAAACTTGCAGGAAAAAAAAAAAATCTACAAATAAATTGTCAGTTTATAATATATAAATGTATCATCCTAATAAAAATTAATCATAGTTTATACTAAAACTGAAAGTGCCCTTCATTTTATTTTTTTTTATGGCCTCAGTAACCACATTCTATCAAACACTAATAGAAAATATCTGGCTTTTGTGATTTGGTGTAGAGCAGAATTGAAAGATATAAAAATACTGTCTATTTTTAATAATTGAAGTACATTGCAAATAAATCATAGGCTTGAAAGATCTAGCGGTGCTAAGAACATTCTGCTCTCCGAGCATTTCTCTCTGGTTTAAACATTCGCCATTTCTTGAAAGAGAAAAAATAAGATTGAAAAGCCACCCAGAACACCAGCCAAAAAAAAAATCTTTAAACATTTAAAGAATTTAGAAAGAAAGAAAACAATTCCGGGAAATTTAAGGTCAAATAAAACCCAATAAATCTGATGTACAGGCTGTGTGTAGCAGAGCCAATCAGCTCTCCCTAATTTCAGTAACATCTACAGACTTCAAAGCTTCTTCAGACCATTATTACAGTATTTTACTACAGACTACTTTTTATGTCTAACATAAAATAATCTACATCTTGTCAAGATGTTTCATTTGAAATCTAGAATGCAAAGATCTGATTTATGTTAAACAGTACTTAAGCAAATTACCAGCTTTCACTAAGATACTGAACTATGGAAAACTATATCTTACATTTACATAGCACCTTTCATCCTGCATCCTTTCAAAGCTTCACATAAAAGAGCCAGTTCAGCTGCCTCTCATATATATCCATGTCTAGGGAGGAGTGGAAGCATTTAATGGCTCATGGTGACATTGCTTTCTAGCTTTGAACTGGAGTTGAAGAAGTATTTGTTAAACAGTTTAATTACCAAAACTGTAATTTGACCAGGTTATCAGAGCTGATATAGACGTTTCTGAGGAAAATAGAGGAAAGAGAGAGAGAGATCAGGAATCAAAAAGCACAGCTAGCAGAGATGTCATGTGTCTTATCTTGGTGAACCAAAGGCACCTGCACAGAGGGTTTTTGGTTTTGTTATTTATTTTTTTTTTCTTTTTCATTTTGGAAGCATTGATTTTAGAAAAGATCCCAGATAATGTGAAGAATAGAATCTCCAACACAGGTTTCCTTCAGCTTAGAGACTTCCAATGGAATCCCAATTAGAATGTTGATATATAGGTGATCTAAACACTAAGAATGTTTTTGATTTGCAGTCAGAATTTGTCTAATTGAAGAGGACAGGAAGAT
This sequence comes from Phasianus colchicus, assembly GCF_987193195.1. Lineage (NCBI taxonomy): Eukaryota > Metazoa > Chordata > Aves > Galliformes > Phasianidae > Phasianus > Phasianus colchicus. Next base: position 4,386,666 of record NC_143441.1, on the reverse strand, counting down.
CTGACACCAAGTAGCCTCCTCATGTCATCATCACATATTCTAAACAATGGATAGGGAAAGAAGGAACAAAATTTTATAGATGATCTAAAACATCTTGCAAAGCAGACTTGTACCATCATTCACATCTGTATCTTCTCATAGGAACAAAGAGGTCACAATTTCCATATGATCAATCGGTTGTAAATTTGAAATCTACAGCTGTGATTCTCCCATTATGGAAAGAAGTTTTCAAGGTTTATTTTAAAATACAACTTTTTTTTTTTTTTTTTTTTTTCCCATTCAAAACTCAGTGAGTTTGAAACTCAATTCAATTTCAGTACATACAATTTTTCCTCTAGAATTTAAAATGTGGATACATTTGCAATTTCCAGGAAACTATAAGGGCTAATACTCAGTAATTTCTGGCTGATGCGTTGAGCTTCAAAAAGTGATGAAATCAAGGGCCCTTTTTTCAGGTCTGAGTAGTTAATACTTATCTCTACAAGCAGGTGATAATATCTACTATTAACTGGTGTTTATAGTTAGGTTTTGTTCCCACAGCTCATAGATTAAAAAAAAAATACTGGATGAATGGGTCATTTGGCACTTCCCTAGTGTTGGAGGTGAAATCTATCTTATACAAGAATTTCCCACACGTTTGGCAGTTATTAGGCTTCCTTATGAGCAGGTACCTCAGGTCTGTACAAGGAGACAAAAACTTTCTGCATTTAGATTTCAGAAGGTGCTATGATTCAAATGTGAATAATAAAAACATGAATAATAAAATATCCAGATCATGTGTTTTCCAGAACCAACTAGGTAAGGAAATGTGTCTTGCCATTACAATGGTTTTAAATATAAACTGCCATGTTTTTTTCCTTTCTAACACAGACTCATCACAGTGAGGAGTCAACCCAGAATGAAAATAATTTCTTCTTATGTTGAACATGCCTCACCTTCCTTGTCTTAGTAGCTTCTTTCATTGCTATTGAAGTGGTAAAGATGCTCATTCACTTTGCTTTTCAAAGAGCTGATAAAGCACAGTGTATTTAATATTAGTACAGAAGACAGGAAAGAACACCTATGTGTTATGGAAGAAAGATTGTCAAGATATTTTAGTCAATGATGTTCTTGTTTGTTCCCTTGAAAGATATCCAATGCTGGTTAGTAGAACAGTTGATTTTATTGTGGTTTGTTTATAGATTTAAAGATAGCTTTTGAAGAAAGACTGCATAGTTACATTAAAAAAAAAAAAAAAGAAAAAAAGAAAAAAAAAGAAAAAAAGAAAGAAAAGACAGTTGACTATGGCTTTATTATATAGGAATATGGTTTACATTCCCTTGATTTATTTAATCTTGGCATCTTAAAATGCTGTATAGCCATTAATTAAGATTTCACAGAATCTCTATTAAGTAATGTTATAACTTTTCCATTGCTTAGAGAATTAATATGTCAAGAAATTAGGGAGTAATAGAACCGAGTTCTGCCTCTAAAAATTTTCCTATGCAGTGAGCTCCTTCCTTTCTACACAAATGAGGATCCATAGGGCTCTATTTTGGGACCAGTTCTCTTCAATGTATCAGAAATTATTTGAGTGCAGGACTTGAACATTGACTGGCTTTGCAGGTGACACTAAATTGGGAGAACCTCTTGAGACTTTCGAAGGTAAACACACCTAGTAGAGAGACCTTGACAAATTGGAGGGCTGGACTGTCACTAGCTGCTTGAAGTTTAACAAATCAGGTTTGTTGGAGAAAGGGATCTGGGGGGTGCTGGTTGGCAACAAGTTGAATCTGAGCCAGCAGTGTGCCCTGGCAACCCAAAGGGCCAACTGTACCTGGGGGTGGTGCGTCAGGCCCACACTGCCAGCCCAGTGAGGGAAGGGATTGTCCCACTGCGCTGGGGGCAGGATTGGGCACGACAACAGAAGGGCATAAGGCTACAACAGAGTGTCCAGAGGAGGGTTATGAAGAGGTGAAGAAGAAAGCAAGGTGTATGAGGAGTAGCTGAGGTCCTGTGTTTTGTTCAGCTGAGGGGAGGCCTGATGGCGGCTGCAGCTCCTCACAGGGAGCGGAGGGCAGCGCTGAGCTCTGCTCTGTGTGACAGCGACAGGGCATGGAGCTGTGTCAGGGGATGGGCAGGTTGGGGGATATGGAAAGGTTCTGCATCAGAAGGTGGTGAGCACGGAATGGGCTGCCCAGGGCAGTGATCAGAGCTACAAGCTGCTGGAGTTCAAGGAGCATTTGGACAATGCTCTCAGACATTTGAATTTTGGTTTGAATTTTGGCTGGTCCTGTGTTCTGAGTTGGACTCAGTGAACCTTGTGGGTTCCAACTCAGAATATTCCATGGTTCTGTGATTCTTTTCTACTTTTCTGTGCTAAGTCTCAAAGCACCTACAAACAGGAAGTATCTCTGAAAAGATCAGGATCAAGAGTTGTTTCTTTTAGAAGGACAAACCTCAATATTAAGGCTTACTTCTTTCTTTCCATTATTTATTCCTCAGCAACACCTTTCAGTTCTTTTCCTCTTGATTTATGTTTCTGGAGACAAGTGTTGATGCCCTAGATTTGTTGTACTTCAAGAGTGCTGAACAAGGAGGACGATAGAATGGGTTGTTAGTGTCTTAATACAGAGATCCTGGGCAGAAGCAGAGCAACAGAATGCAGTCTTAACAGACATATTCTATGGGTTCACTTTCCTCAATTAGAGGGGCTTACACTCCCTTGTGCATTGTTGGCAGACTGAAGGAACTGAAGAAAGAAATGTGGTCCACTGAGAGTCCTAAATTTGTGTGGTTCAGTATATTTGTTGGGAGCTTTTCTCAGTGTTGTTGGTTTTACTATGGAGTACAATATTTACCTTTGAATCCTAAAGGTAGTTATTAAATAACTAGAGGTATGCAACATCTCTTTATTGTTCTATTTCTGCAGAGTACTGAGGCAGAGTTTGCACTGAAGATGTATTTTATCTGGGTAGACTTCTTAGATATGCAGATATCCCTGCAAAAAAAACTATGATTATTTTTGTTTGGTTGCTTATTTATCATTTGTTTTATGTTGGTGCCTAAGCAAAACATTCTTAAAGCTGTATGGAAGACAGGAGATCACAGATGAATATGGTCAGAAGAGGAATACAAAAAAATGATAAGGCTATTGTGGTCAGCATGGTGATAATATGCATCATCTGTCCTTGAGTAGTAAATAAGAGATAATGGGGCAAAAGGAAAGGCAGAGGGGAGCAGAAAGATCATTGAAAGTTTTTACAAAGGTGGCTTGGCTTGTATTTGATATGATGAAAAAAGGATCAATTAACTAAGAGACATCTCAAATAGTGGCCCTGGAGAACTAAATGGGTAAAAGGACACCATTTTCTCTTCCCAAGAGAAAAAAAAATTATGTTGTCATAACTGAAAGTTAAGCTGCTGAAAGTTTGGATTAGTGTTCTGAGTGTGCAAGTAGATAGGAAGAACCTTAGAACAGGCCATCTGTAAAGAGTATGATTTAGAAGTTGCCAGGCCAACTTGTATAAAGTGTAATTTGTGTCTTTGAGATTAGTTATATAAAGTATTTGATGGACCAAAAAACAGAATCTGAAGAAACTGTGGCAGAAAGCTGGAATGAAGAATTACAGAGAATTTCTGCAGGACACGCCAATGAAGCCATTAGAAGTGTGAGATAAGAAGTGCTCTGTGATGGAGCACTGAATATGAAGTTTTAGTTGAGTGCAAGTGATGGGAGACAGGATGCAAAGGTACATGGTGAAATTAGTAAACTACCTCAGGCTGTGATTGTGAATGTATGTTTAATTATTAACTGAAGAAGGCAACTCTGGAGCAGTAGTTGTAGCGTCAAATGAAGTTAAGGTTGATATATTTATTTTTCTTGAATTAAAGCAAATCAGTGTTTAGAAAAGGAAGAGGAAGCGGGGAGAACAAAAGGCAATTCAGGCGTCTCCAGTTAGGAGAGAGGATGTAGTCAATGGGGATAGTAGCAAAATCAGCAGGAAATTGACATTTAGGGAAAGAGAGTCGTAATTACATCATATTTTTGTCAGCCTTGAAACCCTTGAAAACATCAGATCAATACTATCTGGAAAGAGGAGTGAAGAAGGGAGAGCAGGAACAGAAAGCCAGAAGTTTCCTCATGAGGAGCGTTTGGATAGGTATGGAACACTGACAGTGTGGTAGAAGGAAGGTAAGACGTAGTCACAGATTTCTTCAAAGGATGATCACAGGGAAAAGAATGATGCCATGGTTTGAAGCAGAAACCATAGAATGGGAGAAGTTTCTTACTCTGCTCACAAGCTAATTTGAGTGAGGCAGTGCTGGGATAGGAGGCTTCCATGGAGGATGGTTCTCAAAGCAACAGCAGCAGAGCAGTGGTATCCAGCTCTTTGAGTGCCCCAGGCTGCAAGGTTCCAAATCTCAGAAATACACTGTCTATTCCAGAATCAGTTAAATTTTCTCCTGAAAATTGGTATGTAATATGCTTCCTCTGAAGCTATGCTCAGCATTAAATTAACAAATTCCTTGAATGCTGAATGCAAATCTGGAAGAAAAAATAGAGATGCAGTTTTTTGCTGCCTTTTTCTTGCTTGTAACTTGTCTTAGGAAGTAACCACCTTCAGGTTTGTTGAAATATATTGATTTTCAGAAGTAAATGGCATTTCAAGAGTATCACAGCCCACCTGTACTGTCAGTGTCCTTTCCAAGTAGAAGAGCAATGGGAATGAACTGGATAATCACTTTCCACATCTGTTGACTTTTTTAAAATCCCAATTTAACTAACTGTCTGTTCATTTTATTGTATAGGCAATTATCCATACAGTCATATTTCGACTTGTTCAGTCCATTAGGTCAACAAACACAAGCCCCTATAGGTATCTGTATTACAATCTATAGTTATGTATTTGACATAAGGAAAAAATGCTGTAAGTTTGGATGCACAGCCAGCTATGAATTCAGAAGCATGGACTTGTGTTTCAGAAGGGGATGGTTTAAGATTAGGGGTAGAATCCAGCATAACATCCAACTGCAAGATTCTTGTTTTTATAATGATGTGTTTTTCCCATTCTTTCTTAGTTAATCTTATAATGTATTAGACTGTACTATAAAGTATACATCAATTTTATAGGTGTTAAGTCTGTGAGAGAGGATTTTTATGCCAACTGTCAAGTATTTTTGTTCTAGAATAAGTAGTCTTTACTCTGTTGAGCTATACCTTAATGTATAACGTTATTATTCCACTGATTTCCATGTGGTACTACTCAGCATAATTGAGGTTGGCAGTTTCAGGCCTTTTGTTCTCCAGTGTGTGCTTTCTCTATTAGAAAAAAAAATACATTTAAATTATGATGTTACTATGGAAAAGCTGAAAAAGCTAAATAATAGTCAAGTAGGGTTCTATGAGGCAAGTTTTCATAAGGAAACCAATCAGCAAAATACATTTTCCAGCTGAGTTCTTCATCGGTGATTATTGGCAAATTAAGATTTTTTCCAAGGAAATTTTTAAGCAGTTGAACAAGGTAAAGTGAACCAATGGTTAAGCTCACTGAGGAAAATAAGGGAGTTGCATTCACTCAGTAAAGATAAAATTATAGGACAGAAAGAAGGTGAGTAGTTAAGAAACCATTTTAAACTAGAGGAACCTTCTTTCACATTTTTACTACTCATATGTAGTATGAGTATGCCCACTTCCATTTTAAGCTGTGAAAAATACTTTTGTACTAGTAAACACAACCTGTTTGATTTTTCTCATTGGATTTTCTTCAAACATGACTTTTTAAACATTAAATATACTATATTTAAGAAAAAAGTCAACACACAAGGTATGCTGCTTTGAGTTAGTGAGAATATTGTTCTTACACAGAACAGAAATGCTCTTTAATTACTCAATTACGTTTTTAGTTGGGTTATAGTGAAAACTGTGATGACTCAACATCCATCAGCGTTATCTTCAGCCAGTCTTCACAGTGGTGGCTTATGGGTGTATCCATCTGCTTCTCACTTTTCTATACCTGTCTTGGTTTGTCTCTGACATTTTGTTTTTCCAGGGATGACTCAATGTTAAGTGTCGCCTGTCACATTTGACAACATCCCCTCCATTAGTCTGTCACATAACCTGTCTTTGACTTCCTTATTCTTTACCCTGCATATCCAAGCCTTCCCTCAAACTTGCCTTCCTGATATTTCCAAACAATTATGATAGTTGCTTCCTACCATTAACAAAGGCCGTTTTAGAATTTTAGAAATTAAAAAAAAAAAAAAAGAAGAATCTTACTTATTTCAAGTTTTTTACCTTTCCCTTTCCTAGTAAATTCTGTCCATTCCAAGCTCAGCCACTAGGATCTGACTTTGATCTCTTGGGAAGCTTCGCATTGCTACCAGTCCATTGTCCACCTTTCTGATCCTTGTCATTGAGGCTCTCTTTACTGCCCATGATTTTGCTCACATTTCCTCTCTTATCTTGGTCAATTCATTCTTGTAGCCTAAAAATATTTCTGTTACAAATACTGAGTGTCTTCTGCTGTGTTATCTGTCATGTGCATGATCGTGCTTACCTTGCTTCTCAAGGAACCTGCTTGTTGATACCCGTTACAGGAACATATTAGCAATGATTATTTGTAGTGACAGAGAGGCAGGCTAACCTCATCTACCTCTAAATTTCATTGTGTATATGCATACATTTAGTATTTTCAAAAATTTGATTTTCAGTTAACAGGCTGAAGTCTACCATACCTGGAATTCCCACTTTTCCTTCTATCCTTTCTTCCTTCTATAGTTTTGCCCTTTCATGGTTTAAAGGCTTTAAAGTACCATTTCTTTTTTGTATTTTTGTAGTATCTTTCACATTAGCTAATGCTCAGCTATTTGAGTAGAGCTGGCAGTGTTAGTGTTTGTTTGTTCTCCAGCAGCACTTGGAGACACTGAACAGAGACCTTGCATGGTAGGAACTTCACAAATACACATTAATACAATTATTATTGTCTTGGGTAACTCCCAGTTCCAGCTATGATCAGAAACACTGCATGAGAGTGGCACACAATGGAAGAAAAAGAAGCTGCTATGTATTAAGCCAAAGTCTCTGTTCACTATCTACCCAGTTTGCTAATAAGCTTTATTAATCTGAGAGAAATGGAGTAGGTAAGGGGATACTTAACATGGTTCTTCCATGCTTAGATGTGAGAAGAGAATTTGGCATAAGCTATTAAGATCCTTGAAGCAAAACCCGTGTAGCACTGAATGTATTAGTGCTCAGCAAGCAACCTTCACCTTAGCTACTGCTAGTTTTCAGTGTTCAAGCATACCCAATATTGTTGTACTGAATATGGTTTTAAGACAGCATTTTTATTGACTTGTTTGTTTTGAAGAGAGGACTAGGGGAGTCTAAATGGAAAAAATGTTGGCTATTTCTTCCACAAATGCAGGGAACAGTTTTTCAGTAGGGGACAGGGTTAATTTCTTCCAGCAAGTCAGCTGTGACCCTGAAATCCATCTTCCTTCTCATTCCTCACATGCCTCTACTCAACACTAGAAATTGGATGTTTTCACTGGTGTGCTGATTAATTTCTAATGAAGATTACCTATTTGCACTTTCAATCATTTAGGCTAAGAGAAAAGAGGTATAACAAGATTTAGCATATTTTATCTCAGGAACTCTCTGTAATCCCTCCTCTTATTTCCTCTTTTGAATGGTGTACTAAAAAAAGAAGAAAATCATTGCACCAAAAAAAAAAAAAAAAAAAAAAAAAGGAGTAGAGATGTAAAACAGAAATCTAGTTTGCCAGAAGTGACCCTCATCCCTTTGAGGCCTTTTACTATTCTGTTACAACCTGAATATGTAGAAATATGTATTGCCCCATATAATCCTCTGCCCTCTCAGATGTCAGGCAAGAGAGAAAGCAATTTTTTACATAGATAGATAGTGATAGGACAAGGGGGAACAGTTTTAACTAAGAGATGGGAGATTTAGATTAGATGTCACAGGGAAATTTTTCGCTGAGAAGGTGATGAGGTGCTGTAACAGGCTGCCCTGAGATGTTGTGGATGTTCCATCCCTGGAGGTGCTTAAGGCCAGGTTGGATGGGGCCCTGGACAGCCTGGTCTAGTGGTTGGCAACTCTTCCCAATGCAAGAGGTTGGAACTAGATGATCTGGTGAGTGCCCTAACAACCTAAGCCATTCTATGATTCTGTGTTTGTGTAGCCTTTCCCTGTGGTGCTGGGCAAAGACAGACAAGTTAGAGATTTGTGTGACAGCACCCAAAGTCTAGGATGTATTGCCGATATATCAGTGCTCCCTGTTTTCTTTTGTTTTGTTTTTTTTTTTTAATCAACAGGAAAAAGTCAGTTTTCAGCATTTGTACAGAGACAATGTAATGGAGGTTTAACAGACACCTCCCATATTGCTGCAATGTGACTCTACACTGACTAGTTCCTATCAGACATCAATCAGCTATCCATCCTCTGAGTCAGCAGGTGCCTTCTATCTTCCTTATTGCTCCTCACAACACGCAGGTGAAAATTCATCCTATCTCCAAACTGAATTCACTGCATCTCCTCCCCTTCTCCCTTGTAGGTTTTATCCAGGTACATAACCAACCAGTTCTTTTGGTGGTCGCTTCTGTGTTCAAGGAAAGCCTGAATGGGTGCAATCAGTCTGCATACAAGTTTTCTATGGATATCAGGCAGAAAATTGGCATAACACCATGGAACAGGTTACCTTGAACTGAAGAAAGTTGGCCTCTCCACCATTATTATTGAAGTCACTGTCTCCCCCTAGTTGTCTGAACAGGGTGTATTGAATGGAGATTCAGAGCTGCTTTATAGCTGCACCAGTTCACCTTCCATAGGTGGCAGCTGCTTCTTGATGGTCAAAGTTCAAAAGGGTACCTGGGAGCATGCTCCAGCGTGCTCTATTTATCTGTTAGACACAGCTTTTGGGGGAAATGCTGTACTCAATTGCTCACACATGGCTAAGGCTCTGTTGCAGGAGCTTCAGATACCATAATTTGTTGTTTGTGGGAATTCAGCCACGTGATATTTGATATTCTTCTATAGCAAAGGAACACCTGTATTTCATAAGGCAATTTGAGCATCTGGTTTTCGTCAGTTTGTATTTGGCCTTTATCTAGAAATGACCATATTTTTGCCCACCTCACTTGTGATGGCTTGAATTTGAAACAGAGCTGCCCACTTGACTTCTAATTAACAAGCATTACTGAATGTTTTGGAAGTTTGAGCACAGCTAAGTATGTGCATAGGTGTCCAGAAAGCTGAATATGGGAATGAAGTGTATTTGATAATATTATTATAACAACAGCTGCTATGGAATTCAGGAATTTCTAAACCAATTAACGATGCATTTTTAAATCTTCACTTACAAACTGCATTAATCATTTTACTCATTACCTATGAGTTATAACAAAAGCAGAAGACATTGATGAAAAGCTCATAATATCATCTAATAAAAATATTTCCGTGTATTTGTTGTCACAAAAAATGCAGTGCCAATGCATTCCTGTTCTCCCTAAAAGTATTTATTGATGGAAGGAATATATGTAATTTTCTTAAAGTAGATTACCAAGGTTTGTTTCTCAAACATTAATTTGAGAAACTTGTCCATTTTCTGCCTTAGAATTCTTGCAGGATGTTCACTCTAACATTAAAATATACCTCAAAGCCTATTTAAAAAGCAACACAAAACAAACAAACAAAACCTTTGAGGAGTTGGTCTTTGTTTTGGGTTTTGTTTTGGGTTTTCTTTTCCTTTCTTTCCCTCTTGTTACATTCTGTCTTTGTTGACCACATCTGCCCATGTTTAACAGGCAATATTAGCATTTTGAGCTACAGCAGTCTGTACAGTGTGTGCAACAGCCCTGGCTTACGTTATCCTCCCATATAAAAACAGATACTGTGTATGTCTTTTTCAAGACTTACAACACACACTGCATTTTACACTTTTTAAAATAACATCTGGGAAACTGAGAACCTTCTTTTGAAGGATTACTTTGCAGCTTTGATTTTTATTTATAAAACATAAAGGACTAATATATATCAGTTAGGACATTTTGCTTCCAAAGTGCATTGTAGCAAAATAATTGGAAGGCAGTTGTGGTGTGAAATATATGACAGCTTTACAGGACATAAAAAGCAGCTTTTTCTTTGTAATAGTGTAATTGCCTTAAACCCCACAATCATAATTGTTATCAAAAAATAATCCCAAGGAAAGGCTAATATAAGGTGAGCAGACTATTATAAGAGCTCTAATACACTCAATTCCTTGAACAGCAAATGCAGCCCCTCAATCTCCCGGTGCTTTTAGTGTCAGTCAGAGAGCACTCAGTCATTTCTGTGCATCAAGCCTGCAGTATTGATTTTTCCACTGACTGAAACAGCCATATAAGCATAAATTTTGCATGAGGCTTTCACTTTGTAGACTCTCCTTTGGTCAGATGACACATGATGTGAACATGAAGACTGTATAATAACAATGCATGGTCAACCTGCAGGCATTAAAGCGTGGTCTCTCACAGCTTTGAAGGACAAAAGCTGGAATGGTGCATCTCTGGTGTGATAGAAAACAAATATCATTTCCATCTTGGCAGCCTGCATTCAATTTTATACTGTCTCTCCCCCCCTTACTCCTGCATTTCCACGTTCCTCATGTAGAGGAGGAACGCACACATCTGCACACACAGACACGTACAGACATAAAGTATCCTTATCACCCATATCCAGTCCAGATAGAAATCAGCTCTATGGAAAAGCAAAGCTGTGATAATAACTGTGTATCAAACTTGAACCCTTTGCCGTACTCGCCTTCCACTTTTCATTGGTGCTGCCGTGTTGTTTTGTTTTATAGTTGGTGCCATTTCTTTTAAGTCAGCCCTTGAGACTAAATATTGTACGACAGCATTTGATAACATCTTGTATCATGCTGAAAAACGCTTATCTAAAGATTTGGCCCTGTGATAGACAGGCAGGAGTGAAAACATTCCTTAATAGCAATGTTCTTTTCATCTCATTGCTGCCCTGCTCAAGTTCCTGTGCTCATTAATATTCTCACAGTCACTCGTTCTCTCTCTTCTCTTTTATTGTTTAAATGTTTAGCTCAAAATGCGTTCATCTTGTTACCGGATCATGTCAGTGGAACAAGACAGAGGAGTAATCCTGACCAGCATGAAGTCTGAAATAATAGTATGAGGAGTAATTTCTCACTAAGAACTGAAGCAATGTATTAGCTCTTCATTAAAGTGCATTAAACTGCTGGCAACTGATATAATTAATTTATAATATGATGCAATGAAACCTCTGAAAATTAAGTTGAATTGACCTAGAGGAAAAATTATCTTTAAGCAAAACTCACTGGTAAGCCAGTTTTAGGCACTGAAAATGAGAGAGCTGTTTCATTTTAAATAATAGTCACAGGAGGAGAGTGAGCCCTACTGTAATGAATAATTGCAAATGAATGCTGTTTTCATTTTGTAAAAAGATCCCAACATGATCATTGCACAGCTAATATAAACATATTATTCCAACGCTGACAGTTGTTAGAAACCCTGCTTCTGTTTCTATTTATGCAGAATCCAGATAAATGTTTGATGCTTAAATAGTAAGAGTTATCCTGTAGTACAGGCAGATTGGTGTTCAGTGCATTAAAAGAAAAAATGGATATATTTTTTTATTTGAAAATTCTCTTCCTCTGAAAAAAAAATATATGCCTTGTCAGAAGGAGTATTTTAGATTTGTTTTCTTCTCCCCTACCCACTTCTGCCTATCTCCTCCCTTGAGGTTATGACAATGTACGGATCTGAATACAGTGACTATGTAAGTATTATCTTTCCCTAGGAGGTAGAGTTATGAAATAACTGTTACTTTTATTTGTAGCTGAATGTATCTCAGAAGATGAGGATGACTTTTTTTTTTCTGATTTGGTTTGCAATCAAAGGAATTATACTGCGGAAGTGAATTGTTTGCTCTGAAATGAGCTTTTTTTCAGGAAGGTCAGTGAGCATAATGACATTAATGACACTGCATACACGAGCATCACTACAGAAGCCTGTTAATGAGACTGGGATGGCAAGATGTACAAGTCTAGGATAAGTGTGTTTGGGATTTGGAGTAGGATTTAGGGATATGAAAAATGTATGCATGCAATTAGGCTTGTGTGTGCCCTCAGATACAATTATATCCCGTTAATATTGTTCACCCTACAAAGACACAGGTAGTCAAGAAAAGTGTTAAAAGTTATAGAATCATAGAATGGCCTGGGTTGAAAAGGACCACAGTGCTCATCCAGTTCCAACCCCCTGCTATGTGCAGGTCGCCAACCAGCAGACCAGGCTGCCCAGAACCACATCCAGCCTGGCCTTGAATGCCTGCAAGGATGGGGCATCCACAGCCTCCTTGGGCAAGTTGTACTAATAAAGAACAAAAAGATGCCAGTTATCATAGAGAATTGCAGGATACTATTAGAAATTGAACTTTTAAGATTCTCAAATATGACTGAAACTTGTCTTTTAAATAAATCTTTGGGCACCTGAATTCATGGGCAATTTATAAAAGGACCCTAAAAAAAGGTATTTGTATTTCACTGGTGGAAGCCATGGCCCCGGGCATTTTTTAAGGCTGTCTTACAAAGATAAATATACAGATTTAGGAAAGGGGATAGGGGCACTTAAAACATCAAAGCTGATAAGCTAAGCAAAAAGCTAAAAAGAGTTGTGTCTCTGTGTTCAGTATAGAAAGGCTATGTAAAAAAACATTAATTATCATAAAAGACAAAATTTGAAGACAAAAACTATCTGCCCAGTTCTGCAGATGTGGATGAGTTTTGTGTCTTCCCTCACATAAAATACTAGTTTAATTTCAGTGTAGGCAACAGGTCCCATTATTTGAGAGGCATTAAATAGCACATTCAAGGTGGTTAACATTCCCCCAAAATGCATTTTAGTTATTCTAGCCCAGCAGGTTTCCACCTGAACGTCATGACCCTCCATAATGTAATGCTTTTGGTACCTTCAGTTCTGATGGGTGGAAAGCTGAAGCCTTTTGTGAACACTGAATTTCTAAAAGTGAAATGCAGGCTTCTTACCTACTGCTGTGCATGGCTGCTGCTACCGTAGGCTATGATGCTGGTAGAGGCAGAAGTAGAGGGGTGCTATGGGGAGGTAGTGATTGTTTTTAAATCATTAAGGCATGTGCCTAGGTTTACTGAATAGCTTGCTTGCTAGAGCTCCTGTAGCAGCAACTACAGTTCGGGTGAAGACAAAGAAAATATGGATGCATCAGCATCAGCAGATATGAGATGAGATTTAGATCATCCAGAGGAAATCCTAGGATCTAGATGGCTACTTCCTGTGATCCTATTTAGATAAAATGTTTCTAAATTATTCATATTTCTAAGTCTGTATCTCTCTTTAGACTGTGGAGCTTTTCTCAATGTTGCAGAATAATGATGGTTGCCATTGGAAAGGAACTTTTTGATGTTAGTAAAAAAAACATTAAATAATCCAATTATTAAATTGCTCAGTGATTGACTGAATAAAAGATAACTTTCAGGAATCTGGTGCTGATCTTTTTTCCTGTAGAAGTTTTGCCCAAATTTATTGGTCCTTATGAAGCATCTAAGAGTAGTAGTTCATGTGTTGTAAAAATACGTGTTTTTAAATTTGTGACACTTATAATTCATTAAAATAAATTAGTCCCAGAGCTACCTAGGTTCCTTTCATACGATTATTTACTTAATCATACATAAGAATACATAATAAATAAATAAACAAATGTATACTTTTGTATATACTATATCTGTATCTAGAGAAGTAAATATACCTACATAGTTGTAGGTATGCACACATGCTTTTGATCATGCCAACCATTAAGGAGAGAGGCAATTCTGTTGAGGAACGTTGAGAAAAAAAATATTTGTAAGTTCTATGATGAAATTGCTGAGTCAATAATTTTCTGAATTACCTAAGCACAGTTAATAGTGGGGAAAGCAAATTACATTTTAGCACTTGACATGAAATTTGTCAACAAAAAAACAAGCCTACTGTTGGATTGTTTCAGAAACAAAGGTCATAGTTGAAGTAGTGTAGCTTTTTGTTCCTTGCTTTCTCCTAAATGATTTGAAGATATTAATGAATTTACAGGAGTTACAGCTACATTTCCATGGACTTTGCAATATTGTAAATAGAGTCCAGTCCTCAAAGATGGTGAATCTTTGAAATAAAACATTGGCCATACTGGAGAAAAACAGAATGTGTAAAAATGTTCTGTTGAGAAGGAAGAACAAATGGGTGAGTTTCTCTGAAAATGTCGGTGGGTAGACTTGTAGGAAAAAATCAAGAGATTTTTAATAATAAAGTTGCTCAGGGAAATATTCTTTATGAGTTGAAAGCTGTTTGGAAAATGCAGGAAATTTTACAGGAACGAGAAAGCAATGAGGAGAAGAGAAGGTTGTTTCCTGTTGTAGAAACTCAGCGTGAAATAGCAAAAGTCACTTTAGAGAATGTAATCCAAGGGCAAACGCACCCATATATTTTCTTTTAAATCTACATTTCTCTTAGGAAAGAAAAGTTTTTCTCATCTTGCTTCTGAGGTGCTGGCAGATCTATCAGAATGAATGCTTGGGATAATTTCTGCATATAATGTCTGCATATGTAAATAATTCATGCTTCTGCTCAACTGTACACAGTTTATAAACATGAAATTAAGAAACTTAAGTTGTTTTCCATTGCCTTCTCCAATGTTAAGAAAGTCTTTTTTAGTTTAGTTTTGGTTTATTTGTCGATTTCTATGGAAATAGTGATGTGTGTGTGAACTTCAGCATAAAATAGTGGAGAACATAGAAATCATCTAAATCTTTGAAGGAAAGGCAAAGGGAACAGGCACTAGAAAAAAAGAAAAAGAAAAAGAAAAAAACCAAACAAACAGTATTAGAGATATCCAGTAAGATTGAAATAAAGTCCACTGAAATTGAGTTAAATCAGATTGGTAATTAGTAGGCTAGAATCACCTTATACCTTATGTGGTGGAATTTTGTTTGTAGCAGCTCACTGCACATATAACTGTATGCAGTTATAGTATCAGGGAAAATCTCAGAACTTCAAAATATAGATTAATAATTTCACTATAAAAGTCATATTTAGATCTAAAGCTCAATAATATCCACAAGAATATTTGGGTACAGACATTTGTGAAACTGTTCTCACAAGACAGTGTAAATCCAAAACAACTCTATTGATTACAGCAGCACTCCTGTGCCTCTGAGCAATGTGAGTGAGGAGAGATTTTAGCCAATACCTGAGCAAATAAGCAGAGAGGTCATAGCACTCATCTCCTACCTGTAGAAAATGCTATAAAGTTCACAAGTAGTAAGAAATTTATGCCAAAGGTATAATTTTACTGAAACAGGAATCAGGACATTCCAGGTATACAGGTATGGTTAGTACCTGAGAAAGCTGATAAATCACCAACCTCAAAACCCAAATGTATTGTCCAAACAGAATAAACAGTGTTATATTTCTTACTGTGTGCTGCGAGATAAGAAACTCTTAAAAATTATGTTTTTATGAAGCTCCTTGAAGGTAAAGAAGGGGAAAAAGTAATAAAGAGAGACACGATTAAATTAAAAGTCCAGAATTATAGAATTCCTCATCAAATCTTTTTCAGAGTCTAATGAATCATTCAGTTCCTTTCCATTCATCTTTTCTGGTTCTCTCCTCTGGGCATTTAAAATTGCTTTGTATCGTTGTAGTCATAAAAAAAGAAATTTATGTCCCTCAGAAAGGATACGCAGTTTTGCAGGAAGTAATATAGACATGTCCAATTTAAGATCAGCATAGTCCACCTTCAAAGAAATAAGTCTTTTCCTGGAAGCTTGAGTGGCTTTAGCAATACCTGGATAAGTAGATATATATTCAGACAGAGCCTCTTTCCCTCACACCAGGTTTAAAATTCATCTTCCCACCTCACATTAGGGTGAAAACGTGACTGAGGTGCAGTTGTGAATTCTTGAGGTACTTTTCTCCTTCTCTAGGAGTGCTGAGAAGGATGGCATAGTACCAGCACTGAAACTGTAGCTTAGCAACACATTTAGACTCGAGTAAAACCTGGTAAATATGGCTGCAGTGACACCACCTTTGGGATTATGAGGAACCATTGGTATTTCTTGGACATGACTCCTCCATTGGACTTTCAGAATTTATCAGTCTTGCATTGTCTACTGAAAGGAAGCTAAAATTTCCAACTCAGTTTACAGGATACAAATGCCACAGTCCTTCCCCCCCCCTAAGGCATGAATTTTGGGAACAGAATCCTGCTAAGTGCCGCCTGGAGTTAATACATACAGGGATGCACCTTTGAAAAATGAGTGAGCTGACTAAGATGCCAGTTACTCACAAGTGCCTGTAATTTTCCACTAGCTATCAGCAGCATCTAAGATGAATTCAAATGCGCAGAGTTCGACGGAGTAAATTTGGCTTCAGGTGCCAATATACGTTTAAAAAATATTTTTACTGTGTACAAAAGTAGCCATTTCTTTTGTGCAAAAGATTTTCCTTCCAAAGCTCTCAAAGTTCTTGGCAAACACAGGTTTATGCTCACACTTTGCATGAAGACAATAAGAGGTGAAACTGACTGGCCTGTAGTCCTCCATTTCTCTTGAATACTAGAGGGTGTCTAGTAGAAAATGACACAGAACCCTAAAGCTTCTTACAACTAGAATTTGTTTGACTCTTCAGGAAAGTAATGGTGTAACTCCAATCTGAGCATGCTTGCATATCTGTCTGTCAGGAGTATTTTGACTGGTTCCCTCTGACTTATTGATTCAGATAGCTGTGAAGACTCCATCAGCTCTCTGAAATTAAATAGACCTAATCATATAGATAAGAAGAAGAACCGAATCTCACATCCATATGAATACCTCAGGAAGTCCAATGAATGCAATTCTGATAAAAGATTTATTTGTTCTGGAAACAGAGGAGAAAGCTTATTTTCAACAACATGAAATAAAAGGATTTTTAAAAAATTCAAAAGTATATTTTATCTTTAAAATTTATTTTCACTTGAGCTGATTGCTAATGACCATTTATTTCTTCATAAAAATGACCACTCTATTTTACAGAATCTGTATTTTAAAGGCATTGATAAATTGAAGGGAATTCAAGGAAGAGAATAAAAAATTATTAAAGTGCTGCAAATATTGACTTATGACTGAAGATTAAAATAATTGAATGTGTGTGGGCTTGCTAAACACTTCTTACAACCTTGTTCTCAAAAAACAGTGGGTGTTTGATTCTTTTTAAATCAAGTGTTAAAACTGAGAAAATTCTCAAGAATGATCTAACTGTTAAGTGAACACACTTCTCAATTAAAGTCTTCAAGTTTGTTTCTGCAATTTCCTTACTTCTTAAATACTCTCATTACTGTCAGAAAAGTATTTTCATGACAAAGAGCTACAAAACCTCAGCAAGCATGACAAAACTTAATCTATTAAAGCTAATCTTTGAAGAAATTAAAGAAATTACATTAAAGATTCACTTTTTTGGATTAAGACAGCATTTAGAACTGAAGATCAGTTCATGTTTGGTCCTGAATCTGGATCTGGTGTCATGATGTGACACATCTTCGTTGGTAACTATTAGAAAAGTAAACCAGAGCAAACCAATTTAAACTACAATACTTGGTTTATTTTTTCTTTATTTTGCAACTTTAGCTCTCTATTATGAAACCAGTCTCATGTGAAGTACAAGAAGTCGTCTCAGCACCTGACCATTCTTTTGGAGAAATTTTTCTTAATATCCAACCTGAACCTCTCCTGGCACAACTTGAGGTCATTCCCTCCAGTCCTATTGCTAGTTACATGGGAAAAGATGCCAACCCCCACCTCACCACAACCTTCTTTCAGGTAGCTGTAGAGAGCTACAAGGTCTTCTATGAGCCTCCTCTTCTCCAGACTAAACACTCCCAGCTGCTCCATGTAAAACTTGTTCTCCAGACCTCTCACCAGCTTCATTGCTCTTCTCCAGAAATGATTCAGGGCCTCAACGTCTTTCCTGTAGTGCGGGCCTGGCAATGTTGGTCAGCACTCAGCTAAACACAAGGCAGGTAGGCAAGAAGGCCAAAAACATCCTGGCTTATTTCAGAAATAGTGTTGCCAGCAGGAGCAGGGAAGTGATTGTCCCCCTTTATTTGGTTCTGGTGAGGTCACACCTCAAGCGCTGCATTCATTTTAGTGCCCTGCTAGTGTCTTGCTGCTCACTTCTCCCCTGGTATGCTCTCTTGCCATCTGCATCTGGAAGTCATCTTCCTCACAAGAAGAAACCTCCTAGACTGCTTCTTCTGTGCTATATTATATATCTGGTATATATCAGGGAAGTAGAAGCCCCTCATTTAATTGATAATGACCAAAATGACCTTGATTACACCTCACCAGAGGTATCCCAGAGTATATGGAAAAAAAATCAATAAAAAAGTTTTGTGAGGACCACGATGAGTTCTGCAATGAGGTGGAAATCATAATCCCTTTTTAAGGAAGGGCCATTAACATGTTAGCAATTATTAGAAAGAAATAGAGCAAAAGAAGAAATCATCTTGATGCTACTCTAAAAATACATTTTTGCCCAAATGTTGGGTACTGTACACGATTCTAGTCTCACAACCCACACACAGGATTTAATAGAACTAGAAAGAACCAGTGGAGGTCACCACGATGTTCAGAATTGAATGTAAGGCTTTAGACAAGGGCAAACTGGATAGATTAGTCATCTTTGGTTTTAAAAGAGGAAACGGAGGAGGGTATAGAAGTTTATGTCATGAATTACATAGCACAGCTGAATGGCAAAGGGTTATTCAGCATTGGCTGCTCTTTGGAATTGTTAGAGAATTGTAAGCAAGCAAAAGAATATACTTTTTCTTGCAGGTATCTAGTTTAGTTGTGGAACTTGTAGCCACTGGGAGTTTTGGGGCAGCAAAAAGTATAAATGAGTTAAAAAAGGGACTAGGTAAATTAATGAGGGATTGACTTTCCAATTTGTTATGGTAATTAAATTTGGTGGATTAGATGTGACCTTAAGCTGAGGAAGTCCCTTCACTGCTAATTTCTGGATTCTGGGATGATGTGCCAAAGAAAGGATCACCCTAACTGTGTTCTTAAATGTTGTATAAGTCTGCCAATGGCCACAATTGGAGGCGTTAAGTGGGTCTGACCCCGCATGGTAAATCTTAAGCTTTTGTGAAACAAAAACCCTGGCTCCTTTTCCCTGACTCCTATTGGCATATCGTTTATTTCATTCATGAGGGGACCTGGACCACACTTCAGAGGAAAATATGCATCGATAATAACAGCACCTTTGCACATTATGTCTCAGATGGGTTTCTAAGGTACAGCTATGTGGTTTTCCTCCATATTGCTATGATTTAGTATAGCATCTAGGGAACCTACAAGGACACTGTGAAAACACTGACTAGGAGATATTCCTTACACCAACAAAGAAATTACAAAACTATTCAAGTGCAATGTTTTGAAGACCTAATTTTTGTTGTATTTTTTTTTTCTTCTAGTGATAATTTCATTGGAAAAATTGTTCAGATTCTGATCCTGAAATGCTGATATTTCTCCCAGAGTGTAAATGCTTTGTGGAATGTTTCCGCCTGCCTCTAAGAGAATGCAAACTAAATAAGCCTTTCATGTGCTGAAGCGCATTTGATAAAAAGTTTTTATAGACAGGTCACTGGGGTTTCCCTCTGTTAACTCTTCCCATCATAATTCAGTTGGTAGGACCTGGCACAAAGTACATGATAGGCAAGATGATTTCGTTATTGTCTTGGGCCTCAATAAGTTCTGTTTTTTTCTCTATCCTTTTTTGATTAATCTGCTCTAATTCCTGGTCTTTAAGTGCATGTAGATTCCTATATCACATGAAATATAAATTGAAGTAAGTAGATATCAGAAGTGTGAGGCTGCATGTACTGCTCTTTCCTTGTAACATTTTTAATCCACATCTCTTTTTGGTATTTGTTGTCATCTTTCACTCTGTACATCTAATTTAGACTGTAAGCACCTCAGGGCAGGGGCTTGTCATTCTTGTTCTCTTTAAAGCAGCAGACTTACCTGTGATGATGTATAAATACTAATAATATTAAAAGAAAACAAAAACAGAAAAAAAAACAAACAAACAACACTGAACTACATCACTCAAATGAGAAAGCTGTCAAAATGGATCCAAGCAAGGTCTTTTTGATTAATAACCTCCTTACCTTTTATTTGCCTTCATGGGAGTGTTATGGAAAATAAGACGCACACCTGAATAAACAGAAGTATTTGGTTGGGGTTTGCTTCTTATCTGAGGGAGGGAAGTTATTTATTTGAATTTTAAGACATAATAATCTATATGTTTGGAATAACTTCAGAGCCTGCGTCCACTTACTGTCCTATCCTATTTATCCATCACTAAAGTCATAGAAAAGCTTATATTACAATATTATATTACAGTAAATAAATAGAACACGGGAATGAAATTTTTCCTGTTTTGTTTTGTTTTGTTTTGTTTTGTTTTGTTTTGATTTGTTTTGTTTTGTTTTGTAGAAGATGTATCACTAGTTCTTTGATGAATTCTGATTCTGTGCCTTATGTCACCTCCCTGGGCCAGGTGAAAACTGGTCAGGGAGTATTGGGTGGGCTTGCCATCAGCACAGTGATGGTTGTCTTCCCATATCTGCACAGAGGCAATAGCTAATCTAATGTATATTAGTGCTGTAACAGTGAAACAAACAAACAAAAACACACACACACACACCAGGAAAAGGTAACAAAACCACAGCATCACATCTGCCTTGAGGCATTTAATTTTGCATCATGCAAAATTATTGTTTAAAGCATTCATCAGCACTGAACCTGTGCCACACTAAATGAGGAAATGAGAAATGAAAGTTTATTGGGAACTGGTAAATTAATGTAAAATACCTTAACTACCTTAAAACTGGTGATTGGACCTGTTTCTATCAGCAGACAACAGAAGGGATTTTGAATCAAATTGTAACACCAAAGAAACAATTGCTCACTTTTGATAGACACATAGCAGAAACTTGTGCTGGCAAAGATTTAGGAAGGAGAAAGAAACATGGGTGAAAGACTGGAATGTTTGCTTTGCATCTGGAAACTTTAAAAGTCTGGTGTTTCTAAAAGAGAAGAATAATCACAGTCTACAAATGCCTAAATGAGAGAAGCTTTTGTGCTTACAGTAAAAGACTAGCAGTAAATCAGACTAACAGACAGTTATATATATGTAGCTTTGAATGATAGGAAGCTAAAAGGTAAAAATGGTACGGGGTGTGGGGTAAAAATATGCATTTTGATAAAAGCTGTGGTAATTAACCATTGAATAAACAGAACTGGGGAATTTATCTGTCCCTAAAGACTTTAAAGTAAGGTTCTGATACTCAAAAGATCTCAGGCAAATGAAAGTTACGCTCTCAGATGAGAATTGAAGTGCCTGTTGTGTGTATGGATAGTATCTTTGTGTTCAGAAAGGTTATTTCAGGTCTTGAAGACATGCCCAAATTTTTGCTGGGTCAATACTAAGGGCTGAGTATTTCCTCCCCACCTCACTCCAGTTGTTTTCTCTGACTGCTTTGGAAGTTGAAGCCCCGCCTCACTCAATACAAGTTTCATTAGCTGAATCTGGCTTCTTCAATGCTCTCCTCTTGTCTCCAGCAGAGTGTGTGTCTCTTTTTATTTATTTTATGCATTAAATGCTTACAGTGTGCTTGGGGCTGTACAAGACATAAATATAAAGGGAGTCTCTGCCCTGTAGGGCTTACAGTGCAGAAGGCAGAGAGAAGTAATAGTTTGTGTGTACAGTACTGGTTGCTTGTTTAGAAATAATGCATTATGTTTTCAGGACTAGGCTGGGACATGAGTCCAAGAGCATAGTTGTGGAGAATGGGCTGAAGGCAGGGGGTTAACTAGGGTTCACACAACAGTTGATGCATTGTGGACTGCACAGGAACACTTGACAACAGAAGACAGAGGAGGATGTGAAAGGGACATCGAGTGTTTTGGTAATTACAGGCACACATGGTAAGGACTGAGATGTGAACTGCAGTCCAGGGCACAGCTATACAGAGCCTTGAAGGGAAGAAGTTGCTTAAAGTTGAGACAAGCGTGCAAGAACCTTAAATTACTCAATTCAACAGATGGTGAAAACAAGGGCAGTCTTCTGCTGGAAGATTTCTGACCTTTTTTTTGTCTGATTTATGGAGGAAGTTGTATCATATCTTTAATGGCCTTTATACAATTGGCATCAAGAGAACAATGAGGTGAGGGTGTAGTCATCAATTATTTTTTGATTTCTTTGATGACTTCTGAAGTCTCTTTTGTTCTGACTTCATTTCCTATCTTCAGGATAATCATGTTTGCACTGTAGTAAAAGATTCTCCTTCTGTTTATGAATTGGACATAATAAACACTGCCATGATTTTATTTGGTGGTCATTTCAGCTGCTGGAAATATTTCATTCCACAGGTAGATCTGATTTTCCATATAACCCAAATCAGTAGCGTTCTGATTGTTAATTCTTCCATCTCAACCTCAAGATTGCATGCATGCTCTGATCTCGAATTATGTTGAACAGCTTTTGACATTTTGGATATAAAAATCATGAATAGCTGAAAATTATTTTCTGGTTGATTTGTACTCTGTACTTTGAGTAGAGAAGAAGAAATCTGTAATTCCATAAAATAGCCCAGGTGTTCAGAAAGCCACAGTGACAGGTGTAACAACCTTACTACAGATTTCACACTGAATGAAACAACATACCAAAGAAAAAAGAGACAGAAAAAAATTCTACTAGTTAAAGTAATTGTATTACTGTTAGGAAAGTAGTTTGTAGTGGTTGTAGCTATTCAGAAGATGCAAACTTAATTCTTCTTGACCTAATTTCAACATAGTATTCAAACCCCATTTTCTTTAATATATTTTTATTATGCCATTTGTAGGAGAAACTCATTCCTCACGTAAATTGCTCCAGTGCTTCAAGATTCATGTAACTTGTTTAATCATGATAGTTATTTGATAGCATTATCTAGTAATCACTTTATCAAACTCTGATGATTACCCAGAAGCAGCTTTGGGCAGGATTGTTGAGAACAGTATAGATTGATGAAGACAGAACTATTTGTTATCACGCACCGAGCTCTATAGCTTGTGGGCAGTAAATAGCAGTGTTTTTCACGTTTGAATCTTGAAAGATATATTCAGTTCAGTATAACACTGCATTACATCTTCTGAAAAGAGAAATTCTCTTGCAGTCCATAACTCCTCTTGTTCTCTTCCACAATAAAAAGCGATGTTACTTTGCGCTTATTTCAATAATGTGGCTTCTCCGTAGATATAACTGGAGCTTCCATTGTATCATAAACCTGGTTTCACTCCTTTCTCACCCTTTGGGTAACCATTAAATTTTCATTCTCTCAGAAAATATCCTTTCAGTTTCCATTTTTGCCTCATTGAATTGCCTCTTCAAGAAGCAGCTTTGGGAAAGGCTCCTTTTCCATCCTTTTCCATTTTGCTGCAAAGCAAGCAACAAAAAAAAATTTGCCTCCTATTCATTGTTGTTGATCTGAGGCATCAGAACAAGTGTTGATGGCAACAGTGCCAGTGCTCCACCTGATGGAGACTTCTCCTTTCTTCTTACAGTAGGAATAGTGTAGGTATTTACATGCAGATATGTGAAAAGTTTCCATGCTCAACCTTATAGAAACATTAAATTAGATCTAACAAAGTATATTAAATTATACCCAAACTCACAGAGCTGATGATCATGTGGAAAAGGTGACTTTTTGAAATGTAAGTGATTGAAGTAATGTAAGTAATGTTGTAATGAAGTAATGTAAGTAATGAAATGATTCCTAATCTGCTGCTCCTTCTCAGTGTGATATATGCATAAATTTAATACAGCAATGGAGTAGAAGTGGGATGCAGACTCAAAAGACAATTTACAGGGATAATGAATTCACTGATGTTAGAGATCAACTATGCTGTTCAAGACTTCTGAGCACTGTGAGCAGGTTTATGACATATCTAATCTGTTTTATTCTGACAAATCAGACATACTGTGCTCCAGATTTGAGGTGCAAATATTAAATATAGACCCAAACTGAACACACTTGGCACTGCTCTCCTGTGCATCAGACTAGACTTTATCCTCAGTGTGGATGTTTGCATCTGGAATGGTTCTATTAATAGTCCTTTGAAGAAAGCATGTGTGGAATAAATAGATACAGTAATGTATTAATTATCAAGGATCTGAAATGTCTGGAAAGCCTTCATCTGCAGACTGCTTTTTGGTGCAGGCCTGAAGGCCAGCACTTGTGACCCAGAGAGTTGCACCCTAAAGGGATCAATGGCCATGTGAATGCTGAATTCCTGGAGAAGTCCATGAACAGGAGATGTCAGTGCTTCCACTGGGATCCTGCTGTGTGATGGGCTAAGGTCCACATGCCATATACTAATGCTGACCTTGTAAGTTCCATCCTCATACAGACATGGATTTCTGAGCAGCTCACACCCTAACCCTGGTTCCACTTCAGTGTGGAAATTGCATTTGCATTGCTCACAGAACTCACACCCAGTCCAGGATGGGTGAACTGAAATGATTCTTTGCCTACCTGCTGGGACTTGTTTCCTCATACTAAACTAAAACTACTAAAACTACTTTTTACTTAGGATGTGAAAACTATGATGGCTACTCGAAATATTCTTACATCCTCAGTGTAATTCTGCATCAACAGGACAGAAGTACATTAGTGGAAGTAGGCCCAGTGACACAGGGTGTGTTATCTTCAGTGTTCAGTAGGCCATAGTGTTTATATTCATCTCAA
The DNA here is from genome assembly GCF_987193195.1 of Phasianus colchicus. Lineage (NCBI taxonomy): Eukaryota > Metazoa > Chordata > Aves > Galliformes > Phasianidae > Phasianus > Phasianus colchicus. Next base: position 4,361,804 of record NC_143441.1, on the reverse strand, counting down.
CTAAAGCAGAGCAAATGATCTTTAAGCAGCTGTTTAGGCACCTGTTTGTCCTTTTGAGGAATTTTCATTTTATCTGGGTATGTGAAAAAGATGGATTATGACCAATTCCCTGCTATGAATGGTAGATGTTTGTTCTCTCTCTTCTAGTGTGAACCAGTCACAGAACCATCGTGTGCATCAGTTTCTTTATCAGTAAAATGGGGTGCATTATCCCTTACCTTTTCGTAGAATTAATTCATTAGCAGCTTCATGATAATGGCATATCCCACAAAAATAGGTAAACATAGAAAAGTGCAAGCCACTCTCTTCTTAGATTTTGTACTTCTTGTTTGTTCCTTATTTGTGGATTCCTTCCCATCTTGGAGAATCAAACAACATTTTTTTTTGTATTATAAACTGCAGTGAATAACATATACTTAACAAAATTACCCACTGCATTTGCTGTGAGTAGCACCCCAGTTCCTTTTCTCTTTTGACAAGAAGAACACTATCACCTAGAAAATCACCGACCTCCATTTCCACCTCACTTTTATTTGGCAGAAAACAGTCAAGTTTGCCACTGGCTTCTTCTAGTATTGTTCAGCTCATCTGGTATGAGATCACATTAAAGAAGATTGCAACAATTTGTCTCGTCTTCTTGTGAAAGCACATACTCTCCCTACGCACTCAAGCCATACTTTAAGTATGGGTGATTGAGTGGACCTAAAGAATGCTGAGTAAATATGTTGCTGCAATTAGAGCTTGAGAAGAAAAAAAAAAAAAGTATTCTGTAGTTTCCATCCCCTTAACATTTGTGTATACGATACATACATGATATTTTCCTCATATGCCCAAAACTTAGCAGATGAAACAGCAGGAAAAAGGAGATAGGGAAAAATTATGATATTGAGGGCTATTTTCTATATTGATCTCTACCTGTAGAACAACTCAAAACCGTTGCCTTTAAAACAAGATAATCTGGTTCTTTGAGTATCGAGTATCATTACTAAACTAACCTACTAAAAATCTAATTTTTCTTTGCATTTTCTGCACAAGGCAGAGATATCTGAAACACATTATTCTAGAAGAGGGTGCTACAAGATACAAATCTCTTCTCTATGTTGTACAACAGTTTGATTTTGCATTTAAATAACATCTTCCGTCCAAGGATCTTGCAAGTTTTTAAAGTTATTAATTTAGCCTCACAACAGCCCTGTAAAGAAGTTACAAATGAACAGTAGATAAGAGTAGATGTAATAGTAGATAACTTAATAATAGGCTTATCTTTCTTCTTTGGTCACAGAGACCAACACAAAGCCCTGTTTTATTTTTCTGGATGAATATTAGCTTGTGATGCTTGTGGTTTTTTGATAGAAATATAAGAAAGCTTGGGTTTTGTTTTCAGAGAAAATTCTGAGCGCTCAAAAAGAAAATCAAGTGTGTGGTCTCAAATTAGTTTCACATAAATAGGGACCCTGTGGTCAGTGAGCTACTTCAGAAAACATTACCTTGGATATTTCTTGTAGTGTTTTGCAGGTCATGTCTAGCCACATAGTTGCAGACAGACCTGCTCTCTGCTTTGAGATGGCCATGTGTAAGATAGTCCAAGTGTGGAAGCAGAATGCATAAAGCTAATTTACCATGGAGGACCGGTTGAATTTCCAGTCTTCTACCTAAAATACAGTAAATAGGACTATTCATCATGTATCATGGGTCCAAAATACGTATTTTTCACCAGGCTATATTCAGACTTCCCTCTTTAAATGTCTTTACTGTAAATCTCAATTGCTATATGTAATTCAGTAATTCAAATCAAGCTATTTAAGCAGCAGTAACAGTTTCTATTATCTAACCCATGCTGTAACTAGTATACAACAGAAGAATGCAATCTGCAAAGTGCTGGTGTCCATGTCTTCTTGCTCCAGGACTTTGGGAAGAGCATCCTGCAAGTATGTTGTCACTGACAATAAGCATAATTGCTATTGTGCACTGAGATTTTAATGGAAGAGAGCAGTTGCTCTTTACATTCACCCTTGTTAACTTTATGTTGAAGCTAACAGGAGCTTTGCTGTTTGAGTTCTGAATCAAGTCTTAATATCTAACAAATGTGTATGTTATTGCACTGTGAGTATCTACTTTGTTTCCAAGGTACCAGCAGTCAGGAGGACCAAAAACTATTTAAAAGATGCCAAGAATAGGTTGGTGATTAATGAGGAATTTATTTTATTTAGCAGTGTCTCTTATTTAACTGGATGCCTCTGGAGACATGCTTTAAACAGCAAGGAACTATCTCAGACTAGTATGGTAGATTTTCATCTCACGTTGACTCCATTAAAGTAAGCTTCTATAAACAGACATCAATTACAACCAGTTTAAAGGGTTTTAAAATGTAATCCAGCAGTGCTGCTTAACTAAATGAATCCTGAGAACTGATCTCCAGTGAATTAATAGAGCAGTGTGTGGAGAGCTCACTATGAATCTGAGTTAATGACTGGAGAAGATCAAATTAATTACAACTGTCTCTGAGGACCTGCAGGGAAAAACTTCCCCAGATCAGCTAAGGCTTGATTAACTCTTGAGGTACCAATTTCACATTTTCTGCAATTCATTTTTAAGTAATTGCTGGTCAGACAATGAAATGAGGCAGCTTGGTGTGTCACAGGTAGCATATAACCACTCTGGGACTTGATGATACTGAATTTCACAGCAAATTTCAATTTTCAACTAGGAAAAAAAAAAAAGAAAAAGAAAAAGCTTAAAAAGCTTATGTGACTTTTTATTTCTTTGGGCCCTTTCTTGCTTAATTGAAGAACTTACATCAAACATTAAAGTTAATATCAAGCTGAGACTATAGCAAAGTCAGCATATGTCATTTTCTCCACATGCTAGGGATGTTAGGTTATCATTTTGGATAAACATCCAAGATTCAACTTTCAAAGAACCTGTTGTTTTGCAAACATTATTATTATTACTAATAATTATTATTTAAACAATTTTATTTGATCTTACTGTGTCAAAGAATGTATGATTACTGAATTAATAGCAATATAAGCAGATACAACCACTGGTTTAGAGCGAGGCTATGCAGACATAGTTATTAGGCTAGCAAAGCATACTGATGAACTGACCCAGTTCTAAGAAAATAGGTATCTAAGTTTCTAAACAAATCAAAGTCATAACTGATAATAATTGGCCACCTCAGAATACGTGTATGAGGGCATTGGTTTCAACTTTCATGTTCTCAGAGTCAAACTTCTTTCTGAACTTATTTTTGTCTTCTCACTCCACTGCTGTACCTGTTTCAGCAAATAATTCATCCTGCAGAAGAGCAAAATCAGCATATTTTGTGAGGGGTAGACCCATCCAAAGTACCAGCAGAGCTGGCAAGGTCACACCAACACAGGATATTCCCTGGAATCCCACCCCAAAGCAGAACTCTCTTCATTTTCTCTGCAGAGGCTGAGCAGACACACAACTGGAAGGAGCTGTCTTACTTTCCAGAAATACAGACATACTTGCACCAGACAACATAAAGGCATGCCTTCTGCCTATGGCAACTGCTGCTGCAGATTTAAATTCATTTTCTTTCTGTGCTTTTGGATTATTCAGTGCTTTAAAGTGTAAGCTAACTGCTTTTATATTCAATGACTACTCAGTCCTTTTTCCCCGCAAAAATGAAACAATAAAATTCTGTGATGCATTCAACTTTACAATACATTAGGAAGGTAGTGTGGAGGCTGACCAGCAGAAGAGCAAGGAAGGCTAAACAACAGATAATTAGCAGAGACTCATAATGAAGAAGATGCATTCAGTAGGAAAGGAAGGTGCTGATCCGCTGCTGATCTGTTAGACAGCATTTATAGTAGGAATAAGAGAAGCAATATGCACAATTAGGGAGATGATTTATCTGCATGTTCAGGAACAGGCAAGTCATCAGTCCTATCTGCCTCATTCTCTAACTGGAGCTCCAAAAGGAGTTTAGAGAAGCTATAAACGATGTGCTCATTTTTGGCAATTTCCAAAGCACTTTAAAAGTGTGGTGAATTAGGCATATGATAAGGTGATGGCTACTCTGAAATCAATGGCAGAACTTCTTTTCTGTGAAGTGAATTCAGTGATTCAGAAGAACTACATAGCAGCCCCAGTGCCCTGATTTGAAGACTGCTATAAGTATTCTCTGCATTAGAATTGTTCCACAAAATCTATAGTACAAATAGAAAATCCCCACTGTTAGATTTTGAAGAGACTTGGTTTTCTGCTCCAAAATGTTGCTAGTGTTGCATTTGGCCATCACATATGCATAAGAGATGCTTTCTTTCCAGAAAATGTACATTAGAGTACAGTTTGTTTTCTAATTTCAAGTGTTCAGAACCAGAACAGTTGTTAGTCTGCCCAAAGTTCTTACTTTCCAGCCAGCAGACTCTGGAGTTTAGCTAGCAAGAGTTTAGCTAGAATGTTTCTTCCAGAAAGACATGAAATCATGAATTTAAATACAGAGCAATGCCAAAAATGTACTCTTTTCCAGAGTTGTTCTTTCCAGTGGCCTTCATTCCTTAAAACCTTCTTCATTTCTTCTTTGTATATGCCCAAAATTCAGCTTCTTAAATATCTCAAATAATCTTTTAGTGAAATCATATGATTGCACCCACTGTTTGCTTGTTTTTGTTCAAGGTGAATTAAGGTAAAGTTCTTCCAGTCTGTACTGTGGTGTACTTTCTCTTGCCATTTTGCCATTCTTTTCTACATCTGTACTTATTTTCAGGAATGTTTTAAGGCCTTTTTTCTTTAATCACTGGAATTCCATACAGGTGCCCATACCTCTCTCAGCAGTGACTTTGACCAAGCAATAGTACCACCATTGTCCTCTTCCACATAATATTTCTGATTCCATCAGTTCTTTTTGACACAGCTGTGTCCTGGAAAGTCTGCAGTGTGTTTAAATAAGCAACTTAAGTTTCCAGGAGGCAAACCTGGATTGGGAGATATGTGAGAACTTGTACATTGGATATCACTGTACATTCTGTACTATGTTAGAATGGATTTGGATCCAAATTATCCTGTGAGTCAGGTTACTATTTATGACTGCTCAATTCCTCTCAGTATTTGCCATTTTAATGTGGTGATTATATATTATGTTGAATGAAAATATTAAACCTTAAGAATGGAAATGTTAACCTCTTCAGGCCATGCAGTGGCCGCATCCTTCTGTCTCTGCATTTGATCTACATGGAAACTGTTAAAAAATACCCCTTTCAGAGAATTATGCCCAAGTGTCAAACTGTCACTTGGCTAGTTCTTTATCCATCTGACATGTACAATATTGTTATAGTATTGTGCTGCTTTTCTGAAAACAAAGTCCAAGGAGCTCATGCCATCACTACAAGTCGAACAAACGTGTAGCTCCCTTGAAGAATGGAGTCAGCCTTGTCCAACTAAGCCTGTTTTTCATTGCTCAGCAATATTTACATTCCTGTTTCTCAATTAAATGAACCCAATAACATCTTCTCCATTATTTTTCTTAGAACTGAAATAAGGCTAGTTTCTTTCCTGTTTACAGAACGCTTCTGTGTTTGTTTGTTTTCTGCTTAACTGTACCAATTTCAAACATCTTTCTCTAACAATGGAGTGGGCATTTCCTTTACTCCTTTATATATCTGTAAAATCATGTTGTTGTTATATGTCTTGGACCTGTAGTAGTTTTTTTTCCTCAATATTTTCATTTATCACACTAAAAACTGTGCTTCATTTGCTATCAAATGGTGATTTTCATCAAAAATTTCCTATGTAATTTTCTCTCCTCATCAGGTTTTGTTCACATTCTTTCAGACTTCAGAAATTTCTCATCTGAATCCTCAGCTATAAATGTTAGTAAGAGTTCAGTCCTCTGTATGACATCAGGAACCCAAAATGGTTATGATCTCTGGTCTCTCACCACTCACCAGCATGAAGTGCAGCTATTACTTCATTTTCACCAGCCATTAGGAGGTCCAGACTGGGCTTGTTGTTTATTAGTACCTTTTAGAAACTGTGGCAGTTTAGTCTTGTGGTTTTTTTTTCCCACTGAATGTACAGTGAGTTTTATCCCATAACTTGTTGCTTCTTCTACTTATCCTCTCCCTTTCTTCATATATTAAATACAAATGCATCTGACAAAAGCATCCTGCCATGACTAACAGGTTTATAATAGACTTCTACCAGGGCTTTGTTAATGAGCAAAGGATCCATATTGTGTGGGGATTAAAGGCACGAGGAAACTGCAACTGAAGTTAAGCTCTTTCTCAAGAGTTTTACTATATATGTTGCTTCATTGAATGTGATTCAGCTCTCACTGGATTTTGATTGTGATTCAAGATACAGTATCACTTATGTGTATAACATCTTTCTTTAATGAGATCTCAGCTATCATGAAGACTAAAAATATTTATGTATGATGCTTCAACAGCATATTTTGTCCAAGTGCAGATCTGTTCTCTATTGCTTGTCTTTTACTTGTCATCATTAGTGTATAATTTGTGTAATACTGCATTGTTCTGTAAAGAATTTACAACCTTTGTACTGTACAAAATAAAGAACAGGGATTGAGATTCCATAAATTTAAAGGAAGAGGCATCCGAATTGTTTTGAAACCATAGCAACTTTAGCAGCTCTATTAAAAACCACACTCAGTTCATGTATTAGACACAGTTAGCAGTTGACCTCTGTGGAGGATTAAAGAAGGAGCAAGTCAGAGTGAGGTAGGGACCTTCTCATTTGTAGCTTCATGGAGCAGGAAGTATTTAGTATTTCCAGATTGAGAACAAGAAACTCAGTGACAACATTAACTGGATAACAGATCAAATGAAAGGATAGGTGACTAAAAGGTGAGAAACCAGAATGGGGAGGAGATAGAGCCTACAAAGGAGATTGCTAGGTGGCAAAAATTGAATAGAAGATATTGGAGAAAATTAAATTTATCATTACAGTCAAACATAAGGAGAGATTTGAAAATAATGAGAGTCATAAACTTAGTGCTGAAATGGAGAGATGAAGTGAGGTGATTGAGGAGAGGGGAGAGTTGCAGTAGCTGTTCTCAGACTGTCCTTCGGAAATGCAGGAATAAGTAACATGATGCACCAGTCCAGTGAATAGTTACAACTGGCTGGAGAGGTAGAGATGAGAAAAGTGATTTTTCCCACTAAGGATAAAAGCAAATGGTGAAAGTCAGTCATACACAGAAGAAGAACAATTAGAGATTAAATTAGAGTGAGTTGCAAGGAAAAGGGGTGATGGTGATGTTGTGTTGGCATAAAAAAAGTGGTGAATTGGGGCAGAGAATAAAGTCACTTATACGGTGTAAATTCCTCATAGCAAGGATCTTTCTCCTTTATATGCAAAACATCATGTGTATTCATGGCTCTGAATCAATTATATGTTTTGCAGATTGTAATTTTTGATAGCATACAGACTCCCAAAGAGAGGAGACACTGGGCAGATTGGTGGGACTGTGGGACAGGAGGTACCTCTCTTCAGGAATCATTAGGGTACTAAAGATGTAACAGTGAATGAAAACAACTCAAAAGAGCTGGAAAAAAAAAAAATAATAAAATAAAAAAAAAAAAAATAAAAACATAAAGCCAAAAGAAAAAAAGAAAAAGACAAAGGAAGAAAGAAGAAAAGAAAAAGAAAAAGAAAAAGAAAAAGAAAAAGAAAAAGAAAAAGAAAAAGAAAAAGAAAAAGAAAAAGAAAAAGAAAAAGAAAAAGAAAAAGAAAAAGAAAAAGAAAAAGAAAAAGAAAAAGAAAACAAACATGAAAACCTGTTAGGAGCAAGAATAAAAAAGTGTAGGAGTTGATGAAGAGTCTGATTGAGACAATATCTCCACGTCACAATGTAAGAATACATTGGTAATTGACATTGGACCCCAACCACCATGCTGACTTCTGCCCTAGGAGGGAACCTGGAAGCAAAAAGTGATAGAAAGCCAAGGAATACTGCTTGTAAAAAAGAGAAAATTATCAGCTACATCAAATAGCAGAAGATCAAGACACCTGAATTTTTGCTTTAATATCAGCCTTAGCTAGTATATCACCAAATGATCAGGCATCTGGTCTGTTGTTACCACAGAGAAACATGGTTCATATTTCAAGTGTTATTGCAAGTTCTAATTGGTTACTAGTTTAGTAACAAAACCAAACTTCTTCAGGCTTGGAAGGGTCTGTTCACAACCCATGTGAAAACACGTGCTATCATGCACTTGCCAAGCACCTATTGTATCTCAGCACCAACCAGGTGATGGATCGTTTGTGCTAGCTCGTACAGACAGACCTGAGGGAATTAACCCACTTGGATTGAAGATATGGGGTCATTTGCTTTGTTTTCAGGTAGTGATGTCAATATTTTCCTATGTGCAGGAATGATTTTGTAGACACAAAATTATGTAAAAAGTACGAGCCAGCAAAAGCAACTCTGAATAATCACAGCTGCAAGATTTGTGTGTTCTTTCCTAGTTCTTGCTGGAGAAGCCTGTCATGATGTTCCTGATGATATGATATCCATGTTCTCAGAGAGACCTGGACAGACTGGAGAAGTCTGAGGTTCAACAAGGCCAAGTGCAGGGTGCTGCACTTGGGCTGGGGCAATCCCAGGCATTTATACAGACTGGGGGAAGATCTCCTTGAGAGCAGCCCTGCGGAGAAGCACTTGGGGGTCCTGGTGGACGAGAAGCTGGACATGAGCCAGCAGTGTGCGCTTGCAGCCCGGAAGGCCAACTGTGTGCTGGGCTGCATGAAAAAAGGGGTGGAAAAAAGGGAGAGGGAGGTGATTGTCCCCCTCTGCTCGGCTCTTGTGAGGCCCCATCTGCAGCACTGCGTCCAGGCCTGGGGCCCCCAGCACAGGAAGGACGTGGAGCTCTGGGAGCGGGTCCAGAGGAGGGCACTGAGATGGTCAGAGGGCTGGAGCAGCTCCTGTGAGGAAAGGCTGAGGGAACTGGGATTGTTTAGCTTGGAGAAGGGAAGGCTTGGGGAGACCTCATTGTGGCCTTCCAGTACTTGAAGGGAGCGTATAAACAGGAGGGGAACGGCTGTTTATGAGGGTGGATAGTGATAGGAAGAGAGGAAATGTTTCTAAACTGACACAAAGGAGGTTTAGGTTAGATATTAAGAGGAAGTTTTTCACGCAGAGGGTGGTGAGGCACTGTTCACAGGTTGCCCAAGGAGGCTGTGGATGCCCCATCCCTGCAGGCATTCAAGGCCAGGCTGGATGTGGCTCTGGGCAGCCTGGTCTGCTGGTTGGTGACCCTGCAAACAGCAGGGGGTTGGAACTGGATGAGCATTGTGGTCCTTTTCAACCCAAAGCCATTCCATGATTCTATGATTCTATAACACAACTTTGTTAAGTACACACCAAATAATGACACGTATGGAGTATTCTAAAGCATTTTCAGTTGCATGCAATATCTTCCATGAGTTCAATCTGGCAGACTGCTGTGGCAGTTAAGCACAATTCCAGTTGAAAAAAGGGGTCATATGGGGAATTTAAGGATTCAGGAATTGCCATACTGCATTGGGCCAGAAATCTATCTGCCTTAACATACAATCTCTAGCACTGTCCTTCAGAAGATAATGTCTGACAGTAACCTCACTGATAAATTTTGCATGTAAGAATTGACTGCAGGATCAAGCTCTAAACACGGAGTGTACAAATGGATGAAACCGCACAGGTAGATAGAACAGAAAAAAATAATGGAGCTTCTCAACCATCTCTCAATGTCATGAACTTTTACTTCAAGATGTGTTTTTATTGGTGATTTTCTTGTGTTTCTGAATTGCCTCTGTGACCCAAAGCATGCAACAAAAAGGGAGAAATGGGAAGAATCAGGGAGAGGATTCACTGTATATTCATTGTTCAGGAGGGCACAACAAGAAACCAAGAAGGAAAAATCATAGGAACTAGTAAGTTCTGTAAGTGAGGAAACAGGAGGGGGCCAAAACAAACAAATAAACAAACAAATAAAAAAAACCTTCCACCAACAACTAAAAGCAGCTGAGATGCACAGGTCTATTTACATTCTTTACAATGAGAGTGGTGAGGTGCTGGAACAGCTGCCCAGAGAGGCTGTGGATGCCCTGTCCCTGGAGGTGTTCAAGGCCAGATTGGATGGCACCCTGGGCAGCCTAGTATTAAATGGGGAGGTTGGTGGCCCTGCATGTGGCAGAGGGGTTGGAGATTCATGATCCTTGAGGTCCTTTCCAACCCATTCTGTGATTGTGTGAATTCTTTCCCATGCAAGAAGCAAGTCTGTGTCCTGCAGTTAGTCTCTGGGATGTTGTTCAAACAAAAGCATCAGTTGCTTTGCAGAAATGTACCACATCTGTTTAAACTGTTCTTTAGATTGTAACTCCTTTCCCAGCACCAATGGTCAGAGGAAAGACCAGTCCTTTTCATTATGTTTAGATATGTCGGTTTTCCATTTAATCTATACCAGTGACTCTTCAAGGAAGAGCAAAATATTAAAAGCAATAGGAAACAATTGCTTTGTAAAAGCTTGATGACTGCCATTCTATCTGAAGTAGCAAGAACAAGGCAAATGGTTTGGATAGCACATTAGATATGCAATACAGTGTATGGTGCAGCACGCAAGGCCCAAAAACTCATCAATGCCAACTATCCTGTAATCTGGCAGAATTTACTGAATACAGAGCTGTTACTGAATACAGGAACTGTTGATACTTCTCTTTTTAATTACAGAAACATTTTATTCTGCTGTCTCTTGCTGTGCCTTGCCCATTATTGTTCTGATAACTATCTTGCTGGATATGGGTATCTTTCTGATCAACAGGTACACACTGTACAGAATCCTGTGTGCTAACAATACAGAGTTGGAGAATATTCTTAATTAAAAGTTTTGTGTTGCATTTGTTCAGTTCTGCAAAGAACTGACTGAACTTAGACTTGAATATTAAAAATTGTGTAGACCATTGTATTTAAAGCTGTCTTTTTTTTTTTTTTTCCAATATTTATTCAAGTGGTCTTCTTCTATCTCTCACTGAATATGCTAAGGAGTTTATATTTACATGATTGTAAAAGTGATAACACCAGTTAATTTTAGGGCTTTGCATTTAGAGTGTGCCCATAGGAGGTTGTTCCAAGGGTTTGTTTTTCTAATTCCTTGTCCTATCCCACTACTGGAATGGTACAACTAAGCAGTTGTTGAAGTATAATATCGTCAAATACAAGGTAATAAACTTAAGATACATGCAAGCGTTCAAACATTCTAAACATTCTGACATGAAAATATTTTGAAATCACTGCAGGTAGATTGAAGAATATGTACTTAATGCACAGTGCAAGCAAAAACATAGGAATGACAGCATGGATATTTACAAAAGGAGGAAGAATTTAAACATAACATACTGAGAATTAATTCTGACTCCACTGAAAACTAAGGTCACTATATTCTTCATAATTGCTTTTAAGCATCAACTCACAATGTTATTCAAACATATATTTTTATATAATTTTATAATAAAAACTAATAAACTAATTTTATAATTAATTAGTTTAAAGTTGGTGGAGATATATTTTCATCATATGTTCTTACATTAAAGGTATGTGGTTAATGATCTCGCCAGTAACATCAATAAATCAGAAGGAAGGTAACCGAATTTATACCTGGCTATTTGAACTGTATTTCAGGTGTACTGGGGAAACACAGGTCTGAATCATGGAGGCATTAACTGCAGGATTGTAATCAAGGACAGTGATTTCTTTTGCAACGTAATAAAACTCACTTTGAAGTTAGATAGAAACACTCTCTGCTTAACAGGACTTTATCTAATTGGCTGTGCACACTTAGCTCATTTTCTAGCTGCCTTCAAAGAGTCTCCATCAGCAGGTATTGGAGGTTGGTTGGTTGGTTTGTTTGTTTTTGTTTCTTTTAAAGCAAGGCATAGAAAAAAAGGCACTTTTAAATGCTCTACTTACATGCTTCACATGTTGACTCTCAGTTGCAGAGGCTCCCTGAACAGATTAAAATATTTACCTCATTTGTGTTGAAACAGAAGCATGTAACTTTTGCTTGTTGGTATGAGAGGAGATGTTCATTAGCAGGAATACTGGGACCACCTTCACTGGGCTTCCCTTGACCTCAGTGTTCATGCTGCCTTCCTTCAGAAGGCGTGATACATCATCTGACTGTTTTAATCCACTGTGTGTAATGATCTGAGTAAACAGAGGCGATTTTTCCTCTCAAAACTCACACGCTAACCAATGTGTGTTTGTGTGAGAGAGAAGTATTCCCCCCTGTATCTCAGACCAGATTGCTTTCACTCCTATCTTCTGTGCTTCTTACGTTAGTAGGAAGGGAAGCAAGGTGTTTTCCTGCTCTGTGTTGGTGAGTGAGCATTGCTCTTCAGATCGCTGCTGACCTTGATGGTGCCATAACCCCCCAGGAAGAGCTGGTGACACTAGGAATGCCTGGTGGGTAATAGTTAAGATTTTGCTACTCTGCTAGGTGACATCGCAGCTGGATGCAGGCCCCTTAAAGCATTCTTCTTGCTGAGATTAAACAGCAGGAATATCCCAGTGGGCCTGGTTCCATGGAACAAAAGGGGGAACAAAAGCTGTTCCTAAAAGAAGAGAACATGAGGGCATCCATATCCTGAGAAGGTTGTAGCTGAAAAGAAAACAAACTGGCTGATGGGTTCTAGAATGTCGATTGTTGCCTCTCAAAGTATTTGTAAAGCCTCTCACTTTTTGCACCCGGATAATAAATAATAACTCCTAAGTCAAGTAATTTTGTGGACAATGCTTGCATGTTAAGAGTGATAGTTGGTGAATTCTGAGGAGAAATTCTAGAGATAAAAACAAACAAACAAAAACCCTAAAACCCCAGTTAGCACATCAAATTAAATGCTTTTCTGAAACTACTTTTCAGGGCGTTTGGTTGTATCAAATTAAGGGAGAAACTGTTCTGCGATTACAGAACAAGCTGCTCAACTTGCAAATATTTTCTGCTCTAAATGGGCTATAGGAAAATCTTACTGACAGGTTATTATGACTAATTTAATGCACATATGACTCACTGTCTGGCCAACAGTTAAAATTATAAAGTGTTCATAAATTTACTGACATTGTAGGCAACGCAGTGTTACAGCAGTAAACATTTCTTAAAATAGTGGTATTGCTATGCCTGCAGAAATGCAAAGCTTCCTACTGAAGACAAATTTTTCAGGTCTCTGCGTATTAGTCCTTCAGCTTTGCTTATGTGCATTTGTGACAAATGAAAGCAGTCATATTGTATCTCCATTTAATGTTAAAATGAAAGCGACAAATTCATACAATTCACAGCTTTCTGCATCAGAGTTCTTATAAAACCTCACACCCCGGTTCTGAGAAATCATTTCTGTCCATGGTCTTTCTCTTAATGGTTTTTTATGTAGTTGTCTGCCCCAGCTACTCATGATACATGAGAGGCATAATCTTGTAACAAATCAAGCTTATTAATTCTTACAGTTCTTATTCAGGCAAATTTCCTTCAGTGAATAGGAATTATGCTCAAGTGATAATTGCATCATCTGGCTCACGGTTTGTGTATTTAGAGATCCCTCAATTCAATACCATGAAACGACGTTGCCATGTGTTAAAGCGATGTCTGTAGTCTTCTGCTCTATTGTTCAGCTCCACGCATCCCATAGCTGCCAGAAAGAGCTTCTTTCCAGCAGGAAAATCTATGTAGCAGCAATAAGTTGAACACAGAAGATCTCGCTTCCCTTTTAGATCTTTTCTTTTTTGTATACAGTGTTTTGCTGTTAGGCTGGGAGAAAAGCTCTTTCTCCATCTGTTGATTACATGCTCAGAGCTTGTGGCAAAGCTGAGCTTAGAGGGATGCCGTTAAACCCCTGATTTTTATGGACTATTTTGCTGTCAAAGTTAGTACCATTGGGTTTGCATACATGTGTACTCCTTTGAAGCTAAGCAAATAGTAGTCTTATGTTGATTGCTGCTCACACCACAGGTTTATTGTAATGACTGTTGCTGTACCTTTCTAAAGTCTGCTGTTCTGTCCATGCTTATTGGTTCCTCGATCCTTTAGAAAAATTCAGCTCTGGATTCATTCGCAGAATTCATGATGTAGAATTTTAGGGCTGTCCTAAGCACTCCTGAAGTACAGCCATGGAAGGAAGAGAGGTATTGAAAGAAATAAATCAACAAGATCAGAGCATATCTGTCATTTTGTGCTGTTTCACCATAAACCTTGGGTTCATCATGGGAGATTAGACAGAAAAAATAAAGATGGTATCAAGCCCATACTGATTGGAGAGAGCTGTAAAAATGCTGAAATGGCAGGTTTATGTAATTTTCATGAAGAAAATATAAACCTTAAAGAACAGAACAGGGAAGCAGGAAAGAATAGAAATGTCGGTGCATTAAGGTTCAACTTCTCCCCAAAATCTGAAAGCAGTAAACTACCTCAGATGTGAGTTGAGAAGGGGAGTTGGAAATGAGGTGGAATGCTACTTCAGAAGAGGTGAGAAAGTGCTCTGGCACTTAGAACAACAGGCTCAGCATAAGAGTCTGCTGGCAGGGAAAGGGGATGCTGTTTCATAGCGGATCTGCAAAACGTGTGTGTGATACACAGCTAAGTAGAAGAATGAAGTAAATCAGAGAAGCGTTGTTCATGTAACAATAACAAGGCCGTTAGCAACTGATCATAATATTGCAGAAAATAGCAAAAGGAAGAACAAAAGTGGAGGTGAGAGGGAAACGTTCTGTGAGGAGAAGTCTGCTTAGAAATATTTTTTAAGTATAGGAACATCGGTGTTAAAAATAATGTGGAAGAAGCAAACAAGTTGGGTCTGTCTGTGCTAGAAACATAACCAGTATACAGTTAAAGTGGTGATGAGAGCCAAGTACTGCTAACATCTGGTTCAAGGATGGGGCAGTAGATTTTGCCTCCTGTATTAAGCATACAACAGCTAAAATGCTAAAAACCAAAATTCATCAGGCAGGTGAGATTGAAAGTTAGCTCACTGACTCCCTTTAAAACTGAATTCCTCAGTAACATCAAAAATACTGGTAATTTTTTTTTTTTTTTTTTCAAAAATCCATCTCTATGGGCAACTTTCAAAATTCTGTTGCAAAAATTGAGTGGAATTCAGCTGCTTTTCACTCACATGGTTCTGCTTCATGTAGTGAGAGCTGTAAAAATGCAGTCTAAGAGTCCATGCAGGGCACCCTGAAGAGTCACAGAATGAAAGGGACATGAGGAAATAATAAGTAAGCACATAGGAAATCAAAAAGGTTTTGGAGTGGAGCAAAGGGACCAATTCAGAGTAAGAAGAAAGAAGAAGAAAATGTTACGGGTGAAACTGCCTTTCAGAAGGCATGAAGGCTCATGTGCCATCATGTTTGAAACAGGTTGAGCAGAGGGGCTTTGGATGCCCCATCCCTGGAGGTTATCGAGGCCAGGTTGGATCTGGGCAGCCTGATCTAGTGGTTGGCAGTCCCACCCACAGCAGGGGGTTCAAACTAGTTGGGCTTTAAGGTCCTCTCCAACTTGAGCCATTCTTTAATTCTATATGATTCTATGCTCTTCTCTACTTCAGTAACAATTTCATCTTTGTTATTGGCTTCCACATAATTAATAAATGTTCCTCATCTAATCAAGGGGAGCTGTGTGGCACTTCAAGAGCTGAAACTTCAGGTTTCACTGTATTTGGGAAAAGTATATGGCAGTCTGTGTCATTTCTGGACTATTAAGTAAAGACTTGCCTCTTTTATATCTGGGGGCTGTTGGAGAGGGTCCAGAGGAGGGCCACAAAGATGATCAGGGGACTGGAGCACCTCGCCTATGAGGACAGGCTGAGGGAGCTGGGCTCGTTCAGCCTGGAGAAAAGAAGGCTGCGGGGTGACCTCATTGCAGCCTTTCAGTACCTAAAGGGAACCTACAAACAGGAGGGGAATCAACTCTTTGGAAGGGTTGATAACTGCAGGACGAGGGGAAATGGTTTTAAGTTGAGGGAGGGAAGATTTAAGTTGGATGTCAGGGGGAAATTCTTTACAGAGAGAGTGGTGAGGTGCTGGAACAGCTGCCCAGAGAGGCTGTGGATGCCCCGTCCCTGGAGGTGTTCAAGTCCAGGTTGGATGGGGCCCTGGGCAGCCTGGTCTAGTATGAAATGGGGAGGTTGGTGGCCCTGCCTGCAGCAGGGGAAATGGAACTTGATGATCCTTGGGATCCCTTCCAACCCTGGCCATTCTGTGATTCTGTGATTCTGTATCAACATGGCCTCTCCATGTCCCCACTCCCCCCTGAGCCACAGGCTTCCTCAGCTAATGTGTGCAGTCAGTGTGACCAAAAAACCTACCTGTGAAATTCCAAGAAGCTGCAGCTGCTGGATAAAGCTTTTCAAGTAAGAAATTGCAATTTGACAACAGCTGGCCACAAATTAGAATTTGCTCAAACAAGTAAAATGAGTTTGTAGTGGCGTATCTCAGCACACTATCATGCTTCTGCTGTACTGTTTAGCTAAATGCCACCCATTAATATTTCAGTGAACAAGGCCAAGTGCTGGGATCTCATAATCAGCCATTTACTGTAATGAAAAGAGTATCACCTACACTGTGCCCAACTCTGGTTTCCATTTACTTTTGTCTGTGCACTTGGCCTCATCGTAGAATATTGCTGCCTAGATTAGGGGCAAACATAATATTTTAAACTGAGGCACTGCAGCACACGTGCAGGATTACATCCACATCATATGGGTGAGAAAATCATTGTGTACATCACTTTCTTTCCTATTTAAAAAAAAAAAAAAAAAAAAAAAAAGCAATTAAAAAAAAAAAGTGCATCTCAAATGGTTATGTCCTTTGAAAGGAAAAAAAAAAACACCACCACCACCACCATCACCACAACAACAACAACAACAACAACAAAGCAGAGAGAGACTAGAATTTACCAATCCTTAATGATAACCTGGAAGATGGCAACAATAGGAAACACACCTGTTTTGCCAGAGTTACCTGAACTCAAAAAGATGTGTTGTGCCATAGAAACAGGTCATTTTTTCTAACTTTTTTAAAGTCCTCTATCCAAGTTTTTATTGTTACCATCTTTATTCCACCTCGAAGTTGAAGATTCAAATTTTGTTGCCACTGGAAATTTTGAATAAAGAATCTTTAACTTAGATTTGGATAAAGAATGCTTTTTCTCTTCAATTCCCTTGGTTTTGCTTCTTTTCTCTTGTTGGAATTTCCCTAATATTGTCTTCATTGAGAGTTAGTAAAACCTGACTCATTTGAGCTAACATTTTGTAAGTGCATTATATTTCTCACACCCTGAAAACCCAGTTCAGTAATAAAATACCAGTTGTTCCCAAAATTGGGCTGCTATAAACTCAAACATTGAGCCAGGTGCCCTGAAGTTTAGAGTTAAATTATTATTGTTAGATTTTGACCCTCTTTTTCTGTTCAACATAATTCTGTGATCCACAACTCTGTTGGCTGAATACTGCACATTTTTAATGCATATTATCTTCCACACATGGTTGGAAAGCTCATGTTCCTGCAGTAACCAGGCCTTGAAATTGCTATTCCAAGTGATGTGGATTATCAGTCAAATATTTTGAAATCAGAACTTTTTGTTGTGAATTGTAATTTATTCTGATCCTTACTGAGAACTAGCTCAGAATGATTTGTTTTAGCAAAACATTTTGAACTTCCTGTCTGTGAGATGCTGTTCATGCAAACAGTTTCACTGAAGTCACCTCATTTACCTGCATAGGGAACTTGGAGAAAAATGCTGTTGTACAGATTTATCTCAGGATTTCTGGTTATTTTAGCTCAGGAGTTATTATAAGTATTTTTAAATGTCATTTTTCTAGCTAGAATCAGCATCCTTTAATCACTGTGCAGCAATGTGTTTAATGGAAATGAATTTAGAAAATCCTCTCATTCTGTCACCAAAGAATTCTAGGTTCTGTTCCTCTGAATGCAGAGGCAGTCCTCATAGGGATAAGCTTTAGATGAGGTTTAATTATTAGTTTAATGTACCTTTGTGAAAAGCACTCAATAAACACAAGAGTGTTGCGTTTATATAGGTGCACAAGTAGATAATTGCACTGAAATTTATGTTTGACACAAAATGATTATATTTGAAGAAGAATTCCTTGGATAACCAACTCCTGGCTTGAAATGGCTTCCCATTTCAGTCCAGCTGAAATTTCACCACTGAGGTGCAATTTAACTTCAATTAATTTAGATATTTAATTGTTTTTAAGGAAATTAGACTGTTTTTATCTGAATCAAGCACATATAGATATCATATTCACAATACATCTATGGATAATTTGGATAATAATATGAATAACTATTAGCATTATTCCAGTAGTACACAGCTTGTAATTATAACAGAATTTTATTTTTTCTCTATTATGTGATTTCAAAACATTGTATCATGTTGGTTGTTTGGTTTTTTTTTTAAGAATTCCTTTTGAGGTTCATGGATTTCACCATTATTCAGTTACATGACTGCGTAGCTCTGGACCTGCTATGATTTAATTACATTTTTGCTCATTCAGACATTTATACTGCATGTATATTTTCAAGTCATTCCCACCGTAACAGCAATTTTCCAACTTCTCTGTGCAAGAAAACGATCTTTAAAATTGTCCTCGCTCTGTAGTACTTAAGAAAGGGAAGAAGTACATGAAGAAGAACCTCAAAGATGAAGGCCAGGCTTGAAGCACAGTTTCATTAATACTGGATGGCAGGAAAGGAGCCAAGTCCCAGATAATGAGGAAGGAGTTGCAATTTTTTTAAAGCTATCTGGTGACAGGGAAAACAAAAATGACATTCAGCTGACGAATGAGGGGAATTTGACCTAGCCTTTTGACCCTTGACAATCAATCTTACCTGCTGCTTCCTAAAGAATTATAGCTGTGCCACTCACATTTGACTCTGGATTTTTACTATTGTTTTCTTCTTTTTTTCTTCCTCCTTTCTTTCTTTCTTTTCTTTTCTTTTCTTTTCTTTTCTTTTCTTTTCTTTTCTTTTCTTTTCTTTTCTTTTCTTTTCTTTTCTTTTCTTTTCTTTTCTTTTCTTTTCTTTTCTTTTCTTTTCTTTTCTTTTCTTTTCTTTTCTTTTCTTTTCTTTTCTTTTCTTTTCTTTTCTTTTCTTTTCTTTTCTTTTCTTTTCTTTTTTTTTTGAACGTGTGGTCCACAAAGAATAAAAGTATTGCATGCAAGACCACACAAAGCAGCAGGTTGTCTTTAAAAAAGAGAGAGAGAAAAAAAAAGAGAGGAAACAGACCATCAGGCCAGGGTGGGGTTAAAGGAAATACAGCAATAAAACAGTTTATACATGCTATTCATAAATGCCTGCCCTATCTTTGAGGCTTCGGAAGGTCACATAAATAAACAGCAGCCTGGCATCCTCCTGCTAAGTGCTCTATCCCTAAAGCAAGGAGCTGTGCAGAGCTCTGCTGCTGGTGTGCAGAGCTCGGGGGACACATGGTGGTAGATACCAAAGAGCACCCTTCATTTGGAAGGGTGATGTTCTGACTGCTCAGAGCAAAACAGCTTGAGGCTGGCCAAAAACTCACAGTGGGTCCCTACTGCCCTCAGTTGGAACATTAAAAAGAATGGAATTTTTCAATATAGGCTACCTTTGGTTAATGTGAAAGCCAACACAGTAAAGGTGAAATACAATCCTATGCAGGGACTTTGACAAAGCCAGAGAGAAATCAGGATTTTCAGAGTTTTCACAGTATTTTGATTGTGTTTTTACTTTTTTATTTCAAGTTCCATTGCTATGTACTCTATTAAGGAGTTCCATACCCTCATTATTAGAAAGAACAGTAAGTCTAAACAGCAGACATCATCTGCATTATCTATGAAGGGTGGCAAAACAATACCAATCACAGCCAGTAGCACAACTGTGAAGAGAATTGAAAGTCAGATCCACAAGACAAAAACCTCCAAAAATAAGAAGGTCAAGGACACATTTTAGTTTCGAAGTTTAATGAACTGACCCAGCTCTCATTACTCTGAAATTCAGAGAGAGGTTTATCAAGCTGTCCTCCTTGGCCATGGTGATTCAAGCATTTTTGCCTTGAGATACTAAAAGTAAGGCTACCCATCTTCATGGTAGTTGTCTATCTTTTTGCTTTTATAGATGAGAGGTCTGGGGGAAAAGAAGGGGTCCTTGAGGGCTCAGTGACTGTGGTTACTATAAACAAAATAGCATCATAGAGGAAATAATGATTGGTCTTTATTTGAAGTTGCATATTGTAAAAAGGTACATCTTTGGTACACGCTTACCTGAGTGAACACTCAAAATGGTAGCAACTGATAGACAAGTATAATGTATTGGGTTTTTTTTACCACTGACGTATTTTTGCCCTGTCATATGTAAGGAAGGAATGACTCATCTTGATTCATCTTGTGCCTTTTTAGATTGGGAAGACAAAGTACAAAAACTAGTGGGACAAATCCCAGGCCTACCTTTCTCTCAGGTATTCATGGCCTAGCTTATGGCCTGGTCCACCCAGCTCATCTGCCTTTGCGTATTTTGCTCTTCAGAAATACACTAAAAGAAGTTCCTGTTTTTCCTATTTTGAGAAGAAACAGAGCTGATGAGTATACAGCCCATGCAGGCTTTGTGCATGGGGAGTATCTCCACAACGCCTCGTCTGACTGCTGTCTCCTCTGCCCTCTGACCCACTCTATATGTTTTCCATGGATGGCACGACTGTATGTTATCTTCATGACTGAATGTTGCCTGCATAAGCTTTATACTGTATGGTTTGTCATGCATGTATACGTGTTTCACCTGTCCAGGAACATCATAAAATCTAGTCAGTTCTTGGTTTATGGCAGTTATTACTTCTTTTGAATCGCTACTCCTGAGGGCCTGTTAATTATTTTGCAAGGGGTTAGGGAAAGGGAAAGAGACGGCTGTTGAACAGGAGAGGAATTTCCATTTGCTATGTATTCTTCTGTAATTTGGGAGGTAATGATCACTGGTGTGGGGAGGAAGGAGGCTCACACAGCAGTTCAGATTTCATAAGTGAAATGAAAGCCAGAGTACAGAGCAGTGCAGTTGTATTTACAGAGGAAGTGAGGTCAGTAGGCTTCAAACTCTTCAGCAAGATGACAGAATTTATGAAGCATTGCGGTGGCAGGATGTGGTTACCTGCAGCCTATTCACGTAACAAGCATGCTGGGGGCCTATTGTTATTGCCCTTGAATTTGTTTTCCGTTCTTCATTTTCTTTTGTCGTCTTCATCTTTCCTTAGCCTTGCATATTGCATTGGAGAAATCATTTTATTACCTGTGTTGGTGAGATTTTCTCATGGATTTTTTTATTATTATTATCATTAACTAGTTTGGTTTAGTTGACTCTATCAGCATTTCTCACATGATGATAGAGGTGTTCACAGTGGTGTGCAATGACCATAAGTATCAGTCTTCTAGGTAGTCTGGGACTGCTTTTCATTCTGAGGAATTCTTTGAACCTGGTGTGAGACAAGTGCCTTAAAATGTGCCTGTGCTGAGAGTTCGTCTTAAAAGACGTCCTTATTACTGAAGATCTCAAAAAGTCTTATGAGCTGCTGGAAATAAAAGCATTACTCGGACATTATCAAAAAGTAGGGGAAAGGAAATAAATGGAAAAGGAAAGGAAATGAATTCAAACCACCTGTATCTCATTAGCACAATGTAGGAGGTTGTGCTATCTGTCTCTGTACCAATCTTCTCCATGTGGAAATAAAACTTTGTCAATCTTTGACCCCTTCGTTGTGGGATGTTAGCACACATTGCTGTACTTCACTAATTTCGCTTCCTGTGGTGAGGAAAGTGAAAGTTTTTTGTCCATCCTTTTTCTTTTATTGAATGAGAAAGTGAGGCAAAGAGATTAACTGCCATGCCCAGTGTTGCACAGGCACGACAGGTTCAGGAATAGAAAACAGATTCCCACATTCTGTTCTTCATCTGTAATATAATCAGTTCTACCTCTGTTTCTGATGTGACTTGTTTTCATATGCAGGATGATGGTTTTTTTCCAATTAGGAAAATCACAGGAAAAGCACAGCATCCAGGTGGGAATAGTATTTTTCAGTACAGCATATTTAATTATTTATAACTACTTTCCTTGTCTGATTGTTTGATTGTTATTTATTTCATTTTTCCAGCAGAAGGCTTGATCATTTGAGCTGCCTGAAATCAAACAGTTGGCAGTGTTTACAAATTATGAAAATGGTTTCTGATTAAAGTTTTCTGTGGGGAGATTAAAGTTTCAAATCAGTACGTAAGCCAAAGGCAATCTTTTGCATCTCACTGCAGATGGAGCTGCTTTGTGGCATGGGCTGTGTATTCATAACCATGCTGGCATAAGGCATATTTTCTCCATGATCCCTTCAGGACCATCTCTTTTGATTGCTCTCATGGCATTGGACAAACCAAGCCCTCTCAACTGAGTGAGATGTGGGTCTGCAAGGCAGATCCAGACAGTAGACACCAGTCAGTATCTGTGAATAAAACCACCTTCAGATACAGCTGAAGGAACTTGCATGAGGACCATGCATGGTTTAAAGGTTTATTTGTTTTGTGGATATACTGTGATCAGATCTTGAAATCATTGCAGCATAAGTTAAATCAGTGATGCTTCTAGTAATATGATCATAAGAAGTTAGAGGTTATTTCACTGTGCAAGTTGATTAAGGGGGATTAGAATTAATTTATTTAAGAATACTTCTGCTTTAAAAAATTAAGATGGAAATAACTTATCTGTACTGGTCCATGGGCCATCTGATTTACAGTCATAAGAGGTCTTATGCTTTTAGCTTCCCCTCTTTATTTCCAAGGGCAAAACACTAAAGCAAGTATTTAGTCTCTTTATGAAATGGAAATCCATGTGTTCCAAAATCCAAATAAATAAAATGGCCAGTAGTACACGCTGCAAACCTGACAGTGAAGTGTGTTGCACTGGAGGATTTCTTAAAAAAAGATTTGCCTTCTCTTACGGGTCTCACCTTCATACATGTTTTGGTTTTTTTTTTTTTTTTTCTCATGCAGTTCTCACCATTTCTAATGACTGAGTAGCTATTGGGGAAAAAAAAAAATAAAAATAAAAATAAAAAATTCCCTAAATATTCTTGAAAAAATAAAGGCAGGAATTTACAATACTCTTTTTGTTCACTGTCACATAAATAAGGCTTTCTTATGGTTATTTCTTTAGTTCCCTTGTCAAAGGCTAAGATTCCTGGACTGCCATCGTTGTTCCATAAGCTATAAAGAAGTAAATGTTTACAGATGGTAGGAAAAAAAGACTGTTGGGGCCATATTCGCTCAAAGTGAGGTCTCTGTACAAGAAGAACAGCAGTTGAGCTACTGGACATGAAAGGCATAGGAACTGCCTTCCCCTGCAGAATATTGAAGGCCCCCTGTAGAGCTGGTATTTCCAGGTAGTTTTTAGACAAACATAAAGCCCCAAAATAGCCTTATTTTAAAGACTGTGGGAGAGTAGGGGTGAAAGGAATGTTTTGGGGATCATGTGATGCTGGACCTGGCTCTGTCTCAAGGATGGAGATGAAAGCATAGCTTGCCCCATGCTCCCTGGTGCTTGGATGGAAAATCAAAGCGAACCATATTAATTTCAGCTTCATTGAAAACACACAGTAGAAAAAGCGTCCGTGGTTGGCAAATGGAAAAGTTTTAAATTGATGATGGAAGAAACATTTATTTCCAAGCTTCTGAACTAGCTATTAAAATCAACAGAGTAAAGACAAAATACCTGGCACTGAAAACGAAAGGAACAGTTTTTGCATCTACTTAGTTAAAACTTGGCAAAACAGACATAAAGCAGTGGTTTCAGATTTCCGTGTGCACTCACTGTGCCGAATTCTGTTCTTAGGTTTGCCATGATAGATAGTTCGTCCCATTTAAGAAGCGTTTATTCCATTAACTTTTTTAATCAGAATTCAATTTGAGCAAAAATTTTGATCTTGAGTCAGCACTGACATGTGTTTCTTTATTTTGTACTGTTGAATGGTCCAGGCTTGTATTTAAATACATTATTTTGGAACAAACTCACCTCCATTTAATTGACATCAAAGTTAGTGTAGTAAAACTGGTAACAGTGTTTGCCCAGCTTTTATGTAGTGTTTTTCATTTGTATTTCTCAGTGGGCTTCCTCAGGAGGATGAAAAATCAACCAATTTCAGAAGGAAAGAGACTCCAGAACAGTAAATTCTCTCCCTTCCTCCTTGGCCAAATATCACGGTGACCAATTTCACATGATGTACATTATCCACATTTTCTCAGTTCTTTACAGTTGAAAGTTAATGTTATGCATTGCTCTGTGAAAAGGTTGTATTTAACAGGAAAATTTAAGAGAAAATGGTAGTTGCTCTGTGGAAAATTCACATAATCTAGTTATATCACTGCCAGTGATATTAATTCTTTATAGAAGAATTAAAAATAGACCTGTTGAGATGCATCCTCTGTTAAATTTTCTATATCTTTAGAGAAAGTTCTGCAGAATTTTATTGTAATTCTAAAAATAATAACATTAACAGCAAGCACACTTGATATTTACAACTGTCTCAGTGCATTAGTAAACATTATTTTTTATTTGCATTAACAACTTGTTAAATCTATTCAAAAGAGCAAGGAACTCAGAGGTGACAAACGAGTAGAATGCTCTGTAGCATCATTCAGGTAAATATATGCAGCTGATGGCACCTGCACCCTTGTTCAAAATGATGTTCCATTACCCTTATCCATTACGTTAAAGCTAAGGCAAATAATGCCTTATGAAGACTAAGTTTAGCTTCCTGTGAGATTCTTTTAGAATTACTGATTGAGAACCAAATTCCACTTTTCTTTCATTTTGTGGACTCGAAAAGCAAGTGTTTCCATTGATAGGGCTAATAAGTTACTACTTAGTGCATGAAAAGGGCAACAGAGTAGTTTTCTAACTGAGTATGTGGACACAAACTGAATGATTTTTGAGTAGATTTTTGGCCAATTGTCCAAAAACCTTTGGTTTTTGTTCCCTTTCTATAACTGGCAAATACGTAAGTAAATGCATTACTTAAGTGAAAGTTATTTTGTTAATTGTTGTGTATCTCTTTTGAATTAAAAACAACTTGTAAAATGCAGTTTGTTAAGTAAAGTTCAAGTCATTCAAGGGCCTGCTGTTCAATTCTCTGCAGTGTACAAAAATGTCTGAAATATCCAACAGCTTCTGGGTTCCTGATGTGCTTTAGAAAGGGTTGAAGTGCATCGTGCATTGAGTGGCAGAACAGTGCTGCTCTTTGCTGGACTCTCCAGCCCTCCTGGCTCAGCCATGGGTGGAGCTTCATCCTAACACAAAAGTGTCACTGGTTTCATGGCCAGTGAATGAAGAATGACCATAAAATCTTCCACCTAATTCTCGCATACCAATTTTCTACTAATGAAAAGTTGATCTATGTGATCGGTGAATAGCTCAGTTGCTTCCTTCAATGGGGAACAGGAAATTTAGGTAGGTGGAACCATATGAGCACTCAGAGAGCAGCTCATTTGCTGTTGCTTTGAGGAGGTGATAGAAGCCAAGCTCAGCAGAGCCAGGATCAGCACCTGAAGCTGCACCATGTTTGGCTGATGAGCCATGAGGGCTGGGGGGAAAACTGGTATTCAGCCTCTCTCATTTTTCTGCATATTAACAACGAGCAGTTGGGCCATCTATTGCAGACAACCCAAAGCAGAGTCCAGAACCACTCATCACCTACGTCTAAATTTGTTTTTAGTCTCCCTGCAAGTAAAATAAATAGACTAGGAGAGATATAGGTAGATTGTTTCAATTGAGCTGTAATTAGTTCAAAGCTTACAAAAAGAAAACAGCTACTTGTCTTGTGGCATGTTTTGAAAGACACACAAGTAAATAGAGCCATTCTTATCCATGTGTGAAAAATAATAAAAATCATGAAAGATTCTTAAGAACAGTGCAATAGAACTCCTGTGAGCCAACAGCAGGCAGGCATAGTGCACACTATTTAGTGGCACATGCCTTCGTGAATGGTTTGTGGTGTGACTGATCACCAAATTAGTTTGCTTCCCAGCTCTCCTACAGTTTCTCTTACGGAATAAGTTGCTTCGTCTCTCTGTGCATTGATTCCTCATCTGAAAAAAAGAACACCTCCATCTTCTGCTTACATATTGAGGTTACAGCACCTGGCACAGCATCTCCTCACCAACCCTGTGACCCGTGCTTAAGATTGTTTCTGCACCACAGCTATTAAGTAATATTTGGTGTCACTTAAAGAAAGTTTTTAACTCAGTTTTTATTCTTCAGTGACTGATGAAGTGTACCGTGTTCAACATGGTACTGTGCATGTGTTCCCACTGGTTGAGAGTGGCCTTCACTCCCTGGAAGTTCAGTAGAGACTGAGAGTGTTGTAGCCCTTACAAGTTCTTTGTCCTATTCTGCACTTTTTTCACCTTGTTGCCTCTATTTTTAATTTTTCCAAAAACAGGGGAAGTACTGGGCTATAATGAGTACCACAGGGCCACTGCTGACAAGATTAAAGCCTTCAGTCACTGCTCCAGATGAGCATTTGCACAGCCCCGCAGCAAGGCAGGATGCCTTTTTTTGCTTGGCTCTCATACTTGTATTTGGTCATTTTATTGATTGTAAAGGAAGGGAACTAGTTTGGGCTGTGTTTTCTCCCTTTCTCCTGAAAATGTACACACTGCTCTTTTCTGAGTCAACCCATGGCCTCTTCTCTCTGCCATTCAGCTGACTTCTGTAGTAAGCTGGAGTTTGCATGCTGGGAACAGAATTTGCAGCTGCTTGAAGAATTGGATTGCTTATACAAAATTGAGTTGTATTGAGTATTCCCACTTTCAGATTGGACTGACAGTGGAAAATGATAGAAAGACAGAGCTTGACAGATGAAGGAACCTGTCATATCAAGCCACATGATGGACACAGAACCCTCTGCTCCTTCCCTCAGATGAGGTCAGGGGAAAGTGATATTTTCCTTGTTATTGTAAGGATACTTTCACCATCTCAGCATCAAGGCCTCCTTTTAAACCACAAGCACTTTGAGTCACTATTTGATTGTGTTGCTTAAAAACACAAAGCAAAACAACACAAACAAGCAAACAAAAGCCTCATACACAAAACTCTCATTGAGTTCCACTTACGGTAACTTCAGTTTTAGTTAAGGAAACATGGCTCACTTTACAGACTCTTTGAAGATACTTCTAATGATTTCTGATCTTCAAAGCACCAGAGCTGCGTTTACACCTGGATAAATATTTCTTTGTCAGAAGAGCCATTTGCCATAAACAATTATAGAACAAGCACTTGCAGATCTATTACCAGAAGGAATGCAGAATCATCCTTTGAAGGCATCAGGCAGTTCAACAAGTTCCACTTGACAAGACGGTGCCCTCAAGCCCCAGAACAGCTTGCCAACATGAATGGCAGGTACCCAATGGGCTGGGGACTCTGAAGTGCAGGACAGGATTCTGCACAATCTTTTCCTGGGGGCACGTGTCACTGCACTGCTTTTGCTACAAGCAGTGCTGGCCAGGACACATTAACCAGCTGATCTGCTTAGGTGCCATGGAATGTATGGTTTCCATCAATGTTAAAACATTTTAAACAGACAAGAAGAAAGAAAAGAAGAAAATGCAATTCCTGTTATCAAAGGTTGTACGTGCACAGAGTGCCAGCAAGTTTTGGATATCCATTATGAGTCATGGTCATTGTTCTCTGACTCAGCACTGTTGTTTCAAACTTAATTTCTTTGTCATTCATCTGTTCCCTGTCACAGCCCTCTGGTTGTGAAATTTTACATTGAACTGTACTGGCCTTTAGATGATAATTTTTCCTCTGTCAATTAGTTTCTTTCAAAGGAGTCCCACGCATTTTTCCCCAAGAAACGGGAAGTTATTCATTCATTCTGGTCTATGGGAACATTATTGTGTGTTCAGTAGGGTCTGGAGATCCAATCTGTAGGAATAATGTAACACTCAGTTTGATTTTCCATCTGTACGCTATTCTGTTCTTAGGCAACCTGGGACAAGTTCTGCTCTCTGGAGGTAAAAAAAATGCTTTTATCTGGCATAAGGACTTGATGCTAAGACTCTTGCTCTTTGAGTTCTGAGGGCTGTGTTTTTACAAATAATAATAATGATGATGATGATAAATAAATAAATAAATAAATAAAAGTGAGAGATTTCCATCTAGATATTACTTGAATGCCTTTGGCATTCAGACACTTACATTACCCTCAGACAATGCTATGGTGGGTTCTTAATTGTCCGTCTTCATATGAAAGTCCCAAGATGATTCTCTGATTGGTCCCCTGTGTCTTGATGATACTCTGACTCCAGTTAATGTTTAAGCCATCTGTACAGCATGGGGCCCAAGGTCCCATTTGAGCTGAGGAAGCAAATGGCTTATTAAAGTCTAATTTCTCCATCTTGTTCTTGCCTTTGGGCATTTTAAATAGGTTAACACAATTTTTACAGCACACTCAGGGAATTTTACTCACATAGTATTGTGATAAACTAGAGGTAAATTGCCCCTAGATTATCGCAAAATGGGAAGTATTCCAAATATTCTTGCCCTGGTGCTTAATCAAGCTCTCTACCTAGAACAAAAGCTTATTCTTTTTCTTCTTCAGATTTTAGGGGATTATTGTACATTTTAGAGTTTGGTGGATAAAAAAAAAAAAAGAAAAAGTCAGATTTATTTAACACAGTGAATCATTTTTCAGGGAAGATCCAGTATTCATCAAAATGTGGAGACACCACACCTGATAAATTATGATGCTTTGCTTCTTAATACTTCCTTTTTATTGCTTATGTTCCTTAAAGTGAATTTAGTGCTTGTGAAGGATGCTGGATATGAGAAGAGCAGAGAGTAAAGCTCTCTGTTTATCTGCAGATTGGTGCAGAAGAGCACTGGCAATGCAAGTTTCTCCCCATAACCCCATATGGGTTCTGCATTTGTAATGCTGAGGAATCACCTTTAGGAAGGAGAAGATGCTGTGGTGTCCTTACTCTTCCTATCCTCAGCCTCTCAGCTGAAAATGCAAATAAAGGTGTCGATTGATGCCACCTAAGGCCATAGTCTTTACAATCTTCCTAATAGGTATTGGGAGACCATCAATTTGTTAGCTTGACTGTGTGGCAGACTGTTTCCAAAGCAGGCTTTTTGTGGCTATCTGTGTAAGAATACATCTTCTATACTTCTGATGTATCTAATACATCTTCTGTAAGTTAGAAAACACTCAAAAGCACTGTTAAAGTGCAATGACTTTTGTTCCTTTTGACCTAGACTAGATTTGAACCAGTGATTCAGAAATAATGTGCTCTGTATCCCATTACTAATCTCTTCAGCCACAAGTCCAACTCTTCCTTTTTTTTTTTCTTTTTTCTTTTTTTTTTTTTTAACAAAGAAGATGCTAAATTGTTTAAAGCAGCTCACATTTTGCACTTAAAAGAATATTCAAGCATATGCAGAAACCACGTTGGGTATTTGGCTAAATTATTACCCTTATTACCCGAGAGGGAGAGAGTGTAGACACAGACTTGCATGAGGCTGTTCAGCGTGTGCATTCAATCTTCAGAAATCTGTTTCAAAGAAAGACACGTACCTCATTAGAAGAGAAACAACAGGGTGGAAAAGAAAAGCAGGCCGTGTCAGTTCAAACACAGGCCCAGATTCTTAAGTTAGTTTAGTTTGAGGCAATGCAAATCCATTCTCCATTACTGGGGAAGTGGAAAAGGCATTAGGCTCTTGAAATGGCAAGAGCCAAATTCTGTGCTCAAATAGGAGAAGTTTTAATGTATGTTTTTCTCCTTTTTAGTCCACTGTGCATTATATCAAGGCACTGAAGAACATCTATGCAATTATGTAAATAGGAAGATAGAGGATAGAATAACACAATCCTTTGTAGGCTAAAATTGCTGCTTATTCCTCCTATCCCCTCTTCTTCTTTACACAAAAACAAACTCAAAACATTAATAAAATAAATCAGACATTATGTGAAGCTTATCCACAAGAGCAGATTCTAGATACAAATTGAATCTCTGAGCATTAATTTGATATTCTGCCAACCATTGTCTAAGTCTTTAGAATCTCGGTCTATATTATGAATGAGATGTGAAAAAAGAGTTATAATTTTTACATTGATTTCATTATGTAAACATTTGTGGGCTTACTTACGTTCCTTCCTTTTTTTTCTGAAATGTGATTAAAGTTTGAAATGCATTTTTAAATTTAAAATATAACCAGAGCCATTCCCATTCTTACACAATAGTATATTAGCCAGAGGCAGTAGGCAGTTAGTACTACTTTCAGTGAATATAACCAGGATTGGGATTTGAAGGCAGAGCCTTTTCAGGTTTCCTGCTAAGCAAATTATTCGATTGTTATCCCTGTCATGGATCAGAATGTTTCACAAAGTGACACTGCTGCTTCGAGTACAGTTGCATTAGAGTTGACTTTTTCCCATTGCACCATTCTGCTTGACAGATGTTTGTTTTAGCTTCATTATAGCTTCTTGTGTAGGTAATAGAAGAGCAGAAGATACAAGATCACAGAAAGAACATATTTTGTGCAAATATTGTAAATGCATAGCAGCGTTGTACTTACTGGGCTCTCAAAAGGAATTCAAAGAGTATGCTCTCTGGACCATAATGTTCTCTAAGTCCTTAAAGTAGTCTAAAGTCCATGACAAGTACTGAGGTCGGTGACCTGGGAGATCAGAAATTTTATTTTTAGAGACTCTCAACCATCCATTTGTACACCTTAACTTCGTATCTCTTACTCTACTGTTAACGCTTCGATATCATGGTTAAGCATAATCTGCTTAAAGTAGGATCATAAAATGTAGGATGATCCCTTTGGGAAGTCTGCTGTGGCACTGCAGAAATTAAAACCAAGAAATTACAGTGAAAATTTAAGTTTGAAAACTCCTCATGGCATTGTTTCCACATAAGAAGTTCTTCTTAGCAGCTTATCAGATATTTCCAGATATTTGGTCAACGTGTACTTTTATTGTACTTTTATTAAGGAAAGTTGTATTACCACTCAGCTTTTGTGGATTGTCTTTTTTTTTTTTTTAATCTTGTATGCATTTTTAGTTAATTATCTCTCTTTTAAAGTAGTACGTTTTATGTTACTTTTTAACCATAGAAAATACTTCTTGTTTGGGTTTTTCTGTTTGCGTGTGTGTTTTTTCATCCTTTTTTCTTTTTTTTTTTAATCTTGAATGCAATTCAAGAAAGAAAGTGTGCACTTGTCACTTAAAGATGTCAAAGTTTTACCCAGCTGTTAGCCAGTAAATCATAAGAAGATTCCTGAGTGGTAGGTAGGCAGTGCATGTTATCTTTTATACATGCAGACATAGCACTGTTGTACCACCTGAAATTCCATCAGTCTCTAAGCTCTGCAGAAGTGACAAATGCTAGACAGGTATACGATTTATAATGGATGAGGTATGCAAGCAAGCTCTGGGAGCTGGATTGGATTTGATTACAAACAATAATGTGACACAACCTCTGCAGTGGATGGTATATACATTGTGAGAGGCAGTGCAATCAGGCAGCACGAACACTGGAGCGTAGGCAGGATCCAGAGCCCTAAATTCCCTCTTACAGTGCGCTAACGGTGTGGCTTTGGGAAAGCTTTGTCTGATCTAACAGTTCTCCCTATCTGTTTGTTTAGCTACAGAATGTTAAACAATCACGCCTCACTAAGCCACTTCAGTGCATGTCTTCAAAGAGGTTTTCTAAAGGAATTATATGAAAATAAAACAGTTTATGTGAATAATTTTATGCAGTTGCTGGAAATGAACTTGAAAATTTCTCCATGGAGAAACTTTTCTCCATCAACACAATTTCCCTCAAGGGACCACCTTCCACACCAGCAAGAATGAGTGCACTTCCAGCACAAAAAGTGCATGGTAGAGACATTGATATTCCTTCAATGGCCAACATTAAAGTATTCAGCAGCATCAAATCCAAATCTACCTCTAGATAAGGAATGAAGAAAATCTCCACATTGTGTCGTCATCTGTGAGTTCTGGACATGCCCACAGAATTTAAAACTTTCAAAGTCAGCTTCATACCCTCTTCATTCATTGGATGTGTGTGAGTGATTGCATCTGCTCACATTTTAATGCACAGAAGTATATTGGCAGTGGCTGTTTGGCACCAGCTACATTAGCAGTTCAGTAGGACCTGAACATGTAAAGGTTTGGATAGACAAGGGGTGTTGAGGTGTTTTTCTTTCTCCTTTTTTTCTACCTGGATTATGTCCCTTGTTGTTTGGGTTGGCAGAAGAAAGAACATGAAGATCAAAATGTACATTAAACAGAGTACTGACCTTGTCAAGAATGGCAATTCAATAAGGATTTAATTTTTAAGAAAATAGTTCAACAGCTGACCAAGGCATGACTTGTTAATGAAACCAAAGCCTATTGTCAGCATAACCATTCCGTCAAGTAAATCCTAGCATGTCACAGCAATATGTATAAGCAATTATATATATAAGCAATTTAAGGAGATTCATACACTCAGTAAAACTGCATTTCACAAAGTGTGGGTCCTATGGTAAACATATAGACCATTACGTTCCTGTCTATGGTTTAGACTCCACAACTTTTCATTTGCAAGGCAACCAATAGCCCTGCTTAGAAATATTAAAATGAACTCTGAAAAAAAATTGTATGCTCAGTGGGAAACGTCAATACTATTATTTATTATTACTTTCCTGATTCCTGTGAGGCATATGAAAATATATAAAAGAATAAACTTATAGTTTATCTTAACCACTTCTTCATTTGGTTTAATTTTTCAAGAAACTTCATTTCTTGTATACTTCGGGCTCCTTGCATGTCACCGTTTTACAAAATCCAGGCAATGATGCATTTCCTGTTATCATTGTGTCAACGGATATTTGTTGTACACTCTCAGTTCAATCACAAGACCCATGATAAAAATTTAACACAGTCCTGTTTTTGCAGTTTTATGTTATCAAAGTACAATGATCCCTCCATCTTCTCTTCCTTCATGTTATGTTAGATTGATACTTTTAGCATTACTTTAACTGCCATATTTTTCAAATTCTAGGTGAAAGGCATACTTGAGAAGGAAGATATGTTCTATATTCCAAAAATATTTCTGTAGATGTCTTCCTCTGCACCTTGAATGCTTTTTCCTGTCCCCTGTTACATAACTCAATGCACTATGTGCAATGTAGGGCATTCTTAAAAATCCATTTTTCCAAGCCAAGGCCTATAAGAGTGCCATATTGTAGAAAAGTGGTTGAGGACTATTGCAGCACAAAAAAATAAATTAAAAAATCACTATGTCTTAATTTGCTATAAAGAAATCTCATTCTTCCCAGTTGTGCACATTTGATATAAAATGACCCTCCGTTCCTCTCTGCATGCCACATATATTACAAACTACACCACTCATTGCATTCATTTCTCCATGGAAGCAGTAAGAACATTTGTATTTGAAGACTTTGTTCTTGGTTTGTCCAGACAGATAAGCTACCACAGGTGAGGAAGCAGCCTGCACAAGCTAAAGAGCTGGTTCTAATCAGATTTTTTCTCATGAGAATTGGAGCAGTTCTTCTCCCCCTGTATACACACCTACGGATGGAATATGTGAACAGTATTCTTTGCCATCCTAGGTGCTTCACGGTATGGTTAATATTTGTCTGTGCAGTTGCTTTATGGTACGCACACCTCCCTTCTTTGTTCTCATATGCCTTAGATTATACTTTTACTTTCTACCCCTTTGACTTTTGGTTCTGAATTCTCCTGGAGGAATTAATGGAGTGTACATTTTCTGCAGGTCGATTTCTTTTGCATGGGCTATCACATGTGTTTTAAAGTTAATGGTCACTCTGTTTTATGTTGAGAAGCCAAACGCTATGAGTAACTTTAATGATTGGAATATATTGGTCTTACCATTCCTCCTCCTTCCTTTTATTTAGGTCATTTGTTGAAGTCACATCTATGACAGTAATTTTTGCAAAGGCTTATTTGTAGTATGAATCTTACCTTTGATGAAACTAAATTTAGATCAGCTGTGAATGTAGGAAGGGGTGACCAACAGCTCTTCTTGCCAAGTCTTTTAGTCTGCCTTCATGCAGCCTTTTCTGGCTTACCCATTCTGCCTAAATTTTCTCATTTTCCTTTTCCCTTCCCTTTTTAATTGTTTCTTTTCTTCTTTTTTTTTTTTTTTCCCTCCTCCTTTTCTTATGCCAATTTATGGTTCATTGATTTCATAAGCAATACCAAGACTTCAGGTTCATCCCTGGGGTATAAACATCTGGGAAGCTGAAACAAGTATTTCAACACAAAAAGAAGTAGGAATAACTTAGCTTTATCTGCCAAAACACTATTTTTGTCCATGACATCTGAATCTCATTATAGAAACAACAGATCTGATTCACACCCAGTTTACTTTGGCTTCTGATGATGGAACTTAGCATACAGAATGGTGTTGGGAATGCAGTACAGAGGGTAAAGTAGTGCGCTGACCTTACAAGCTGTTCAACTTGGTATCTGCTACAGCCCCAGAGCTGTGTAATGCCAGAGTCCCAGGTGACTTATTCAGGGAGTAATCTGAGAAAGCACCAGGTTCCTGAGGTATTCTGGCTGCTGCTTTAAATGTGCTCTTCCTTAGTGATGTCCCTGTGGCAAACCTCTTGAGTTTAATCAATGCCTCAGTCAATTAGGGAGATAAAGTTTGAACCTTTGTGCCAAAAGACTGATGAGAGCTACTGGCTTCCAAGGCTCACATTTCATAGAATCATGGAGTACTTTGGGTTGGAAGGGACCTTTGAGATCATCTACTTCCAACCCCCTGGTATAGGCAGGAATACCTCCCTCTAGGTCGTGTTGCTCTGAGCTCCATCCAGCCTGGCCTTGAATGCTTCTGGGGAAGGGGAATTCACAACTTTGCTTGGAAAACTGTTCCATTTTCTCATAGTATTTCTTCCTAGTATCTACTCAAAATCTACCCTCTTCCAGTTTAAATCCATTTCCCCTCATCCTGTCACTATCTGCCCTTATAAAAAGTCCTTCCCCAGCTTTCCTGTAGGCCTCCTTTGGGTACTGGAAGGACACTTTGGAGCACATGCCAGCACACCATGACAGACTTTTGCTACCAGAAGTAAGCAAGCAGTGCAAGTTTTCAAAATGCTTATGATGTTTCACCAGGAGAAATTTATGGCTTTTAGCTGTGAATTATAAGGAGCAGCTGTAATTTCAGAGGCATGCATTTTATTGAGTATTTTTTCTACCTATGTACTGTACCAAAAAATTCACTGTTGAACATTCTATTTTTTGACACCTGTTGTATATAGATGTTACAAAGCTCTTTTCAGAGCATTCCTTATTTTACAACTATGGCTTTATCCTGCTCTATGTAACAGCACCAGTTTGTGTTATGAGTGCTTGCCACAATATGTACAGTGTTATCCTCAGACTCTTCTTTGGGCAGGGAAAGTTCCCATTGGCTTCAGTTATAAACTTGTCTGAGCCAAGACTGCCAGTCAGCTCAGAGGCCTGTGCAGTATACAGAGCTGTAGCCCCACTGCAGGTTAGCTTTCATTGTCCTCACAGAAGCCCATCTCTTAGCATGGAAGCACAGCATTTATTGATGGGAACATGTTAATTAATTTGTTGCCACAACCTGAAGTCTGACACCAGCTGACCTTACTGGGCAATATGCCCCACAATATATTAGAACCAGAACTTAATCCGGGATATCTTTGACATGACAGGTAATGCTGAAACCTACGTAACTCTTTCCTCTCTCTTCTATTCACAGCTACCTCATCCCTGAACTCCCAGCTTCAACAGCTTCAGCATCTTCAGCAGCTCCAGCATCAACAGCAGCAGCAGCAGCAGCAGCAAGGACAGCAGCAGCAGCAGCAGCAAAGCCAGCAGCAGCAGCAGCAAACTCAGCAGTCACAGACTCCACAGCCACCCCAGCAGACCCAGCAGCCACAGCCACAGCCATCAGCACCTCCACAGCAGAACCAAACACAGCCCCAGAGCCAGAGTCAGCAGCCTTCAGTCCCACAGTCCTCCAGTTCCCCTCAGAAACCAAGCCAGTCACCAGGGCATGGCCTTCCATCTCCTCTTACTTCACCAAATCCATTGCAGGTAAGGCGTGGAGTACAAATCTCTAATGATTTAGTAAAAGGAAGTGCATACTCCCTTTGAAGGTAGAAATCAAATGAACTTCTGGCCATACAAAATAAATTCTACCTCACAGTAGTTAATCTTTATAGGCCAGCAGCTTAGAACAAGACAAAAGGTAAGTCAGAAAAGCATAATTAATGATGGTCCTAGCCTGTTTCTTTCTGAAGAGTAAACGTCTTTTGTTCTTAAAGCCCATACCACAAAACCCACAGAAAACTATCTTGTTTTTTTTTCCATAGACCTTTACAAACAGCATTTTCCCAGCAGTCACACCTCATGATAACTTATGAGAGCAGCAAAGTTTACTGCTCATTAGCAGGTGGTCCTGACTGTCCCTAAAAGAAGTAGAGCTTCCACTAGTGTATGTGTGCAAGAGATGGATGGATGGAATACAGTTCCTCTTGAATCCACAGTCCTAAAGTTTGTCCTAAAGGATCAAATATTACTGTTAAGAGGCTTGGTATAGACTCCAGAGATCAGAATGCCAGAATTAATACCAGTCCTTGGCTCACTCTGCTAACATGAATGTTTTCTAATAGACCACATCAACAGCTATGCACTCAAACTGATACTGGACTCTTCCCATCTTAGAACTCCTGTACAGAAATAGAAGAGCTATAAAACAATGGTCTGAATTTCTTACACTTGAGTGTTCTCACACAGTATGTTCCTTGCAGTATTCATGTCCTGCAGGAACAGCTTTGACTATGCCAGCAAGTGTGATTCTGTATAAACGCCAGGGTGATCTGAAAAGTGAGGAGTTCCTCTTTTGCTGGATAGTGAAACTGCACTTAGAAGCAAGCTGGTAATATTGAGGAAAGTCTCTGTTCACTTTATTCCCTAAATTTTGAGACCACACTTCAAAAGTCTTATCCACACTGCTGGCTTCAGCCATTTGCTACAGAAATTAAACTGCATTAGCTTAATAATTAAAAAATCCTTTTCAAAGCAATTAAGGGAATTGGCTTACAATAAGCTATGTTTGCCATGTGGCCAGTTAAACCTGCATTAACCCAAGTTGCAACTAAATTGCATCAAATCTGATTTTTTAATGGTTTAGATAGAAGACTTAAAAATCCATAGTAAATGTGCCCTTGCTTCCTGATCTTTTTCCTACAATAGAGTATAATGTTTCTAGAGTTTCTCTTGTAAATTGTCTTAAAGGCTTCTTAGGCACCACTTAATGCCCAGTCTGTCATGCTAGTTACTGCTTTGGGATCCTTTATTATGCAAATTATTGAAATACAGAGACAGGAATGGTTCCAGAGGTGCTTCTGTTACATTTTACTGTTTTGGTGAAGCTTTAGTATATGCATACTAATTGCAAATTCTGTATGTTGCTATAACTGCCTACTAAATACTTTTACCTCATTCCATTTTCCAGGCAGAACAGAAATTAGCTCACAGAATAGAAAATAGCTTACAGAAATTAGAGTTCAAGTAAGAAGGAGAGAGGATGATCTCAGTGCATATATCTCAAGAATTTGAAATCTGAACCTAGCATCTTAGCTCTCATACATCCTCTGGTCCCAATTCAAATCTCTTCTGATTGTGAGGACTTCCAGTCTCACCGCAACCTCCAGATACAGACCAGGAGGAGAAGTTTCTAGACTCTGCAATGTGTCCAAAAAAGTGCAGTGAACCTGATGAAGGTTCTGTGGCACAAGTCTTATGAGGAGTCATTGAGGGAACTGAGATTGTTTAGTCTGGAGAAGAGAAGGCTCAGGAGGAGACACTATCGCTCCCTACAACTACCTGAAGGGAGGTTGTTGTGAGGTGGGGGTTGGCTTTTTCACCCAGGTAACAGTGATGGGATGAGAGGGAATGGCATCAAGTTGTGCCAGGAGAAGTTCAGGTTGGAAATCAGGAAGAAAATTCTTCACAAAAAGAGCAGTAACGCACTGGAATGGTCTGCCCAGGGAGATGGTAGAGTCGCTGTCCCTGGAGGTTTTCAAGAAAAGGCTGGATGTGGCACTGAGGGACATGGTTAGTGGACCTAGTGGTGGTGGTTTGATCACTGGGCTGATGATCTTGGAGGTCTTTTCCAGCCGTGTGTGATTCTCTGATTCCACTGATGGCTCTGCAGAGTCATATCTCACAGATGTACAGTAAAAGCAAGTAAAATCGATAATTCCTTGCATAGGAATTGGAAGTGCCAATGTCAATGTGTTGATGGAGTTACCTTGGCAAATAACTCTTTAGCAATCATATCCTCATAACCACCCTTCTGAGGATATTCTGGGTGTGGCAGACCAGACTGTAGAGGAAGATGGGATTCAAGTATTCTGAGGTGGTTTTTGTACAAGAAACTTTATGAAAATTACCAAAATGAGAGATCTGTGCTTCCCGCTAGGCTGAGTCCAGACAGTACTGCCAAGTCAGCCACATGACTGGGACTCTTTCTGACCAACAGACAAGGGACTATAATCCATTGGTTGTCAGCTTTGGTGCAACTTTAACGAAGAAACTGGAAGGAGAAGGTGTAGGGGAGGTTTACATTACTTACTCTACTTGACATGAATAGTGGCTGTGAATACCCAAATTCAACTATAAATGTATTCTATGTACTAACACCCACTAGAGAAACCTAGACTAAGTGTAGTGCTTCAGGACTAGCCATAATGGTGTGTGTAATGGCCATTGATTTGGCCTTCTAGCCATGCTACAGCAAGTGTAATGCTCCTCAAGTTTTCCTAAGATAAGAAATTAAGAAATAATTAAGAAATACTTAAGAAATTGAACATGCTGTGTCACATTACTGGGGACAGTGAAACTCATTAATATGCAAACAAGTAATACTCAGAAATAACTCTAGAGGAGCAGCTCTTGCACTTTATATATGGCTGAAGAATGCGGTTGGATATTTTCTACAGCAGAACAATACTGAGATCTCCTCCATGAAATCTGACATTTCATTCTAAATCCTGCAGAGAAAAGCAGTTTTAACTCCATAGGTTTAGCTTGAAGACTGGATCTGAGATTGTTTTTCACTGTGCTAGCATAAAGCAAAAAAGGAGAGAGTGCACATTTGGCAACAGTTCGTATATCCAGTTCGTAACGGCTGCTTAGAATGTGGATTTTTTTTAATGTCTAATGCTTTATCTTCAAAACAGGCCGAAAACTAAATTCAGAGATATTATGGCCTCTAAGGTAATGATCTTTATGAAGCAGAATGAAATGGGGTTTGTCTGAAGAATATTAAGGGAATAAAGATCAGCTAAGTTAAAGTTTGCCAGCTTAAATTTCATTTCTGAATTCTCGATTTTTTCATGTGGGCTTTATCCTCTTACATTATTCAGGATCTGTCTGAGAGATATTAGTTTAGAACAATGCAACCTCAAAAAATTGTCATGGAAAGTCAGTAATTCAGGAGGATGATTGTGTTTGTTTCAAAAACTCTGAAGGATAACAGCAATTACATCTCAAAATGTACAGATGCTGTCATGTCCTTCAGAAAGCAAATTAAATGAAAGTGACTTGCTTAGGTATACCTGATTGAGGTACTGTTGCTGGATGATCAGAAATTAATACTGCTGGTGCACAGTACACCAGCTAAAACTCTCAAAACAATTCTTGTCAGATTGTTCTGTAATACTCTGCTCTAATTTTATCAGCACTCTTTGCTCAGTTCACTGGGCTGGATTGTAGTTATAAAACTATTACATTTAGAAAGGCTTTTAATGATTATGTAGAAAGGTGAAAAACCTCACTTTAGGTTCCAGGGCCTGACTTCTTGTGATTACATTAGCAATGAGGTCCCAGATGTATGCTAGTGAAGGCAAAAACACAGCAGATGAAGGGTTATAACTGATTTGCAAAGGACAGCAAACCCAAGGAGAGTTTTCCAAAGCAGAGATGCATTTCAGCAGGTTGTGGGTCAGGTAGGTGATGGAAGGACCCTCATCCCTTCATTTTAAAATGGTGAAATTCCTCATGTAGATAATGGTTGTCTTATTTTTGCTTTTGTTGTGTCAGTTGATTGAGACAAAACCATCAAAAGGTGAAAGGCAACCTAGCTCATGTTGTAAATTGAGGACTATATAGGTTCTTGAATGGCCAGCATGCTGCAACTCAAAAACATAGTTAGCACTTTTACAGAGTTTCCATTCAATTAAATGTCTGGAGCCATAAGATCTTGATTATACACTGCGTAAAGTTAGAGGAGCCAAGTACTAAGTAGCCAATTTTTCTGCTTGACTGCCAGGATGAGGTGATTTGTATCTGCGTTGTGTATTTAACTGGCTCCAAATGGGAGGTTAGCTTCTGGTGCTGACATTTGCTGTCTGTTTTAGTGGTGTAGATAAAATGAGCCTACCTACAGACATATCTACCAAAAAAAAAAAAAAAAAGAGTCACAGTATAGGACTAGAAGAATTCCCAATGATTTCTACTGCTCTGTTCATGTGTGGATAAGAACAGACAAACAGGAAATCCCCCAGGGATTGCCCCACTGTAAAATTATTCTGACCATTTTCAGAACTATTTCCTAAAGCACTTTCTTGTCATAGAAGCCTACCTGCAATAACTGGAGCTGACGGAAGATGATGAGCAAGAAAAAAATAATAATAAAAGGAGGGAAGAAGGGAAGTGGGGAGATGACAACGGCAGAAAAAATCTTCCAAGTAATAGCAAACTAGAATAGCAAAAACAGAACCTCCTTCAGATTAAATTTTCATACTAATCTTAAATAATGTATTTGGCACCTCAACACTTTTATAACAAAGGAGAAAAGAAAAGCAGAAAGGCTGCAACACTCAGCTGTAAATGAAGGAGAATGTGTACACAGATGCCTGAGGCTCCAACAGTCAAAAAAACCAAACCTCCCCTTCCCTTTTCCCCCAGCCCCATTCACTGGTTGGCTTCTCATTAAGGAAAAATCTACTTTAAAGAAATCTCAGTGTGTACTGACACTATGGTAAATTTACATATTTTTAAGATACAGAAGAAACAATGAACTCTGTTTGAACAGGGAAGCTAAGTAAGTTCACAAGGAGTATAGTCAAGGGGCTTGTGTTTTTGTCTGTGTTCATATTAGAGACCTGTTTTATTTTCTCGTGCCCATTGGCTCCTGAGATCAAGAAAACTTGATCAATATGATGACACCAGTCATACCATTGAAACTTTTTTTTATTTTATTTTGATAATATAATCTGACTTTCCTGCTGCATGATGCTGTGCAATCTATGGCTGTCAGAATCTGTTCCCAAGTTACTTCAAAATCAGCCTGACAAAAAATATGTATATATATCATAAATGGTGAGCAAGGCAGGGGTTTGTACCCACTTTCCAAGGCTTCCCAATTTTGGTGTCAGTTGGACATCAGATAGAACACAAGGCAACAGGCAATACGGACACATCAAGCACATATTTATTCAGGAAACTTCATACCCATCACCTGCTTAGAGTGAGCCTGCTTTAGTGCTGATCTTAGGTGTGTTTCCAGGAAGTAATGAAAAGACAGGCTGAGAGAGTTGGGGCTCTTCAGCCTGGAGAAGAGAATGCTTCAGGAGGACCTTCCAGTACCTGACGGGGGCCTACATGAAAGCTGGGGAAGGGCTTTTTATAAGGGCAAGTAGCAACATAATAGGGGAAAATGGTTTTTAACTGGAAAAGGGTTAGATTGGGCATTAGGAAGAAATTTTTTTCCTGTGAAGGTGATGGTATATTGGAACAGGTTGCCCAGTGATGCTGTGGATGCCCCCTCCCTGGAAGCATTCAAGGCCAGGCTGGATGGAGCTCTGAGCAACCTGGTCTAGAGGGAGATGTCCCTGCCTACAGCAGGGGGTTGGAAGTAGATGATCTTAAAGGTCCCTTCCAACCCAAACCATTCTGTGATTCTATGGTCTAGATCTCAGCTCTAAATTAATAACATGGAACTTCCCCTGCAATCATCTCAATTAAATTGACTTTGGTGGACTCTTAAGAATGTTTTTGCAGATTTCATCCTCTGCTCCTTCCAACAAAAAGCTTTTTCTGCTGACATTTTTGGATTTCTGAGTATTCTTACATTTTAATGATTTTTTTTTGAGTTGGTAAAGGTGGTAAAGAAGAGAGTTTCCATCTGAAAATTTCTGCTAGCTAGAAAGTCATGGTCATAATGATGTACCATACAAATATGCTTTTAACATATCCAAGTGCTGTTGTGATTCACAGCAACTCCTTTTGTTTTGGGCTTTTCCTTTTGCCACGGCTTCTGTAATAGTTCTGTGAAACAACACAGACATTCCTTTTCACAAATTTGAAACTTGTTTGAGAAAATATGTTGGCTTTTGAGTTTCACTGCATCCAGGGCATCCTTTCCTCTTTTCAGTTCTTCTGGGTGCTCCCTGAATCCTCTTCATCCCTTCTGGGAGAACCCTGCGTAGGGTTTCATATCTTTTCCTCAGCTGTCTTCCAGCTCCTAGAAGCTCACTGCTTTTTTGGGGTCTTTGAGGCATTGGGTCTTTGAGGTGAAAGGCTATTGAATACTGCGTTTAAATAGAGCAAAGAGATGTTTAAGGG
Organism: Phasianus colchicus; assembly: GCF_987193195.1. NCBI lineage: Eukaryota > Metazoa > Chordata > Aves > Galliformes > Phasianidae > Phasianus > Phasianus colchicus. Next base: position 4,319,118 of record NC_143441.1, on the reverse strand, counting down.
TTCTCAAAGAGACTTTATAAGCCAGTTTCTTTGTTCCCTGAGGAAACCTTCTCTCAGTTGGAGCACTGGCTGCCTGGTCCATCCAAATATACTCTGCAGGTGTTGCTATTTTCAGAAGCACACAGAGTTCTGGTGTCTGACTCACATTTAAAGCAAAGGAAATTAATCTTAGAGCAAAACAACTGGCATTATTAGCACCCAAGGGGCAGAAGCTGAGGCTAATATAGGAAACCATTTGCTAGAGAATTCTCTGAAGGAGAGGAAAACAGAGCTTTTGCTTCTGAAATAGGAGCATTTAATAAAGTCTCTATAGTAACTAAGTATTTAATAAATAGTGAAATAAATAAATAATATCATCCCAGGACAAATTTGGGAAAGGATCCATATTTCTGTAAGGTCTTTTGTTCCCAAAATCTCTCTGACCAGACAGGAGAACTCTTGAGGACCTTAGAGACAGAAAAAAAATGACGCAGCTCCTCCGATACTCTTTTGAAACCAGTAGATCACATTTCCTAGTGGTCATTTATCTTAATTTCTCTTTTCACTCCTATTTCCAAAAATTTATGTAGATAGAATATCCCAAAGCACTGCTTTATTTCTTTATCTTCCCTTATTTGTTCATACTCCTTACTTCGTTTTAATAGTATATATATATATTTAAATTACAAATAATCACAGGTTTCTAGTTCTGTGAGAGAAGAACTTCTGTTTGGAAGGAAATGGATGGAGTGAACAGAGAGCACCTGGTGGGATTGTTGAATTTGGTGGAGGAGGAATATTCTAGAACTGTTGCAGTCTCGATGTAATGCCATTCAAGGCTCCTTGTACTAATGAGCATCTGAAAATTTAAAAAAAAAGTCACACCAAGCTGTGTTTTAAAGTTGAAAATTAAGCCTTTTTCATCCGTGCTACAGAGATCTATCAGTGTCCAGTTGTGGATCCCGTTGGTGGCTTTAGCACATGCAATTTAAGACAGGTGTTTAAAACGCATAATACTTTCTCTTTTTTTATTAGTAGTTAGAACGTTTTGAAAGAGTGACTAAGCACAGGCCTGGAGATTATGAAATTTGCTTAAGTGTTAATGGGTTGATTGCTGAGTTACAGCCCGCCGTCTTTACTGGAAATTGATTGACTGGTGCTGCAGGTCTTCACACTTGACGCTCGGATTTGACTCGAAAATTCTGCCAAGTCTTTTACTCTGAAATTTATCTTAATTAGATCTGAAAGACCTGCCACAGCAGAATAGTCACACCGATTAAAATGAAAAACAGGAGAAATTACTGATCAAATTAATCATAATGTCGGGTTACAGCTGTAGGTCTGATGTAATTTGCCACTCCAGTGAGTTACATCGGCCCAGGCACAGGGAAGAGAGCTGGTTTTATGCTGATCTGTAACACCAGGCAGCTTCGGGCAGCCCATCAGGACGTTTATTCCATTCATTCTCTTGGCTTAGCCTGACCTTAGTGCTGCAACTTGAAACAAATTAGGCAGACGAAAAAAACCTATCCTTTTATCCAAGGGGTTGTGCTGGAAACATGAGCTTTCCAAATCCTTCTTGTTTCATTTTTCCCCTTCCTCTACCAATATTTGTTTGAAGTGACCAACAATTAATTATGTGGAAAATGGAAAATTAAAAGGTCAGAGGTTGTCACCTCAAGCACAAGCCAGCAAATGGGTATTTCTAAGAGCTCCTAGTGGGTTAAGGTATGAGTAAGTAAGGCTAACTGAAGCAAAAAGGTATACAGCAGCACATGAGAATATATATTCCAGCAGGTAAGAAATAAACGATCGGACTTGATATCTTGAATATGTAATGATACTAAAATTTTATAAAAATTTTAAACGATATACTTGTAGTGGACTACATACTCGAAATTTATTTTTTCTTAATGTATAAATCACTGATTGAATCCACAATAGGAGGAGAGAAAGAGGTTGTTGGTCTGGAGGGACACCACTATAAAATTTTAATCTGGAAGAGAAATCTCCTGTGAGATTTCTAATACTCCTTCTACAAGCAAAGTCTGAAAGATTTTTAGGACAACCTGTCCGTGTAGAAGCACCACTGTATTTTTTGCTGCTGATCCAGGACAGCATCAAGAAATGAAGATATTTGCCACCAGCTGAGAATGGAAATGAAGTAAAGGAAATAGAACAAGAAACTAGATGAGCGCTGTTGTTGTGAGTCTTGGAAAGATTTGTGTCTAACCTGTCAAACATACACATTTTTTATTTTAATATTGTAGTAACTTCAACTTATCAGAAATGTTCTAGGCTTTTGTTGTTGTTGTTGTTTGTTCACTTTTTTCTCAAGCGTTCACTTTTTTCTTCAAGTCGCATATACCCCCAACCTTCAAAAAACTCAATCAACCAAAAAAATCCCATACTCTTTTAGATCTAGAAAATTGAAAAAGCTGGGGAAAGCTTTGTTTAAAAACAGCTTAAGTTGCATATAAACAATTTATTACCTTGAGTTGCCTAAAAATATTGATTTAACAAAAGAAATTGAAAACTTTAATTCAAGGTGATTATTTGAAATCTGCTGAAATGGTTCATTGTTTTCAAATGCAAGTTTGTTGTGTTTTTTGGCTGAAACATTTCTCCATTTCAGCTTATCATTTGCATCAGCAACTGTATCTTAAACTAGGAGAATTTCCTCCAGGAGAGGAACTTGACTTATTTCTGATAGCTTAAACATGATTAAATATCCCATGAGACTCTAGAGTTAGAGAATGAAGCTGGATTATGTTTTTGGAAGAGATTGGAAGGCAAAGTTGAGTTTTCAAAGGAGAGAAATAGATACATGAAAATAGCAAATCACATATTGCTAACATTATCCTTTTAGTAAAAGACTGATGATGGTGAATTTTGGATCTTGAAAGAGATGAGATTCTTTAAAGCAGTCATCATTGCTGCAATATCTTTGTATACGTGTTAGGAAATACTTACATGCTTATACATAACACCAGGGAAGCAATCAGAACTGAGAGGACCCTAGACTCTTATCAAAATTACAGATGTTATAAAGAAAAGCTTAAAAATATGGATGCTGTAACATCAGCATCTATGCTACAGAACAGTTATTTGTCATAGCAATGGCCAGTAAACTGATATCAGAAATAGTTCTGAATGAATGCTGTAACGATCAATACAAAAAAAAAAAAAAAAAAAAAAATGCTGGTTGCTAATGCTGTCATGATTTTCAGCACTGTAACCTTATAATTGCTTTTGCAACAAACCCTACTGGAGTGCTGGCTCTTCTGGCTCTTCTCCCAGCATAGGTAGTGCTCTCCTTATGGACTGGTGTCAGCAGCTGGGACAGGAGATGCTGAAGGACTGATTTCCTGTGGACCTTTCCCCAGGGACATGGGGGACATGTTGCCAGCTGGAGCCATGGGAGGGCAGCTGATGTGAGCAGAGTTGTACTGGGATGAAGGTCCAGGAAGGGGCAAGTAAGGGAGAGGCTATCTGATTCACAGTACTCATCGGAAAGCACAGCTTCCAACAGCATTCAATTCCCCAGAGACAAAGCCTGATTTTTAGGAGGAAAAGTAAAATGTTGTTAGGAGGAGAATGTAGAAAAGCAATGTCTTTGTTATCCGCAGTGCCTTTATTCCTACTGACCTTTTCCACTGGGAGAGAGACACCAGAAAACAGAAGGACTAGTATTGTGAAAGGCTGGAATTGTATCACTGATCACCAGTCTGCAATAAGATGCTGAGTATGTTTCTAAACTACCTCTGCAACTTTTCACTTTATAACAAGAACTAACTCTACTAGGGAAGTTGGCAGGTTTCACACAGCTAACAAATGAGACAGGAGCAAGCTCAATATGCCATTAGGAAGGTTTCCCCCTCTTCTCCTTCCCTGACTTTTAGAATTACAACCTCCTTTTTTTTTTTTTTTTTTTTTTGTAACTGTCTTCTGTCTGTGAAACACGTTCTCAATGCAATCAAAATGTATGTCTGACAGAATTTTCAGTTCATGTAAAACAAATACAGAAATAAGCAAAACTTGAGAAAAACCAAGCCATTCTAAAAATCCTTGATGTTTTCCCTATAGACATTCAAAGAGTATGTCTAGGGGGAAGTCACTGGTACTTCAAATGTACAAGCAGGTGTAGAGATAACATATGTCAGTCCTGTAGACCCAAATTCTGCAGTCCATGCTCTCATGAGTGAAAACTGCAGAGAAGAAAGGATAGGGGAGGGTATGTATCTCTTCACTGCTCCATCCAATCTGCACGTTTAGCTTTAATCTCATTATCAAGTTATGCCTCTGATTATTGAATTTACTACTGAAAAATAATTTGCATCAGGAAGCATAAATGGGTTGTTGGAGTCAAGAATGCCAGACTGCTGTCCCAGCTCTATCATTGCCCGGCATGTCACTTCATCTTTCTGTTCTTTTGTTGATTCTCCCACCATTATTTGATATGTTTAGACTTCAAACTTTTACAGTTTTTTGGTTTCTTTTGTTTGTTTGTTTTGTTTTTCTTTGGTGGTTGTTTGTTGGTTGGTTGTTGGTTTTTTTTTGTATGAGTGCAATGAGACTTTGATCTTGCACTGGGCTTCTGGGCACTGCTGTAAAACTAATGCTACAAAAGCAAGGAATATTGAAAAGAGGAATTGCATAGCCCTAGTCACTCACTCATTGAATTTAGAGAAGCATTGCTGTTAATTTCAGAGGACACAGTTTTGGTATCTATTTTGTTTTCAAGTATTTTGAATATTTTGAAGTTTCTGTCAGCTGCTCAGTGTGCTGTCAAATACACTAATGAAAGGTTTTCCTAAAGTTAATTTTCCTACTCATAATACAATAACCAAATTTGCTTTAACACTTGAAAAAATCCATCCATACTAAAGAGAATCAGTTGCTTAATCCTAAAATTAAAGGTTATTGCATGCAAGAGAAAATAATTACATGCTCAAAGTATGGAAAAAAGAAAACTTTTTAAATATGTAGGTATTTGTATAATTAAAGACTAATCAAGCATGAAGGCTGCTGACTAAACCAGAAAATGAGATTGTTGGCAAGCAACATTGTAATGTAAATGCCATTTTTGTTTAAGTACTAAAAAGCTGGAGGAATGATATCCTGAACAGATTAAAAGCAAACAGCATTGATAATAAATATTTATCAGATTTCAAATGCAACACAGAGATTTTTATATTTTACATGCAAAATATATTGGCATTGAAATATTCAGTCACTTTTCAAAGGTTTGTTCACATCTTCACTTTAAAATGTTGAAAAGCAAGCACTCACTAGTAACAGAAATACCTTTAGAACTCATTCTTAACCTGTAGCAATGTCAGTAATCTGTATGCAGAGGAAAACAAGTGAGAGTTGCTTACATATTTAACTGCAATGTATAAGATCAACTCCTGGGGAGGGAGGCTCAGAATTTTAATGTTTGGGGTTTTTAATGGTTTTATTTTAATTCTCTTTGCTGTTGTGCTGTTGTTTTCATTTTGTTTTCTCAAAAATGTTCACATTAATTTTACAAAAAGTGGTAGAAGCTTTTCAACTTAATTTAGAAATGCATAGTAAAAGCAAGGCTGAGGAAGGCTTATCTAGACATATAGAAATTATCCCAACATAGCCATCATTTCATTGAAGAGGACTAATTTAGTTAAAGCTTTGCATGTAAGGGAGCAATACTTTTAAACTGGTGTAAAAGCATTACACTGGTTAAATGTGCTCATCACATACCTCTATGTTATATACCTCAGTCTTGTTCAGAAATGGATATAAATGTATTTGTCTACAGGAGATCTGGAGTGGGAGGAAATGTTTAAAATGAGGTACCCAGATGAATTCTCACTCCCATCCATTTTCTTTCGATGTGACTTTTCCCAGAGCTGGCACAACTCGATTTGCTCAAGTGCAGTAGAAACCATCTCTTAATCAAACCTGGTCATGCAGTAGTTGAGGCTAATTTAAAACATCTTTCAACATCTGTGAAAAGAGGCCTAAACTCGACAGTAAGGCAATGAAGACCTTTGCTTTGATGCATGTACTGTGGGCCATTGCAACCACTGTGTTGATACGTACCTCCTTGTTGTCTCCTCATACATTTACTTTTCACAGTGATTTTCATCTTGCTTGATTATAACAGGGAGATGCAATAGCATGTCACTGACAGAGTTACTGGGGAAAACTGACAATAGGGATTTTTGAATGTAAGGCTGCCTACAACATTATCAATTTTTCCCTAGCCTAGTGTAATTATATTCTATTAGCCTTTGGACAAAGGGAGTGAAGATAAGTTTAAATTAAATAATATTGTGTGAAAGTATAATTCTAGTCTCTTGAATAAGCATTGGTCTAATTTTCAGAAGGGTTGTGGCACTTACAGTGATGTAAACTGCAAAAAATACTTAGCCCTTGAAGGACCCAAAGTAAAGGTTCCAGCGTCTGGATGTCTTAGAAAAATCTTATTCTTATCAATGGCTTATATCACAGGAAAATGACCATTTGCAAATGTGACAATTCAGCCAGGTTCATACACTAATCTCTATTTGAATTACTGAGCTCTTGAATGTACACAAATTTGGCTATCTGTACTTCACAACATCACAGATACATCATCATTAAGAAACTTTATGAAGTGAACCTTATTGTAGATACTTTAATTCCTTTAAACAATTAATATTTGTGCTATTCTAATGATCCTAAGGATTACGTTGGTAAAGATACACTAAAGAAAACAATAGAAACAGTACTAAACCTTTTGTGTAGACTAGATCCACCAGTGAGTGGTACAGCAAGCAAACTTGAAGATGCAGTAAAGAATGTTTAGAGAAAAGGTATTCAAGAGAATAGACTTTGTGCCAGGTCTGACCCATAGGAAGTTTCAATCCAGACCCCCAATTAAGCAAATAAAAGAAAAATAGAGGGCTTTTGAAGGCAACTGCACATGTGCTTTTCCCTAGGAAGAGCTGTTGCATGCAAATGCTGAGAGAGTACAGTTAGCTAAGGGAGGTTGGCAGATGAAAAGTCTGGCTCTGGTATTCTTTTTTAATTTTTTTTTCACACTTAACCAAGTGAATCAAGTTGTAAATTTTAGATTGCCTGTTAACAAAATACTCAAATTCCTTTTTTCAGCTGAGATGAGATGGCTGCACTTCCCACAGATAACTGATCTTGTCAAGCAGATGATCATTCTTTTTTGTTTTGTTTTCTAACTGCAACTTTGCTTAAAGTATAAGCTACAAGAATGGTTTTGCTCTTATTTCTATATAGGACATTTCCACTGTTTACCGAGGAAATCTGACACGTAAATTATTTAAGGGCTAAAATAGGTACTCTTACAAGTCATTAAACTACTCAGTGTCTTGGAACACAAAGAGGATATCCCTGGGATATTTATCTGAGGGCTCTGCAGGTCAAAGGGGGAATGGAGTAAGCAGAAGAGCAATTATTCATAAACAAAAAAAAGGGGGATTGCTGTTAAAAGTGTCAGCATATACATCTGATATGCCTTAGGTGGGGCCATTACTCACAAAAAAAAAAGTCATTGCTGCTATTTTGCACCAGATACTGCATAGCTATTCTACAGTAATCATGGCTTGCATAGCACTCAAGTTTAGTGGAAAACTTTCAGAGAAGCTTCAAACAACTCAGTGAAATATGGAAACATCTCCAAATTCTCTAGCTTTATATCCTACCCTTTGTCAAGCACTGACTTAAACTGTTCCTTAAAATGCTCAAAAGCTGTATACAGTATCTCCATTTACCTTCATGAGTTGATGAAAAAATTTGTCTCTTCTTCAGTGTGTGTTTTTGAAAGTCTTGATCGGGTTCTCTAAGTTAACAATATTATTTTTTTCAAATCATAAAAAGTGAGATCACAGCCCTTGCTAAAGCCTTACTTAAACGTCTAAGGGCCAGCCAGATGCCACCCTGTTTTCCAGTGCTGTCCAAAATGATGCCTTATCATGTCTTCATCTGAGCAACAGATACTGGAATTTGCTAAACTTTTTTTTTTTTTCTTTTTTTCTTTTTTTCTGCACATGCTGCATTTGCTTTTATAATTTCCTTACAGGAGAAAGACTTAGTACTAAGATAAGGCAAAAAAATCAGACCCAAGGATATTCCATGATCTCTACATGTCTCCAAATCAGAAGAATAAAACATAAAAAAAAAAAAAAAGGAGGTAGACCACAAAGTTTCATTTGGATGAAACGAAACTCTGAGGTCTTTGATTTCATCCTTTTATTCTACCATGTACACACCAACTGGGTGATTTGAGAAATTGGGTTCAAAATAAAGAGACAAAAATCCTAGTGTTTCAGTACTAGCAAAACATTTTGATTGGGGACTTATGGAGGGATATGCCTTCTAAATGCAAACAAAATGTCCACCACTCTGAAGAGTTTCCATTCCAATGGAAACAGTACAATAAATTGTTCCATTTACAAAAGTCATTTGCAAAAAATATTGTGATGAAATATTTGTATTTCATCCCTGTCATGGAAATCAGTGTGGGCTTTGGAAATACCATCTGGTGCTCAGAAAAGCCAAATCTGACATTTCTGAAGTAATCTGGAAAGCTGCAGACTATTAAATATGATCTTCACACTAGGGTGCTGCTTTCAGATTTCCCAATATATGATTTAACACATTAAGGCAACAGGTGTAATGATCTGAGGAGGAGGATCCACACAAAGTATCAAGAAAATATCAGTATACTTCCCTTTTCTGACAGCTGGTAGACCAGTGTTTGCTCTGTGAGCCTGCCAGTGAAATGGTCCAGCACTGAATGGAGGAGTTTTATATAAGAATTAAAGTTTGTAATTGTTAGGACTGCAACTACTCTCATTTTTTTTTAACTCATTCCTTTGCAAAATACCAGTATATATAAAGTTAGAGAGCTTTTGCTGAAAACTGTAGATTCATTGGAAAGCAAGGCATGGCATCTGCTACAATCATCTTCTAAAGTAATGTTTTAGCTTCAGGTTCAAACCTTTCCACTGCATCTGATTCAGACTTGAGACTCCAACCGGTGTGTCCCCTCATGATGGTAAATGCCCTGTTTTGGCAAGATAATGGATACTTGACAGCTTTTGCTTTTCTTGGAATATAAATAGCTGACTCTTCCTACAGTCAGAAAGAGAAAACTTCCTGTACTATTTGTTCTAATGCGCATAACTTTGACAAAGGAAAGAGTTCTAAGTAATGCTGGAGAAGGCGACTTACTAAAGGTAAGTACATACATCTTCTCTGCTAAAGAATCATCTGCTGGAAATTTGAATGAACAATTAATGAACAATTTCCATAAATACTGAGACCACAAGGATCTGCTTGAAAATATTCTAAATGTCAGCTAAGATTGATTTGAATTATTGATTACAATTCTTTGAAATTATAGGTTACCTGATATTATATGAGCTGAGTAGAGGAGCTGCCAGTTTACTGCACCATGAGCACTAATCATCCTGGGAAGAGTGGCTAGTATTTTAAATCTGTCTGGCTGCTCTTCGTTTTGTATGTAACATCCTAAGCTGCTATAACAAGAAACTTTTTAGAAGGTGATTGACACAGAAAGATTAGTATAAGATATATGGTGTTTGCATCATTTAAGTTGATCAGATTTAAAAAAAAAAAATAATAATTGGTACCTTATGAAGATGAAGAATGATCATTAATGTAGGTAATAGAATGACTTCCTATCGGTCAAAAGTAGTTCTAATATAGTGAAATGTTCAAATGCTTCTAGAAAGTACAGTTAAAATAAATCCCTAAATATCTAAATGGCTCCTTCCCTGCTGACTCCAATACAGTTGAGATTTCATGAGCACAACTTGACTTTTAATGATGTTGGGTCAGCACAGAATTTTTGAAAAGCGAGGAATTATACATTCTGAAAATAAAAGTTTTAGCCTGACTACTTTGATAAAGATTCATGACACCTAGCCCTTTAAATATTGAACTTAGACTGTAAAAATATCACTTCTTATTGATCACATGGTTATTAAAGTCAGTCAAATGCTCAATTCATATGTCAAACACTTGTAATATTTCCTGTAAATATTAGAACAAAAGAGGAAGGTGATAATATCGTTGTGTTCCATTGCCTCAGATTTATTCAGCTTTTCATCACCTAGAAATAATAAAACTGTCATCAAGAAATGCATTAAATATGCCAAGCATTTATCAAGACTAAATTCATTTACAGCTGCATCATGTATATGGTGCATGTGCACATTAGTTCGTGTGTACGAAGGCAAGAACATATCCATCTATATAAGTAAGAAGTGTGTATTATACCATGTGTTCTTGTCTCCTTTCAGTACATCTTCCTTCTTCCTGCCGCATACTTGGTACCCTGAAAAGGTATCATACAGTTGTCAGATCTCAAAGAAAATGAGGAGACTTAGTAAATCAACAGACATTAATTAAGTGTTAAAGGCAGTATTTAAGGTATCTTCAATTTATATTGCTCCTAATGACTTTCAAGTGCTTATAAGGGAGGCCGGGGGGTAAATCTTGAGATCTCCCAGGCTCCCCCAAGATGCCTTTCCATAACCAAATGCTTTCATATGAGTAATCGAAAGAAACCTTTAGTCAACCACTGGGGAGTCTTTACAGCCTGCCTTCGATTGGAGTCTGAGTGCAGGCCTGTGAGCAGGAGGTGTTTGTAAGCATTTCTAATGGCATTTTGATGTACATGTACAAAATTGATGTCGGAAGGATCATTGTAAAGTCCCAAACAGTGGAATATTGAGGACATTTTCAGGTGGCAGTCAGATTCTGGCTGGGTGAGCCCAGTATATTTTCTCATGTCACAGTTGATTAGGTTCACAGGGAAGTGGAAAGAGTAAAAAATTCTCTTATTACTGCAGCAATGCCATATCAGCCTCTTTTCCCTTTGAATGCAACATTAGTTTTTGTCCAGAACTCTAACTGCTTTCTACAGTTTGGGGAATTGTAAAGCAGAAACAATTTTCCCAGCTAGGCTGACCTTCACAGTAATGAGAAATGACTGGAATTTCTCTCTATTTCTCTAACGTTTGGGGAGGGAGGTAAGAGGAATATGTTTTACCTGATATTATGTTGTGGGTGTCTGTTTGGCACTTTGAGCCTAATTTTTTTCCATTCAAGAGATTACATGGATTGCTGAACCATCTGACCAAGTAGCCAGCCCTCAAGCGTACAGAGAAACAACAGTAATGCACTTTAAACCTTTTCTTATCACAGCACTGATGGCCTTTGGTTTCATCCATTAAATGATTATTTTTTTTCATGGGAATGGCTATTTTTATTTACTCTTTAGTGTTTGCTTAGGTGATGACCAATGATCTTGAGAAAGTTTAAGATTCATTGTAAGGGGTCCATATAAGATGGGGGGGGGCCTCAGAGTGGACATACATCTGCAGGGTGTTCCTTCTGAGGCTAGTGATGTGCTACTGCAAAGCTGACCATCTCTTGGGGATAAGAAAATTCTGCATTTATTTGCAAAACAAATACAAGTTATGACCAAAGAATCTTTGAGAGCAGCACACATTGCTAGAAATCTGAATTGCAGATACTTGAGTAATCCTCTTTCCCTGTGAAATCTGAGGTCTCTAACATTGTTATGTCTGTCCTGCAAATGCCAAAGCAGCATTGCAGATACGTTGATGTATCTTAGGTAGATTTCATGAAGCAAGATTCATTGCAAGGTAGAGCAAAGGCACTTCAACAATACATTGAAAGCAGGAAGCTGCCCAAGGAAATATGCAGGACCCCGGGCATATTTATACTGTGCTGAATCCTGTTTTGGCACATCTTCATTGTGACAGTGATATGAAGTAGATGGGCTCAGGTAGGACTTTGCATGCTCCTGATTACAGTGTAGATTTACTTGCCATTTAGCATCTGAGATAGTAAAATACTGAGAAGTTCCTGGAAATGGGCACAAGTCAAATTATTTCAAGTCAAAGATGTGACTGCTAATTGCTCAAATATGAAAGCTGAGTGGTAGTTTCAAGGAATTCTCAAGTATGCAGTGTTTTCCTTTAATTTTTGCTTTATTGTGGCTAGAACAGGCTGCTGAAAATGTCAAAATATGGAGGAGGCTAGTTTATTTGCTGTTCCTACTGTGAATAAATAAAAGGCCTCACAATATTTTTAGAAGAAGAATGTTGTACCTTGTATAAAATTGTAAAAATGTAATACCTTGTAAACATTCAACAGTTTAACTACATGCCCCTCTTTCTACTGCAACTGAAAAGCCTGAAGATGTGAGCTGAAGTTACATTTTCCTAGTTAGTACTTCCATACTACTGCCATGATGCTAGAACATTGCATTCTGTTTTAATAGCCCACAAGATGGGTAGCAAAGTCGAGGGATATTAAATTTCGTGATGATACTATAACCCATAGAGTGCAATCCCTCATTCACTGCAATGAGTGTGTCCACAGGAGCCCCCACTTGAGTTTTTTTTGAAGTCTGTAACATCAGTGGCATGCTGTAATATTGACAGGTGACTTTCTTCTCATCTGCTTCCTCGCTCAGAAATATCCGTATGTCTGCAGCTCATTGATTGTGAACAAGGACAATAAGGGGAAAAATGCTTGAAATTGTAAAGAACTTTTCCTTTGTATTACAATAGGCATTATGGGAGGGTTAATTTATATGTTATGTTTCTAACTATATGCTAGACTGTGATTCTCACCTTTGTCTTCTGCTCTTTTAAGTCAGATGTTTCTTGAAGCCCTCAGCAGCCTACTTTGTGCTCTCTCTGCTTGTGTTCCCTTTATTGCATACATGATTACCATGAGTGAAAAAGATTTGGATTCATGTGGTCTCTAAAATGATCAGAAATCAACTGAAGTGAGAACTATGTGGATCAGGACAGATCTGTTGGCTCTTCCTCTCTAGAAAAGAATAATACAGAAAGAGAGCTGCAAGAAAGGGTGAAGACTGCCCTTGCACTTGCATCTTTTTCAAGAAACCCTCATTCTCGGTCTTCATATAACGCTGGCCAAATGTCAGGTCCCAGGAAAGTTATAATTTGGCAGAATGAGTGGGTTAGACAGTGTTGTGATAGAGAAAAGCAGCAAAACACTGCTTGATGAAACAGAGTAATGCCTTTGCTTAAAATGGTTACAGAAATAGATTGATAATCTGGAACACTACTCTTTTTTTTAGTATAGTTAGCAATGTCCTTCTTTGTTCACTAATTGACAGTGTCCTCATGTTTGACTCATACGTCAGTCTATAGCTAACTTGTATGGAGACTTCATGAAAAGAGATGTTAATTCAAAGATGTTCAAGGCTGATCAATATCCACTGCAAAGCAATTGCTAACACGTGGTCTTCTGATTTCTATTGAGAGCATTAGTCAGTTTTTTGTCAAGGCCTCAGTCAAACCCTAATACTGATTTCATGTCAATGGAAATCAAGACCAACCATACAGAAGTTCAAGTGCTATATATATCAGTATATCAGTATATATATGTATATATATATATATATATATCAATCAATATATCAGTATGGAAGCACTGTAAGTAAGGCTGATCAGATTGACTGTGAATTTGGGCACAACTAAAACTTTGACTGTGATTTGTCTACTCCCTGGGCTCCTCTTGAAAGTCCTGAGAATAGCTGGAGCTGTCAGGGCAGTGCTTGTTCTGAGCTTTACCTGCCTAGATATATGAAGAAGTCTCTCATGTAGCCAGGCAGGATCTGATCTTAGAGACACAAAAGCATTACCTTGATTCCAGGACTGGTAAATCAGCATCTGGTATCGGCAGTCCTTAGTGAGAGAGGCATTCCCTCAAGCATCTCTTATTTGACTAGAGTGGAAAAGTGTACGCTGTACTAAATTTGGCATGCAAGACAAGATACACTCCAGCTTTAAATATAAAAGCAGTGTCTACTCATCACGTGTTTTGGGACTTGGATTATATACTTGGCCATTTTAGGTTTGTTTTTTCTCTCCTAGGTAGCAGTGACAAATCACTGCCTTAAGAACATATCCAAATAAGAAGAAAACATTTCCTGATTTCTCTCACCAGTGTGCTTCATATTACCAAAGAACATTGTTATTACTGTGTGCAACAGGATATATATGTGAAAACTGACCAGTCAGTCTCAAAGCAGAGAACTAAGATTTAATTATGATGAGAGGGAAAGAAACAAAACTGTCTAAGATGTCTGAGAAGTTGCGTACAGCTGCTAGGCAAGTTTCAATGATATCATCAGCTTTGGGTGATCTTCAAACTGTGGAGCTTGTGGGTAAGCTGCTGCAATGAGAAAGAAAGTGTGATGTGTGGACGTAAGGTTCTAGATGGAACAAATGGAATATGGGTGCTGCTGACAGGTAGAAGTTGAGTCTCAAAAAATGGGATGAAGGATATTCTGTCCCTGAGTTCCGCGTGCTGAGTGAGAGTCCTCATGCTCTCTGTGACTATTAGGGACTCATTCAAATTCCTGACATTCTCAAAAGCTGCAGAAACAGCTAAGGAAAATAAAAGCAGTGTATAAGTATAGGAAAAATAAAAGTTATATATAAATTTTGGAAACAGTGTTCATTCCTGGCTCTGAGCTGCAGGAAGCAACTGAATGCCTCTGAAAGCTTTGGAGAGGCAGAACAGAATCAAAGAATCACAGAATCACCAAGATTGGAAAAGACCTACAAGATCTCCCAGTCCAACCATCACCAATAGTACTCACTAAACCATATCCCTCAACACAACATCCAAACGTTCCTTGAACACCTCCAGGGAAGGGGACTCCACCACCTCCCTGTGCAGCCCATTCCAGTGCCTGACCACCCTTTCAGAGAAGTAGTATTTCCTAACGTCCAGCCTAAATCTCCTGTGGCGCAGCTTGAAGCCATTCCCTCTAGTCCTATCACTGTTACATGAGAGAACAGGCCGACCCCCAGCTCACCACAACCTCCCTTCAGGTAGTTATAGAGAGCAATAAGGTCTCCCCTGCGCCTCCTCTTCTCCAGACTGAACAATCCCAGCTCCCTCAGCCGCTCCTCATAAGGCCTGTGCTCCAGACCCCTCACCAGCTTTGTTGCCCTTCTTTGCACCCGCTCCAAGGCCTCAATGTCTTTCTTGCAGTGTGGGGCCCAAAACTGGACACAGTACTCAAGGTGCAGCCTCACCACAGCTGAGTACAGGGGAACAATTACTTCCCTACTCCTGCTGGCAACACTATTTCTGATACAAGCCAGGATGCCACTGGCCTTCTTGGACACCTGAGCACACTGCTAGCTCATGTTCAGCCCAGGACACTACTCTCTGCACTACATCTCTACAGGGAACCTCAGCCTAACCTTTAGTGTGTGATCTCCTAAATGCAAATGATGTTCATAGCAATTATTTTAAGGTTTTTCTGTCCCTTCTACTGCCAGTCAGAAATAATGGCACAGCAGTAGAACAAGCACACACTGCATAGTGGCATCCAGGAATCAGTGCCTTAAAAGAACAGTGTGAGCATGCACCTCACTCTGCTGCAACCCCTCAAGCAGCACGTCCCTGTGGAACTGAACCCTACTCCTCTACCTTTTATTAAGAGCATCTCCCTTTCAGCCTATTTCCTCCACACCAAGACACCAAGACCCATACTGGTCTCATACTGGGTCTTGCTGCCATACCAGTAGTTCTGCTTGATTTTTCTTTGGGAAGTGTGCAGCCACCAAGTCTGAGCAGAAGCAGGATAGTCCTTTTGGAAAACAGCAGCCTCCTAGTCAGCTGAAATGGAGGATTATAAGATTTGTAGGTTGGGAGGAAAAAGAGTAATGTGGAAAGCATATGACAGCATTATCTGTCTCCGTTCATCAGCAATCAGGCTTGCTCTCAACCTGGTTCTTGTTGCAGTGTTCTGAGATTTCTGAAGTTGTAATGGTGCTCTTAGCACTTGCATCACTTTTAGTCTGGGATATACTACTATTTACTGGATTTTCTATTCAGTCACTAAAATAATATTTCTTTATAAACTAGTCATTCCTTTTCATTAAAACAGAGAACAATGAGAGCAAAAATACATTAAATAAATCTGTTTAACATGAATTATTGTCACAGTTCTACTTACATAAGTATGCCTAATGAATAAGTGTGAAAAACACCAAGGAAAACACAGTTTTAAAAACTAGACTTTCAAAGAAATGTTTCCTTACCCAGTCTGGACTTAGCCTCAGTCATTCAGCATGTTAGCTCAATAATTTTGCCCACTTCCATCACATCATGCATTAATGGAGTGTGAGAACCAAATCACAGTGCTCAGTGGTCGTACTGGCTTCTCACTGTGGCCATCTTAGATCAGTTCAAAACACCAGCTGCTCCTGCAAAACAAAAATGGCATGGCCATTTTTGAAGAGAAGATACGGAGTAGGAATGTCTATTAGGAAATGATCTAGAAACACGAAGACCACAGGCCACTGTCCTGAAAAAAGTGTTAGCATATACATTGTGGTCTTAGCAGACTAGAGACAAAGGAATTACGATTATCTCCACTTTACACATGGAGTGATGAGTTAGTAAGAGATTAACAAGCTTGTCCAAGGTCACTCAGAGAGTCTGACAGGCACAAGACTAGGACCTAGATTTTCTGAGTTCCTAAAGAAGGATCAATCTCTAAGAAATAGTCTCCTAAGCTATGTTTCTTAATAAAAGAATTTTCTATTAAAACGTTACAGAAGTAAAAATGCAATTTCTTTACCTTTCAGTTTGATTAATGGATTCTTCACAACATAACAATAAAGCACGTTCCTTTTATAATATAGAGTATTTGTATCATTTCCTTCAGAAAGTAATGATGGAAAAAAATCCACCTTGATTAATTGCAGGTAGATTTTGGTTTGGTTTGGTTTTGCTTGGTCTGTGTTTTCTGTTTTGTGAGGCTTTTTGTTTGTTTGTTTGTTTGTTTACCATGTTGATACCAAATAGAGATTTTTTAAAGTGCTGGTATTTGGCACAGTGAGCCAACTAGCGAGGGAACACTCTTCATAGATAATATAATAGTAGGACAAATTGAGTTTCCAGACTTTAATCCTCTAAGAAAAGCTGAATAGAGAGAGGAAAACTTCCACAGTGTCACTCAGTTGTTTCACCCTATTTGATTACTGGTCAGCATGGGAACCCTATTTTAGAAGTGATGTGATTTCTATCTAAAATAAGTTGTTTACAATGTTCTATGGGCTATTACTATTTGAATGCTGGTTTCTAAAATTCCTGAAAGAAGTCTACATTAAAGCAACATTCAGAAGATTGTAGGATTGTTTTGTATTCTCTCTGAAATAGAATGTGATTTCATCTGCATCAGGCTGATTTACACAGAGTAGTTTTGTTGTTTTGCTTTTGAGCATTTATGAACTCTCAGAGATATTATTGACCCCTGCTTAAAAAGTTTGCCATGAGAAGATAAACCAGTAATGGTCCTATTGTTAGTAATGACCATAATGGGTATAAATTCAGCTGTTCTTTTCAGGAGATGAAGTATTTTCTTTACGTTTTTATAGGCATAAATAGAGCTTAAAAGCAAAGATGTGGGTGGCCAGGATTTTCTAAGTTCTATTCCAGTGCAATATGGCAGTGTGCAGCAGCTACTGAAAGATTTGCAGCCAGTCAGGTATGCTAAGAGAAGAGCAACCCCTAAGGAATAATGTAAAGATTAATTTTTGATTACTGTGTCTGAGTTTTATTTACTCATTTGTTAAAAACAAAGACCAACTTGTAACACTTCCCTGATAAAGGCTGAGGGAACTGGGCTTGTTTAGCTTGGAGAAGACAAGGCTGCAGGGAGACCTCATTGTGGCCTTCCATACTTGAAGGGAGCTTAGAAACAGGAGGGGGAACAGCTGTTACAAGGGTGGATAGTGATAGGACAAGAGGAAATGTTTTTAAACTGACACAAAGGAGGTTTAGGTTGGATATTGGGAGGAAGTTTTTCACCCAGAGGTGGTGAGGCACTGGAACAGGTTGCCCAAGGAGGCTGTGGATGCCCCATCCCTGCAGGCATTCAAGGCCAGGCTGGATGTGGCTCTGGGCAGCCTGGGCTGCTGGTTGGCGACCTGCACATAGCAGGGGGTTGGAACTGGATGAGCAGTGTGGTCCTTTTCTACCCATGCCATTCTATGATTCTATGATTCTGTGATAAAATTGACTGCATTTGGGACTGAACTTTTATTGTCCATGGGAAATTAGCACACAGTTAGAGTGAAACATAATGCAAGAAGTGTGCATATGTGCTCATAGACTGGTCACCAGTTCCTGATGAGAAGAGCTGCAAGGCCCTGGCTCCTGCTTTAAATACAGACATATTCACACTGACATTTAACTTAATGGTCATTTAAGTTAAACAAGTTATGTAGGGGCTAGGGTTCCTGTACAATCAGAGCTCAGAAGTACACCCTTCCATCTGCTTGAATCTAAATGCAGCCATGGCCAGGTAGTAAGACTCAGTGTTCGGTGTAGCCAAAAATGGGGGAAACTGCAAAATGGGTCCTGATACAAGGTATGCACCTCCTGTGCGTGCCATCCAAGTGAGGCATTTAAATGTGTGCCAATGGAAAAAAGACATTATATCAGGAAGACTGCCCACCTTGCCTTGTGAGCTCTGAATTACACCCCAGAACGTCTGTTTCTCTTCCCAGCCATAAAGACAATGAAAGGCAACCAGCCTTGTAACAGTGTCTGAAAGTAGGTATTGAGGGCACTCCTGAAACAGACAGAAGGAAGGCAAAGTGTGACTGCAATGCAGGCTCACCATATTCCCACACAGGCCATTTTCATAGTTGTGTGACAGAATGTGGGCTTTAGAGGATCGTTACTGCAAGTTACTTTCTCCTGTAAAGTATATCAGAATAGTTGTGACACTATTTTGTAAAACTAAAAAGAACACTAGTCAAAAAGACTGCATGTTTCTAAGATCATCGCATGTAGATTAAAGCCTCATCTCTTACATGTTGACTTATGTATGCCTATCATCTTTTCTCCAAGATCTTGTACACAGCAGGGTTGGCATACAGGCTTCATGAAAAGCAGAAAGATAACAGAAATACATAAGTGTTTTGATTTACCTACAGTATTCTCCTTTCTATTCCTTATCTAGAATTTTATGATGTCTGCTATGTTATGTCTGATTTCAAATAATTATTTTGATAGTCTTTCTTGTGATTGCACTTCTTTTGTTTTAGCTCTCTTGTGCTGGTATGTTAGAATCAGTTATTTTTTATTAGCTCAGTAGCGTTTTGCTTCTTTAAATACAATTTAAAGACCTGTAATTTTCTTTTTCTTGGTGACATTAATCTCTGTATACATTTAAAAAAAAAAACACTTGTGTTCTGCTTGGGAAATGGGAACATTCCAAAATGTGTATATGACATATTTCATTTTTTTCCTTTAATATAGCATATGCCCTATATTCGATGATAAGCTGTATTAGGCTGTTGTTTGATAGTTAAAATTTATAGAACAATCCTTCTCTTGTTTTCTACTGCACATGCAGAGTCATGGACTTCTAGATCTCAGTCCTAAAGGCAACCAATTCAACTGCGATTGCTTTTTTGTTTCTTACTTACATCATTTTTCCTCAGTTTTCCTTTTATGCCTGCTGTCTTTTGTAATTTGGCTTCAGGGATATTCTTGATACAAGTTTGGCAAATATGCTCCATGTACAACAGAATTGCGGAGCTACTTTCTTCTTATTGCTGCTTGATTGTTCTGCAATACTGTATTTGGATTATTTTTCCATTTTTACTTCTAAGTTTCTGGATTTATAGTATTAGGACTTAACCCTTACCTTGTTTACATAGATGTAAACAATGAGTACGCACCTAAATGCTCTAGGTTTTTTCAAAATATCCCCCCTTTTGCAAAAAGTCCAGATATAATTAGATTGCACACCTTTATTACTATATATCCAATCCTAAACACTTGCGAAGAACCAGACATAAATCTCAGCTGCATATGGGGGATCTGAATTTGAGATTCCCCACCAACATCGGTTGAGTTCCCCTTAGTACAACACTGCCTCCAATTTGTGTTCTGGCTACTTGACTTTGAGCATTCAAAGGCACCCAGTGCTCAAACTGTTCCATGGGATTGCATGCAGTATGCAACTCAAACTTCTTTCCCCAAGCAAAGAAAAGGCAGTGGCAAGGAAGGAAAAGAATGTTCAAGTAAGAAAACCCTGAAAGGAAGTAGGATTGCTGATACTTGAAAAAATATCTACCCAGGAATTACAGATGTGCACAAAACACAAATTAGGCCAATTGCAGCAGTCTTTCAAGGACTCCTGGTGACACAGGGATCTGGCTGCCACCTGTGTCCAGATGAGAAGGAAGACAGGAGGTCCTGGTGCTGCTCAACTTGCCAGCAGCCTTTTCCATGACAGCCACTTGTGTGGATGAGTGGATGAGATCCAGCATGCGTGACAATTCAGCTATGTCTCCCAGCTAGTGCCAATCATAAATAAGGGGCCCGTAAGTCTCTGAAGTAGCTCTTCAAGTCAAGCTATTGTGGCTTGACATTCAATTTCTACCCCAATTTTATTACCCTTAACAACTATATGATGAGGATCATTTATATAAGTGAGTCGTCTTTTCTGCATAATAAGATAAAGTGAAGGTCTAGAGCTCAAATAAGCATCATATGAGTTAGTGTAACTCATTTTAAAATAGGTCTTGATAAAGTCAAGATACCGCGTGTGACATTTACTATACGAGTGTGAATAAACAAAACGACAGAAGGAATGGAAAAAAATGCATCAGGGATTTCCCTAGCAGTGAAATAGCAAGTTGAGTAGCTGATCTATCCTATGAAAAGTGTCCAGAGCATTATGGTAGAATTAGTGTTCTTTGAATAAAATATATCTTGTCAGTTAGCGACTTCGAAGACAAGACAAGGCTTTCATTTATGCAGGGTGTTCTGATAATGTAAACGAGCAAAGTTAAAGCAGTTAATCTATAAATAAAAGAAAATTCAGAAATATGTAGATCTGAAAATAAAGCCTCCTATTTATTTCCAGGGAAATTGCAACAGATACAAAGAGCAGAATAATACTATTTGATAGAGTGAATTCTCAGCTACAGAACACTACTTTTCAACATTGTCACCACCAGTAGTTATACGTTTTATCCAGCAATGAACAAGAGCCTTCATGCTGTGCTTGTAAACATCTGCACCAGCAGAGGTGACCCATGGCCACTATTGCCACTGCTGAAGTTCACCATCCACTGCCTCACTGTGCTCACATCCACTGTTTGGTCTCCATAAACATTTTGCAAGTATCAGTGAATGTCAGTGGGGATTATTTTTTTCCACCTGGAGGAATCCAGTGACCTTTGGTTCTTTCCATGTCAGATGCCATTTGGTCAGACTGCCCCTCTGCTGCCATCAATCAAATAGCAACAAAATGTGACAGTATGTTGGTAGGAATGTTCAACCTCTACTGCCATACCACCACCACCATCTGTGTCTGATGTCATAAGCCAATATGATAAAAATAGGAGGCATTACTTTCGGAGCATCGCTCATATGTTTACCTGGATTTACCTTTCCCTAATTAAGGGAAGTCAGTTTTAACTTTAAAATAATCCCTTGTAGTGATTTTTACTATTTCTGTGTTTCTTACTCAAAGACCTGTATCTCACAATTAACTTTCATAATCATTCATTCTAGTTGTTTTTATTAACACAGCTATTATTTTCTTGGCCACCATTAGTATTTCCTGTATGTATATTATGGCAGTGTCTTAAGTACCCAATGCACATAAATATCTGTATTGCTGTGCAAGTACTCTGCAGCAAAGGGGAAGAAATATTCTGCTTGCAATTTGATCCTGAAATAAGGAAATTTGTTTTAATTTGCTTCTTGCCTTACTTCAATACACATGCATATATAATCCAGTCCTAATGGACTTCCATGTGTATTATCTAAAAAGAAAACAAATAAACAGGATGAAAAAAAAAGGCAGTTTTTTTTTATTCTCATTTTTCAGACAGGAAATTAAAGGAAGGAAAATATATGGAAGAATTGGACCCCTAGTGAGATTTCCAGGCCTCTGCCCAGAGACCCTAATCACAAGATTTCCTTTCTGCTCAAATATAATTATTACTATTTCCATCACATTCATTTTGGGAAGTTTTTCATGTTTCCACATGAAATACTAATTTTCTAACCCTGAACTTTCCTTTTAAGCAAAATCAATGAAAAGCTATTGTTGCTTTTACAAATGCCAGAGAGAATTATTACCATCACAGGCAAAAATAAAAAAGATATTTTCACCCTCAGTAGATTGAATTACTGAGAAAGAACCTTACAATTACTGTATAAAACACCCTGTTTTAACACCATTTTTAATATCTTTAAAGTTTCAGATTTATTTTTCATGAGCCAGCATCAGTGAGCTAAATTCTGCCATGCTGTAAATTGGTGCAATTATGCTGACCTCCGTGGGACTCAACCTGTTACACTGATGACTCTCAAGAGGCACACTATTTTGGGATGCATATTAGTTAGGAACACGGAGACAGAGGTCTGATTTCTCTGACACTTGTTTAAATAACCAGAGTAATTTTCTTGACATCAAAGGAGGTATTTTGGACTTCTAACGGTATACCAGGTAAATCTGCTTTAAATTAGGTATTTGTCAAACCACCAGGGAGAAGACTTTTGATCTTTCCTGGTGTGGAATTCAGTAGTGGAAACGCAAGGGAACCCTTGAGTGCTATCGAGCTTGCCAAACATACCCTCATCTGCTCCCTGCAGATCTCAGATCAGGTCCCCTAACAACCTGCAATTCTCAACTCTCTCATGATCTTCAGCAGTGAGAAAGAAAATTCCCTCTCAGCATTCCCATGCGATTCCTTCATCCGCAACCAAAATAACTAGCTGCTGGAATCATACAAAAGCAATGATTTCTGGTTTGGTTTAGATAGTTCAGCTTGTTTGCTTCTTCTAGCTGATGGATGTTCTGCAAGTCAGAGTCCTTGTCTATCTTTGAGCTGAAGCTAAGAGGATTGCGACCTGCCTTCTGATTGCCACTGCTGAGAGAGGGAACAATTCAATGCAGAATGACTGCAGCCTCCTTTTGTAATATTTCCTTAAAACTCATCCATCCCTTCTCTATTTGTTCTCTCCCATTGTGTTAAGAAACCAGATGAGTGCCCTGCAGTTTGTGGTTTTTTTACACTACCTTCTAATAATCATTGGCTTGACGTTGCACGTACAACTAATACGAACAGTAGCTGTAGTGTGTCCCATCTTACTTGCAGTCAGTCTGGGTTCACCACAGGTTCTGCCCTCTTTAAAATACGATAGAAGAATCATAGAATCATAGAATCACAAGGTTGGAAAGGACATACAAGATCATCTAGTCCAACCATCCTCCTATCACTATTACTACCACTAAGCTACTAAACCATAAGAACTACATTTTCTGACTGGATTGCTCACAAAATCATTTTTTATCCTTGGTTTACCTCTTCTACTGACAGGATTACCAGTGGCACCTACCTACACCTGCAGCTGCAAAAAGATCCACAGACTGTTCTCTTTCCAAATAAATATTTTGGCAAATAGTTAAGATGCACATGTGTTCCTACCATGCCAGAAAGGGAGGAGATTAGGAAAGAGGCACATAAGAATTTTTTCTTTGAAGTTAAGTATTTCCACTCAATCATAAAACATCCATCTGTGAGGGTGATCTGTCTTAAATTTCCTTTCAAGAAATCCATTTTGGTCTGAACTAAATGTTTCGTGTGACCTACAGTTTATTTCTTTTTCTTTTTCTTTTTTTTTTTTTTAATCCACATCCACCTGAGCTGAGTTTTGTTGTTGTTTTGGGGCATATTTTTTGAGGGTGCCAGTGGGGTGTTGGGAGGAAATCTCTGAGTCTGCAAATAGAAAACCTATCACTTCCACATCTGTAGATGGATACATGTTATGACTTCCTACTTCAGTGGGTGACTTGTCTTGTTTACAATGGCTTAAATGGCAAAATTAAAAGGAAAAAAAAAAAAAAGAATCAGATCAGTGGTGCAAATATTTCATTTAAATAAAATATCAGTGTAATTAACTAACACCAGAATTTCACATTCAAATGTGCTTCTTTTCAAATTCCATTCCCCTCTATCAGCAGATTTGTAGCCCATAAGAATTAGAATTAAAGGGGATGATTCTGACAGTAGTTATCTCTGTTTTACCCAACTGCGACTCTACTGACCTCATTAAATTTACACCAGCTTTATATAAACACAGAGAGAAATCGGAATCAGACCAAGAACATAGAACTTGCATTATTTTTAGTACAAAAAAAAAAAACAACAACACCCTTGTTTTGTAAAGCACAAGAAATGCTACAGGGCCCATAAATATTTTGTGAATCTAGTCTACAGGTAAAAGTAGGAAATACTTAGAACATGAAGAAAATCATCTGTCTGTCTATTGACAGTGCCTTATGGAAGAACAAGATTCTAGGTACAATAAGGCAATAATGAATTTAATGAAAAAGCTACAGACATTCTGATTGTAAGCTGAGCTGCTGCTGAAAAAGATGCTACATATTTTTGCCCATATAGCAGAATTCGTTGTCTACGAGTAGATTTCCATTGATAATAAATATGGAGGAAATTATTTATTGCAAATGATAATTAGACTCTCCCCAGGCTATGCATTCAGCCAGCAGCAGATACTGAATAATAACAGAGGCATTTTTTCTGACATTCATCCTCCATACAAAAAAAGGATGATAGGAGCTAAATCTTGCCATGACTTTTGTATAATGTGCAGTACTACCAGCGTAGGAGAAAATTAACGTTTGCATGTGACTTTGTGTAATCACGTATATAACAGAGTGTGTCACATCCCCTCTTTGTCTGTGAAGCAGACAGATCACAGTGACAAGCACACACTAACACACACTCTTGGGTTTGCTCCGGATTGTATTAGGACTTGCATACAGTCTAACTTCAAGCAGTCATTGCAGGATCTCAGGCTTAGATTTTAACCAGTTTGGAATTGATCCTTGCAGCAAAAAAAAAAAAAAAAAAAATCCTCCATTTGTACTTGCAGTCATCACTCACATTCAGCTACTAGCAGTTCTTCTGTTACCTCAAGCAATATGGAGCTATGCTTTTGTTATAAGAGGATCTCAGTTTCATATACCCTCTTGCCATCAATTTATAGTGCCTAGCACCATGGCAATTACAAAGACCTCAGGAACAATACATTGCTAGCCTATATGTTTTTAATTATATTTCCAAGTTTCATTTGCTGTTGGCAACTTGACGTTATTTTGATTTTCCTGAGATGAAATATATGAGTTTCAAATACAGCTTTGAAATTGATTAGGAATTAATATGGCAGCATTACAAATGCAGTGGATTTAGTGCTGCTTTTGCAGCTCTGCCTGAACTCCCATATGGAAGAACTATTGCAACCAGGTCAAGAGTGACTTGAGCAAAGTGGCTGAGGCTGGAGATAAGAGGTCAGAGAAAAGGAATGAAATAAGTAAAAGGAGAGAGAAAACTGCACTCTGTAAAAGGACTCCACCCATTCCCCCCAAAAAGTGAAAAGAAAAAAAAAAGCAACCAAGCAACAAAAAACTACTGGAGTTCTAGAAAGGTGAGAGATAACTGGGGGAAAAAAAGAAAAAAAAAAGCTTTCAGGGCAACGAGTGATTTTAAAATAAGTGGTAAATGCGTTCTCTGCACCTCTCAGAAGAGCATTCCCCAAATTAAACCTGGAAGCACCCAATTGCCACCAGCCCAGCTCAGCCCCTCGCTGTTCCTAAGGCAGGACATGCAGCTCATGTGGGGAGCAGGATTCTCTCTGCTACCAAATCAGATGGAAATGCCAGAGAGGGAAGGTGGAAATGTTTCAAATATGACTGCATTACACTATTAACCCTTCTGCCTTCTTTATTCTGTGGGAGAATTTTTGTCATGTTAAATATGCAGGGTATATTTAGCTTTGTGTACAGGACGACTTGTGAAAAAGAGAATAATGTGTGTATGTCATGTATGCCATGTATGTCATGTATGTCATGTATGTCATGTATGTCATGTATGTCATGTATGTAGAAGAGAAATTTTTAAGTTCTATATTCTGTCCTCAGGGCTTCTTATGGTTACAATCAAATTAAGCCTTCCAGAGGTGAATGCAGCTGCAGGTTGCTGCCAGCTGAGATGCAGTATGCCACATAGTGGCAGCACAAGGAGATCATAGAATCATAGAATCATAGAACGTCCACAGCTTTGGAAGTGTTTCTTTCTCTGTCTTACAGAAAGGAGCAGTAGAGGTAACCCTCCACTGACAGAGACAGCAGAGTTGAAGAAAGTCCCATTCCTCACCCATCACTGGACACTCAAAACTGTAATAAAGTACTAAAATTAGGCAGGAAGAAAAATATTAACAGTGGCCCCAGCATTCATTTTGCATACTCACACCCCTCACATACACTTTCAATCATGTTGCTTGTTTTTCAGTACTATCACTCACTTCCTTACATTAACTTTATTAGAACTGTGATCTTGGCTTCAGGGTTTTCAAATGAAGCGCTTGTTTGAAGTAATCTCATTTTGTATACTGAGATTTCTGCAAAACTCAAGCAACTAAAAATCCATTTCTCAACTGACTTGGTAGCTCATACACTCTCCATGCAAGCACTGAAAATAGAGTGATGACTTCTCAAACACATGGTGCCAATTACAGCATTTAAGTCATTTTTATTTTAGCTGAATTGAAGATACTGCAGAGCATTAAATTTTTCCCACATTGTAAATACCTGAATTCAAAATCAGATCTGGATTTTGAACTGACCCCTATCTTCACCATTAATCTTTCCACTGCACCCAGAAGTCATCTACACCATTTTGAATCAAATTGATGTGTCTCTGAAGGCCAAGCTGGAAGCTGAAAGCAGCAAAAAGAAAAATATGTTCCACATAGTTCCACTTGGAGATCTGGTTGTGCCCATATTCAAGTCAATGACACTTCAGTATAAGCACTTGGCATACATGGTAGCAGGCCTTTTCAGGGATGCTACTGTATAGTAAATAAATGAAAAAAAAATCCAGATTTCCAGCTTCAAAAATGAGCATATCAGCTGGCATATAATTTTTAAAGAATCTGTTAGATGTACTCAGTCAGAAATGTGAAAGGGATGTCTTTACCTAATAGTGTGGGTTTTAAAATGAATATTCAAATAAAACATTCAGGGCATATATAGTAAGATTGCATACTGTATTGTAATACAAGACTTTCAAAAAGATTTTCTCAAATACCCCACATGAATTCTCATATTTTCATGGTGTGACCTCACATGGCATTTTTAACATTTGTAGGTTCATTATCCTTTATATATGCAAATGGTCACATTTATGTGTACTTGTGCCATTTACACATTCAAATTAAAGGCAAACAAATAAATGTTTTAGATTAAAGAGATTAATTTGTGGCGTCTCACAACTGACACACTTTCTACAGAAGCTAGATTATGGAGACCCAAGTTCTGGGCTCTTATCTAAGAAGACAGATGGCAATTTCCTTTTGATAAGGGTTCATTTTTTAGCAGCAAGGGAGCCCTGAAGTAACCATTTTTCTTGTGGGGAAAGCATCTTTTCGAAGCCAGATAAATCATTCTAAAATAGACAAACACAGGAACAGAGGAACTAATCAACATGAAATGAGCTGATTGACAGCCCCTTTCAGGAAGTTCAGGAGATGCTCTTTCCTTTCATGCTTTTCACGTGCAGGAACTTCTCGGAAAACTAAAGAACTCAGATTTTTTTTCAATACTCTTCTGTCTCACTGATGCAATTTATGATTAGTACAGATGCAAAATTTCATAAAGTCAGATGATGTAAATTCCTTTTATCTACTGCATGTTCACATGATCATAAAATATACAATTGCAGATGTTTCAAAAAGCTCTCAGACATAAAGGCAGCAGCTAGCCAAACTCAATGAAGGAGGTTGTTTTATTCAAACCTGGAAGAGTGTGTGTCAGCTGATGCAGATCGGGAGCATTCTGTAAGTAAAAGTAATACATGCGATGTCTTAGGAACCCACAAAACTAGTTGTGGGTAGTCTGCAAGTATTGGCCAACAGCTAAAGGAGTCAGTCTGCTCTTTGTAGTTATGTCTTTACAATATTTCTAATATATTTGTTTCCTGGCTGTGTATATATGCTTATTTTTTTCCTTTTCTTCTTGAAGAACAGACATGCTAGCACCTTCCATGTGCCTTATCTCATATACTTAGACCCAAATAGGATCCCTTTCCTCTCATCTCCTGTACTCTCTTTTCTCTCCATCACCAATGGAGCAGAAATAAAAATGGCTATGGTGGTTTCCACTCACTCCTTGCCTCTTTCCTAATATCTTCTTCATTATTCACATTGCCAGCAGTTTGGTCCTGAAACTCTGCTCTTAATTTGCTTTGCCATGGCTCTATTCTGATTTGACTAGCAGAACCTTGTTTACAAGACACTGTGAGAAATTTTGTGTGTTGTCCTCTCTCCATGTCATATCAGGGTGTACATGAGTGCTGCGTGGCTCCCATCACCTCAGGTCGTGTCACTTTGCATTGAATCAAGTCATGTCGCATCAGTGATGCCACTATCAGTACTTATTCCTGATAGAAAATTCAGCACAGATTTAGACAGCAAGTAGCTCAGCCACAATAAATGTATATAATGAGCACATTAAGCGTCTGTGAGAACCAGATATTTTAAGTGTCCCTGACAGTCAGTGCTTTCAGATATTCCAGTATCCTTGTCTCTACGCTGTGTTCTGTACATAAATATCTGATATATGTGCATATACTAAAATGTCTGTCTAAGCAACCTATTTAGAACTCAATCTGCAAGCATTTGCAAATATAGACTGTGCATTATTGGATGGGTCTGGTTATTGTAAGTACATTGCATAGTATATAGGCTGTTCATATCCTAGCTCTGTAGAAATAACAATTGTTGACAGATACAGTTTTTTCATAATTTGCAATTTGCTTTAAACATTTGCCTGCCGGGGCATATTTTCAATGAGTTATGCATGATTAGGCTCTATGACAGCCATTTTATTGGACGTTTTACCCTATTGTTCATTTATAAAAGTTAAATGTTGTAATTATCCTATTACATAAACTAAACAGAATGCTGGGAGGTGGGGCAGCCCCAAAATTAAAAAAAAAAAAAAAAAGTCTCTGTAATCTGAAACATACGGTGCTCCCAAAGTATTGGACCAATTGGACCATAGTATGCTACTGTATAAAATAGCTTCTTTTTTTTTGCTACTGTATAAAATAACTTCTTTTTTTTTTGTTTTATGTTACTTATTGATTCTTGCTTGCATTTCTTGGGATCTGCCTGCTCACGAGTTTCTTGAAAATCTG
The DNA here is from genome assembly GCF_987193195.1 of Phasianus colchicus. Classification (NCBI taxonomy): domain Eukaryota; kingdom Metazoa; phylum Chordata; class Aves; order Galliformes; family Phasianidae; genus Phasianus; species Phasianus colchicus. The sequence continues at coordinate 4,289,770 of NC_143441.1, read as the reverse complement.
ACTTATTTTTGCATAAAACTCTAAAGATAAACTGACAGAGTGCAAGCACCCACAGTTGAAGATTTATCTGCAACCTCTATATAATAACTAAGTGGTGTTCTTATTGTTAATTATTATAAATATTTATTTGCCACTCATCCCTGTAACGTCTAGGTGCTTTCCCAGGATTAAGTTGAAGCAGTCTTTCCTGTGTCTTTTTTCAAAATTCCTTCAGGAATTTAATTTTTTCAGGTTCAGGGAGCTACTAATTGTTGGAAGGCATACACACGTATTTAAAACAATTAGGAATACAATCATCAATACTATGCTGTGAGTTTACCAGAAAAACCACTAGGAACAACCAGGGACACTGAACTTTCTCATTAAGTCATTTATGTTTAGAAACTGAGTATATGGGCATATTGGTTGCAATGCTCAGCTCCTATGCCTGCAAGGTGTTGAAGATATTTTCGTGCTGCTGTTATTAGATACGGTCTGCAGTCACTGGCAGGGGATGCCATGCTGGGTTAGCTTAGGCTAACAGCCAGTCACCCACCCAACTGCTCATCCATCTGCTCAGTGGGTTGTGAGGGAAAAATAAGATGAGAAAGCCCATGGGTCAGGATAGAGACTGGGAGACTGCTCACCAATTACTCTAATGGACAAAGCAGACTCAACTTAGAATCACAGAATGGTTTGGGTTGGAAGGGATTCTTAAGATCATCTACTTCCAACCCCCTGCTATAGGCAGGGACATCTCCCACTAGACCAGGTTGCTTAGAGCCCCAGCCAGCCTGGCCTTGAATGCTTCCAGGGTAGGGGCATCCAAAACCTCACTGGGCAACCTGTTCCAGTCTCTCACCACCCTCACAGTAAAGAATATCTTCCTAATATCTAGTCTAAATCTACCCTCTTCCAGTTTAAATCCATTTCCCCTCCTCCTGTTGCTACATGCCCTTATTTAATGTCCCTCCTCAGCTTTTCTTTAGGTCCCCTTCAGGTACTGGAAGGCTGCTATAAGGTCTCCTTGGAGTCTTCTAGGCTGAAGACCTCTTCAGCCTGTCCTCTTAGAGGAAGTGCTCCAGCCCTCTGATCAGCAACTAGTGGAAAATTTATTACCAATGAAAGTGTACTTGGATTGCGAGAAACAAAACGGCGAACACTAAAGCAGCATCTTTCTTCCTCACAACACCAGGCTCATCTCTGCTCCTGCATTCCTGCCTCCACCAGCCAATGCTGCAAGAGTCAAGGGACTGTGGTCAGCCTGTAACAGCTCCTTCCTCTGCACACCTTTCCCTGCTCTGGCATGGGCTCTCCACAGGCTGCAATTGAGGAGAATCATGAAATACCCATATGTTCCAATCTGGGATCCTCCAAGGATTGCAGGGTAGACAACTATTGTGTAGTTCTCATAATCTAAACATGAACTTCACATAAGTTCTTAGTTAAGGGTTCCTATAAAAGGAAATGCAGTGCTAATAAAGATTTCATTTCTGTGTTCATGTTTCACATAGTCTGGATATAAAAGCACTTTAAAGAGAAATGTGAAATTACTGCCTAGGCTATCAAATCCAATTGTTGTTGTATTCAACAATACATGAACAGTTGTTCAGTTTCTCACAGCAAATTCACCAAGATGCGTATTTGGCTTTGGAAGAAGAAAAAAAAAAAAAGAAGGAGGAAAAAACATTATTCCAGAAAAAAAAAAAAAAAAATATTGCTCTCAAGAAGGTGCTTGCTGCCATGACTCTACCACACTTGTCTTGAAATTGTGCCTTAAGAAGACTATAAAAAAATCTTACACCACGTGTCAGTTTTTGGATAGTGCCCCTTTCATTTCCCCATCGTTATACAGGGTAGTTTTATTTGTGTGCATTCTCTTACCTGCAGTAGAATGGCTCCTACTCTACACTGTGTTAGATCAAAACAATTTTCCTTTGCAGGTTCTACTTTCTGAAATCAGAGAAATGTACTGAAGCTACTCGGTTATTATAAGATTCTTCCTCATAAAGTTTACTTCTCCAAATAATCATGTGATTAACAAAGGCATCCATGAGAAAACTGGCCTATTCCTCTAAGATCACTGTTATGGTTGGTGTTTTGAGTGGGAGCAGAAGCTTTGGCACTGGAATTGACAGCTCCAAAGATCACAGACTTCCAAATGAAATCATTATTCAAATACAGAAACAAAATAAGAAGATCCTCTTGTGGGATCTTTCATCTTTATATTTCTAGTAAGTGTTCTCAGGGATCCAACCTGTATTGAGAAACGGAATAAATGAAGTCAGAGATTTTATATTTAAACTAAGAGCAAGATAAAATATGTCAGAAGTTGCCTTGAGGTCCAGATGTAATGAAATTAGATTGATTTCTCCGTGCCCAATTAGCACTTGATATAGAAGGGGTCAATTTAGTGGAGCGTAACTTGCAGTCAACAGCTTTCAAAACACTCAGAGAAAAATGTGTCTTCTCTTTTTAATCAAGCTTTTGAATAGATAGGGATGTTTTTATATGCATCTGGAAGACTCTTATCCTGTGAGCTGGCCCATTCACTGTGATTTTTCCTGGAACATAGTACTACCCAGGGAACCTATGCATATCATGGCTTCTGCCATCATTTTTAATAAGTAGCTTATCTCTATGATGCAACTAAAAGCAATCCTGAGTGACTCCAGGGTTTGCTGTAATTAAATTTTATTGTTGTATTTGAAAATGTACAGTTTTTGAAAACTGGAGGAAAAAAAAAAATGAAAAGGAGATTCTGGGAGATAATAGTCTGATTTTTAAAAGGTTTTAACCCTTTGTAGTTTCCAGATTCACAAGTTTACTTATGCTCTCCAAATAATTTCCTATATGCAACTGAAGAGGTAAACAGTAGCAGCTGATGTACTTTATTAGCTGATATCAGATAAACATGCAAAGATGATTTATACTTACAGTCAGATGCTGTCCTATCACAGAAGCAGAAATTTGTGGGTGTCAACTGGGACAGAGGAAGGCCTTTTCTGAAAGTCGTACAGTCTGGCTGCTGCCTCTGTCTTCTCCAGATATTTACAGCTAGAAGGTAGTTATTCCAAGTCCTACTGCTGGCCACAAAGTGGTAGAGAGGGAGACAGAATTTACCAGCTTCTAATTTGGGAAATAAATATATGCCCCTGTTTTGAACAAGAAATAGACAGATTTACCAATTCTGCCATCTGTTATCTGCTGTGCTCACCTCCACCTGGGCTCACATCTTGCACAGGCAATGGAATTGTCTGCACTCTATACTCAGAGACTGAACTTTGCTTCGGTGGTTGTGCTCATCTTTGCTTTTTTCCGCAGCTCCTCAAGACTCCTAATCAAGTAGTTTTTGCAGTTTCCCCCTTTGTACTTTATTCCTGCTTGATTTTCTTGCCATGGGGTACAACGGGCTGGTTTTGGAGATACATATAACAATTCTTTCCAAATCAAAACACTTCCACCAACAATGTCATCTTTTCTGTCTAGCGCTGCTACTAATCTTTATTTAGTTATTTACTTTACAATTTCTAGAGGGATTGGATGTGCCCAAGGCACCCCTTTAGGCAACACTTTATATCAAGGTTCCATTTATAAATACTTCATGAAGGGCTAATGAATGATTAATAGATGTTTTAATGTATGACCAATCAATTGTTGTAGATTTCATAACGTTCAACAGACAAGTAGGTTTCTTATAAGCATAGATTATAACCATATCTGACATCTTCTACTGATGAGCTTCTAAACATCAATAACATACACACTACTCATATCTGTAACATGCTTAAAACATCTTGTAATCACTGGTTAATTTTTTATAACCTATTTTGAAGCAGAGCCTGTCTGTGGAGCACATCCCTAACTGGGTCTGTGACTTTCCATTTCTATAGGATTGTAAATTTTCTTTTCATGTAAAGACTTGGAACTCCTTTTAATTTGATCTCAAATGTCAAGCTTTTCTCAGTTAGCTTCTGTATTTTCACATCAGCCTAAGGAAATGTTCCCAGCATTTTTTTTGAAAATTTGTTCGTTCTCAGAGAAGGATGAGAAAATATAAAATTTAAAATGATCCAGTGAGCAAGGCATCTCCTAAAGGACATTTCATCCTGACAGGGGAACGCACCTTTCATATGCTTGATAAACTTAAGTGTTGATAGAAATGTTCGTCCTTGGGATTCCCATCACCTCCAAAGAGTAAAGCCATGAATGTGCTGTCTGCTTTATATGGAGCACCCAGGTAAACCAGACTGAAATGGGCATTACAACTCATTTTCTGAAAATATATGTCCGTCTTAATCGTTTGCAGTTGAAAAACAGCAAGTTGGTTAGCATCTTTTCAGCAGATTTTGCAATCCAGAGTAGACATTTCTGAATATGCAGTTGATTTCTACTGAACTTAATCACAGAGTTGATACGCATGCTATGATTTACCTAGATGTTGAGACCAGATTATTAATCATATAAATTTAAAGCAGCTTCAGGTTTTCTTCAGTTTGGGGACTTTAGTTAGTCTCTCTTCTGAATATACCCAAGCAAATATCCCACTCCCATTCAAATAAAATGCTGATTTTTCGCTAATTGCTGTTAATAGAAGTATTAAACTGCTACATCTGTGACATTAGAATGTAGAACCTAAAGAAATACAACAGGCAGAACTCAAGAAAAGAGAAAAAAATGTTTGTTTTTTTAAAGAGGAAGATTTATCCTTCAGTTTTAACATGCAACTTCCTCTGGGTTGTTTTGAAACCGTTCATTGTCAATGAGACAAGAAATAAGAACCCCTCAAAACTACCCAAGCTCTTTGAGCAGACAGATTATTTTTCCCTATGTGAGCACAATCACCTTTATTTTATTCAGTTAGTACTCTGCGTTTCTGTGTTTGTCAAGGGTTTCTCCATGATCTTTTCTTTCTTCTTTTCAGCTGGTTAACAATCCACTAGCAAGTCAAGCAGCAGCGGCTGCAGCAGCAGCAGCCATGGGCTCAATAGCAAGCTCCCAGGCCTTTGGCAATGCCCTCTCCAGTCTTCAGGGGGTCACAGGTCAACTCGTCACTAATGCACAAGGACAGGTGAGTAGAAGATGGAGGAAGCAGTGAATTCTGATGGCAGACTGATCTTGGGACCAAAATGAGTTCCGTTTGTATGACAGCAATTTAAAAGTGCACATATTGAAGGTAAATAAATATTGATTTGCCAGACAGGGGAAGAAATGGGAAGTCTGAGAAGTGGAAATAAGTTAGGCGCTGATGGAAACCCTTTTAAAGCTAGAAAAGGATTAGAGATTGTTTTGTTGTGTTTTGTTTTCAAATCCAACCTTTTGAAAACATCACAATATTGCAATTATACAGTATTTGAAAATCCAGTAACCCTGTGATTCTCAATAAATGTACCAGATGTCTTCTTCCACTTGTGTAGTTATAGTAACAGACACTAAATTAATATGCTACTGTGCTATTAAGACTTTTCATAAACTGTAGCATTTTGGTATTACTTCACTGTGAAGCAATTTCTACAAAGGTATTAAATACTTTCAGTACAGGAACACAAGTGAAATTTTAATGAGATATCCATGATGGATTTAACGGGTGGCTTTCTTAGTTGCTGGTTTACTAAATTAAGCAGTTTGCAATGAATCTACCAGTCTGTGATGCAAATTCAGAAGAAACATCTGTTTTAAAATTTTCTGAACAAAAATTTGAGCAAAGTTTATTGAGTGTCTAAAATATAAATTGTGTATTGCTTGAAATATTCTTATTTGTTATGAAATAGTTCAGCTTTTTGGTCTTAGTATGATGCAGAAATATATGCATCCGAATTCATATATGTAAATAATTCTATTAATGCAACATGCTTACATAGTTTTTGTATTGTAGCCACTGTCATTCTTTATTTCATTTAATAGAAGTGAAATGAACAGAACTACTTTTCTGCATAAAATCTCTGTAGCAAATCTGCCAACATAACTCATGACTGGAGCAGATCACTGAGTAATTTGTATGTCATTATCCTAAGCCTAGTGAATTAGGTGCCCAGGTGTCCAGGAGTGCTTATGTGGTTGTTAGGCCCTGGTAAACATTTATTGCAGTGATGCAACTTGTGTGATATGTGAAAGTTTAGTTTCTACTCTCACTGTTTACCATAGGGGAAAAAAAAAAAAAAAAGAAAAAAAAACCAACACAAAAAGTATGGGTTTTTCCTGATAATTTTGTGTTGTCATGTTATTTAATTGGAAAAGGGTGTATTTTCAAATTTTGCCCGTTAAAAATCAAAGCCAGCATTTTATAGAATGTGCCACGTTTTTTAGCATAACGCATACACAAAGATGCATCCTGAGCTTCACTATCCCCATCCAAGTCCCAGGAAAAAAAAATGCTGACCTTGTTATATTTACTGGGTGGGTGCAGAATTGTTCCATCACTACCCCGAGGGTTGAACGATGGAGCTTGTCAAAGTGAGGCCTTATCTAATGAATCATCTTATCGCAGGTGCACACCACACATATTAAAGGAGGATTGTATGAACAATGTGCCCTCTACAATAACCTTTCAATGTCTACTTTAACCCTTGTTTCAATCCCTTTTCATCAAAGGATCATTTTATGCAGCCAGCTTTAAATGGAGGCTCTCAAAAGCCTATTAAGATTTCTGGAGGGATGGGGTATTGGTTTGGAAGAGAAGTTGGTTATAATACCTATAACTCATACTCAGATCAGCTCCAACCTACAAACCTGCTTGTTTCTATCTGTGCTCCAGAAATGGTTCACAATCACCACTCACATGAGACACTTGGCACCAAAACTGTTCATTGTAAGAGCTGAAGATAAAAACCCAGACTAGTTATTCAGTAGCTTTTCCTTTATACATTCTCCCCAGGAAACATAAATAGACATTCATTGCATGTTTAAAAAAGAAACTTCCTACTGCCACTGTATCACCAAATGAAGCTACAGATTCCATCAGACTGAGTCTTGTTTCTTCCACATATAATGTGAAGTCCAATAATTCCACAAGTTGCAGAGAGAGGAAGAATCTTCCACTATTTTGGGGTGAAACTACAGAGTCGGACTGACTAGCTCCTTTAAATAAGGGTTGTCTTTTTATTACTTATTTTTACAGACATTTCTTGATTTATAATCAGTACTGCAGACCTCACTGCAATATGAATAAGTAGGTAAAGTAACACTGATTTTTATAATATTCAGCATAAAACTGTATTGCTTATGGCATTCTTCTGAAATTATCTGTCTGCAAAAAAGGACATATTCGGTATATTTAAATTACATTCCATAAATTAAATTACATTCTTTGCAAATTAAATAAAATTATTGAAACTAATACTTTGTTTCTTCAAAATTGAGAACGTAGGTGAATGGTAACTTGGGATGCCTCAATTTGTGAATGATCTTTTTGGGCCTCTTTAAGGAGCTGTATTTCCATGATATGTTAAGAATCTGCTTTTTGAACATTGCTTTCTTGAAAGAATTGCAAGTGAGACACCCGAAATTCCTTCCTGCAACTGTAAGGCTGGGTGACTTATCAGACTGTTTGTATGTGCAGTCTTTGTAACTATATGCTGCTCCCTTTATAGAAAGTCAGAGCTTATAAATGTCCATCTGTCTGCCTAAATATATAGTGATCAGTAAACCCAGGAGACAGGAAGCTGTAAGTCAAATCAAAGATTCTATGGCAGATTTAGGGAAATGATCTTTTAAATGACATATGCCATGGCCTTAATACCCAACAGCCTAAGAGTTCTTACGTTCCCAATAAAAAAATATGTATATATTTAACAAATATTTATGCTGTGTACTTTTTAATATTTTTATTCTTGTTTGCACAGCGATTATATGATTTGTTTATCCTTTGGATGGCAATATGAACTGTAATACCAGAGCTCCCAAAGACCACTGTAAAAGAAGATCTAATCCATTGGAATAATATGTCTAGATCACCTGATTAATTTGATATAGTACAGATAGAAGATTCTAAATCAAATGTTCATTTTCAGAGGCGTATTATGAAGAGCTATTGGCCCATGTAACACTGCTTATATTCTGTTTGCCCTCAGCACTTTCCAGAAAGCTTTTGCAGGACTGGACTTTTATATATTAAGCATAAAGGCAGGGGTAGCAGAAATGCTAGAATCTACCTTGTCAGTTGATACATTCTGATTTCAAAGTGAAGCTGTCCACCCTTCAGCTTCAGCCTGCCCTTATAGTAGGATCACAGTAGTTCCATGTCTGCACTTGAATTCTTTATAAGAACCAGAAACCCCTCTATTTTTATCTGCAAATCAATGGAAATATTAAGGGGCTTGAGTGTGTTTCCTGTGTCTGTTAAGTACATTATATGTTTATTTTAGCTGGGTTTTTTTTAGCTCCTTTGTAAAGAGATGGATTGATAAAAATATGGAAACATGGCTGATGCTTCTGGATTCTATAAATGCTACCTGCAAGCAAGTTTTCTGCTTGACTAAAACATAAAACTAAATTGTCTATCAATTGCATTCATGTAAATCTTTTGACATCAGCAGAATCAAATACATTTAACCAAGGCTGCTGAGTAAGATCGATTTCATTTTTAGAAAGATGTGAGCTGTTTAATTGGGGAAAAAAAAAAAATCCTAATTCATCAACAGTTATGAAATACCATTTTTACCTTAAGGAGTCAAAAAGTAGTATGACAAGAGCTGTTGATGTTCTGAATTGTTTTGTGCTTAAAGAGAGCAATATATCGCTCTCTTTCCTGATAGGTTACTAAGAAGAGTTTAAGTACGGTGTAATTGCACAGTGCATATTTCAGTTGAACAGGAAATCTAACAGAGATAGCATCCAGAGAGTCCAAGCATGCCCTTGGAGGAACTTGGCCTTCGTTGTGCCCATGGCTTGCTCTTTAGGTACAAAAACCTTCTGTATATGAAAAACCTTGACCAGTTCTACCCCAGCAATTAACAAAAATAACTAATTTTTGAGAGTTGTAGTCTACAAGTAGCTTAGAAAACTAAATGGAGAGAGAGGCATTGTTGATCCAATTAGATAATAGGAGTACTTTGGTTCTCATTATTCTGATGAGAGGGTACACGTTTGCTCTTTGAGCTTCTTGATGGTAAATGGTACTAATGAGGCCTGATGGATTCCCTGCTCCTAACAAGCCTCTCAGCAGAGCGAGTGATTACAATGGAGATAGATTTGATGGGATGCTCTCCCTTTTGTAGTGTCTCAGCTGCTGACACTCTGCGACATAATCAGGTCACAGAGCCGGTCACAGCCATCAGCAAAAGCCATAGCTCTATCCCTCATTATTAAAGTGCATTATTCAGTTCCAGGCCCTCACAATACTGCCAAGGGCCTTTTCTTCTTCTTTTTTTTTGTTAAGCATCAGTTCTCAAACACAAGGGTTAATAAAATCATCAGCTAAAGAACTAGTAAATTAAAGAAATGGAAATAAAGTGCCTCCCTTTCAAATCCTTTGAAGGATCACAATTAAATAACTAGGGAATTTCTCATCACCCTTACTCTGCAATACAATGTAATATGTCATGTGCAATAAAAACAAGGAATAGGATTTTTAAAAATACCATTGTCCTTATTGTGGACTGGCTTGGAAAGCACTGAAGTATCTCTCATTCAAAAGGGAAATTCTGCCTTGCCAACTATTATATATGTACATGTAGACAGTATTATTTTCACAGTTTTATGGGGGTGTTTTTTGTTGTTTTTTTCTTTTCTTTTCTTTTCTTTTTCTCGACGTGGTAAGAATTACTTGCAAACTGAATTTGTAGTCCTAAGCATAGCAGCTGTCTTTTCTTAGTTAAAGTGGTTGAGGACACAGTCTGGACACATATGATAGGCCATGGTGCTAGGACCAACCGATTCCCACAGATGAGACCATTGCCTTCTTTTTGATAATGAGCTAATTTCAAAATGGTTCAAAATGATTTTAGTTTTTTCTTTCTATTCTGAAGATGCTGAGTTGAGACTCACTACCAGTGGAAAATACACTGTTAAAATCTGAGTGTTTTAATCCATTTTAGTTAAACTGATGAGAAAAGAACAGCAGAGTCTGAATTTTTTTTGTTTGTTTGTTTCAGTTTAATTTCAGCTGGTTAGGAGCAGGTTTCAGCTACATCAAATTAAGATATTCTGATACTGAGATGTACAGCTTTACAAGGATTTACACTGTTCATTTTGAATCACTTTGAAGTACATATTCTGTGGCAGTAGTGTATTCCTTTTTGTAGAGGTATATATATTGCTACTTTTACCTTGCTCTATTCACCACGTTTTTGTTTGTTTGTTTTTTAATCTGTGTTCTGCTGGCACAATAGGCTACGACAAGGAAAGTACATGAGTACATGCATATAAAAAGCCACTTCTAAAACTTCCAGTGTTCTTAAGCCACAGCTGCAAGAATCTCTTGAAGCTGCAGGTTAATACAAAGATCTGTGCGAAATAGTATTACTACAAAATTAGTAATTTCTCCAAGAAGATATTTTACAGACTGGTGTGTGACCTAAACTTTGTTTTTCCCTAACCACACAATCAGCAGCTGTCATTGGGAATGCAAAGTGAGCCTCCTTCTAGGACTTAAATGCAGGATAATGATTGTTACTTCTGTGTTTTGGGGTTTTTTTTGTTTGTTTGTTTTCTTTTATTTTAACTATCACAGAATTTCTAAGGGGCCAAAGACATGTAATGAGTGTCAGTCCTTGAAGTCCTTGTGAATATGTGTAATTCACATTGTTCTTCAGGTGTGCTATGTTCATCAGCCTTTCCTCTCAACAATCCTTAGCATTACTACATCTGGTTCAGCTTTGCAACTCTAATACATGTTAAGCACTAATATTTTAGCTCTCACAACATCTAACGGTACTTAGAAAAAACTAAACAATAATTGTTTAAATGGTGGCTACTAACAATGTCTTCCCAAAGTGAAGATTGACAGAAATCTGAATAGGTGGTATCAGATTGGTATATACTAAGGAAATTAAATGAGAAGCCTGAGATAGTAAAACAGACATGTTTTGAAGGAATGATTAGAAAGGGTTATTGTAACACTCAGATAACAGTAAGATTTAAGAACATTCCTTGGGAAAGTCTTTGCCAGGAGAATCTGTTTTGACAGGCCTTCATATTAGTATATTAAATTACTTCTGGGTGGAGCCTTACTCTCTATTTTTACCCTCAAAGTTTCGGTGGGCTGAATATATGCAGCTTGGCTGCTCACAGGAACAAAAGGGCACACTATAAGAAAAGGTCAGTTGTAAGAAAAGATTTGTTTTTCTGTTGGTTTCCCCTCCGTACAGCTAAACATCAAGGAGTCTGTTTGTTTAATTACCTCCCATGTGAATTTGAATCAAAAGACAAATAATTTTCTTAACACTTCTGCTGACTGTGTCTTAATTTCACTGTAGAGACTGTCTTACCTCAATTGCAGCTATAGTGACATAAATGTAAAAATGTATGGACCAAAGTGTCAGGTGATGCAGACTGGTAGTTTCACTCAAATAGGAAGGTAGAGAGAGCAGGTTTATTTAAGCCATAACAAAAGAGGGCTTGCCTGTTTTGTATATTTTGGACAATGATCACTGGTAAGTTTTAGATATCCATATTCTTAAAAACAGTTGTGGAATTTAGAACAGCTACCATCTGCAATGTGAAAAAGCGATATTCATTTCTTAAATTCACAGAAGGAAGTTCCATAACACCATGGTGCCACCAAATTTAATGGAGAAAAACTTGCCTTCTCTTTGGAAATTAAAAAATAAAAATAATTAAAAAAAAATCCAGCATTAAAAAAAATCCAAAATCCAATATTACAATATTACAAGCTTGAAAACTGCTTGGACAAAGAAGCCAGATTTAATGTAGAAGCAACACAGCTTTCTTCCAAAACTACTAGAAAGTGGGTGTGAGAATGGAACGGTTCAGACTAGCTGTTGACCTGAAGTCAAAACTCTTGAAGTAGAGGAGATTCCAGTTTAAAAAAAAACAAAAAAAAACAGCATCAAGACAAGAGCCAGTATGTTGTGAATAGGAACTGCAAGGGCAACACAATTATTTAATAATAAGGTAGAATTACCTTACTGCAAAATACTTACTCGAACGGTACTGGTTCACAGCTGAAGTCTCCAATTAGATTTCCCAAGAAAAGGTTAATTGTGTACTGAAATTCCTATGAGTTTGAAAATTATCAGCATCTATCCAGAAAGGCTTCTGAAATTTCTCTCATTTAGATTGCATCAAATCTTACTTCACACTTCAGATCTGTAGCCTCTTGCCTGGATCTCTGTCAAAGTTCTGGATCTCTGACAATTTTTTCAGAGATATCTAAGTCTTATTTTCAAAGCCAACTTATATATCTCAAAGAGCCTAAGTTTCCCTCAATCAGAGAGCACTGCAAGCAATCTCCAGTACATTTATGTATCACAAGCAGTGCCATTTTAGCACAGATCCCAGAAGCCAAAAGCCTTAGTAGTATGGTATTCAGGCTGGACTAATTAATCCTCCTTCTCAACAAGGTGACATAGAATCTAGCTCATCAGCCATTAGCTCTAGGATCTGGTAGCATGCTGTATTACATGTTGTAAAGACACTTTGTAGAGAGCCTTAAAAGCCTGAAGTGTTTAGGTACTTTTGAAAACGTTATTCACTCATCTAAATTAAATCTTTCCAGTGAGAAATACTGTCGTTTTGTCAGTCTTCTTAATTACTCTTGCATGGAGGAGGAAGCCAAAGTTACTATTCTTTCTTCTTTCCTTCCATTTTCATGAAAGCTGACCAGTAAATGAAGATGCACCTACTACTCCTGTAATCTGCCCAGCATCATGAGGGGGCTATAAGCATGGAGAATTTTCATTGTTATCTCCAGTGACACACATCACAGTCAATGAAATCTCTGCTCTGTGGAAGTTCTTACACTGCTCTTCTTATCACTGCATCTTATCACCTTTCAGTAATGTATTAAGAACATGACTGCTGACTGTCACAAATCAGTCTTCTCCTTCCAACAAGAACTTTGTAGTATAGGGCTGTGTGTCTGATAAGAGCATTTGGTTTTGTCTCATCTTGTTAAGATTTTGTTTTCTTTCCCTTTTCAGTTAAGGTTTTGTTTTCATCTAGTTTTTAAAAATCCTTTTGAAGATTCATATTGCTGGTATTTGCATTAGAGAAATCAATAACAGAAACATACTCAGCTTTTGCAGCAGAACGTGGTGAAACCAGTGGTGGTAAACGGATGAACAGTGCTTTATTACTGTTGGAATTTATTCCAAGCCCTTGGCCATTCTCTGAAAACAATTTTTGCTGTACACTGAGAAGTTTTGACCATTATTATTCCAGAAGACTGAGTTCAGCAGTTAAGACCTCTGTCCAAGAGCATTAAGTGACTATTTAGATTCCTGAAAATCTGACCACAGAGGAACTTGAATGTAAATGGAATAGATAGAGCTGATGCGTGGAGATGATGGCAAGAAATGTCCTTTCTATATTACTGATGTTTCCCAGGCAGTGAAAGTTTCCTGCTCAGGGATATCATTGCATGCCTTCAGGAGTTGACAAATTTGAGAATAATTTGAGGATACATCATCATACAACTAGAAGTGATAGAAGCTCTGCTACATGAGAAATTAACATAAGAATGGCATCCAAGACTGTTAATTTTGTCATTTCTCCTTTGGTCTGTTCAAAGGTTCTTACAAGAGTGTGCTTTGTGAGTTTCAGTTAAGAAAGGCCGTAGAAGATCACTATGTGTTAAGTGGAAGTAATTGTACAATGTTACATATTCAGGGTCCTTAACTGACTGGAAGAGTGCTGTTGCTATTTCAGGAAGGTTTGGAATTTTTTAGATGTCACAAGTTGCGATGCACAAAAGAAGGCAATTGGACTGTCTTGTAGGGATGTAGTCTTGACATCTGATTTGGAATCATAGAATCATGGAATGGCCTGGGTTGAAAAGGACCACACTGCTCATCCAGTTCCAACCCCCTGGTATGTGCAGGTCACCAACCAGCAGCCCAGGCTGCCCAGAGCCACATCCAGCCTGGCCTTGAATACCTGCAGGGATGGGGCATCCACAGCCTCCTTGGGCAACCTGTTCCAGTGCCTCACCACCCTCTGGGTGAAAAACTTCCTCCCAATATCCAACCTAAACCTCCTTTGTGTCAGTTTAAAAACATTTCCTCTTGTCCTATCACTATCCACCCTTGTAACAGCTGTTCCCCCTCCTGTTTCTAAGCTCCCTTCAAGTATGGAAGGCCACAATGAGGTCTCCCTGCAGCCTTGTCTTCTCCAAGCTAAACAAGCCCAGTTCCCTCAGCCTTTCCTCACAGGAGAGCTGCTCCAGCCCTCTGACCATCTCAGTGCCCTCCTCTGGACCCGCTCCCAGAGCTCCACGTCCTTGCTGTGCTGGGGGCCCCAGGCCTGGACGCAGTGCTGCAGATGGGGCCTCACAAGAGCTGAGCACAGGGAGGGGGACAATCACCTCTCTCTCCCCAGGACCCCGAAATCCTTCTCCGCAGGGCTGCTCTCAAGGAGATCTTCTCCCAGTCTGTGTAAATACCTGCGATTGCCCCGACCCAATGCAGCACCCTGCACTTGGCCTTATTGAACCTCATTAGGTTCTCATGAGCCCACTTCTCCAGCCTGTCCAGACCCCTCTGGATGGCTTCCCTTCCTTCCAATACATCGACTGCACCACTCAGCTTGGTGTCATCTGCAAACTTGCTGAGGGTGCACTCGATGTCATCGTCTGTGTCACTGATGAAGATGCTGAAGAGCACCAGTCCCAATACTGACCCCTGAGGGACACTGCTTGTAACCAGCCTCAGAATCATTAATCACAACCCTTTGTCTGTGACCCCAATTCCTAATCCACTAAATAGTCCATCCTTCGATGAAGGTTTTATAGATACCAATGAGGAGATAAAATCTGGGGATCCTATGATTGCAGAGCAGTCCGCATTTGTTTTGAAATCTGAAAAGGCGAGGAGTCCAGATATATTAGCAATATCTTCCGAAGAATTTCAACAAGAATGAAATTTTCTTCTCTAAACAGTCTTCGTAAACAGAGGAGAAACAAAAGTTTCAGGAGTGTTTGATTGACTCATTTGACTCATTTGACTGCAAGCCAACAACTGAGTTGTACTTGTGTAGTGTTTGTAGTGATAGAACCAACCTGATGCATACCCATATGCTTCCAAGTAGTCCATTAAACAGGAATTGTTCTGGAATAGAAATAGCTCAGACTTCTGGTTTGACTCTGGAATATTGCTGTGTGATGTTTTTTCATACATGTTGCATCTGTGAATAGCGGCAGGGAAATTTCAAGCAGAAAAAAGATTACAGTCCTAAAACCATGAATGGACATTTAGTCTGTCTTTCTAAACGTGTATATGAGTTTGTCATTTTTTTTTTTTTTCAGAGACTGACATGTTAGGCTTCAGCACGTATTTATGTAAATGGCCCAGATATCAAAAAGAAAAAAGGACTTTGAAATACCTATGCTGATGTTATTGAATGTATACGATTTTTAAAGTATCTTTTTCACTTAAACTTCCTTCTTCACACATTAATTAAATATTATCTCTAGGATAAGTATCTCTCATAGAAGATAAATGTATTATTGTCACATCATAATGGAAAAAAATGACAGAATCTTTTTCCTTAAGCGCAGAAAAAGAACTTATTAATATAAAGAAAACACTCATACCCCTCAAGCAATTCTGTCTCAGCTTCAGAGGGAACCTTTCCTAGTCTACTCTCATGTCTATCTTTGTGCTAGAGATTCAAGAAAGCAATACATATATCCTTCCAGTTTAAAAATCAATCCACTTTTCAGGAGGTAATTTAATATCAAAACATGATGTACCCAGTATCTAAATATACATTCATTTTAATGTTTGACGCATCAAATACTCTGACATAGCAAGCTTTCAAAATAAATGGTTTGTTTTAGAGGTTGGATATGTCATATTAGCATCCACCCAGCAGATAAGAGAAAGAGAAATAGATCAGAGTGATCAGGACATCAGGGAGACAGTTTAGAGAGAGATGAGAGAGTCCAGGTACATCTTGTAATGTTAAAAAAAAAAAAAAGAAAACCTAGCTAGCGAGAAAGAAAATGTATAAATAGGTCACTGCAGCCCCACTGAAAAAAAGTTTAATTTTAACTTTTTAGACATCATCTCCACTCCCTTCGTTGCAGCCTGCACATTAAGTTGAGACATGACTTTCTTGATAGCATAGACAGACAGAGGGCCTCAAAGTAAAGATTATATGAGACTCATGCAGCACTCTAGCTCTAAGGTAGAATCAGCATCATTTGGCATGCTAAACTTGCAGTCTCCTGTTTTTTCTCAGTTCTTTTTATTAACTGTAGTTTGTTGTCGCCTGTCCTAGTTTGGTTCTTTCAGTTCCTTGCCTAAGTGGAAGCATACAGCCATGTGGAAAAAAGAACATTGTTGAACAAATATCTGATGACAATGTCAATGAAAGACCCCAGAAATCCTGGCATATCCAGTTTCCTCATTCCTGTTCTACCTCCTGTATCTCTACTACTTCTGCTTCTTGTCAGCAGCTCTTTGCCTCGCACTTTATCTGGGATTCAGTTAGTTAATTGTAACTCCTCAGAGGTATTGTAGATGTTATACAACATTCCTTCAGGACATCTGTAGCCAATTCAGACTGATATTCTTCCCTTTAAGTCTTATCCTAACTAAATTCTTAAGAATTTCATATAGAGTAGATGCCTTACTTTTCTTCAGCTGAATTGTTTCCCAATTACATGTACGTATGCATGCTTGTCCATATACTAATATACAGCTTAGCATACATGAACATCATCAACATCATCTGGTTTTGTGAAGCCCCAAAACATCACTGCAAGCAAATGAAAGACAGGTTCTGGAAGGACTTCTAAATCTCAGAGGCAATTTGAAAAAGGTTCTGAAATCCCTGGAGCTTACTTGAACCTTCATGTCTTCAGGGAAGGATACAGGTACCCCAAATTACTAACGATTACAGTTTTTTTAATTACCTCATTTAGCCATGCTTGAATTCCCCCAAACCTCTAGAATCTTTTTAACCTTTACCCTGGACACAAGTGAAAATAAACCAAGCCTTCTCACCTTAGCATGAGTGATGCCATGCTGCTCACTTTTGCTTCAAATCTGTCTCTAGAGTAATGTTAGAAATATATAATCATGACTGTACACTCTGTATTGATTGTATACAGTCTATTAATTGAGAAATGAAACTAGGCTTGTATTTTTCTAACTGTTTAATTCTCACCAAGAGCTGAATAGTAGTGAATGATTGCAAAATCAAAGTTAGGGTATTCTGTGCCTTAACACCCTACCCCTTCACTTCTAGGTAGTACCTCATGGCCTAGTATTAGCAAGCCCTGTGCAGGAAGACAGAGTGACATATTTAAAAGGTCAAGAAAATTATTTTGAAAGATACTCCTTTAGTTAAAGCAGAAAGTTTAGGAATCTCTGGGCACAGAAGGTAGATAAATCATAATGTTCCCACCTTTGAATGAGAACACTTAAACGTCATTGGAAAAGAATGACGCATTCTCCTCTGACACATTAGAGAATTTTTGCTACAGTGACCAAAACATTGTCCTGCACAATATCCTGGTCAACAAATTGGAGAAAAATGGATTTGATGGATGGAACACTCAGGTCAGATGGAACACCTGATATGGATAAAGAACTGGTTTGATGGTCACACTCAGAGTTGCAGTCAACAGCTCTGTGTCCAAGTGGAGACCAGTGACAAGTGGCATTCCTCAGGGATCTGTGTTGGGACTGGTGGTATTTAACATCTTTGTAGGCAACATGGACAATAGAATTGAGTGCACTCTCAGAAAATTTGCAGACACCAAGCTGAGTAGTGTAATTGACTAGAGGGAAGGGATGCCATCCAGAGGGACCTGGACAGGTTTGAGAGGTGGGCCCATGCCAACCTCATGAAGTTCAACGAGGCAAAGTGCAAGGTCCTGAGCATGGGTCACAGCAATCCCAAGCACAAATACAGGGTGGGCAGAAAATGGCTTGAGAACAGAGCAGGGGAAAAGAATTTGAGGATGTCAGTTGATGAACATCTCAATATGAGCCAGCAAGGTTCTGGATGCTCCTTCCCTGGAGGCATTCAAGACTAGGCTGGATGGGTTTTTGAGCAACTAGATGTGGGAGGTATCTCTGCATATAGCAGGGGGGCTGGAACTAGGTGGTCCTTAAAGATCCCTTCCAACACAGACCATTCAATGATTCTGTGATTCTATAAAAACAAAAAACAGCCTGCAATATTTAATGACTACTTAGAAAGTTTGAAAATTTGGGTTTTAGTTTTCTTCAAAAAAATGAAAAGAGTTTCCAGCGAGACTTTGTGCCACTGATCACAACCCTCTGGGCTCTACTAGACAGTTCTCAATCCACCAAACTGTCTGCTTGTCTGTTCCTCAATTCCTAAGCTTACCTAGGTGGATGCTATGGGAGACTGAGTAAAAAGCTTTACTGAAGTCAAGGTATGCAACATCCACTGCTCTTCCCTCGAGTACCCAGCCAGTAGGAAGGCTGGAAGGCTACCAGATTGGTCAAGCATAATTTCTCCTTGGTGAATCCTCACTAATACTAATGATTTTGTGTTTTCCACTTAGTTGGAGATGACATCCAGAAAAATCTGTTCAATCACCTTACCAGGGGTGAAGGTGAGGCTGACTGACCTTTAGTTTCCCAGTTCCTCCATCTTGCCCTGTTTGAAGACTGGAGTGACAATGGCTTTTCTACAGTCCTCAGGCACCCCTCCTAATCTCCATGATCTTTCAAGGATGATAGAGAGTGGCTTGCCAATCACTTCTGATAGCTCCCTCAGCACTTGTGGGTGCATCCCGTCATAGCCCATGGATTTATGTGCAAGTTTACCTCAGTGGTCTCTGATCAGATCCTTCTCAAATTTTGACTGGTCACCAGCTGGATTTAATTCCATTCACCACCACTCTCTGGGCCCAACTATCCAGCCAGTTTTTTACTCAGCAAAGAGTGTACTTGTCCAAGACACAGGCTGCCAGCTTCTCCAGGAGAATACTGGGGGAAACCATATCAAAGGCTTTGCTGAAGTCTAGTAGACTATGTCAGCAGCCTTTCCCTCATCCACCAGGCTGGTCACCTGGTCATAGAAGGAGATTAGGTTGGTCAAGCAGGACCTGCCTTTCAAGAACCCATGCAGGCTGGACCCACAGTTGCCCCACCTGTGCTGTGTGATCTCACTCAAGGTGATCACTTCCATAATCTTCCCTGGCATGGAGTTCAGACTGACAAGCCTGTAGTTTGTTGGAGCCTCCTTACAACCTTTCTTATAGATGAGCATCCCATCAGCAAGTCTCCAGTCACCTGGACATCTCAGGTCGACCAGAACCACTGATAAACAGTGGAAAGTGGCCTGGCAATCACATTCTTCAGGTCCTTCAGCACCTGGGTGGATCCTGTCTGGCCCCATGGACTTGTAACAGTCCAGGTGGAACAGTAGGTCTCTAGTGCTTTCATATGAATCATGGGGGGTTTATTCTGCTCCCTATCTCAGACTTCCAGGTCATGGGGTAGAGTAGCCCAGGGATAACTGGTCTGACTGCTAAAGACAAATGTAGAAAAGGCATTGAGAACCTCAACCTTTTCCTAATCCTCCTTTGAGTTTTTCCATGAGCTGCTTACTTATCCATGTGGGTGGGTCTCCTGCAACTTTTATCTGATTTCTTACTCTTAGGGATGTGCCAAACTTCACCTTGGAGGAAGTGGTGCCTGAACATCAACCAACTCTCTTTAGGTCGCCTTACCTTCCAATGCTCTAACCCATGGGATATGGGATATGGGACCCAAGCGGGTCTTTGAAGAGGACAAAGGACTCTCCTGAAGTCCAGGAAAGTCTTAAGCTCCACATGGTGGTCACTGGAGTCTTTACTCAGATCCCAGTAGCACCTGATGATGGTCACACAGAACTTACCCTGTTTGGAGTATTTTTCAATTTTTGTGAAAACTGCAACTTACCCTGTGTTTTGCTTGTTCACTTGTTTGTGTTTCCTGTATAAATAGAGAATTAGCATCCCAGAGATGAAAGGTAATGATGTCTGCTTTACTTATTTAATGTGTACTCAACTTGAACTAAATAATGGATAGAAATGTGAAAGGAGGGCCTTTCTATTCAGTAGCTTTTCTTGCAAGTAGGATTAAGTATCTAATCTGTGGCAAGTTATTATTTAGAAACCAGCTGGGAATAAATGAACTTTTCATCTCTGAGATTCTTCAGGTTTAAAAGAAGACTTTAAGCCTGCAGTAGTCAAGATGAAATCTCTCCCTTTGATAAATTACTTAATACATTTCTCTGGGCATATACCCTATAATTTTTGTTAGGGTGTACTAAATCCTAAGACCACAGGCCAGTTTAAAAGAATTTCCAGCAGCTCCAACCAGCGTAAGAACTTCTGTCCTAAAAATCTGTATTCAAATAGTTTAAGTTACACATTTTAGTTAAACTGAACAAACATGTTTTGAAGCTCGACCATCATAATTATTTCTCACTCCTCTCTCCCAACTGCTGTTGTGTTTCCCTTCCTTAAATCTGCCCTCCCAGAGTCACAGCCAGCATCACTCATGGCTCAGCTCTGGCAACAGCGGATCCCTTCTGGAGCTGCTGGGGCTGGCTCTGATCTGACATGGGGCAGCTGCAGGGCTCTGTTCACAAGGGCCCAACACTTCAGACCTGCTAGAAAAACCTTGCCACAAAATCCCAAAGCAGTGGTGTCCTTTGTAATCCACTAAACAAAAACAGAGAATCATACAGCCTTTTAGTCAAGGCTAGACTCAATTGCATTTGAAAACCATCTGCAGTGAATGTATGGAGTGCAAGATAATGTTCTTATTATCGTATTCCTTTAATAGCAACTTAGAGACAGAAGTTGCTGTTTCCACTTTGCACTTCTCCAGCCTATCTTCTGTAAGGGAGCTGTTGCTTCTTGCCAATTAACTCACTCTAATTGGCTCCTGTTTCTTCTCTATGTCCCTTTGGCTTTGACTGTGGCACAGCACAGCTTATTCTTAAACACCTTTTCTTTTTTTTTCCTCCAAATTTCCTATCAAAATCACACCCTTTGGAAAGAAAGATATGTGATAAAGAGTCTCAATACTTGTGCTATCTTTTTTATCTTTTGTGGTTTACAATAGAACCTGAATCATCATAAGAATGCACCATAAGTCTGTATTTTAGGTGACGAACATCTGTAAAAGAAGGGGGGCGAAGGAGTCAACAATTTTCTACCTGACTCTGTGTCTTAAAAATAAAAGTAAAAAAAAAAAATCATGATTGTCAATGGGTAAAGCTGCAAATTGATCACCTCTAAAAAAAGGGGTGCAACTTTTCTAGGTATAAACTCATTAACATAATTATAATGAGTTATGTTCTTTGTTGTGAGAAAGGAGAAATTGTGTGGTCTCACCCTAAAGAACATTAAAAAAACATTACTGACAGGAAATTGAAAAAGTAATATATGTCTGAATGAATATGACAACTTTTTTCTGATAGAGCAGATAGATAAATGTCACATACAAGTTTCAAAATACATTTAATTTTGCCACCACAATGGATATTCTCTTCATAAAATATATATGAATCAGGTTTGAATCATAAAACTTGACTGTGATAAACAAATGCATATTTGATAACCTTTTTTTTGAGAGAGAGAGAGAGAGAGAGAGAAAGAGAGCCTTATTTCTTTTTTGAGGTTATTTGTTGTTTACACATCTTTACATTTTCATTTCTGAACAACGCAATGTGGGTGACACATTTTATGCACATTGAGCCTGAATGAACTTTCATTGTAATCTAAGACATGGGTTACTTTTCTGTTCTGGGAGGAACCGAGAAAGGAGAGACAGGTAGATGCACGGACTCTTAACTATCTTTGTCAGACATCACTGAGTTTTCTGAGCATTGTTCAGGAGTGGGTGGTGGTGGATAAGAAATGCATGTAAGTATTTTCAGAGCGCTAGGCTAGAGGAAGGGTCAGGGTAAACAGTGCACTGCTTTTTTTTATTTTCTTCCACTAAGCAGCAACTCTCAAACTAGAGGCCAGGTTGTCCACGTCCCAAGAGATTAAAAAGCAGACTTCCTGTTAAAAGCTGCAGAGTAAATGGAAGTTTTAGGTTTTCACAAATGCATGGAGCTGTGGGGAAGCAGGTAACAAGGGGAGTGTCCTCTTGTTTTGCATTTTCCAGACTCAGATTCACCAGGGAAGCAAAACTATCTTCTGCACCGTTGGAGCATACAGTATAGTACACATCCTGACAACATGAAGACTTCCTCATCCTTTTCAAAGTAGGGACTACCTTACTTTCTACACTACTTAAAGTATCTAGGCTTCTAGTTGTTAGTTCAGGCTGTCAGTGGATGCAGTGGCTATAGAGAAGAAACTCTATTATAATCTAGAAGCATCCCTAAGGATTCTAGTATTGCATATAAAACTATGCTAAAGAGGAAAGTAGAATTATATTTTATTACCTCTTTTATCAATCTTTTAGTATAAACTCCTGCAGCATCATGAGCAGAACTGGATGAGTTTTGCTGGGGGGGTTTGGTCATTGCCAAATGCTTATGGAAAAATGGCATTTAATCTAAATATGAAGTGTATCATTTCTCTCCAAAAAAATTTAAACTACATTGTCTGGATCAGATTTAAGTGTCTCAGTTTTACATGTTCAATTTGAACAGTTTTTTTCAGATTTTTACTTCATTTTAGGTTTAGCTTTAATTCCATTTTGAAGTGAAAACAAAAATGAAATCACAATTTCCAAATTTATTTACAGAAAAACTAATGAGTTATCCACTTGGTTTGAGGTTGCTTCAGTGAGCAGAATGGGTTCTATATGAAGAGGGAAAAAGAGAAATAATCCCTACATTTTTCTACAATTAATTGAAAACAAGTCCTGAGAAAACCAGTCAAAAACAGACCTTAGTTGTGCGAGGTACGAGTTAACCAAAGACTGTTCATAATTTTAAAAGGACAGGCTGCAGCTAGATCTAAACATCAACCTGTGCAATGTTCAAGTCCCAGGAGCCGTTACATTCAGGTCAGTAAATTCACTTCAGATTTTTATTAGTCAAAGCCAAATCAGAGAGAGGCCTGATAATATTATACAAGCATAACTCTCCAGACTAAAATGGACTCTGAAGACAATTTGCATGATTTTCAATGGATGAGAATCCATGAGATGAAGTTTTCCTAAAATATATTACCCTGGCAATTGGCAGCAGAACCCCCAGCAGATTGCTAAGTGCAGCGTAACCAGGGGGCCTTTGAGTGAAACTCAGCAGCTCTTGTAAATGACCATGGGATTCCAGTTATTCAGTCCGCTCTTGACTACACACTGATATGATCCAAGACAGTTTTCTATCCAGTACTAATTGGGAACTGAAAAAAGCATGGCTATTGTGTATGTTAAGACCAAATATGCTTACATACTAATGACTTCCCCTGAGTGAAGAAGGGGAAAAAAAGAACTCGTGGTGATCTAGAAGACTCTGTCAGTAGAACCACAAACAATTAATATTTTTGTAGGCCTTAGTACATTAGATGTCACTATTTTGGCATATTTTGGTACCTTGGCAATTAATAAAATTTCGATTCTGTCTAGCCTCTTCCTCAAAACTTACTGGCACTATTCCAGTATCTTTAAGCATTCAAAAGGATCAAAGAGCCTTTTAAGTGTATTTTACTATGTCTTGCTCTGTGCAGGAAGAAACCGTCTTGATATGGTCTCAAGAGCAGTTAATATATTCAGTTCTGTCTTAGAAACGATCACAATTCCTTTACTTAGGAAACTGAAAATCTGCTATTACCCACAATTAAAATGTTCCATCTACAAATGATACTGTGGCATTTGCACTTCACTCATCCTGTGATCCTCATGGGTGTCTCCCAGTTTAGGATATTCTATGCAGCATGAGCATGTTATATAATACAGTTTCTTTGATTTTTTTATTTCCCTAACAGTGTCTTTACTGTTTATTGCCTACAGTACCACCATAATCATGACCAGAATACTGTACTTTCAGCAGCTGGTTTTTAAAAAGGAAGGACAAAAAAAGGTGGCTTGCCCCAAAAAATTTTCAATGCAATGTGAAACAAGTGGAAAATATATAGACAGAAAATAGATCTGGTAAACAACTGAGCTTTGCCCTTACCACTCCTTCTCTAGAATCAAGGCAAAGGAGCTCCTATCCTTTGGCCCTCTGTAGGTCACTGTCAAAAAGAAATCTTTGTAGGACTGATACAGAGACAGCACGGAAGGACAGCAATACACAAAGAGTCTGTGATTCGCCAGCTTCCACACAACTGTCCTCAAGCAGAAGGTACTTTGAACTCATACCAAACTACCTAAAGAGAAATTTCACATTGCCAGTCTGCATCAGGAGCATGTTCCTTCTGTACAGTAAGTGCTAGGGCCAGGGTTGCTTTTAAGAAGAAACCCACAGTTATCTAACCCTTATGTGATCTTAGAGACCAGCCCTGAATGAAACTGCCAGTTAAGTTGCATGTCTTCCTCACGTGTTTGTAAAAAGCAGTGTAAAAAGCTATGTTTAACTCAAATTTGGGAATAATTCAGTTAGATTTTACTGTCATTTTTTGAGTATTTGTTTAATTAGGCATAATATGAGCAAAAATTAAATTGATAGCCTTGAGGAGACTCAAATCCATGTATAACTACTGCAAACAAATGTAATTTGAACAATGGAAACAGGACAAAACTGAATCCTGGATATTCATCTCCACATTTAAGGACAGTTGCCTCTTGAGTTAAATGCCATTGCATCTGGAGTATGTGTTGTCCTGAGAGATGTTAGGACCAGTCATTCATGGCTGATATGACATGCTAAGTATCTGTATTACGCAACTCATTATAGCTGTGATTTGTATCAGAGTGGAAATCAAGCAGTTACAACGCGAGTAGAAAAACATCTTCTGTCTGTCATTTAGGGGCAATGGATTAATGTTGCATTTGATAATATGAGATACTTAAGCCATTGTGCTTTCAAGCAGTGAAGCATGCTCTCTCATTACTAACATTCAAGAAAAGAACCATGGGGTATTTTCAGTGAAAGAACCACCTCGGACATAAAAATATCTGTTGTATAGTGCCTTCATAACTGAAAGGTAGGCTTACAAAAAGTATTTCAGGTTCATAGCAGTACCGCCAGGGAGATAAACAGTATTTTTACAAACATGTATCAGATGATTGAATGGAAGACTGGAATTTGGGGAATTTCCAAAGGTGAAGTGATTGGCAAAGTGGCACACTGAACTAGCAGCCATACCAATTTTCACAAGGTAAGAAGGGCTAAGACTAGTTTATATTCGGTTGACAAATTTTAAAGAAAGCATTGTTGCTGAAATGAATAATTAACTATATTTCTGATGATAGTGTGACAAAGGGAAGTTGTATTTGTTCTTATGAAGGATTTTTTTCCCAGGGATTGACAACTAAAATATCCACCCAATAAATTGTATATGACCCCCCTAAATTTTCCTACCTTCTTTTAGAGAGTTTTTTTTTTTTTCCTTGTGTCAAACTTCCATGTAATCTTGCTGCATTACAACTAAATTCCACCTTGTAGGCTGGAATATTGGTTTTCATGGAGATGATTCACAGTTGCTGTGGGAAATTAATCCAAAATGGTTCATTCCATGGTGGTGGTTAGTGTAACAGTTCATTTCAGGACACTGAAAATCTGTTGCAGAAATGCACTGTAAAATTTAAAGTGTAATGCATTTGTCTGAGCAGATTGTTCACCTCAGCCTTGCCTTGAGCTTTTGTAGTCTATCACATTAAAAGTTACAACTCCGAATTAATAAGACCGACATCTGTCTCTTATGTTTAACAGACGTCCAGAACATAGAACAAAAATCCATACAAACAAGAGCTGCAGTAGGGCATGATTTTATATTTCAAACAACACCTTGTTGTGCAGGTTCAATGTTGAATATCAAAGACTAAAATGATGGGTTGACACACAATTGCTATGTCATCTAGAGTCATTGCATTTGGGCAACAAGATTGTGATTCATAACAGTATTTGGAGAAATATGATTATGGAACAAGAATGTAGAGTGTCTTTGCTACTGACTGTACTATCTGTTAGTCATCTTGTGGTAAACTTTGGTGAAATCTGAAATTATTGAATTAATAAGCATGACTGATTTCTCTTTAAGAGTTACAGATTAAAATATCTGATGATCTCTGGCAAATATTTTATACAGTGAATGTAATTTTATAGTGAGAAGATTAGAATAGACAGTTCAAGAATATATTGATGGACTACCAGATTTTTGGACTACCAGATCTTTCTTTGCCTCAGTCTTCACTGGCGGCCAGGATTCCAGTACTTCTCACGTCCCTGAACCCTGCATCCCTACACCTCTGGGTGGGGACTGGGGTGATAAATCCCCTCCCGCTGTGAGGACAGAGTAGGTCTGAGACAGTCTCATGAGACTGAATGTGTACAAGTCTATGGGGCTGGATGGTGTGCATCCCAGGGTTCTGAAGGAGCTGGCTGAGGTGGTTGCTGAGCTGCTCTCCATCATATTTGAAAAGTCGTGGCTGTCAGGTGAGGTCCCGGATGACTGGAGGAAGGGTCACGTCACTCCCATTTACAAGAAAGGGAGCAAGGAGGACCCAGGGAACTACAGGCCGGTGAGTCTCACCTCTGTGCCTGGGAAGATCATAGAACAGATCATCCTGGATGACATGCTTGATCACATGAGGAAAGGGCGTGTGATCCATGACAGCCAGCACGGCTTCACCAGAGGAAGGTCATGCTTGACCAATCTGGTGGCCTTTTATGATGGAATGACAGCATCGATGGACAAGGGAAAGGTGACCGATGTCATTTACCTGGACTTGAGCAAGGCCTTTGACATGGTCCCCCACCACATCCTTCTCTCCAAATTGTAGGGATGTGGATTTGATGGGTGGACCACTTGATGGATAAGAAACTGGTTGAAAGGCCGCAGACAGAGGGTGGTCATCAATGGCTCCATGTTCAGGTGGAGGCTGGTAATGAGCGGCATCCTCCAGGGGTCTGTCTTGGGACTGGTGCTCTGTAACATCTTTATCATTGACATCGATGATGGAATCGAGTGCACCCTCAGCAAGTTTGCTGACGACACCGAGCTGAGTGGTGCGGTCGACACGGTTGAAGGAGGGGACGCCATTCAGAGGGACCTCGAGAGGCTGGAAAGGTGGGCCCGGGTGAACCTGATGAGGTTCAACACTGCAAAGTGCAGAGTTTTGCACTTGGGCTGGAGGAATCCCAGGCATCCCTACAGACTGGAAGGAGCGGTCCTTGAGAGCAGCCCTGTGGAGAAGGACCTGGGGGTCTTGGTAGGCAAAAAACTTAACATGAGCCAGCAGTGTGCCCTTGGGGCTTGGAAGGCAAATGGTATCCTGGGCTCCATCAAAAGAGGGGTGGCCAGCAGGGACAGGGAGGTGATTGTTCCCCTCTACTCTGCTCTTGTGAGGCACCATCTGGAGTACTGCGTCCAAGTGTGGAGCCCCAATACAAGAAGGACAGGGAGCTGTTGGAGAGGGTCCAGAGGAGTGCCACAAAGATGACAGGCTGAGGGAGCTGGGCTTGTTCAGCCTGGAGAAAAGAAGGCTGCGAGGTGACTTCATTGCAGCATTTCAATACCTAAAGGGAGCCTACAAACAGGAGGGGAATCAACTCTTTGAAAGGGTAGATAATAGCAGGATTAGGCGAAATGGTTTTAAGTTGAGGGAGGGGAGATTTAGGTTGGACGTCAGGGGGAAGTTCTTTACAGAGAGAGTGGTGAGGTGCTGGAACAGCTGCCCAGAGAGGCTGTGGATGCCCCATCCATCCCTGGAGGTGTTCAAGGCCAGGCTGGATGGGGCCCTGGGCAGCCTGGTCTAGTATTAAATGAGGAGGTTGGTGGCCCTGCATGTGGCAGGGGGGTTGGAGATTCATGATCCTTGAGGTCCGTTCCAAGCCTGGCCATTCTGTGATTCTGTGATCTTTGGTCCTTTAGATCTGATGGTTAATTATTACAGTCCACTTTGTTATGGAGATGTGTCCAAGAAAATAAAACCACACTGGTATTTTAAACAAAGGCTAGAATAAAACATTATTAAGCCTTCAAAGTCATTTCTGTAGTATAGATTTCCAATTCCTCAGGAACTTTCATTGATAAAAAATAGAAAGAAAGATAACTCTTTAAGAGTTCAAAATTCAATATATATTTGCAACATTAATATATTTCTGGTGGAATAACTTTCTCATGAAAGGCATCACAAGATAAAACAGTGACAGCGATAACTGCCTACTGAGGGCACTTAGGAATGTGCCATCTCCTTAATCCAGCTTAATATTTGTGCAAATCGAGTTGAAAGGAGTAACTAGAGAAAGAAGTGGAAGCAGGTGTCCTACTCACCCAAACACAGGCGCTGGCAATAGTGTGTAACATTTGGTTTTTTAATGGATAATACAACAACCAGAAAAGTTAAAACAGTGCTGTTCTAGTAAGAACTGTTATGGCAGTGGAGAGCATTATCTTGTTCTGCACAAGATTACTTCTCAATAGAAGCTCTTACTTTAAAAAAAGACAGGATCAAAGAGCAATTACTAAGTCCTGCCTCACTCTTACTTCTGACCTCTAGATAGCATCTCTATAGTAGGCCAGTACAGTGCAATACAGCCAAGTATCAAAGCTCCTTCCTAGCTGATTCTGTCACCATAGCATGGAAATGACATAATTTCATTGGTTCATGTGCTTGGTCTAATTAGGCTTGCTGAGAAAGTGCAGTCTGTTTCCCAAGTTAGCTTTGAATAACTCAGCACAGCACATGCTGCAAAGTGTAGGGATGCTTACATTTTCCTCTTCACTCTGTTCAGTGTGTTATATTCTGATATGACTACAAGCAAGATCCATCTCTGTGCTATGTGGGAGAAGTAGCAGCAAATATTTATATCATATTAATACCCATAGAAGACATTAATACCCATAGAAGAATCCTTGTCCTAAATGGTTTGTAATCTAAAGACAATGAGTAATGGTAGGGTTTGGAGATGCAATGCATATACTACCTTCACCGTAGCAGTACAAAGCTTGCAGAGGTTGGGAAATTTTATTGCAGAACAGAGATTTCTTGGCTTAGATAGAGATGCTTGATCGTAAGTTGAGATTTAAATCATCAGAGAAGCCAAAGAACTGGCTACCTACTTTTCAGTGAGTTTAAACACAAGTTGGCACTTATTTCCTGTGAGATACTATAAAAATCTTAGCTTGCATGAAACTGCATGAAAAGAAAGTGGAGGTGAATGGATTTTACAAAAGTACCCTTTCTTATTAAGTCTGGAAATTCATGTTGGTGGCTAAATCCCCTCATATTTACTTCCCAAGAAAATGAATACTGTGACTTTTTGTTCACAAAAGTATTTACAGAAGACAAGAAAAAAAGATACTGAAGCCAAACACAGAAAAGTGTATTTGCAAATGTTCACCCTACAGGGATCTACACAAGCATCAAGAAAGCTGATCTTGATTTGGAAGGCAAAGAGTAGACTGCTAAAGCAGGAAGTTGTGACTTGTGACACTCCCTGTGTTTTATCATAACACTACTTGGCAAGCAGAAATTTTACTGAACGGTTTTACACAAGTCATCCAAAAATTTTAAATAATGAACACTTTCATAATAATCTAACAAGCAGACTTTCAGAGGTGCTCAGAACCTGTAGATTTCATTAAAGTCAATGAATCCTCTGCTTAACTCAAAGAACGGTGACTTCTATAGAAGTACTTTAAAACGTGGTGGTTCTTGGTTTTAAAAGGAAGTTAAACCCAGAAAGTGGATTGTTTAGAGCAATTAGGCAGATGTTCAACATAATTTTTCGTTTTTAATTTGATAATTATATATCTTTGTATTCTTGGAATGAGAAAATGTTGTGTTATTCAGGGTGTTTGTTTGAAGTCACATTCTTTTTTCTGACTATATACATGCCCCTGATAACAGAACAGAAGTCTCTACTTAAGAAAAATTTCACCACAGAATTCCTACAGTGGTGACAAATAAAGTCCTGTATAGTTTGATGTTACTATAAAAACATTATTTTCTAAAAAATAAAGCACTGAGAAAGTCAGACAGAATGTCAGACTCCATGTTCCATTATGATACTTACAAACAATATACCATCCAGCATATTGTATGATATACAAACAATACTTAACCTTGAAAAATGTGATTCCTTACATGAAGCAGTGACTCAGAAGTAGTTTCATAATTTTCTTTTTCTTGCATCACGATCAGGTACCTTGTTCTCCCAACAGCATTGTCTTGTACCACTTATATATATGTACATATATTTTCATATAGGTAGCATATGTATGACTAAGAATGGAGCATTCTCATTATTCTGCCCATCCTTCTGTCATTTTCTCCTTAAGATGGTACATGCTGGTTCAAAAAGAAGGAACATATTTGAGAAAACAAGCATCTTCTGAAGACAAATTTGCGAAACTGTTGAGATGAACCAAACCATGAACATTGTCCTTGTGTGCTATAAGTTGTATAATGGTTCCTATGGACTGCTGGAGTTAAATTAGCTTTCAGCCTGTAGAACCAGAAAAAAAAAAATAATTGGGTTTCAACCTACACCAGCATCGTACAACAGAAGCCAAAGTGGGCTTTTATTTCAGATTATGTTCAACAAGCCACTGAAATGAGAACAAGAAAATGAAAATGAGTGAAGCATATTCAGATCAGCAAACATTCACTGAAACAGTGATTTGTTAGGCTTACTACAAATATTGTAGTTTCGTGCATTGTCTATTCAGAGTTTGAAATGTTGACTTGAAATGTCACATTTGTACCACATTTTCTGTTTATGTGAGTGGGGTAGTTTGCCTCATTTTACTAGAAAATTTATTTTACATTTTTCCCAGTTTTTCTATTTGATTTTTATGGTGTTCTTCTTTTGTTCAAAAACAGGTAAATAACCTGCAATATTTCAAGGGATTTAACATTGATAAAATCAGAGAAAAGTACATCTTAATGATGCTACTGGAAAAAAAAAAAAAAAAAAAACATTTTCTTTATTTTCTTTTAATATTTAAAGGCATTTTTAAGAAGAAACTACAGTATTTGCTTAATGTCAGCCTTGGTTGGCAGTAGAATCAGCCCCTTGCAGGCAGTCTTTTATTTTACTTTGCCTTTTCACATAGGCAGTCGAACCATCTATTGGGATATAATATTCCTCTGTGGAAGGAAAACAGTGATGCAAGGCAGCATCCCTTTTTCTGATGAGAGAAGTGGAAGAACTTAATAAAAAATCAGTTCTATGCTTCACTGTCTAATATCACAGTAGCTTCTCCTTATGTCAAAATACTATTGGTTTACTAGGAGCCGTGTAGGGGAAAATCAACAAAAAATATGTATAAGCCAAGTCATATAACTTTATTTCATATGGATAATACTTAATTGTGGATGTTGCCTTGGCAGTGGCTGATTCAAGTTGTAGGAGTTTAGAGGTCTGATCTCAGATATCTTGAAATCCTAGCATGGTAAAATGATATTAACAGCCTAATCAGTAGAAAATACTCAGATGATCTTAAAAATCGCTCTGGATTTCCTTTGGAGTTAGAAAAAAATCATTGATTCTTAAAATTTAATTAACATTGGAAAGCATAAAAATCTGAATCTACAAAAACTGCTTGCTAAGCAACTCAAGTCACAACTTGTATATATTAATCTGTAAGCAAACTGAAAGAATCTTTTTGGAAACTTGACTCCTTACCAAAAAATTGACTCCACCAAGGCTTCTGGCAATACTCTGTCACCCGAACAGGGTCAGAATGGGAGAGTTGGTATTTTAATTGATATGGACCAATGCACTGTCTCTGTAAAAAAGGTGAGATCTGAATTTGGGATTTCTGATGTCATTTTTGTTATTTTTGTACTATATTTTTTACCTATTTCTGGAACCTGTACCTTCAAGAGGTGCAGTTTGTTTTAATCAACAGTGCTCTGCAAAGTAACGTACCTGGCTCTGTTACAGCCTATGGAGCACTGACAAGGGGGTGCCATGAGTTAACCCATGGACTTTCAGAACTATGTTGTGTTTTGCATGCAGCACGTGTTTTGCAATTCCTCTGTGAACATACAGGTCTTAATTTGAGTTGTATGGGGTATAAAAGGAATAGTGAAAGTCATGCCCGTCGCATAACAACTTCATATATTTTGTTGTTGTTGTTTTTTAATATGTCTCTTTGTTTGCAGCATGAGATATTTTTAGGATGTGGAGTCTCAAAAATGTGCTTGACAGTTGGGATTCTTCAAGAATTTGAGTCCAAATGTTGCAGAATAAGAAACCTCCTCTGCTGTGTCTCTCTTCTGCTGGCATGAATCAGGCCACACGTGTTTTCCTGGCTTTAAGGCCAGGTGGCACATCAGGGATTATAGTTACATGCCTCAGTTCTCTTCCTTCCAAAACAGGGTGAACTTTCCCAGACTATTTTATGGAATAAATCCATGTCATATGCTATTTGTGAGCTGTCTTAGAAAATAATCTGAAACAGTACCAGGTGCTAGGAAGAAGCAATGTCACCCCACTAGGGAAGACACTGACAATTAAACAGTCTGTTCTTTCGTGGACCAGAAATGTCCATGGCATCATCTTATTTTCTCTTCAGAACATTTTGGTGTATTAAACACACAAATTGTCATCCTAAAGTACCATCCAAATACTTTTAACAGGAGAGATTAGGAACCACCAGGATGGACTTTCTCACCAAAATCAGGGGAAACATTATCTGTCCCAGCATCAGGACACTAACACAAGGTTTGGTGCAGGGTGTCAGATTCAGGACTCCTCCCCAGTGGAGGAGTTATTTAATAATCCAAAGCTGCACAGTGTGAATCGGGGAACAGTTAGGATACTTGGGAAAGGGAACTTAGAGAAAGGGGACCTTGACATGGGAAATTTGAATCTGAGTTTAGCCATATCAAAAATGCATGCCATAAGAAGTAGCCTTGTGGGTTAACTAGAGGTAGGCGTGTGTCTTACATTTTTAATTAGAGAAGATTTTGCCCTATTTTGATATAAAATGGAAAAATTCTTGAAAATCTGTAATATCTCTAAGGGATAAAACTGTTTGCCATTGAGATTTACCCCTGGCTCCTACAGTAACACCAAATCCTTGAGGGCATTGGTGTACTTGACCTTCCAGAACTCCACTCTCAGCTCTGTAGCTCAGTGATTCATTCTTCCTCATCTGTGCATGGCATGGACAGCCCACCATGTATAGAATGGTACTGACACACGTTGAATACATATAGATAGCTTTCTGCTTCTGACCTTACAAACTGTCCACTTCAGCACTGTCATTCTATTAAATGTCCAACTGCAATCCAAGAAATGCATTTTAAACATGAATGCAAACATTTCTATTACTGATAAGACCAGCGCAGCATTTTTTGCTTTGCTGGGATTGGGACCTTGATAGTTAAAGTTATATTGGAGTAATAACACTCCAAGGTCGCATCCTTTTAGTGACATGGTAAAGAAAGGGCAGGCCATTGCTGAATTTCTGCTGATAAAATTAAGGAGGATTATTTTTTGTGTTTGGTGACATATGTTAAAACTGAAAGAGTATGTTTGTGATCCATAAATATTTTAGGTCATTAAGAACTGGGAGAAATGTACATGTTGCACCACTTGGAAGTTGGATTCTATTAATGCTGGAAGTCAGATGTTAGAAAACTTCAAACAGCTGTCTTCTCACGTGGGCTCTAAAGCATCTGCAGTTCAGATAGGGATTCCATAGGAAAAATACATAGGTACCGTGGTTTGCAGAGAGAAGCTTGTAGGCAATTCCAGCTTGGAAGACTAAATCTCTAATTCACAATCTCTCTCTGAATATGCTCCATTGTGCTTCATTTTCATGTTCTGTAAAGGGGGAGGGGGGGAATTATCTTTATTGATCTGTCCACCTTTCAGGAACATACTAAGGAGAACGTAATAATCACTTTAGTGTTTTGAACACTTTTCATATGTGCATTTCTTTCAATACATCTCAGTAGGTGAGCTTCCCATTTTACCAGGTCCTTCTGTCAGGGAGTGTTCCCCTCTTCTTTGTCTTCCCTGCTCTTCCCATCCAAGCCTTTTTTGACTGGCTAAGTTTGGTGAATTGATGGTGACTTCACCAGTTCCCGTTTGATATCTGAGTTGCCATAGCTAACCAAATGAACAGTTTCCACTCAAGGAGCTGGATTAAGTTGTCACATATTAAGTTGCCACCTACTTTGAGGCATGGTAGAGGAAAGAGAGATGTTTTCTGAATTTTCTTTTACTTTTCCTGTTACAGTATTCCTATTACTCCAGCTTCATTATGTCTTTATATAAAAAGTTTGTTTTTATTCACAATCAGAAGCCAGTTTCAGATTCTCTCATACTTGTACAAAGCTTAGTCCTTAAAAAGAGTTACTTTCTTCAACCTAGGGCTTACTGACAGTCTTCTGTACAATCTCCCTTTGACAACTCACCCTAATATTAGTTTTACAGGCACATTCACATTTTAGGAAATCAGTACATTCTGAAATCTGAAATGTCACAAGCGTCTCTTTCTGCAAATGCCTGCCCCAGAAATGTTAGCTAAAATGTTTTATCTAACACCATCTCTCCTGCTGTTATGTTGTATTGCCTTGTTGTCATCCAAAAGTAGTTGTGTTTTTATGAATATAACTTTATGAGCTGTATCCTGAAAGGCACCAGTATCTCTTTGGTCTCCTTGAAGCCACAAAAATTCGTTGGTCATTTAGAGTATCAGGCAATCCAAACAAAATTGTGTTTATTAATTAAATAATAACTGAATTAATAATAATAACAAAATAGTAATAACTAAAATTATAGTAACTCAAAGAACATTATAGAAATGTATCTGTTCACAGTAATAACGCTGTAAATTTGAAGAAAGCATGAAAAACAGGCCGGATGTTTGCATCTACTTCACTCTACATCCAAGAAGCAGCAGAGCAAATCATCACCCAGGGGACAAAAGTGGCCCAGCATTTGTTTTGTACACTTACAGCCACAGCAGATTTCTTGGGGGAGGCAGTGGGCAGTGCTGAGATGCGTAGGTGACACATGAATTGAAAAATGACTTTTGTAAGTCCTCAACACACTATGAAGGAATGATGGTCCCACACTTAGCACGTCACACCTATCTTTATGTGCTTGCATCACCTAAGTTTGATTTAGCAAAACAAATCATTCTGTGTGGCATGTGTATGTGGCGCCTGTTCATTTTCCCTTTCTCTGTTGTTTTCTCCAGATTATTGGAACAATCCCACTGATGCCTAATCCAGTCCCCTCCAGCCAGGCAGCAGGTGGAGCTCAGGGCCTTCAGGTGCAGCCAATAACTCCACAGCTATTGACTAATGCCCAGGGTCAGATCATCGCTACCGTCATCGGCAACCAGATACTGCCAGTGATCAATACCCAGGGAATAACGCTATCGCCACTCAAACCAGGCCAACAGGTAAAGCAGCAGTAGCCTGAATGATTGTCAGAATAGATGCACAAGAACCTTCTACTCCTCACAGACCCTCACAGTCTTTTTAAAAATTCACTTCTTTCCTGTTTCTGCTACTGAAAGATGAATTTGGTTGCATGTAGTATATTGCTCCATATTCTGTATGTAATTATAATATAATGTCATTTTAAATGATGTATTTATACATTCATGTGTTATCCAGCTACTCTTTTCTTTTTCCCATGAAAAGGTCAATATAGTGTCCAAAAAAAAAATTCTGCAGTGAAAAAAAAGCAGAGTAGGAATGTAAAGCCTATGAAAGTTCAGTTCATTGGTTGGTGGTCACCCATTAGACTGGGTTTTGAAATGCTTTGCAATGCATGAAGGAAATAAAGAAAAGCATGCATATGGAAGTACTCTTCACTAAAGGAAAAGATTTTTAGGGAGAAGAAACGGTAGGGAAATAAAGGGAAATTATTATTCAGTGTAAGGCACCACATGTTTCACAGACTACAGGATGGATACAGAAAGTTCAGTGAGATCTGAAAAGCTTTCTGTACTTCTTTTTATACTACTGTAAAGTCAATTTCATTATTTTGCTATGGTTGGCACCCAGCCTTTGCTTCTCACACTGAAGTCCCAGGAGGTTGTAGGAAGGGACACCAAACAACATAAAGTCTCCTTACTTGCATCTATTGGAACCTGCTTTAGGAAGTATTTTTGATCAGAAGAAAAAAAAAAGAAAAGAAAAGAAAAGATAAAGCAAGTATTGTATGGAACAGATATGTATTATCATTTTTATAGGTGCCACAGAAAATTATTTTCATGTGTTGGTGCTCCCTCTACTGGCTCTTCAGCTTTCACTGAAAGAAGAGGAAATTTTGCTATTGATTTCAGCAGAAGCAGAAATGAGTTATAAAAGTCAGACCCTTCATAGGAGTAATGCTGATAAATAGTCAGAAGCGATTGAGATAGTACTATGCAAACTGCCATCACATTTGAAAAGTAAATAGAACTATACAAGGTATAAGGAGATCCTGAATTTATCTTACTCCCTGGATGAAGTCTTTCCTGAGCTGTGTTTGCTAATGATAGTATACTTAGCCATAAATTTAAAACCTTGCTCGCAGAAGAAGAGTGATCAGAGGGCTCAGCAGGAACTCAAAATTTTTTCTGAAAATGTGATCATACTGCATTTGGTGCCTTGTAAGTTGATGAAAGAAGCTACAGATGGGGAAGAGAGGGAAGTATAAGACCAGTTTTGGAAAAGTTTTGAGAAAGTCATGGAGAATAATTGAGGAAATAAATAACGTAATAAAAAATTCCTTTTAGGTGATCCTAGTTTAACTTCCAGCTTGTCACTTTCTTGGCACCTAAGTACGACAGGAGAAAGAGGTGATTGCAAGTGATGATAGTAAGCTGCTGCTTGTTAGCTGAGTCACAAGAATTGAACCCGTGTAGCCTGTTTCAGTTGTGAACTAATGCTTGCTGGTGCTTGTTTTTTGCCTGAAGACTTAAATGCCCTGGATATTGTTTTCAATCAGCTTCACTTAGGTAGACTATGTGCTTTATTTGTTCATACAACTTTTTCGAACTTGACAGACTAAAACCTGAATGTCTCCTCATGGAAATGAATTCATAGATTACTTACATGAAGCAGTGTTTCCCCTCTGTTGCAGTTAGGTTGCTTTTTAATGTAGACAACCAATTCCTTTGTAATCCTTTCACTCTAGTTTTAAAGAATAAATAGGTGTTCTTGATCTATGTTCTTTAAAGTGTCTACAGTAGGGAATGCTCCTCTTTAAACTACATTGAGTAGTTACAGCCTCAACGTTTTCACTGTTTTCCAAGATTTTCCTAATCTAGGCAGCAGCAGCTATAAGAATTCTCCTGCAAATTGTAATGGATTTCTAAAGAGGGCAGCTGCTTGCGCTGCTGTTGTAGTCCGTGTCTTTTTTATCTCTGTTCATAAACAAGTTTTTCTTTGCCTTTAATAATTTTTTACTGTCCATCTCTCAACCATTTCAATTTCCACAACAATCTCTTAGAGATTTTGCGATCAGAATTGAATGCCGTGAACAGAGTGAGGATGCATCACTGATTTATATAATAACATTATAATATTTTCAGCATTATTCTCTGTTTTTATCTCAGTGCAGTCTATCACCCTGCCTTTTTTTTTTTTTTCCTAACTATCTCTACCCATTGAGCAGGTTTTTCAATAAGCAGATGTGTCCACCATGATATAACTTTGCTGCCTCGATCATTACCATGTGAGTCACCAAGATGATTCCTTTTTTAATGTGAATCACTTTTGCACCTACTCTGTATTTCATCTGTCATAATGCTCCCCTGGTGTACTGAAAGCAGATCCTGTAATTTGTTCATTATATTCCGTACTAACGTAAGAAATTCACGCATTTCTCCTGCTAATACAACTTCACTGTTGTTCCCTATCTTTTCTTGCTGCTTACAGCCATTCCACAAACTTTGTTATACATCTTTGATCTCCACTTGTAGTCTGTTTACTTGAAAAAGAATGATTTATTCCCTTATTTTGTTTTTCGTGCATTTTTAAACTTTTTATGTCTCATAATAAAAAAGTACCTTGTAAAATTAACTTGGGCACTTCCTCCATGCCTCTGAGGAGGCATTTTGTCAAAATATAGCACATATGGCTAAATGCACATTTTTTCAAAGAACAGATGAGCTTTTCTTATCAACTTCTTAGCACTATTGTTTGCTACCAGATCTGAAAACCTTGTTTTAAGAAGTGCTTTTGTGCTTTTAACAACATGTGATTGCACCAACACTGCTGACAGAAGAACTTGAACCAAGATTAGACTCTCATAAGTGTCAGAAATACAATAAAGGTTTCTTCTTGCTTAATGTTATCCATACAGCTGTTAGGTACTTAGTGAAGGCTAGTTAAATAGATTTCTCATAAAGAGACACAGGCATGTCTAGGGCGTAACACACTGCTGAAAAAGAACCATTATAGATAGGTTGAATATCCTATATGTGTCTTAAGCTAGCCGTTGTCTCCAGTGACTAAAGAGGAAGCTAGAATAGCTATTTTAGGATAGAAACAAAACTCTTAAATGGGTGAAAGAAGGTAAGAAGAATCCAGCTGACAAAGAACACTGGGATTCAAAAACGTACTCCTGTCTATGTGTTCCTTAAACTGCTTTCTTAGTTGGTGTTTTTTCATAACTATTTGCTTGCCTACAGCATAGAAACAGTTTCTGCATATTACATAGTTTCTCCAGTGTACCTCATCAAGAGGGTTCCGTTTCCTTCTTGCTGTTGTCTAGATTCATTAAATCTGGCTTGTAGTCCTAGTTGTCCTCAGTTGTGTTTTATCTACACTGCCTGCCAGATCTTTTCATATTTCATTGTGTCTTATAACACTACTAGCTTTGGGCTTCTGCCAACTCTAACACAATAAAATAAGCTCCTAGGCAGCATTTTCTTACGTAGTTGGTTTCCCATCTTCATCGTCATTGGCTGTCATGCTCCAGATCAGTTGCTGAAAAGATAAAGCTCTCAGATGAGTCTGTGGTCATTTTTTGTACAGTTACTTTCCAAATTTCATGTCAAACGTTTCCTTTCTGCAGTCTCAACCTACCACGTGCTCTATACCATCTCATTATCAGAAGTTCATGCAGTCTCTCGTTTTTCCTCTCTCCCATTAAAATCTAACCAGCTCACAAACATTTTTTCTCTGCTGTGGTCTTAGTACTTTGATACTGTCATGTTTTATGAGAAATGGGCTCTTTTTGTCTCTGTTTGAACATAGCAGTAAACCGTGCTATCTCAAACCAACTTTTTTTTCTTCTGCTTTTTTGATGGATTGACTTTAAGTTATGAGGATGTCAATTTTCCTCACTTTTTCTCTGTTCCTCTATCATTAGCATTCTGTAATTCCATTTTATCTTTGGATAAAATAGTAGAATTCAAAACTCAAGAATACAAGTATCTATTTACTATATTGGATTTTCCTTGCCATAGCAGGAACACTTGACTTGTAACATAGGTCTGACTGGTTTTCTTTATGGCATCTACACTTGCCAATAAGATTTCTCAAAAAAAAAAAAAAGAAAAAAAAAAGAAAAAAAAGCCAATATAACTGCACCACACCTTTGGGAATAGGAAGATATTGCTATACAACCTGTATCATTCTAAGGAACTGAGCCATAGAGAAAGTAAAACACTTCACTGTGGGAACATTATTGATACCTTTGAATTGTGCACTTACCTATATAGTTTTATGCCTGTTATATAATTGTGACTTTATATCATTCCTGATAGGGGTCAGAAAAATGTCTGATTTACATATTGATTTACACATAAGATTATGTCTTCTACAGAAGCACATCTGTGTTCTCAACTCATTTTGTAAGCCCAGAGACCTTCAACTACAACGTATACTTTGAACATAGTTTTGATCCCACAATAAGGCTTCAGATGGAAAGCTTAGTGAGATGCTGCCAAAATCCTATTCCAGTTATGATCACAGCACGCCAGCACTTCTTTACTGTTTTCTTCATTTTGAGTGAGCATTTGCATAGCCTGGGTGGACTCAAACAGCTATCTTATGCTAGTTTCCAAATGTAATGATCCTGTCAGTGTAAGCAATGTGCATGGAGGCTCCTTTTGCTGTATTGTAGTATAATATATAATAGGAGAGGGATGTTTATTAAGCATTGAGTAGCTTTCATATTCATGTATTTGAATTCAACTAAACTCACATGATGGGGTACCATCCTCAGGCCACAGTGGAAACATTCTGTTAGAAATGCTGTGAAAACGCTTTGCCATGATGTGTGTTGATATGGGTAATAGCTTGTTCTTTTAACTTGCTGGAAGATCTAAGAAAACAGTTTTGAAGCCCATGCCTGTTCATGCACCATGAGTAGGTTGAAAAACAGATTTCTTCTGCCATGGTGTTTTCAAATCAAACAATAGCTTGGTACACCACTACTTTTTCCTCATGTTTTAGGAACCGTAGATTAAGCAGAGATCCCTGCTTGCAGGAAAAATGGAAGCCTTAATTAATTAACCCTAAATTACTACTTCTGCAAGGCATTATGGTGGCATTTCTAAGTATTTAGGAAAGTCTTTTTACATCAATATTTTCTATGGACTTTAGTTTTTATTAGAGCTAATAAATGTGTTTCCCTGGATAACATCAGAAATAACTTGGAATTGCTTATTTGTAGCACCTTTGTGCAACAACTGCTAGTTTCTTCTCTTCTGGCCTTTTTGTTATACTTGTCTTTTTCACCTCTATCTTCTGTAATTTGTTGTGTTTTCTTGTCTCTCAGATGTACTTTTCAATGAATCATAGAAAAATAGGACTGGAGAGGACCCCAAAAGGTTGTGCAGTCCATCCCCTTCCCCTAGGCAGGATCAACTGTCCTTGCATCACTCTTGACAGCTGTTTGTCTAACTTATTCTCAAGAATCACCAGTGATGGAGATTCCCTGACATCTCAAGACAACCTAGGCCACTTCTCCTTCCTAATGCCTGACTTTAGCCTCAGCTAATGCAATTTAAGACCGTTGCTTATTTCTCCCTTCCATTAGGGTCATAATTTGTCCTGGTTGTTTGTCCAGACTGTAAAACCAGTAGCAGTTCTGTTAGAATATAGAGCAAGAGTCTCTCAAAGTTTCTTCATTTCCACTTAACCTCTTTCTCTTTCATTAAGCTATACAAAATTCTTGGTTACTCTGTCACTTCCCTCTAAGTTTCTGGATGTACAGAACAATATCCCTGATCTCATCAGAGTTCCAGTCAACCATACCAAGTTCAAGAATATATTACATACATAATTGAAGAACAAAACTCAGTCTTACGGACCTAATTCATTCTTCTTTGTCATTATCAAGCAATACCACCTTCACTGTTGACAGCAGAATGTAAAACTGATGTAAGAGATAAGAATCAAGCCCTTTGCATTTTCCGGTTTATTCTTATAAAGTATTATGCTGCACTTTATACTTCGTGTATTTATCCCATTCCTCTAGCTGTAGTGTGCAAACATATATTCCTGCCAGATACTGATCAGTGTTGCATGCAGTCATCACTCTCGGCATGTCTACTATATCCACCTACACAGAATGGCACTTACAGCCACGGCTTCCGTAATTTCTGTGCCTCCTTCTGTCTTTCGATGGAAAATACACAACGGTCATAAATATAATTCATATCATATGTACATGTCCAAAATTGGGAAATGCCAGCTATTGCAAGTTTGAATTGATTCTGTCATCTGGAATCTAATTCATAATCTAATCGTTGCCTCTCCTTAAGGCTATTTCTGGAATGGAAATTATAGTGGATGAAAAGAGAGAGAGTATTTTAATGCAATTTCATGTCATAGATAACTATCATTGTTCTTTAAGCAGGACATTTACAGCTTAACCATCACATCTCTGAAACAGGGGGTGTGCTGAAAATTATGTCGAGAGCTAAAGATGGAATCCTCCCTTAGT
Organism: Phasianus colchicus; assembly: GCF_987193195.1. Classification (NCBI taxonomy): domain Eukaryota; kingdom Metazoa; phylum Chordata; class Aves; order Galliformes; family Phasianidae; genus Phasianus; species Phasianus colchicus. The sequence continues at coordinate 4,247,704 of NC_143441.1, read as the reverse complement.
CTCTGTTCAGGCAGTAAGGTGACTCTTCAGCCTCTCCAGCTCCCCTGCTCCTTTTTCCCTCACAAGCATTAAGTTACAGCCCAACAATCTGTAAATACCCCTTATATACTGTTGTTGCACCTAAGGTCACTGTTCACGCAGACTTTACTCACCCTAGAACTCTTTGCCCAGCTAAAATTCTTAGAATTCCATACATTTGTCCAAAGATTTCCGGAGGTCTGACAAGGAAACTGTCAAGCTTCTGGATTTCACAGTTATTTCACAAATGTATTCATAAACGCAGTGTACAGTCCCTGCATTTGTGCAGGAATTCAAATGTTTCCTAGATTTAACCAGCTTACTGTGCATGTGCTACATGGTGGTTGTGCCTGTGTGCTCCCTTTGCAGGGACAACTGGAGAAAGTACATCCATGTTGATGCTTCCTGGAGACATTAAATTCACTGTGTTCGTGCTCAGCAGTTGAACTTTCAGGATAATATCTGTATCGTGGCCCAGAAATGCTGCATATGCCATCTGTCTTTACATGACCATGTGTTTCTGCCTGAGAAGTACTGATGGGAATTAGCACAGAACCATAAATAATTAAGGCTGGAAGGTCAGGGTTCAAGAGATTATCCAGTCCACTCTGCTGTTCCCAAGTGGAACAGCCATTCCTGTATTGGTCTAACATACTGCTAAACACTCTCATAAGAACATCGTTAGTTGCCCCAGCAATGTATGCCAGTGTCGTGTTAGAAAGCTTTTCCCAGCATTTGATTTGAATTTTCCAGAGTATTGCACCTCATTCTGTCCCCTACAAAATACAGGACAGACTCATTCTCCCTTCTTTTCACTAGCTCTGCCTTCTTCGCAGCGTTGTATGCGTTACAGACATCACTCCTGCTCACACAGCTCAGAATGGGAGTTACCTTGTCTTAATTTTCGCAACACCACTGTTGGTGATATCCTCAAACTGAATTCTAATCCTGCATGTCAGCCTATCAAAAGTGTGGCATGGGCATGTAAATTTAGTCAGCATCTCCTCTTCTCCGTCATCCAGGTCATTAGAAAAATACCGAATAGTGCAGAAACAGGAGAGACTTCTGTGAACGTGCACTTCAGTTTCGACAGTGAGATCACCATCCCCTCAGTTTTGTTTTCCAACTACTTTTGCATTCATTCTGCAGCAGTTCCATCTAAACTATGTCTTCGTACATTATAAAGAATGTCACACGAGGGAGTGTCGAGAAACTTGTAAAGTCAAACCACCTACTGCTTTTTCCCTGTCCACAAGGCCAATTACCTTGTCTTACAGGGAGATCAGATTGGTTTGACACAGTTTGTTCCTAACAACCCGTGTTGTCTGTTACTACCTTGTTTTCTTGCAGGTGCTTACAAATTGTTTGATTATTTTCTTCAGTACTTTTCCAGGGGTTGAAGTTCAGTTGACTGGACTATAATTTTGCAGATCTTTCCTTTTAGATAGCCATTGCATTTGCTCCTCCACCCCTACAGATAAACACTAACATCTCTAAGCCTGTTCCAGCCAGTGTGGAAACATCTAGCTCATCTAAATACAGTATTTTTCTTCCCTCACCTGGGCGGAAATCTTTAGTTTTGCCAGAAAATCCCTCTGACAACAGTCCCAGAGTCAAATGGCTGCCATTTTCCAGTCTGATTTCTGAAGACACCAGACTGGAGTGGTGTGGGCATAATGGATGGGACATACACTTGTGCAGCATTCAGGGGAAGCCAGTCTTACTAGTGGGCTTCTTCCCTGAAAGAAGATAGTGCAAAAGTAGGCATTCTCAGCTGGAAACACTCTAAAGAGAAAATCTAGCCCTTAGTGATTTTTATTTTTTTTTCTTAGTTCCCCAATGTTTGCATGAGCAAACAAAATCTGGAATCCTTGCAATCAGCTTCTCAACTATTACTCCTTTGATAGAAGGCCCATTTTCTGTTTTGAAAGTTACTTTAAAATAACAAAAAACTCATGATAATAAAATGTTTTTGTTTGTTGACCCCTAAAGAAGTCAGAATAGGCTGGACATGGACAGATAAATAATCTTCTGTATTATGAAAACTCGAGGTTGCTTGCTTCATTTTGTGTTGCATTGTTCCATGTGGAAGATTAAAAAAAATATATAATTTTTTTCTTTTTTAAAGAAGTTGTAATTGCTCAGTTCTTAATCAGGCCCATACCAGGGAATATATCATTAAATTTATTCATAAAAGTATTCCATTCATTGTCAGGGTGATCAAGGTGTGCCATACAATTTGTTGTCTACTTAGCATCAGTCATTTCTATGTGTTCTGGGAGCATATTCCATATAATTTGAGTATCACTAATGAATTCATCTCCTTTTATGAATTTGTTCATTCAGTTAAACATCAAAAGTGAAAAATTCCTTAGAATTCAAGAAAGAGATTTAAATTACTGATTCTGAGCGAGGCCAAATAAGCTTTTGTCTATCTCCCTGCCTGAGAATGCAAATAACAGCTATCACTTAAAAGTGAAGCTTTTTAGTACATTTTTGCAATCTTTTTTCATCAATATCAAGAATTGACATAAAATAAAGGTTACAAAGTAAAGGTATACTAAGTACCAGCCACCTTACTGCATCAGAAGTATATTGTAGTATAATTGGGCTCTGAAAAGGCTGTACTGAGTGACTAGAAGCCAGTTCAAAAATGTAACGTCTATTGTGTATCTTCACTACCCCTTGAATTAGCTGGAAAGTTTATGTAAAAATCAGGAGCGTGGAATTTTAGATTTCAGTCCCACATGAAAGTTTGTGATAGGCAGAAGGGATTCATGGTTCTTTGCTTTCTCCCAGAAATGAACCAAAGACAACACTACTGCAAAATTTGTAAACAAAAATTTTTGAAGACAGATGCATCTATCACAGTGTATCGTTTGCATCTACTGTGCTTGCTAGACATTTTAGGCACATCTTAATTTGACACAGCCTTCATGTGAAAGGGCTCTGTGTTTAAGGAAAGGGCAATTCATCGTATGAGAATTAAGATTTCAGCATTTTAGTTTGTTTGCTAAACCCAAGGTCATACAACAAATTATTCATTCCTGTAGGGAAATGAAACTCCCCTACCTTACCTTCTCTTCCCCATCCCCACTTTACTTGGCCCTGGTCCTGCAGTATGAAAGGATCTCTCTGAAATAGTGCTGGTTTATATGAAAACCTGACTTCATGAGTCAGAGAACAGGTAAGAACATGTATTTATTAAACCAGAGTGCTTCTGGGAGTGTCATAGATCTCTCACCACTCCTTTCAAACAAGAATTTAGCTGCTAGTTATCTCATTAAACTGAAAAAATAGTTCAAAGTCAGAATGCAAAGGAGCTCAAATTTCTCCTGCTGTAACACTGTCATCTGAACTGAGTCCGTGGTATTTAATGCTCTTACGGGATTTGTACCCTGGAAATAGATGGGTGAAATGTTACACTGAAAGTTTCCTATTACTGCTTCATTTTCTAAATACCTATTTTTACATTTTAACATATAGCTCCATCAGCCCTCCCAGACGCAAGTGGGACAAGCAGCCTCACAGTCCAATCTCCTGCATTTGGCTCACAGTCAAGCATCTATGTCTCAAAGCCCAGTTCGTCAGGCTTCCTCTTCTTCCTCCTCATCCTCCTCTTCTTCAGCTTTGAGTGTTGGCCAGTTAGTCAGCAGTAAGTATTGCTCCCTGGCTCTCCTCGCTTCTCCACTCTGTTTGTCCTTCTCACTGCTGAGTTTCCTGATCTGCTTTCCTTATTTCTTTTTTTTTTTCCCATATGTGAGATTGTATATTGCTAACTAGAGTAACTCGTACCAATAAAAACTATTCAGTGCTGTGACAGATGGGACTAAAGGTAAACATACCTTGAGAAATCACAAAAAAAAAAAGCTTAATATGCACATAAAAATGGTAGCATCTGTTAACTGACTTTGTTAACACTGGACAATTCTTAAAACTCAAATGTAGTTTACATTCTTTGGGAATGTGAATGTTTTAAATCAGTACAATGAATTACATTGCTTGATGTTTGGAGGGCAGCCCCTTCTACTTTCGGTTAATCTGCTTGTTTGTTTCTGTTTGTTTGCTTAGTTATTGTAGCAAACTGTTTTACAAACCCTAGCACTGCATGAGAGACCTTTCTTGGCAGGAAAAGCTTATGCAGTTTGAGCAACTAAGAACTGTAAGATGTGGGAGAGAAAAAAAATGCTGTGAACAACTACCTTGAGTTCTGTTGTTAGGATTGTAACAGCTGACCTCCCGACCAGCCCCTTATTGCAGATCACACATTTCAGAGTCTTCACTATTACCTGATTAGCTTTGGTCTTGATATAGCGAAAACAACAGGTTAGAAGTATGGATAAAAGCATTAACAATTTTTGGCACATCTGCAAATATCTAGCGGTATTGGATGACTTCATTAAAAGAGAACTACATGTGCAAATTTCAAGTAAACAAATAGTGTAACTCATGTTGTATTGCTAATGTGAAATGTGTGGCTGATGCAAGCTTAGGAAGGGCTTGGAAAGCATTTCAAAATCTTGGTTGGGTTACTTCAGAAATTGTTTGTATGGAGAAGTTACTAGCAGAGCTATACTGATAATATAGTGACAATATAATGAGTGATAATATAGTGACAGTATAATGATAGTATAGGGAGCGGCAGCTGGGATAGGGACAGGGACTGCACCAGAGGGTGGTGGGTATGGAACAGGTCTGCCCAGGGCAGGGGGCATGGCTCCAAGATGCTGGAGTTCAAGAAGAATGGTCTCAGACATAGGGTCTGATTTTTGGGTCACCAGGAGTTGGATTCGATGATCCTTATGAGTCCCTTCCAACTCAGGATATTCTACAATAAAATTATGCTTGTGTAATTCCCAGTGTGAATATTTCTATTCTGGAAGAAATACACCTCCATGGTTAGCTGTAGGTACATAAAATATATAGGTACAGATATAATTATACTGAAACAAATACACTACTATTGTTCTACTAGTAAATTTTCTCATGTAGGCGAGCTTGTAGGAAGAAGGCAAATAAGAAGCTTCACACTAAAAATACATAAGGTTATATCTTATCTATGTGGGAAAATTGACTAAAATAGCAAGTGTAGAATGAAAACTAATTCTGGCTGGTCCAGAATAGTTTTCCTTATAGACACTCTTGGGAAAAAAAATCTAGAATAACTACTGAGGGGTACTCTAAACCACAGTAGATGTTCCAGTGAATTTCCCCATATGGGTAGGAACCCTACACAATAAAAATAGCATCCCTACACAGTAAAAATAACATGGAAGAAGCCCTTTTAAGTTCATAACATAAATCACTCAAAGGTTAGGAGATGCTAGAAAAAGAGTAGTTTGGGCAACTGTATCTAGCTCCTCTTTGAACACGTATTTTATAATAACCAAGTATACAGTGATTAACATCAGAGAATCACTTTTTTCTCATCCTTCATTCTGTGAATTTCCAATGGAATTTTTCAAAGGATGAATCACGCAGTAAGGAAAGCTTTTGTCCTAGCATTTATTCTCTATCTAGTTCACAAAACTGTTCCCCTGTTTGTTTGTAACATTTGAGATAGGGACTTGAAGGGCAAAAGGTGGTCTTGCTTCTGGCAGCAGAGGGCTGAGTAGTTGTAGATCTATCTACCACATAATTGTGGTGCAATTGCAGGCAAGTCACTTGCAACTGATTTTTCACAAGTGCTCCCTCAATTTCCAGCTTGAAACTCCTGACTTTAATTTACAGAAGAGCCTGGTACTCACAGTTACAATTCAAAGTGCACTTCCACTGTGGAACTGTATAAAGAAACATTTAAAGTCACGGTCTAAAAATTCATCTTCTGCTTGACCTTGACAGGATAGCTAAAAATGCCTTTTGCCTTAATATCTGTCCACTTGTCTGTGAATGAGAAGGAGAAGACCCTCATCTTATAGAAACACAAGGAAATAAATTAAGATTTCAAAAAATCTAGAAGCTCAAGAGGAAACGAGTAACTATGTCTTTGGTGAAGAGCTCTAGCAGAGGTCTGGGGCCACACACTGAACAAGTGAAAAGACAATACTTCAATCACTTTCTCCATAATGAAGTACATTCATCTTGTGCACTGGACAAGACAGGAATCTGTAGAAAGAAACTGGTCTGGTTACTCGGACGAGGATGATAGGCTACTGTTGTCCTACTATTTTGTAACTTTTCAGTGTTTATTTCTATGACTCTAAGGATGTTCTTTTAACTTCATTTTTTACTTGGATATATTTCAAGGCTTTTTCAAAAGCAGAATAGTAACATAAGTCAGTTTATTGGTGAGATTATATTTATATTTCTACCTGGAGATATGAGATCTTCTGTCAGTTGAATGGATGAAGAAGCTGACAGGTTGTGTTATCATCTTATTTGTCCTACTCTAAAAGGGAATGAGATGTGCTGTGTTCATGAGCTGAAGGCAGAGGCATACAAGGCACAGGAGTACCAGTTTGGTTGAATGAGGAATATGCCTTAATGAATACAGGCCTTTTTCACTCATTCCTCTCAAACTTGTTTCCTGTAGTACTTGTTCTGCTACACTCTCATTACCTTCTCACGTTGTTCTCCACATATCTGCATTCCCTGGGCCTCAGTACTTCTTTTCCTCTTTTCCTCTGCCTTCTCCTTTCTGTTCTTTCCACATCATCTGTGAACTCTCATTTTCTCTTCTCATTTCAGACCTCTTCCATCCCTAAGTCATCTCTGCATCCTTTCTACCATCTAATCAATGTAATCTTCTGCCTTGCTTTATCACTAGTGCTTCCTCTTTTCTCCCCTAATTTCTTTCCTCTGCCCAGGTGAGTCCTACTTTCTTCTCTGCACAATCAGGCTATCCCTTCTTCAGATCCAAGTTTATATCTCTGCCCCTTAATAGTCTTCATCTTTTTCTCTTCTATCATTTCTTTTTCTTCAGATTCAAGGTTAATTATTGCCCCCCTTTGATCTAAATCTACTGCAGCCCTCCCTGAAAGCCATGTGGAAAATGATCACCAGGAGGAAAGGCAATTTGGTCTCCCTATCCTTACTGCCGTCCTGGCCAGGCCAGAGCCACAGCCATAGCAGGAGGGGTTCTTCTCCATGTCCTCTAGTCCTAGGCTCAGTACAGAGAAAACCTCAAAGGAGATTCTGCATAGAGGTCTAACAAATCTCTATTGAGGAAACAGGAATTTTGGACTGGACTTGTTTGAGACAGAGTCACTTGGGATTGCAAGAACTCCATTACTGCCTTAAATGTTATCTTCCTGATAGCTATCAAGATGGTGAATCAAGAACGGAAGGTTATAAAACAACTGAAATTGTTACAATTCTTTTTTTCATCCTAGGCAAAACAGCATGTTTTATTAACCTAATTTTCAGAAATGGCTGAGCTGAAATTCGTCTTATATTGCAAATGCCAGGGAAAATTGGCCTTATTGAATACTCTGCCAGTGAGAATGAATAGCACTGAGAAAATACTCGGGGTGCTTCTTCCTTGTTGAAACCTCAAAGAAGTTAAATCAATAAGTGGGAAACTTGGGGTAAAGAATATACATTTCACACTTTTAGACTGAGGGATGAGACTTGGATCTTAAGAGCGTTCCAAAGGGAGAGGGCGTTTATAGGAATTCCCTGTAAAAAAAGTGTGGCAATAATTACACAGGAATAAGAAGTTCGGGCATTGATCTTGTAAATTTACTTTTCAGGCTTCATTCAGTCCCAAGTACCCAACAGAGTACATAATGTGAGGGAAATATCAACACATTTCTGCCGTTTTTGCATAGAGTTCTCACATGGTCAGCAATCAGAGAGATACTTGATAGTTGTTCAGCAGATTCTACACAGCATCTAGCAAACCAAAAACTGGAGTTAATAGTGTTTGCATAAGCCTGCTACTACTTCAGTAGCTAAATAATTGCTTGAAGCATGATTGTGCACACCTACTAAGAGAATAACTCTACAAGAGGTCACGCCACATCTCTGAAATTACTAAAAGACCATGAGAAACTGGTCAGGATTGGGCTTTAATAACTTTACTGTTCCATGCGCTTTGTTTTTATTCTTTTCACTTTTCATTCTGATCATATTTTCTGTATTTTTTGCAATTTTTTAAAAAAAGATTTTCTAATTAAAAAAAATCATTTATCTCTTACTACTTCTCTTCATTTATTTTATACATTTATTCCTCCCGCAATGCCCTGTATTTTTTTTTATTTACCCTTCTTTTTTCTTCTTTTTTTTTTTAAGTTTCTTGACTTTTTTGTCTTGACCTGTTCCATGCTTCATAGCTTTTCCCTTTTGTCTTATCCTCACCTCACCATCCTTCACCGTCAACCAATGCTAGTTCTTCTTAATACATATTATCATGATTATTACCAGAGAAAGAACATTTTAAAAGATGGTCTGCCCTAGATGGCTGCAAGATTCATTTCCACTCCTCATGTCTCTTTTGTGTGATTTCTTCATATTGTCTTATCTCATCTCTGTTCTCTTTATTCTTCTTTGTTTTCTCTTCACTTAACTCTATATTACCATTCCTCATTTAATATGATATTTAATTTTTCTGTCCTCAGATATATCCCTCTTCTCATTTCTTACCTTTTCTAGCATAGATTTTCTTTGTGGAAATCACTTTCTTCCCCTCGTATTCTGGGACTTGGGTCTCAATGACATTCCTTTCCTTTTTCCAAATTCATTTTACTGTCATCTGTTACTATAAAATTAAAATTCTTCTGACATACAAATTATTCTTCTCTTTCCCCTGAGCTCCACTATATTTCCTATTAACAGTGCTTTGTCCTGCCTCTATCATCCAAATTATATTTTGTTGGCTTTTCTCTGCCAGCTCTTTCTACCTCTATCTGACCGGGGAAACCAATCCCTGTAATCCCTTCCACAGTAGAGCTCTACACAACAGAAATGTGCTTTCTCCTTTGGAGTGCAACTCTTTTCCTATCACCAGAGAATTTGCAATCATTGGAAGCTCGTAGAATGTTCGTGGAAGAATTCAAAAGTGGGAAGGGAGTAGTATTCCCTTCAGTATGTAGGAAGTTTTTAGTACAGGAGAACCCATGGATTTTTTTCTTCTGTTCTGCTTGTCCACCTTCTCTATCCACCAGGGCATTCGGTGGAATCTTAGTTGAATTTCTTTTTGTTCTTTTGCTCTATGTATGTTTCACATAGTAGTCCCAGAAAACTCTCATCTTTTTCAAGGGCCTACTAGTTTCACAAACATAACAATCATAGAGTATGAAGCCATAATATACATTGGGAATCTTCACTCTAAATGTTGTTACTGTAGATCCTAACCACTTAGTGAGATTGGCATTCTTTATTTTCCTCTTGGCTCTATGCAGTCTTTTGTAAGAAATCCACTTAATTTAAAAAGTACCAGTTTAATCACAGTCTTCAATCAACAACTCTTCCTAAAATCTGAACTAACTCTACACTTAACTGTTTGGAAAGATCAAAACTTACTGAAACCAAGTCCATTATTTACTTGATTATATTTTTGCATATGGATAAATTAGTCCAGAAAGTCCAAGATGATGTATTGATGACATTTTAATGACAATAGAATAAAACAGATAGGTGCTGTTACATGATGATATCGGTAGAGAGGGCTTCATGGTACTACTTGAGTAGTATGGAGCTGATCGAAATCAAGAGACTACTTCTATGGTTTTCAAATGGCTTTGAATCATACCTGGAGTAGAAGTGTTTCTGATTTGATACAAACACTGTTTTCCCTCGAGTGCAGAGATAAAAGGCTTCAGCGTTTGTGTCCACCTCTGTAAGCACTTTCCTTCTCCCAAAGATACTATATAAGAATGAAGCCTTTTTCTCAACAGATACTACACCATAAATAAGGACGTACTTCCTTGTTCCTGAAGTACATCAGAGGGGTTCTTTTATCATGTTAAGGAGAGCTCTGTCCAATTCTTCTCTTGTCCAAGATCCCTGAGCATGATACTCAGTGTTATAAAAATGTCATACCAGAAGAATTCAGCAGAACTTGGAAGAACTTCTATATAAACATGAGCAAGCATAGAACCCCTTAGCTTTCTTACCTCCCTCTATATTCCTAACAGGAGTTTGGGGGGCAGGAGCATTACAGGTGACAGCAGCAATAAAGTTTGCAAATTTGAGCATTCTCTGGGAACATCTGAATTGTGCTTTGTAACATCCCTCTAGTCAGAGGCCTTAAAATGGAGAAAAGAGGTGAGAAAACTCACTGTCTTAGTGCCCTTTACAGAAGTGAATCTGAGGTCATTAGCATTTGTGAGATTTTGTAAATTTATCTGTTGCCATTCGGAGAACCAAAGGGCTGATAAGCAACCAGCTCCACTCTGTGCTTATGAAAATCACAACTGTTATGCTAGGTAGACTGTGTATAGGATAAGGAGGAACATTTCACATCCACAAAGGCAATTACTTTAAAAACCAAGTAGCCCTTCCTTAGCCTCCCACTATTTATAAGTAAATAATATGTTTCCTAACTTTATACAATTTGAGTGCATTGATGTGTGTACAGATGCACTCAAGCACCACACTGACAGGAGGAGTGTTGAGTATTGCCAACACGAGGTTCAGCCTACATGTTTGTTCATCTGTATTCTTAGTCCACGTGGTTCCTGACTACATATATGAGTATGCTAAAATCCTATTGCTACACATGCTTTTTTCAATCAGGCTTCAAATCAATATAGGATAAATTTATACAGCAGAGAAGTCTCTTCCCTCTGTCTCTATTACTGGACTAAAAGATTTTTTATAGGACATTTCCACCGTAAGGGAATTTTACATCAGGTTTGTAAGCCACTGAAAATAAAATTTTTGTTACGGTAATGCTGACGTGCCCTTAGCTGTAGCAGCACTAGCAGGAGCCAGGGTAATATAGGGTTCAGAATAGTAACGTAGGCTAGCATTGTCCTTGGACAACTGCTTGCATTTACAGAAATTGATGGGTTATTGTGCTGCAAACTTTTCACCTAAGAAGTCTGAGAAATGAGGGGAAGAACAATAGAGATATCTCGCTGGGAGAATGGCTTCACTACACGCAGTATTGCACAACACTTTGAAATCTTCCACCATCCAAGTCCCATGCTGTCTCTGGCTTGGCAAACGCTTTCATTTAGCCAGGGATCAGTAGCTTGGGGGGAAAAAAGTTCCATTCTCCAGCTGTTGTGTCATCTCCCTTGATAAGTCCTAAATTGGCTGAGTTATCCAGCACCAAAGGAGCTTTTCTGCAGTAGACATGCTTTATTATGTGCCCTTTCAGGGACAAAGGCTTCTGTGTCAGTAAAACCACTATGGAGAGCAAGGACAGATTTACTTTCACAGCATCATAAGCATTATCTTCTGAGGGGCTAATGTAAAAGTAAAAAATTGTGCAGCATTACCATCCAAAGCCTAATGGCTGATGTTGCAAATACGCTGCTCCTTGATTATCAGCCTGATGGGAGGCAGAAGGAAAACTGAAAGGCTGCTTTTCACAAGGGCGTATTTTAAAATACGATTTTTAAATGAGGAAAGGTGTGGGTTTTTGTTTGAGCTTGTTCTTTTGATGGGTTAGTTTGGATGTTTGACTAGTGGCTTGGGCTGAGTATTGTAGAATAGGGAAGGAAGGTTTGTAAATCTCCTTATTTGACAGTTATTTTAGATGAAATGGAAAGTCTTGCTTTCAAATTAAAAACCCAAGCAGTCTGTGTGTGTGTTTTGCACTCCCCACAGACTGCAAATAAATACATTGACATAAGCCTGTCTTGTGCATGCAGTGAGAAGGGGGAACAGGGAACATGACTTGTCAGAAGTGGGAGGAAATATTGTGAAGCCCAGATGGCAGTGAGGACCCCAGCCAACCCCTCACGCTGAGGGGAGCTTGCCCATTTTTCAGGAGTTCAGCGATGATGTCTTTGAACATCTTTCACCACCACCTGGAAGCACTGCTGCTTTGTTAGATTTTAGCAACCTGAACATCCTTTGTAACACACCTGGCAAAGCGAGCCCACTTCTGTTTATGGGAGAAAGAGAGAAGTACCGAAAAATAAATTAACATGACAGTAAAACATGGTGTGAGCCTAGCCCACTCATACATGACGTGAAGAACTGACACAATTCAAAAAATATTTCAACAGATCCTCAAACAGCCACTGGAGAAGTGGATGGGGTGAATCTGGAAGAAATCCGAGAATTTGCCAAAGCTTTTAAAATCCGGCGCCTGTCCCTTGGCCTGACCCAGACTCAAGTTGGCCAAGCCCTAAGCGCCACCGAAGGCCCAGCCTATAGCCAGTCTGCCATCTGCAGGTAACAAGTTACATCATAAACTCTCCTCTCCTCTCTTTGTTCTTCAGAATTATTCAGTTTATTGTGAGGAGCATGCTCAGGTTGGAGTCATATTTTTTTAGAATGTGTTATTTTAAGCTCACCGATGATGTTGGTATCTTGGCAGATAAGATGTTCTTCTTGTGTAGCCCTCAAGTAACTTTAGTCTTTTTTTTTCCCCTTCTACGTTTTTTTGTTTGTTTGTTTGTTTGTTTTTTCCCCTTCTACTTTTTAAACAAGTGAGAAACAATGTTCCTAGCATAGAGACTTAATTCAGTAGACAAGTTGGAAACCCTGCTGGTGCTGGATAAGCACCAGCTGACCCTCTTCATACTGTGCCATTTTCTACAGATAGGGTTACTGAACAAATATTTCATGGCTGCACCCCTGCTAAGTTAAAACCTGTATTACTGTGGTTAGCACTTCATATATGGGATGTTAATGATTTAACTAGGCAACACAGAAGGGAAAAAATTATCCTTCCTGCTGTCTTGCAAATCAGCAGCTATTCATCTTTTATCACCTAAATATATATTAATAAATTAATTAAATAATTAAAAAGTAACAGACAACCCATGTATCCAACGTAGGACTAGAAATGTGCTCTAATCATGGGAAATAGTAACACAGTCATGACAGAGTTAGTTAGAAGCAAACACCAAATATGCATGTGTGTGTGTGTTACAGTAATGCCATGTTTATGCATGAGATAACAAACACACTTAGGTAACAGCTTTTTCCTCTTGGGCAATGCCTTATAGTCCTACTCCATCAGTGAAAGCCAAGAAACCAACTCTAAGCTCATTTAAGTGGATTTTGTTCTTGGTGATCCATGAAATGTTCTGTCTTTTTATCTGCTCTTTATACTTTTAATGTATTCCCCATGGAACGGAAGTGTACTTTTCCTGCAGTTTAAGACTAAGGTTATAAATAACATCAGTATGGGGTAGTGAGCTTGCAGCTCACATTTTGCTCAATGATTTTCCATAAAACCCATTGATTGTTGTTAAATACAAAAAGCTCCATAGGATCCTCTCACTTCTATGGCCTCCCCTACTGTTTTTTCTTATAAGATACCTCCCTGTAGAAAATAACCTTTATTCAGTCTATACAAGGATACTACTGCTGGGAAATTTGTTTCAAGACTTGTATATCGTTATTCCAAACAACATGTTCTGCAGTATCAACACTAACAAGCAAAGCCAATGATATGAATGCTATTGCTCCCTGTTGCTTAAGATTTTTTTTTCTTTCATATGGTCAGTTGGTAAAGAATGCCTAAAACAGGTGGAGTTTTTGGCAATTGCCAATTTGTTGTAGCCTTAAGATACTGTTTAATAAACAATACTTCTAAGTGATAAATTGCAGTTCCTTTTGCTTATGCCTAATTTGCTGTCTCCTAATTTCCTCAGTCTACCTCATGCCTGAGAAAACCAGTGGGGATTATTTGAATTTTACTAAGCAAAAGGGTTCTTCACTAATGTATTACCATGAAAACCCAAATAAAGAGGAAATTGGAGCACAGACACAGCTAAGTAAAGCCAAGACATGTGGAAGCCTTTGACAGAGGGCAAATTTTGCCACCTTTGAGGGGTAAATGGCTCAGAACAACATGGCTGGATGCAGAAGTTGGTCCCAGATATTTGCAAAGTAGTAGTGGTTTTTCCTTCCTTTGACCCCCAAAGATGGATATCACTTTGGGGTGTCATAATCTGCTATGACTATGCATTTCTTGTTAGACACCAAGTTATTATGTTCCAGTGGCAGTATGCTGCTCCCCAGAAATAGAAGTTTCAACATTTCTTTAAAATGTTAACAAAGGAGATTCAATGGAAGGAGCAGCAAAGTAATCAAGCTGAACGACCAACATGACCAAAATACCACTGGGTGCCATGGATGGACACCTTGCAGCCAGTCCCACACTAAGATGCCAGACGTGTTACTATTTGAAATTATTGTATTTTCGTCTCTTTTTTTTGTTTGTGGGAAATGCTTTGTTTGTTGCTGAAGTATTTCCTGCAGCTGCCATGATCCAAATAGAGTCTCTTAAAGCTGCCAGCTCCAGCCATTGAGTTGCTTTGCACCAAGATATTGGCTCAGCCTGTCTCATCTCCCATGCACAGCATGGGAGTGGTGCTTGAGTATTGGGAGAGCTGGAGAGGGCAGCAGCACCAGGTAGTAACTGTCTCCAGGATTAAATATGTCAGCGTATGGGAGGGACGTGGGGGTGAAGTAGAGAAATACAAACGGGTGGCATCAGACGAATTGGGCATAGGCGTTTTTAATGCATAGTAAGAGAGTATGAACCTGATTAATAAAAGAAACAAATACTTACATGACTTGAAGAATGAACTCAGCTCTTCTGCTTGTTTATGAAAAGATGCAAGCTTTGTGTAGCTGCTTTTCCAGATGTCTTATAATACTTGTAAAATCTGGTTTGGCAAAAGACTTTTGATGGCAAAATGATATATAGAAGACCTCATTTACAGGAAATGATATCATTCTGGTACGGGTTGTAGAAATCCCACAATAAACCCAGCTTGGTGCCACAGCGTATTAGTAGACTATTATGCTGGGTTTCATCTGGAAAACATGAGTCTGTCTTTGCACGTTGTGGGGGTAGTGAAGATAATTGCAAAGCATCCAGCTGTTTCAGCCGGACACCACTGGAGCTACGGGAATCTGTTTCGGACGCAGAAAAGGGATATAGTGTTAACTTGCAAACAGTGAAAATTGCTGAAAAATGAAAGGAAAGGAAATGTGATATTCAGAGGCTAGTAGCTGCCGTTGGCTCGTATTATTAAAGCTGTGGTATTTGGACTAGATGGGATGGGAGGGGAAACAAAAGGATTAATCGCAAAGAAGAGATGATAAAAAGCAATTGCCTTCGATGTCATTTCCTGTAATTAGATTTTAACCTGAAGGGTTTTGAAGATCATCAGAAATATGAAAATGGGAGTCATAACCTGTATTATTCAGCGTGCTTAGAATTTTGTTGTAGTATTTGCTTTGTGATAGTTTAAATATCTAGCTATATATATATTTATAGATATAGATATCTGTTAGTTTTGGTAATCCATTGTAAATTATCTCTGCCAGTCAATTAGTCAGGCAGGCAGGAAGTCCCACCCTGGCAGAGCATCAGTGTAAGACTCTTCTTTCTCAATTTTCCCTCAGACACACCATCCTGAGAAGCCACTTTTTCCTACCACAGGAAGCCCAAGAGAACACTATAGCTAGCAGTCTGACAGCCAAACTGAACCCTGGCCTTTTGTATCCTGCCAGGTTTGAAAAGCTGGACATCACCCCTAAAAGTGCCCAGAAGATAAAGCCGGTGCTTGAGCGGTGGATGGCTGAGGCTGAGGCCCGCCATCGAGCAGGTATGCAGAACCTTACCGAGTTTATTGGAAGTGAACCATCCAAAAAGCGCAAGAGGCGTACCTCATTCACGCCACAGGCCCTTGAGATCTTGAATGCTCACTTTGAGAAGAACACACACCCCTCTGGGCAGGAAATGACAGAGATTGCAGAGAAACTGAACTATGACCGGGAAGTAGTTAGAGTTTGGTTCTGCAATAAGAGGCAAGCACTGAAGAACACAATTAAACGTTTGAAACAGCATGAGCCTGCGACAGCAGTTCCTATGGAGCCCTTAACAGACTCACTGGAAGAAAACTCCTAAAAGCAAAACAAAATAAAACCACACACACAAAAAAACCCTGCACCGACAGAAACCTAACCGTTCGAACTCTGTGAAAATACCTGTTCTTCACCCTTGTAAGTAAAAGACTGAGAAAACTACAAGAAGGACAGAACACTTTATAAATGTCCGTGAGTTTTCCTATATAAAAACAAAACAAAGAACTGCACAACACTTAGCGTGTGTGTCGTAGAATTAGTTCCCCAAAAAAGAAAAAGCCAGTTGTTTTTTTTTTGGGTTTTTTTTTTTTTTTTAATGGACTTAAAGTAAACCAAATAACTGCTGACTTTTTTCTGTATATTATGAAAATGTGAACACATTTTAAGGAAAAAAAAAAAAAAAGAAAACACAAAAAAAAAGAAAAAAGAAAAAAAAAAACTTTTATCTGTTTAAAAGA
Source organism: Phasianus colchicus (assembly GCF_987193195.1). NCBI lineage: Eukaryota > Metazoa > Chordata > Aves > Galliformes > Phasianidae > Phasianus > Phasianus colchicus. The sequence goes on along the minus strand of NC_143441.1, from coordinate 4,231,280 downwards.
GAATACAAGCCTGCCACCTGGAGGAGTGATTGTAGCCTTTCAGGTATCAAGTGCTGATTCACTATGAAAACTATTAACCAAAGTCAGAAACATGGAATTGCAAACTAGATTGTTAGTCTACTCTTTTATGGGTGTAAATCTGTGTTATGAATTTTTACATTTGTATTTTGCAAAGAGGAAAACAACGGGATTAATTTCTCTCATCCATGGTCACACACCCCTGCAGGTGTGTACAAACAGGTGTCAAAGCCATTCCATCATGGTCACCTCCTTTTCTTTTGTTTGTTTTTAAGTCGACAGTTATGCAATCTCCAAGTGTTTGGGTGCCAAAAATCATTTTTTTAATTGTGATTTGCAGGGTTTGGTATTTGTCTTCTAAGGGCGTAAATCTCAGTTTGCATATTTCTATTTTTGATTTTTTTTTTTTTGTTATGACTCTTTTTGCTGCCTTCAGCTCATTCTCCACCCTTTCCCTACAATCCCATAACCCAGTACTGTTTGAAGATATTTAGAAAGAGAAGTGCAACCTGAACACTTTCATACCGATATGCTGAAATACAATAGAGGACAAAGATTGTGTCTGATAGACTGGCAGCTCACTGTCAACTGCATAGCTTGGGATTTCTCAGTCCTTTAGTTAAGAACCTGGAGAGGCTACCAAAATTCATTTGTAGTATGAACATAAGCTGCACACTTGGCTCAGTACTGCGTCTGTATTAAGGCTCTGTTTGAAGCGATTTCTCTCCAAAGTCTGCTAGCCAAAGAAATTTTCTGATGGAAACAAGCAGGCCAAGAAGTGATGAAGGTGTTCCGATCGTTACTATGGCCTGCCTCACTGGTAGTGCTTCATTTCTTCTCCTTTTTTATTTCATTTTTTTTTTTTTTTTAAATTTTCATCCTGATATAGATGTTTGCCCATTGTCAAGATATAGAAAAACCTACTGAATATCTTTTGGGGATAGTGAGGTTGGTGACCTGCAGTATGTTTCAGATGAAGAGCTTTCCCTTTAAAGACAATTTGTTTCTATCACTTCCATTTTGATAGGGCAGACGTCTGCTAAAGCACTGTGGATACTGGACATAGGAGCATGACAAGGCTCATGGGAGAAAAGTGTTGCAGGTTCTAGATGGGCTACATCCTGGTCTGTGAAGGTCAACGTGATTTTCATCTTGTGATGAATGCTGCTCCAGCCTGTGAGATTTAGCCCATTATTAGGATGGAAGTTACGTCTTGAGCAGAGCTTACCCAAACTTAGCCTTTGCTATTTGGTCCTCGCTGTAGAGGTGATAGAGTAAAATTCTGATGGTGTAACTTTTGCTTGCATTCACTGACTTCAGGGTTGTTGTACTGGACTTTTGCTAGCCTGCCCAGGATGCTGAAGAAGGCTCCCAAAGTGATGGAGTCTACAAATAGCACGTCTCATATAGAATTATGTTTTCAAGAACTCAAAGCTATATCCAAAACACAGTGAAAGAAAGACTTCCATTGATTTAACTGAGCTTTGAATCTAGCCCTTGCTATTTTATTAATGGGATTTGCCATGTAACGTGGAGTGTTTGTTTCATTACTGGTGGAGTTTCAAAGCTTCTGAGGCTATCATCTGTGCCAGAAACTGCATCTAAATGTGAGCAGTCTCGAAGGTCAGGGTTGGAGAGCACTGAAGTATTCAATACTCCAGACTGGGCTCGCATCCAGTGAATGCATCCTAGACTTTAAGCTTCAGCAGGGTATGTTTAAGGATATTTTCAGTATTGCTTTTATGGGAGGAGAGTGAGAACTGTTATTGACTGTTTTCCAACTGTTGATATATAAACATCTTCTGGGGAAAAAAAAAATAATAATAATAATTTAAAAAAAAAAAGCCCTCAGTAGCCACAGGTAAACTGTGCAAGGGCCAAAAAAGCCACTTTACCCAAGCTAAGCATGTGAAGTAGAGAGCAAACCTCACAGCAACATCTGCCCCTCTGGGTTACCTTTTTTCCCTTCTATTCACAGGCACCAATTTCCATGTATATATCTGTTTACCTATACCAAACAGAGCTAAACGTACAGCCGCAATTCAATCTACATAATGATCAGGAGACCACCCAGAAATGAGGAGGGAAAAACAGATAGTATTTGGAATTGGACACCTTACCCAGATCTCCAGCACACTACTAATTGTCTGGTCATTGATGCCATAAACATTTGACTTGTTCATCCAGCCTTGAGAGCATATGACCTCCCCCCACACCAGTCATCACCAGCCTGGGAACAAAACCATCAACCATTTGTTGCCTAAAAACAAAATTTCTGATTCTCCCAGAGACTGCTCTAAATTTTTGTGATGAAAAAAATCTCCCAAGAAGAAAAGTTAGCTAAACGGCATACAAAAGATGCTAAATGTTTAAAACTATGCTGGCAATGGTTATATAAGGTCTTTTCTGTTCCAAAGTACATATCAGAGGGATATAACTAGGACAGTGAAAATGTGAAATAAATATAAATCGCCAGCTTGGAAGAAAAAATAATGTTCATCCCAGAGTCTTAAAGTCATTCATGTGCAGAGATTTTTTTTACAGTTTTCTAATTTTATATTATGTTTTGTAAATTATTTATAAAGTGTTGTAATGCTTCTTATATTAATTTTTTTATAAACAAATTTTTGCTATGAGGCATAAATGGTGCCTGAACAGATTCTTAGGAAGATAAATTACGTGTGATTCATACATCTTTCGGGGGCCATAAATATTTTGTTTTGTTACTGGCAACATTTCTGGTTTCCATTTGTAAACAATTTTCATCTATTGATTATATTTGAATACCTTTTAATTTTGCATGTGACTAAAAGATAGATTGCTACCAGCAAATGAAACAGAAGTCTCTTCAGTCATATGTGAAGGTTTAATGGTTTTCCAATTTATTGATCATTGAATTTTTTAATATATATATATATATATATAATTTTGTTTGAATAGTGAACCAAGGGTTCAATTGCCGATCTGATTTTGTCTTTTTATGTTTGTTTTTTTTTTCACTAAAAAGCTGTTTTGGACAGTTGAAGAAATCCAATGCATTCAAATGGTTCCAGTTTCTTTATGTTATTAACAAAAACAAAAAGAAAAAAAAAACAAAAAGAAAAAAAAAAAGAAAAAAAAAAAAAGAAGAGAGAACAAGAACGCAAAAAGGAGCTAGGAAGGAACAAGTAGAGGCGTATCAAAGAACTCAAGCTATAACCAAAAAGAAATATGTAAAATGCCTTTGCTCGTCTTCTCAATGCTGGACCAAAGCTCAATGTATGTAGGTATATGCACATTGTATAGATATGGCTAAATGTTGCTGACAATCTCGCAATACTAAACTGTTACTATTTAAAAAAAAAAAAAAAAAAAGAAAAAAAAAAAAAGAAATACAAAAATAAAACTGTTCATCAGTGTTTTACCTCAGCACTCTACTTGTACCCAGTTATTGACCAACATTCAAACAAGAAGATAAGAGCGGAAATTAATTTCCATGTCAATGTTTGACTGTAAAATCTGTTTGGATAACATTTTGTAATGAGCTTTTTGTCATGTGGTTTGCTTGTTTCCAACTTGAGATTATGTGGGCACATTTGTTTATTTATTGTTAAAAAGTGATATTATTATTATTATTATTACTATTATTATTATTATTATTATTATTATTTTTTGTCCTATGTGCTATAATCTACAGAATGGTCACCAGGGTCACTTATGAAGCACTGCAAAGAGATCTGTTTTTCCATGCATGGAGCATGCAGAGGAAAGATGGCAGTATGAAATGGACTGTGTTTTGTTGCTAGAAAATACTAATTAATTCCAAAAGGAGTTGGTGTGGTGGACTTGTGACCGAGAAACCAAACTGGATATTTAAAAGCTCCTTACTACTCTGACTTTGAAACCAAAGCTGATTTATCTGCACAGGTTGCTTAACATGAAAAAATAAAATAAAATAAAATAAACTGACAAAAACTGTACTTAATCTAGAGCAATATCTGTATGGTCAGTAAAGCTGCACTTTGTGTATTTCTTAACAGCTTCAGATCTGTCACTTTTAATTTGTACCATAAAAAATAAAGAATTGTTTGACATGAAAAATAAACTTTCATGTGTTTGTCTTAAATCTCATGTATTATTCACATGATCAGAGTTCATGTAATTTCACATCAGTTCAATACAAAAATAGTTAAGTGCTTGAAAAAAAAAAAAAAGGAAGAAAGAAAATATGTTTGCACCACTGGGCATCACTCTATCTGCAAAACTAAGACTGTTTCTATATCCAGAGAGAGCACCTACGTTGGTGATGTCTTCTTTTCTCTACAGATAAGAAGAGCAGAGGATCTACAGATGGAATACTGTGGGATCAGGTAAGTAAGTGTGTGTTATCACCCAGGCCAACAGCAGCAGAGCACAGATGGGCATGAAGTCCCCAGCCAGTGAATCTCTCAGTTCTGCTGTGGCTCCCATAGCAAAGCCAGGTAAGATATGGAAAGGGAATGTGTTGGTAAGCTTGGTTTATCCTTTCAGATGACTTCTGTGCTTTTGCAGAGCTCATAAAGTTTGTTCCTCTTTACTTTCAGTGACTGTAATGTTGGACAGCAGAATTCAAGTCATTTGCTCTGAGTTGTTGAATTTTGACTGAATGCACGATTCTGAAACGTTAACAGGTTTTGAGAAATAAATTCAGTTGCCTTATAAATTCATTTAATGGTGAAAAAGAAGATCTAGAAAAAAAATTCTGACAATATTAGAACAGTAAGAGGAGTGCTAAGGAGGATCTCCATCCTTCACTGGATTTGGTGGGGAACATGACCACCAAGGATAAGGAAAAGGCTGAGGCTTACCAGTGTACAAGAAGGGTCATGAGGAGGATTCAGAGAACTACAGGCCTGTCAGCCAGACCTTGGTGCCAGGAAAGGTTATGGAACTGACCTACTTGAGTGAGATCACACAGCACATGTGGGACAACTGAAGGATCAGGCCCAGCCTTCATGGGTTCTTGAAAGGCAGTTCCTGTTTGACCAATCTAATCTTCTATGATCGAGTGACCCACCTAGTGAATAAGGGAGAGTCTGCTGATGAAGGCAAAGCCTTTGACACTGTCTCCTCCAGTATTCTCTTGGGAAAACTGATAGCCCATGCTTGGGCAAGTACACTCTTTGCTGGGCAAAATAATGGCTGGAGGGCCAGGCCCAGAAGGTAGTGATGAACGGAGTTAAATCCAGCTGGTGACCAGTCAGAAGTGGTGCTGTCCAGAGGTCGGTATTGGGGCCTGTTTTGTTTAATACCTTTATTGATGATCTGGACTAAGGGGCTGAGTGCATCCTCAGTAAGTTCACAGGTAACACCAAGCTGGGAGGAAGTATCAAGCTGCCTGGGGATAGGAAGACCCTTCAGGGGGTAGGAAGACCCTTCAGAGGGATCTAGACAGATTGGAATGCTGGGCTGAAGCCAATGGGATGAAGTTTAACAAGACCAAGTGCCGGGTCCTGCACTTTGGCCAGAACAACTCCAGGCAATGCTTCAGGCTTCAGGCAGAGCAGTGTGGAAGAAATGGATTCTGGGTGTATTGGTTGATGATCAGCTAAACATGAGCCAGCAGTGTGCTCAGACAGCCAGAAATAGTTCTTCCAGCAGGAGCAGGGAGGTGCTCATATCATTGTACTCAGCTCTGGTGAGGCCGCACCTTGAGTACTGTTTCCAGTTTTGGGCCTTTCACTACAGAAGATATGAGGCCCTGGAGCATGTCCATTGAAGGGCAACAAAGCTGGTGAGGGGTAAGAGCACACACCTTATGAGGAACAGCTGAAGGAACTGGGACAGTTCAGTCTGTCTGTCTGAGAAGAGGAGGCTCGGGAAAAGTTGTGGCAAGGTCGGGGTCAGGCTTTTCTCCTGGGTAATAGTGATAGGATTTGAGGGAATGGTCTCAAGTTGTGCCAGAGGATGTTCAGGTTGGATATTAGGAAAAATTTCTCCAAAAGATCGGTCAGGCACTGGAACAAGCTTCCTAGGAAAGTGATTGAGTCACCTTCCCTGGAAGTGTTCAAGAAACATGAAGATATTGTACTAAGGAACGTGGCTTAATGGGGAAATACTGGTGGTGGGTGGATGGAGACAATCTTGAAGACTTTTACAACATTGGTGATTCTATGATTCTAAGATTCTATGACCATTTTGTTTGACACTTGGGAACAAAACTTTTGCAAAGCCTTTTCCCTCTGATTTTGTTGAATATTGTTTTACGCTTCCAGTACCACATGTTGAATAATCAAAAATGAAAGCAAAATATTTATTTGCACACAAAAGGCAGGGAACATGTGATATATTTATTTATCTTTAATTTCTCCAGATGGGAATTTCTCTTTTCTCTTCATTTTCTACTGCATTTTCAGGGATACATAAGAAAGATAAAGAGGAAAGGTAAGTTTTTTTGTAGATATGATGATACAGGCTTCACAAGCAGGGCAAAAATAATAGGGATATAGCCATTTGTTAGACCAAGCTGCCTGGCAAAAGTAGACAAGCTTTTAAGTACAGAAACCCTTCTTTGCTCTAACACAAAAGCAGCTGAATCTAAAGCTGAACAGAAGTTGAGAGCAAAGAGAAAGAAGGTGTTGCGATACCATGATGACTTGAAGTCATATTTCAAACTCATCTGTTTACATGGTGCAGTGATATGGAGAATGACCCTTTTTACTTTTCTACCAGCTACAAAAATGTAAAAAATCTAGTCTTTCATTCAACATGATCAAGCAACCACCACCATCAATTAGAGCGCTATTCCCCCTGCCCAATTTAAAAATGCAGAGTTTTATCCTTGAATGATATTACAAGTATTTTACCTGCCTTATAGGCACATAATTCTACCTACCATTACTTAAGTAACTTGAATCGTTTAGCCACAAGAAATTGTGACTTTGCAAGTTGAATTGTTTTTACATTGACACCTGAAAGCTCAAATAAATCCTACTGTAAAACCAATGAAAGTTAACAGTAAGAAATCACCCCCTCCTTCCTTACTGCTTAAGAATAACATTTCTAGAGCTTGGCTGTGACAGTACTTTGAAGCTCCATAAGTGAAACATTAAGGCAAAGATCTTTAGAAGCACATTTTTTTCCATGGCCTCTCTTTTGCATTTCTTGCAGTAGATAATGTATTTGCAATGTTCTTATCATAGAATCATAAGACCTATCTGAGCCCTGCCCCTATCTTAAGACAAATGAGGTAGAAAGAAAGCTGGAACTAAGAGAAGCATGAAGTGAAGGCATGTTTGTATGCAGCCTCCCTTGTGCAACCACTTCATGATCAATCACAGTCTAAATGTGAATCTTGAAGAAAAACTTGCAGTATTATCAGGGTTTCGGTAAGTAAAGATTGTATTCTGCTAACTGAAACTTCAATTAAACAAGTACTCAGGAAGCCAAACAGACTGATAAAGAGGAAAAGGTCTCTTGGGGTTTAGTTTTTAATCTGGGAATTCAGATTCAATATGAATTGCTCCCATATGAGATCACGGTGTTCTTGAAAATAGAGATTCAAGGGTTAGGAATTTTTTTCCTTCTTTCTCCCTGTGCTCTACAGACCTCGAGGTTTGGGTTGTTTCTTTTGCTTTGTTTTGTTCTGTTGTTTGTTTGTTTTTATTGTTCATTGTCTTTTATTGTTGCCTTTATGACACACTATGTACAATAGTGGTGAGAACTGAGCAGTCACCAGGTAGCTTCCCAACAGTGACTGTCGTTTTTAAATTAGACCCATCTGCTCTGATTTCTTTTGAAATGCAGTATCAGTATCAGCCTTTACTAACCAACAAATGCAATTGTAGGGCAGGGCTCATAGCAGCTCATGTAATATCCAATCCAATGGCCCTCTGCTCTCATCACGAGGAGCTGTAGGTCAGCCTCCTCTTCTCTGGCCTGAACAAACCAGGGAACCTCAGCCACTTTTCTGCTGACTCCTATTCATCTTGCCACCAACCAGAACCCCCAGATCCCTTTCCATGGGGTGGCTCTCCTATCTCTCATCCCCCAGTTTTTAGTTATATCATCACAAGACCAATGGTCTCATATTTGAACACCAACTGACTTCTCAGTCCAAAACCCAACGAGCAGTCACATGCACACTCAATATGGTTATGTCTTGATTCAAGCCACACACACAAGATATGCATATACAGGCTCAAGGGGGAGCTGAAAATAGCTTTTGCAGTACTATAATTCTAAGGACTACATGGGTGGGGCACTTCTAAAAGAACATGAGGTTCTATTTCTGTGGAGCAGCAGCTTCAAACTGTGGAATGGCTTCCACTGTGACCACCATCCACCAGGTCTGGTCTTTTTTCTTCTGTTTAGACACCACATGCTGATGATGTTCAGCTCCTAGCTTTCAATTAACAAAAACTCCACGCCCCATCCAGCTTATCATCAACAGGAATGTCTCCCACGTCATTTGTTCTCTCTCAGTGATGATTCCTAAAATGATCTCAAGATGCTAAAGGTCTTAAAAGACAGTGAATAAGATGATGAACTGCAGGAACCTTAATTGTATGGCAATTTGCAATTGATATCCTAAGGCAGCTTCATTCACTTTTTTAAAATCAGTTGAGGAACTTCTGCTGACATTCAATCATTTCTGCTACTTTTTAATGCTATTAACTTTAAAAATCCTATCCTTTAAAAATCCTTTGCTTGCACTGTTGATACCATTTTTTTTGCTATATGAACAGAAATCTTTCTTTTCACTATCAACTATTATAAAAGGAAGGCAACGATATGAGAACTCTAATTTCTTTTCTCAAAGGAGATACTCAAAGGAGTGATTTTTCTGCCATCTTGTCTCTGTTCTTTTTACATTTTCAGTGCAATTATATCTTCTTAAACAAGGGAGAATGAAAATGTCTCCAAAATGACCCCTGAAACTCATTGGAATTACATTTCCTGAAGGAAAGAGTTTTTTTCTTGGATACTAACAGCTATTTTCAGTTCCTAGCTGCGGAAACATATAAGACAGTGGTTTCAAACAATATGAGGGGAGATTTCAATCGGACATAAGGAAGAAGTTTTTTTACAGTAAGGGGGTGAGGCATTGGAACAGGTTGTTCAGAGACAGAGGTGGTGGATGCCTTGTCCTGGGAGGCATTCAAGGTCAGATTGGACCAGGCTCTGAGCAGCTTGATCTAGCTATAGATGTTCCTGTTCATTGCAGGAAAGTTGGACTAGATGACCTTTAAAGGTCCCTTCAAGCTCAAAAGGTTCTATGATTTTATGATTTTATTGCCTTACCTCAACAAGAATGGTATGCACGTTTATGACTCCACAGACAGCAGCTGAAGATAATTTGGGGGACAACACTGGAGAAAACAGAGTAAATGCAAGGCTAAGAACTGTTAAATATTTTAAAAATACCATTGTTTATTCCTCTGCATTTAAAATCCTTCCTTCTGAAGATAGCTGAACAAACTCACCATTTGACCACTAGTAAGAGAAATCATAGCATAATCATGTCATGCCTGTTGTATATCTAGTGCCTACTAATTGCATCAGTAACCTGACTTTGAGCATTACAAGCCAGTCTGGGCATCAAAACTCATCAGGCAGGCTGTGTAACCAGGAACACAAAGAGCAGGGATCAAAGATCTACACCAGCATATACACTTTATGGGTCACAATGTCATCCACGACATTTCTCAACAGGTAATACGTAATTATGACCACCTCTGAAAAAGTCAAAACAGGCATTTGTTTAAAAAAAAAAAAAGAAGAAGAAGAAGAAAGAGAGAGAGAGAGAGGGAAAGAGGCTAACTGACAGAATATGTTTCCTCCTAAGACGTGTTAGAACAGTTGTACACAGTAATAAAAGCCTATCAGTCACTTGGTATCAGCTGAGCATACACTCACTGTACATCAAGCTTGTGAGAAGTCTGTATTATTTATAACATACTTTCTTCTGCTGCAGTTAAAGGTGTAATATCAAAAGCAGGTCCTGTGGCCCTAGACATCAACTGAAGATGAGAGTGTGACAAGTCACATTTTTGTCTGGAAATGGCTTGAATTTCATGCTAAAATTGAAAGCTGCCTGTTCTAAACAAGTTTTAATATGTTTAAAGGTAAATGTTAAGCTTGAGACTATTTTATTGGAGTAATACAAATAATTTCTCACAGACTAATTTAAATCTTCCTTGATATTTAATCATTCACTTTTTAAGGGGTAGAACGATTTTTCTCTATTATTATTATATAAAAATTTGTTTTTGCTATTTCAACTATATCAACATATTTTAATTTTACAGTGTCTAGAAGTTAATGTGTCTATATACAAAAAGCAGCATCTAACACCTCATCTCAGATAGGTGATCAGTTTTGCATGTTCATAAATGTTTACATAGACATGTTAGCTTGACATCATGAAGAAACAAAACTCATTCCATGCTTGTTTCCTTCAGCTACTTAGACTTCATGTAATTCTAATCTCAATACGCTTCATACATTTTAATCCTTACAACACTGTCCAGTTCAAAATTGATCTGAAAGAAGGGAATAAGCCTCACAGATGTCCTGAAGTTCCTTCAGGTTTAATAGAAATAGCCTAGAGAAGAAAGCGGCAGATTGAAGTCCCAGGTGAAAAAAAGGCTGCACTAAGATCAACACTCATTCAACACAGAGAATCAACAGGGAATTGGAGAAAGGCTGCTCTTCTGTAAAATCCTCATCTGTAGGAGAAAAAAAAAGTTGCACTGAGTTCACAAGCCACCAGAAGATGTGCATCCCTGGAGACCAGATTTCACTAGTCCTGGTGCTCCCACTGCTGTGCATTTTTCAAGTGATTTATTTACAAATTTCTTCACCAGTGAGTCAAAAGTACATAAGCAAGGACCAGTGGGCTGTCTGGTCTTGCATCCCTCCTTTCATGAAGCTCACTGCTAAGCTCTTCAAAGGAAGGAATTTGTTCAGGGATGCATTTAAATAACCTTTTTCTCAGCACAACAGGTAGCCCTTTGTTTTCTTTAAAACTATTCTTTACTATAGAAAGTCACTGTGTTTAAAAGAAGGTGGTACATCATTTTCACTTCCAGTACAGTAGTTATATTGTAATTTAGGGGAAAAAAATCTCTTGGTGAAAAAAGTTCAATTCCATGGTACTAGAAAGGTCATTAAAAGACAGGGAATGGCATCCCAGTAGCAACTGCTAATGAAGTATTGTATTTGAAAGTGTATCTTTCTGGTTTAGGATTTAAGCCAGAAAAATAGGTTACTTGTGAACACAGGAGACAAATAAGAACAATTATTAATTCATTAGTTCTACTAAATCTGCAGCAAATTTGAGGCCATTTTTGTTTACTACAGTCCACAATGCATACTGGATGTATGTTATTGAAATGGGTAATTTTGAAGCAGACAAGCCTTGTTTTCTTGCAGTACTACAATTGTAAGGGTCTAAACAGGTCAACTGATCCAAAAAGAATATGAGGTTCTGTTTCTGAGGAGCAGTGGCTTCAAACTGAAATGACTTCCACCATGACCTCCACCAGATTTACCTTAGCTAGCTTTGTTGCTTGCTCACTTGGGTGCTGGATCTAGAACTGGATGGGATTTGGACATTTCCTTTCAGTGCTTTCCTCCTCTTCTAATGCTCATCTGCTTTCAATGAATCTCGTAAGCTCGCTGCATTCAGTACCTCTGCAGTCAAATGGGTGGGTGAGAAGAGGCCAGCAAAGTCCCTGCTGTCTGTGGATACTCCAGCACTGTAGCTGCAGTTCATATGCCAGTATGGGAGATACAAATTTGGGGGCAAATTCATTCCTCAGACACAGGCACTGAGGAGCTGGGAAGTGAAGTGCAGCTGATCTTCCAGTCTCCACGATGGACAGTCTCATATGCACTGATGAAATAGCAAGGTTGGGTAATAAATACAGGTAATAAGGCTAAAACAGTTCTGGAGAGCTTTTCTTTCACTGGCTGTTATGGTCATTCCTAAAGACATCTCAGATAATCAAGGTACGTCTTTCCCCCTCTGCTTGGTCAATCGTAGTGATTTTCGTTCAGATTCCTCAGTGTTTCATCCATTACTTTCCTCTGCCTTTGACGTTTACAACAAAACCTAACTGGAGACAAAGACTACAAAGATAGCTGGCAGATGTAAGCTAGGCAAAAATGTTTCAGAAGATGATGATCCATATGTTTCTCCTGGTGTAGGCAGATGTGTGACAGTAATAGAATAAGCTATTACTCCTCTTCATCCCTATCCCTACCTGCCTAACATTACTGCCTCTTCAGATGTTGCAGCACATACTCTCTTGTCCTCGTTCACTGACTCATTTCAGTTGCAACAATCTCAGTACTTGGCATCCCAATTTTCTAAGCTAACCAGTTTTGCTGCAAATGAAACACACTGAAGACGAATTACACAAGCTACTCCATTGACAGTTTGCATGCAAAGGTGCAAAAAGAAAGGAAGGAGAACAGGGCTGAGCACAGAACTGTCGTCTAGATCCAAATCCTCACACCATACTCTGCCCCCAAAACAGCAGATAAGTATTCACTGCCTCAGAGTTTCAATGTGTTCTTTAGGGAGATTCACATCACCTATGATTGTTCTTTGAATTTTCTGCTCTCTTACATCCGCTCAGTAATATTTAATTTTTAATTTTCCTTTGGCAACATGAAGAACTTGCCATATCCGTTCTGAAAGGAGAATTATTTGTTTGAGGACTGATGTGCCAGAAAATACTTGTATTTTTCTTAATGAACCTCAGAGATATTTTCCTCTGAATACTGAATTCTGTGAGAAGAACTGAAATTTGATCTTGCTTTTCATATCAATATTGAAGAAGTTTGCCCTTTTTCTTTATTAATTTTTTAACATTATGACATGACCAAAACCCTTCTTTTTCTCTCAGACTCATAAATTCTAACTTAAGCTGACATTCTGGTGGAGAAGAAAAATTAAAATTCATGATTTTTATTTCATAAAGTAAGGTGGCCCTGGACATGAGCATATCTGTGTAGAAAGCCAATTGTTGACCATTTAGCACACTCATTGTTACCCAGGCTGGGGAAAAGTCTATTGCATATCTAAAATATCAGACTGGTAGAAAAATCAAGGCCTAAAATTCTTAGTATGTGATATAGCACACACAGCAAGAGAGAAAAGAGAAAAAAATCAAGCTATATACCCCTACATAGCCCTTGTCCTTCCATCTCTGACTTCTGACAGAGTGCAAACCACTATCAAAAGTAACAGTAGTTTTCCTTTTACAAATACTGTGCTGCTTTGAACTTGATTTGTCATCAGCAATTCGCCTCACGTAAAACACAAAATAGTGTCCCTCATGTGAAAACAACTTGTAAACTAATAAATAAGAGGAAGAGATATTTAATAATTGATAATAAAATGGAGTAAAACCAGTGACCTTGGCAGGAAACATTCTACGTCTTATTAGAAATTGCCAGAGCCAGTCATCCATCCTCCTTAAATCCATTTCCTGAATGTGTTGCATCCCTTGAATTTATACTTTTTGGCATCAAAGCATGAACATTGCATTTCTGATGCTCTCTGCCTTGCAGTCTATATCCAGAAGGCTTTGCTCCTCCTACCAACAATGGCCTCTTCGTCTGTTTTTCCTACATACAGATATATGCTTCTCTAAACCCTCCACAAAACCTAACCACAGAAATATTTGTGGGTTCAATAATTTTATTGATCTTGGTAGCCTCAGGTTGCATAGTGCTTGAACACAACTGGAGTTTATGGAGTACTGGCATGAGGTATATATTTCAGAGTTCTTAGAAGCCAGAGGAAAAATGAGGGCCATATTATTCCTTCTACAGGTTTTATGATGGAAAAAAGTGCATTGTAGACAATGATTACTCAGTACCTCGTGGAAAAATCATTGCCATGGACCAAAAAAATCACCTCTTCTACTGTGTTGTTGGCAGTACAACAAACATTCTACACCGGTATTTTTATAAGTAATATTAATCTTCCCTGCTGGAGTTGGCCACTGTTAATGCACTGTCATAGTAAGGCTATACGTTTAAGCCATTCAGAAGTCCTCCCATTTTAAATATACTGCCTTCCAGGTAATCTTCCAACCAAACCAATTACATCTACATTTTCTTTCTGCACCTTTTAAAAACTTAACAGAAAAGGATGCTAGATTAACCATATTTACTATGTTCATATATGTGAATCATATTTGCACGAATGCAAATAAGCAGATGTGTTTATGCAAATATATATAACAGTGTATTTATAGATATATATAAACATGCCTCAGATGTGGCTTCTGCAGCCACATTTGAAACCGTGGCGGAAAGAATGGTTGAAACCACACAATCTTTTTCTAAAGAAATACCTTGCTATGTTATTTTTTTGTTTCAGTTGCACTTTGAACCATTCACCCCTAAATTAGAATCTGGGAGGTTCCAGGTTTCAGCAAAAGGCTTCCCATGTCCCCAGAACAAGAGCAGCCTATTCCTTGAAATAAACCTTCCTAACAATTTTTCTTAATGTGTTTGTGTACTTTAAAGGTTCTGCAGCAGCAGCAGCAGGGGGGGAACAGGTCAAGTATTTTTGGTGATTTCATTCTCTATACTGTAGAGCTAATTATTTTGGAAGGTTTATTTTCTTTTCATCTTTTCATTCTGCACAAATATGGATTGATTTTTTTTTCTTCTTCTGCCATTGCCTGCAGCAAAGTGAAATGCACACATAAAATAACCATATAAAACTCTTAACGACTTTTTTTTCAAAGTGTTTTTTTACACATCCTCCTGGAACAAAATTCACAAAGGTTTGTTGTTGTGGGTGGGGAGGCAAGTTGCAAGAAGGGGATATTAATACAAGTTAGTTGCAAGTTAGGATATTAATACATCTACATTAATACATACTTTGGAGCAGCTTTAAAATAATAAATCCTCTTATGAGCAGGTGAAAAAAGGGGGTGAGCAGGAGATCATTTGGAGATTAGACTATCAGTGATGTCAAAGGCAGTAAATGACAATTGAGACTTGAATGAACACTGGAAAAAAAAAAGTGTTATATCTGTGTTGAAACTCACTGGAGAATTTTGATTAGTGACCTTACAGTGTTGCTTTTTGAAGGCATTTGGGATTTTGAGCTGCAGTGCCATCTTTATTGTCCGAGTTTAAAACTCAAATAATCACTTGCTTACACTAAGTCTGAAGGGACAGAAGCGCTGTCTTCCCTAGCTACTTTTAGGGAGTTTACTTAAAGCACAGATAAGGAAAAAAACAGAAGCATCTCACTGGGTTGTAAAAGAAACTATCCCTGTATTCAGAGGGTATTCAAAATCAAGGGTAGTCTGGTTTCCTCTCAGATGTCGTGAAGATGTCCAGGTCAGTGTTGAACAGCAAGTTATGTCATGAAATAGATGAAATTCAGACATAAAATATCCTGCCAAGATAACTTGTCACTACTGGAAATTACTTGAAGCAATCTGTGCTGGTGTTGAATGATGTCAGCTGTCGGTTATTTTCCACTACCCAATACAATCTGAAGTAATAGGGCTGCTAACATTAAAGTACATAATTCATAAGGAACACCGATGTCGTCTGTCCAGACAGCCAGGGGACAAAAAGATAGGGCACGGCCCTGCTGATAAGGACTTGGAGGTATCAGTGGATGGACATGAGCCAGCAATGTGCCCTCACAGCCCAGAAAGCCAACCGTATTTTGGGCTGCATCAAAAGAAGCGTGGTCAGCAGATTGAGGGAGGTGCTCCTGTCCCTCTACTCCGAGCTGTGAGCCTCACCTACTGCATTCCAGTACAGGAGAGATGTAGACTTGTTGGAGATGGCTACAAAAATGATCCAAGGGATGGAACTTCCCCTCTGAGGACAGGCTGAGAGAGCTGGGGCTGTTCAGCATGGAGATAGATATTTTCAGTATCTAAAGGAGGGCTATAAGAAAGAATGGGACAAATTCTTTAGCGGGGTCCGTTGTGATAGGACAAAGGGAAATGGTTTCAAATGAAGAGAGGAGATTTAGATTGGACATAAGGAATTTTTTTTACCCTAAAGGTAGTGAGGCACTGGAAAAGGTTGCTCAGAGAGGTAGTGGATGCCTTGAAGGGTCTCTTCCAACCCATACAATTCTATGATTCTATGAACCGCTAGGAAGTTAGTAAGAATGTATCCACAATCTCCAAAGTGCTGAAATCATCTCTGTTTGCATTTTGGCAGAAAACCTCAGAGAAGAGACGTATGGATGCTTAAACCTCTTTGGTCCCCAGAAGGGCAGAAGTCATCCCAGTCCTGGGTCAGACCACTCTTCCTGGCACCAGAATGAAGCATTCAGATGAACACAAAGTGAGCAGGAACAGGTCTTTAGGGGTTGGACGTCTGACAAACTAAAGCATGCATCTCCTGATTGTCTTTGTCAGCTCTTAGTAGACAATGTTTTAACATTTACAGGTAACTGAGTGCTGCCATTTCCAATACACTTGCAGTAAGAATCTCTCTCATCATTAATTTTACAGACTTCTATAGATGTTAAAACAGTGTTGACATTTAAAACACGCCAACTCTAATACTTGCAACCAACAGAGATGTCTGCATATTTGAAAATAAAGTTCCACTCTGCTGACAATTATTCTGGTTTCCAGAATTCAGCATTTATCTTTGTAGGCAATGTGCGTGTGTGCCTGTGCGTGAATGTATTAGCAAATACATGGAAAGCCAAAGAGGCAATGTTAAAGACAAGTTTGCTGATAAAACTGAAACAGGAGGTACTCTCCGTAGAGACAAGAGGCTTTGCAAAGGGGTCTTCATGGATAGGAGCTCAAACAGTCATCAACAGCATGAAATCAGCAAAGGTAAATGCCTTTGGTGGCAGGACAGAGCAATGCCACACACAGGCACATGTGGGAGATGAGTAGCTGAGAGCAACTTTGCAGTGAGGGACCTGCTGGTGCCAGCAGGTTCAGCAGGAGACAGCACTGTGCCTGGTAGCCAAGGGATAAACTGAATTTTGGTGTGCATTAAACACAGCACAGCCAGCTCGTCCCACTATATTTACTGTCTGTGAAGCTTAACTTTGAATATTGTGTGCAGTTCTGGGCTCCGCAACATAAAAATAACATTAACACCCTTGAAACCACCCAGAGGAGGCACCAAAGCTGGGAGGCATGTCCTGTGAGGAGAGGCTGAGTCCACCCAAGCTGATCAGCCTTAAGAAGAGAAGGATATGGAGTGTCATCATTGCTCTCTGCAGCTCCCTGAGGAAGGGAAGCAGCAGGGGGTGCCAGGCTCTGCTCCTGAGCATCAATGATAAGGTAGGAACAGCACAAAGCTGCACCAGGGGAGGGTCAGATGGACCTCTGGAAAAAAAAAAATTGTGCCACAAGAGTGGTCAGGCATTGGAACAACTTCTTAGAGATGTGGTTGGTACCCTGTGCCTGTCAGTTTTCAGGAGACATTTGGATAATGCCTTCATTAGTGTGCTTTAACTTTTGGTTAGCACTGAAGTGGTTGGGAAATTGAGGCCAATGACCTTTGAAAGTCTTTTCAAACTCAATTATTCTCCTGTATTCTAACTATAAAATTTCCCCAAGAAGCTGCACCGGATTTTGGCATACTCTAACCTCCTGACCATGCTGGGATGAAGCTAGTACATTTATCTCACATGTGCTACCAACTAAACGCTAGTCCTTGCTCAGCAAAGCTGATGACAAACAAGGACTAAGTCCCCCTGTTTATAGGGCTCGGAACAAAGGCTGTGAGATGGCTTGTGACATCGGGAGGCCATGGTGATGTCATTCTAAGAATGTCCCATGGTGACCAAAACATGGCAGTTCTGGGAATTGGGGCCTATGGGATGAGAGTTGCCCCAGGTTTGAAGGAAGAATGGAGGGGGAGATGAGGGCCCCTTTCCTGAGGATGGCACCCCATACCATTTTGCTTACTGAAGAGAATGGCTTCCCCTTGGGCACAGGGACCTGCAGGGGCTCCAATCAATGTATGGGGACCCTTCAGTGAGAGGGTTGCAAGCGTGTCCCAAGAGGGCTGGGGGTGTCCACTGTCCCTGCCCAGCTGCCTGCAAGTGTGGCCACCTGGATATGGAGTTGCTGCTGTCAGTGGGGCAGAATCAGCTGCAAACCATGTGAAGGGCTGAGCAGCAATTAATCCACTGGACTGGGTATGGTTGCTAGGCAGCTCTACAGATTTTGTTAACTGAAGACACAGGGATTAATCCTTAGTAAAACATGAGAGCAAAACAGCTCAAAAATTCTTCAACTCAGAGTTCATGTTAAAATTATGCTCCCATATGAGAAGGTATCTATGCACAATGCCCTACAAGTCACGTACAGCCTTCTTTGTGTGTCTGCTTAGGCTTTTGAGCTGCATAGGATACAGAGGATAAAGATGCATCCAAAAAACATCTTTGGAGCTACCTCTGCACGCATTATCCACCTGTTTGAGGAAGTTATTTTGGGTAGCAGAACAAGTTGGCTATGATCTCTCAGGGTTCTGATGTTTTACTGAGGATTAATCCCTGTGTCTTCAGTTAACAGAATCTGTAAAACTGCCTGGAACTGGTGCCCAGAGTGGCTGGAGAGCTCCATCATGCCAGGGAATCCAAACTTGTCTAAGCTTGGCTGAAAGGAACACCTCTCCTATGAAGAAAGGCTGTGAGATTTTAGCCTGAAGAAGGCTGTGGTAATACGTTATTGCAGCCTTTTGATACATATAGAGAGCTGATAAGAAAGACAGGGAAAAGCTTTTCCTCCTGGACTGCAGTGACAGGACAAGGGAGAACAGTTTAAACCTAAAGAGAGTTCAAATCATGAGTGTCCAACTCATGGTTAAATATGAACAGGAGACGAACGGCTGTTAACAAGGTTCGATAGTGATAGGACAAGGGGGAATGGTTTTAAACTGAGACAGGGGAGGTTTAGGTTGGATATGAGGAGGAAGTTTTTCACCCAGAGGGTGGTGAGGCACTGGAACAGGTTGCCCAAGGAGGCTGTGGATGCCCCATCCCTGCAGGCATTCAAGGCCAGGCTGGATGTGGCTCTGGGCAGCCTGGTCTGCTGGTTGGCGACCTGCACATAGCAGGGGGTTGGAACTGGATGAGCACTGTGCTCCTTTGCAACCCAGGCCATTCTATGAATCTGTGATTCTATGAACCTCTATTGCCATACTACCAGATCTGCCTCTGATGTCATGGGCCAACTTAATAATATAGGAGGCATTACTTTCAGAACAGTTCTCATGAATAATATAATATAGTCAAAGTATATAAGTAACAAAACATTTTGATTTTTAATATGTTTTTTAAAACATAAAAAAGAGAGCAACAAAACCATAAAACGAGTGGGATATTTGAGCTCGTTATGAAATTACTGACTCATTCTGATTTGATGGCGGTGGCTGCCATTCTCAGTGAGATCTCAAGGTGTTCATCAAAGATTTCAGATGAAATTTTACTTCTCCTGTACTTCATCCTTCGAAACAGTTGTTCACAGATGTAGATACTGCCAAAACAATGATGTGAATAAGGTGTGATGGTGAGGGAGAGGTATCTCTCTGTGGTTAGATAGGGCTTATAGAAGTCTGATGAAGAGAACCAATCAGATTTTTTAGTTCAATGTCTGATTGCAACTTTATACATTCTCGTTGAAATTTTGCAGGTCATGCATTTATGTTAGCTGTAGAGTTGCAAATATAAGAAAATATTGATAATTTTTTTTTTTTTTTTGCAATTTTAAGATCTATTCTCAGATTTCTTTATCAGAATGGAAAGCAAAGCTTTATATGTTTTACTATTCATAGGATCAACCAGTGTATTAAAATACATGAAATTGTTTGCTTTTAATTGAGCTGGCACTGCCCTGTCCTGCTTTCTGTCCAGATAGGGCTAATAGCACACTGATGTTTGGTCACTGCCAAGTGACAGCTGTGTGTCTGGGGCAGGGCTCAGCAGGGAAGAGCCACTGCCATGATGGCATGGGGCACAGGCTAAGCTGCACTGTGAGCTGTGCCAGGCTGCATGCAGCCTTGGGGCTGTGGGTTGGACAAGTCTGCCTTAGAATAAATGTAAGGTAGAAATCCTTCCCTTTGAGAACAGTGAGACAGAGGAAAAGACTGCCCAGAGAAGCTGTGGATAGTCCATCAGTGGAAGTATTCAGTGTCAGGTTGGGTGTAGTTTTGGACCAACCTCATTCAGAAAAAGGTGTCCCTACCTATGGCTGGGTGAGATTGGATTATTTTTGAAACTTGTTTCCAATACAGACCATTCTGTGTGCAAAGAATCAAATCAAAGAACCAACAAGCAGTCCTCTAAAGATGTGTTCTGTTCAGTGACCTTCCCAAAAACTGCAGGAGCCAAAGGGAGCAAATGAGTTCCGAAGAAGCTATAAGGGAACATCCACTCTCATTAGTCCAGAGGACAGTTTAATGGTCAGTATTACATCCTGTATCTATATGAGGCATGAAATAAAATCACTGGAAGTACCCAGAAAAAGGAGAATGTGTTGGGATCCCCTGGTACCATGGAATCATGAATACAGCAAGCCATCACCAAAAACACCAAAAACACAATCAGCGACATTTTCCTTAGTTCCAAAGCAGTTTGCTTGAATTCTTGGCACACTGTTTGCAATTTAGTCACTGCACAGGAAACAGAATCACCTCCTTTTCCTTTTTACCTGATGCTAGGTGTCGAACACTTCCCTGGTGCTTGAGGTACATAGGGATCTTTATATAGGATTTTTATAGGTCCCTTCCTATTCAGGATGTTGTCTTCTGTGTTGTCTACCTGGATTTCAGTGAAGTATTTAACACTGTTTCCCACAGCCTTCTCTGACAGAATACTGGCTGCCCCTGGCTTGGATGGATGTATATTTTGCTGGGTGAAGAACTGGCTGGGTGGCCAAGCTGAACATGTCACAGTGAATGGAGTTCAGTCCAGTTGGTGGCCAGTCACCTCTGGCACTGGGGCTCAGGACTATGGCCAGAT
The DNA here is from genome assembly GCF_987193195.1 of Phasianus colchicus. Lineage (NCBI taxonomy): Eukaryota > Metazoa > Chordata > Aves > Galliformes > Phasianidae > Phasianus > Phasianus colchicus. Next base: position 4,210,303 of record NC_143441.1, on the reverse strand, counting down.
TTGTTTAACATTTTTATCAATGGATGAGAGGATTGAGCACACCTTCATTAAGTTTGCAGAAACCACCAAATTGGGCAGGATTGTTGATCTGACTGAAGGTAGGAGGGCTCTGCAGAGGGGCATTGATAGGCTGCATCAATGGGCCGAGTCCAATCACAATAAGAAGACTAAATTGCACCCACTGATATTCATCGTTGTTTGTTGAACATTTTTATGGAGGCCAAACTTTGGATGTCAGCACAGTGACACAGTGGGTGTTGTGTTTCAGCAGTTGTGACAGCAACGTGAAAGACAAGCCATGTTCCTGACAGCTATTCAGAGCTGTCACACCTTGAAATGAAGAGCATCTCTGTCAGTTCATCCTCATGAATCTGCTCATGGTAGTGGCTACGTTGAAAAATGTGCTCTATCAAATTGTGTTATTGTGCTCTTTGTATCTCTAGCTTTCATGGAAATCAACTGGGGACATTATTTTCAGAGCTACATGCAAATATTGATTCACCAAAATCATGGTTCTTGTTCTGCAGGCAGGAGTCCTCAAAAGAAGGGGATGAGGATAGAGCAGGTAAATGAAAGAACAGAACAGAATGTGAAACAGAAAGGGAAAGAGAGGAAGAAAAAACAGGAATGGGGAGAAGGGGTGTCGAAGAGGTGGAAAGGGAGAATAAACAGAGTTTAGACCTTAGGAACACATTTACTGCTATTTGGCAACTAATTTGAAACTTTTTTTGTTGTTGTTTTATTGACAATATACAAACTTACCCATCAATGCCAAAGCACCACAGGACAGTTCTGATTGCTTCTTAGTTGCAAGCAGGGAGATCTAACCTAAGCCGATGAAACAGATACTTCTCTAATTAAACAACTCACCTTTGGAGCAATACAAAGCGAGAAGAATATTTGAAAGGATGTGTACAAAAAGTGCACACTATGTTTTTGATCTTTTATTTTCCCTGGCTGCATACTATATGGGATATGCTCAACGATATGTCTTACACCTTGTGCATCCTTATGTAGGAGTGACTGATAATGAATTAATAATATATTTTCTCAGAGAGGATCTGAAGTGAAGCTCTGAAGTCAAAATGCAGGCCTCTAGCTTCTATCTGAAAGTGGAAAACACTGTTCCTTCACTAGCCACTTCAAAAGGAGCAGGTGGGGACTCAACATGCTTTTAAAATAAGTTGAAAGTAGGGATTCTAAAGGTGATTTAATTTTAACGCCATCTTTCTCCCCCTACCATAAATACTGAACGTTCTTGGTGAAGCGTGCTACCTCTCGCATTGACACGGCGCACACTTAAAGTCCTAGGCAGTTTGACTACTGGCTTGTGGGTGTCAAAATTTAGTCCAGAAAGCCTATATTCCGCATGGATACTTTTCTACTCCTGAAATTTGAAAAATAAATAATTTTCATGTTATAATTAATTTCTACTGCCCACGCTGCAAAGTGCAGCAGCAAGAGGCTGAGGAATTTACTCAGCTACTGATTCTGTTGAAAAAGCAATGTATTTCTCCTGTTAAGCTTGACTTTAAAGGGTGGTTTCTTACGACTTTTGAAGCTGATGACGATACTGAGGACAAGGAATTATTACCAGGGTTCCCCTGAGAATCAGGGACTGATTCTGGTGCTGGGCTCTTCCTGTGATTGCAGTATCCCTTCTCTTTCAGGAACATTCTGCCAGTTACATTACTTGTAGAGACTGCTGAAGACATGAAGGAGATTTTGTCCACATGGAAGTATCAAAGCATCAGACATTCTTAATGTGGAAGATGTACAGGGGCCTCACATAGGTCTCTGTGAAGACCCCAATCACTATTGCCACCCTTGTCAGGCAGACAAAGATGGCAACGTGTGCTGCTACCACGTGGCTGTGTCCTGATATGAGCCTTTAGGCAAATGATAATTACAAATAAATGTGGACAGGCAGCTTCTGAGAATAAAAGTTCACCCTTTCCAAGACAAGAAACCTGTAGAAATCAGAAGGTCAAGTCCCAAACAAATATTTTAAAACTGATTAGTATTTTGATGGCTGGGATGTGATTGATTTTTGCTTTCTTTGTCCCTTCTCCATTAGTTTTTTTAATCAAAATGAAATCCAATCACAGTTACTACAGCTCCGCTGACAGATGGCAGCTTGATAAGCCATGCTTGTGTGATACTGGTCATCGTTTGCCTGCAGTCTCTGCCATAGCTGGCAGCCTTCATCTGATCTCGAAAGCTTTATTAACGTAACTTAATTTGGCTCAGAAAGCACTCCAGTAACTTTCCTACCCCTACTGTAAGACATTATCTTATTTCAGATTAAGTTAACAACTGACCAACTAAACACAAGCTTCTCCCTACGCCTTGAAAGTTTCGCCTTGTAGGCTCAAAAGTGAGTGAGTACAGAATTAGTTTTACTACACTAAGTAGTAAGTAAGCCACTATACTTTTCTGTGTGTATAAAGTTTAAGTACACTTGAAGAAATGTCAAGTTACAGTGGTTCAAAACCACACTGTCCTACAATCAAGCCCCAGTAAGGCTCAGCTCTTGTAAAGTGAAAGACAGCAACTTCAATGTCCCCTTGCTTCCTAACCTAGAGATTAACCTGTTTCATTAAAATGCAAGCCAATGTGTGTTACCTTGAAGGCAGACCGACCCCAGGCAGTGCATATGGTCAGTTAGCACATCTCAGCTTATGGGTACAATCAGTTCAACTGCTTGCTGTTTCAAAGCAGCTTCACATGCTAAGTGCATTAACCACTGCCATATTTTAACCACTTGAAGGTTGAAAGGCATTTCAATTTGAAAATTTCTCGTAGCTCTAATAAGCTTGATTCTGTCACAGTCTGCCTAAAAGCAGTGGAATTCACCTTTTGGAACAGAAGCACAAATGGATGTGTCTTTGATGTGTTTAGAGCTACAAAAGTTTGATGTTTTCAATTAAAACAAGTGCTATTTACTTCTATACTTACGGGTAATAGAGCACTTTTGACTTTTACAAAGTGCGTGTTATTAAAGCACTTTGCTAATGTACAAAGGCACTTTCATAAAACAAGGAAGAAAAGAAGCAGTTCTCTTTCAAACTGTCTCTGGAAAATGAGATGAAAGTAGGAAAAAAGCTTGCAAGAAAAGAGTTCTTTAACAATGAGAGAGCTGTCTTCAGCTGTTCCTGTGTATGATTTCAGTCATCATCTTTATGCCTAGAAGCACTTTTATAAACATTTGTAACAATTTAAACACATTCTATCACTCAAAACTTTTCACACAAGGGCTCTTCACCCTAACCTTTTTGATGAGGCCAGAAAACACTTATCTCGCCGTTTCCAAGGCATCCCTAAAATAGTACAATGGAAAATAATAAAGCACCGTTAGTGTTCTGAAGTAACTAGTCCTGGTTTATTTCTGAATATCATCACTGAAGCTCTATGCGGACCTCTTACTTCTGCATATCTCCGCTTATTTATTTTCATCCCCTATTTTCTGTACTATTCTCTGGAATTGGAGTTTTCAGGAATTTAGCTCCTGATTCAGGAGGCACAGGATGAGATTCAGGCTTTTCTGAATCCATTTTCCTCTTCTGCATTTCTTATCCTCTCTTGAATTTAGCACAGACAGTGACAGAGTTCCACCACTCTGAAATTTGCACAGTCAGGTCTCTTAATTATCTGGTACAATATGCCTAAAAACATAATGGCTTTGTGAGGCCTGTGGTCGTTCAGCTGGCAGATGGGCTGGTGTGATTTTCCCCAAACTTCTTCCTCTTAGGCCAAGAATGGCTTTTGTATTTCTTCTATTCCCTGTAAAGCTAAAAGGCTGCTTTATAGAAAAGGGGGGAGGGGAGAAATGGTTTCCAACAATATAACTCTCGATTTGTGAGTGTCTCTAAAATGGCAGAGAAGAAGAAAAAAAAAAAAAAAAAAAAGTATTATTCTTCAGGTCATATAGCAATGTTTCCAGTAATGTGGCGTTTCTAATGGAGAAATCATCAGCAGAGATGTTGTTATTTTTCTGCAAAGACCTTTGTGCAAAATGCTTAAAACCTCTTCCATTTCAGTTTCAGAATAAGGCAAAAGGATGGGCACCTTGCCCACTCTCTCTTAAATATATGTATTGCTTCTCATCTATAAGAAAGGAGCTTTAACCTGGGAATGGTGATTACACTGCATTATTTTGCTTCTGCAGTAGTATCATCAAAAACAAAAATGCCCTGTCCTAGTTTTCTATTAAAAAACAGATTCTGATGGCTTCTTCTTCACATCTTGTCCCATCAATCTTCCTGTCTCTAAGTGATTTCTAGCTTTTCATTCTGTTGTGTTTTATTGTTTCATAATGGCAGATTTTTCATCTCTTCTCATTGGTGTAAGTAGGCAAATAAATAGAACAATCTCAAAAAAAAAAAAAAAAACAAACAAACAGATGTTTAATACAGAGTGTGTGGAGAAGCAGACACAAAGGAGTTTGTCTTGTAAGAGAATCCAAAACCAAGGAACAGCTCTTGCAGCTAGACTTCTGAGCACAGAACCAAAAAGCACTGCGTTGGGAAGGGATGCATTTTTACGCTTCTTTGTGTGTAAGCATTTATTTCTTTATTTACTGTAGGATAAAATGTCATCTCATAAAAGCATCAGCTGCAACTACAGATGCTATTACAGGTTTTGTATTATTAGCACCCAAGAGTGCTGGGGTGAGGAAAAGGTGCAGGAGCAGCAGGGGACTGTTGCCATAAACAGGATTTCACAGAGTCATGGGTCCTTTCAGAGACATCTCCAGCTTACATTACTTCTAAAGTTAGCATTATTTCTCCATTCCAAATAGTAAGAAATAAAACATCAGACCGTAAACACTCCCCCAGTGACTAAGTGTGTTGTTTGAGTTTTTTCTCCCCCTTCTTCCTTGCCCCCCACTACTTTGCAGAAAGAAAAGACACTAAAAGTTCCTTCTGTGAGTTGCCAAGGTGCTCCCAGCCCATTGTGCAGAATCATTGTCAGGTTAAATTAGGGAGTACAGACTCCATGAGTGTAAAAAAATCAATACTTGATGGAAGATTGCTCCCCGGAAAATCTGTTTTGATTCCAGGATTAATTCGCGACCAAAGGCTTCTGCAAAATGACATGCCATTAGTCAGAAAATGAACACATTCTACCCTTGAAATTGGATGGAAATATGTCAGGTGATTGACCTATTCATTCTCTTCGCTCTCTGGGCAGAGAGAGTAGGTGTGGTAGCTGTGAATTAGGCCCGCGAACCAGGTCCATTTTCCAAGCAGTAAGGAAAAAAAAAAGAAGAAAAAAAAGTCCGATGTGAATTGCAAGTATTCTCTAGGCCATTGTTGTAAAGCTACTGCAAATGCATTCCGTCAAGGTGAATGCATTTGTCTGGAAGGCTTGACTCTCTTGTGTTTTCTAAATCTCAGAATAAACCATACTAAAAATCTTAAAATAAAGCAGGGATTTTTTTTCTTCCACAAAAAAGGCTTGCAATATTAATGACAGTGTAATTTGTTTGCCATATATAAAGTAACATTCCATCCCCCTCCCTTTGCTCACCGTTTTCTCCTGAAAAAACTTTTAGGAGACAAATCCAGTGCTTCGACTGCAGTGGCTGCTCTGTATTCTGGCCTCTTGGGCCGGTCCCACTGGTAATGACAGTGGCAAGACATGAGCTGCACGAGCAACTGCATCCCTCCCGTGCAAGGTGTCAAGTCCTAGGACAAAAGGGCATTTTAATCTTTGTGTTTATATATTCTTGGTTTGAACTATGACTGCTTACACTGTTGAAACCTGCTGAATATGTGGAACTGGAAGGTCGTGATATTAGATATTTCTATTTATTTATCTGATATGGAATTGCCAAGGTGAAGCTCACCTCTTGCTAGACAGACTTCTCCAGTGGAGAGAGAAATTCCAGCAGCTGACTCTTGGGCAACAGCATTAGTCCTAATAGCAGAGTGGGGAGGCTCCCTGTCTCTTGCAGCAATCTGATGAGAGTGCAGGGAGATAGGAGGGCTTTATCCCAAAGGTGTTAATGAACGAGGAATTGAGACATGGGCTTAGCTCTTTCAGAAAGAAGGAAGTCAGCACCAGTTTTCTTTCCTCTGAGACCCCTGCCAGTTGGTGCCCACACTAGGATTTAGGCAATCTGGAGTTTTGCTTTAAAAACACCCAGAGAAAATATAGCAAGCACATGAAGAAAGAGAAGTGATTATCCAAAGATATGTTGGCTCTGTATAAACACTCAATAGCAACCCAAGGTGCCAAACTATTAAGCACCAACATATCACGGGTCTAATTCTCTAAAAATTAGACATTTCTATAGCTATAATCCTCATGCAATAAAAATGGCTTTAAAGTAACTTTTTTTTTTTTTTTTTTTTGGACCTTATATGTGGAATTCTGCAGGTTTTGACCATTTCAACTGTGCTATAATGTCTGTTGGTTATCTCATAAAGATTCTACAATAAAGACTAAACTTACAGTTTTAATTTTTACCTCCAGTTATGGTGGAGAAAAAATTCATTCAGATCTTTGGGACCACCTATTGTGTAAAGAGCACATCAGTAAAAGTGATGATTCATTTGTGGTAACACAGTTTTCTGCATTGGTGGCTTTAGTTCTCATCTTTTACAGCAGGACAAGCTAGGCTTTTCAAGGTGGCCATTGATATCCATGGAGGAAAAGAGTTATTTCTTAGTAGTACCATTAGATACTACCAGAAGTTGCTCGTGATTCACCTGGAATGCCCAACTAATCTTTTTTTTTTTTTTTTCTGAGGACTTCATAGGCTAAGTGTCCTCCAAGAAAACCATTTAGAATTACAACACCGAGCTTAAAGTCAGGAGGAGTCTTTTCTCTCCCTCTGTTACAGCGATTCTCACTGACAACACATTTCAGCATTTTGATTATGAATGTACACCAGATAAATCTTCTGGTCAAGCACAGAGGACCTATCAGACACGTTACACAGAATTAACACTTATTTCTACTTCACGGGAATCCTGGAGAAATAAAACCATTAGAAAAGAAAAAGAGAATAACTTAATACGTTAATATTATATTGCAGGATTGACTGTTCACTTCAAAGCCTGTATTGCAATGACACTAGTCTGGTAATTAAAATAACTCATCTTTAATCCAAAAGCCAGGGCAGTCACAGTTTCATTTAAAGAAATAATCACTGTGAACAGAATTTGTCTCTGCTGCTGTTTTCCTACCTGATAGCAGGATGTTATGTTTCCTTGTATTGGAGAAAGAGTAACCTTGCAAAGAGGGAGTCAGTCCACAGTAACCTTACCGGGCAAATTGTCATCCCCTCCACTTGCTTTCAAATTCCATCTCTCACTTCATTCCTCTATATTTTCTGAGTTCCTCTCCTCTTTGGTATTTTGGACCACTGAACTCAAAGCACCACTGCTTACAGGCTGATAATCAGACTAGGTGTATGATCCCTATCTTCTTTATATCAGACTAGAAAATAGAAGAAGGCAAGAAGGAAAAGATTTGCCCAAATATTTTCAATTTCTATTGAAATACTTCTCACTGAAAAGAAAAATAATTTGGGACTACGAAGCCAAGATTTTGTTTATAAGATGGTCACCTTGACTAAGTTACAGAGGGAAAAAAAATGTATGTGCAATTCTGGGCGTACTTGTGCAATTCTTGAGGTAGTGTGTCAGTAGAGGTGTTTTTTCCTCTTTCCAATCATTGTTAGCCAACATTTACTCTTAATGAACATAGAATTTGAATTAAGATGGCAAATTATTCTAAGAGCATTGGTGGAGCTTGTCCTTCAAAGAAAATAAGTTCCTGAGACCATGCAAAAATGCATTCAAAACTGATTTCTAAATGTCAGTCAAGTTGTGTGATTTAAAGAAACACTTCAGTGCATCCACTCTAAACACTCATTCTTCCTGTTCTCATCTGAATCTCTCACCTCTTCCAAAACACAGGAGTAAGCTTCCCCTAGGACAGTTTCTGTCCATATGATAGATATGATAGCTGGTTACAGAGAATCAGAAAAACAAACTCATCTTGACCACAATCTATCAGAAACTCTTACTTCTTCTTCCACCTATAACTGCAGGTTGTGTCTGCCTCGTGTCCAATTATGAGCTTTCGAGCTCTTTAGAAATCAACATTTGAGTACATGACATTTACAATAATATGATCAAACCCTGAAATTTAGAAAAAAAAAAATTAAACTTTTCTAATGAATATGCTTTAAAAATGAGATATAATTGTAGTGACCTGAAATTTAGATGTCCTTTTATTAAAATGCTATTAAAGATGCCCATGTTTCTTTTGAGAGAACGAAAATAGACCTTGAAGCTAATGATTAGCAGAAGAGTGAAAATCCTGCAAAGCCAGAAAATTGTGTGGTACAATCAAGTGTCTTTGTCAAGTTCTAAATGCTTTCTTAGAAAAATCCCCATAAATCAGTGACTACAGGAAAATCTAAAGGAAGGTGGACTCCTGGCATAGGTTCCAATCGCACTTTGCACATATAGTTCATAACAGTTAATGACATTTTTCTCCTCTTCAATTTCACATAAAAAAAAGATAAAAAGGAAACCTGTGAGAATTTGTCTATAGCATGATGACTGTGGTCAATATCTTGCTATTTGCTCTGTCAACACCATCAAAATATTGTTTAATAATTTAGAAGCAACCATGTAATTTTCTTCCCCAGAAGTAGCAAATTAGGCACTTACTAAATAATTGACAAAAATACTTAATTCTAGGGATGTCTTGAGGAACATACTATTATGTGACAGTTTTTAAAACTTTTCCTTGCATTAGTGATCATATTTTTGAATTGTTTTCATGCCTCTTTTTCCCAGCATAGGAAACTGCACAGCTTGAGACTTCAACCTTCTCATTTTCAGTAACTAACCATCTTCTCACTCAAAAATAGAGAGGGAGTCATGCACAGGATTCATTAAAAAGTAGATATACGGGGTGAAGCATTCACATAGGCAGGGGTACATACATTCAGGCATTAGATCATAATGAATTAAGTTTGTATGCCTATTTCCATGAAGACATTGCAAAAATTAGAATTTCAAGGGTGCAAACTTGAATGTATTGAATGACTTGTGTGTTTTAAAACATTCTCTTGAGAAATAACATAGTTAATGTCAACAACTTTAAAAATATGTGAATACAGTTTTGTAGGCAACTTGAAGAAGACAGTTTTAAATAATAGAGCAAACCATACCTTTAAAAAGCTATACTAGGAAAGCATGCTCATAATTTCACGCAGTTGTTTTCTTCAGATAAGCTGAAATACTGCTATCAAAATGCATTAAAATCACCTGTAATGTGAGCACTTAAGTTCCACATGCTCACAAAACCAAAGGAGGAATTCACTTGTGGAATTGGCTGATTATTCTTTCAAGAAGAAATAACAGAACATTTAGCTGGGACATCCATGTGCCCCATTCACACTTTTGAGGGATAACCAGCTCATCTGTGTAGGGACTATTTTGGGTAGCTGTGCATTTTAGCAAACAGAGCTGTGGGAATGGTCTGATATCGTCTGCTTGCAGCAAAGGTGTTTTTTGGCATCTCCATGAAAGGACTTGAATAGACAAGCTAAGGAGAGTTGCTCAGTGATAGAAGCTCAGCAGCTAGCTTGAAAGAACACTTGGTATTTTGTCCTCACCTATTTTTGCCAAAAACTTTTAGGAACAAGAGCTACAGTATGTCCCATGAGCATTTTAATCAAGATTACTATAATTTAATTGATGAGTTCCACTAAGAATGCATTTTGTTTTTTTTTCAGGGGAACAGGTGTTGTTGAAGTATTTATTATATGGCCTCCTTTAATAAATCACAAAACGTGTCTGAACTATTCACGTGGAAATTATTCATTTTCATTCTCATCATTCCATATCTTCTGTTTCACTTCATTTTTCATATGCTGAATCACTTTTTTCCTGATAAAAAAAAATCTGTCGAACCAGTAGCTGATCAGAAGATGACAAGTGAATATTACAGCCTAAAGACGTTTTCTTTTCAAAATCAAACACTGCAAGGTTCTTTTCTTTGGGCAACCTGCTCCCTTAAGTTTGGCACCCAAGTGCCTTTGAGGATCTTGATTATGTACACCAGATTGTCCTAGTGATTATTTCTAAGCAATCTCTGAAAACAGCTGGTTGTCTACTTTGTAGAGACTCTAAAATAAATTTCTGAGAATCAGTGCTTGCTCAGAGGGTGGGTGTGGGGGGAATGGAGAAAAAACCCACCTCCTTCCTGCTCTCAGCATAACCTCTTTCCAGTGCAATTCCACAGTAATTGAATTACATTTCTAACCACGTCACAGCACTCAGAGCCCTGCATACATGAAACCCATGTAACCTACACAGCTCTGTTGTTGGAAGCTCAGATATTCCTGTTTCTTCAGTTTGTGACTATCTGTTCTGTACAACTGTCAAAAAAAGCAATGATGTTTCTTAACTGCTACTTTGTGTGGTGATGTTTTGTTTTTTTAAGAAACAAAAATTTCCTATGCTTAAAAATGTTAATATCTACGTGGTACAAATTACAAGCCTTGACATTTACACCTTACTGCAGTAATGAAATGGAACAGGGGTAAGTTGCCATCTGCTGCTGTTTGGCTGAAGACAGTTTTCTGCAAGACTAAGTTAACTGGCCAGCAGCACATCTGTTTTTCCTGTGATCTGTGATGCCTGTAATTGCTCACTGCAAAAATATAAAAGCATTATTTTAAGATGAAAATTGAGAATTTGCAGCAGATTGTTGAAGGCAGTCAAAGCCAGCAGGGCGTCCCCAAGGCTGCAGTTCACAGAGCTCACTACTTTTCCACCACTGGCTGTGCAGGAACTGTGTATCCCTATTTCAACAAGGCATTATGGTTACTTCCTTATAGGCTAGAGAAAGAAAACTTGTACCCATTCCACTGATTCACAAAGATAGGACAGAGACAATATTCATTATGTTGGGTTTTTTTGTTTGTTTGTTTTTTGGTGTTTTTCTTTTTAATATCAGCTAATTAAAGTGCTAACATTGTCACTGCAGAGTTCAGCTTCAGTAGATTGCTGATAACAACTCATTCTCGTAAAACACTTTCAGAAGTGCTACCAAGAGTCAAAAATCTAAAAAGTGATTTTCAGTCTCCTTTGAATTAATTGTGTTTTTAAGAACATAGAAAATGTTATACCTTATTAGTAAGGTATGTTCTCATTTAATGGTTCAAAATCCATCCCTGTAGATCTGTCAAAAATCCTGTGGTTAAAATAGAGCATCCAATTTGATCTGCATTTGCAGAGGGGAGTGCATTTTTTGTTTGTTTAGTCAGTGTGGCTACTGAGGAAAAAAAATGACTGAAAATGAGTTTTAAAGCAGAAAATCCACAGGTTTTTAAGAGATCTTTGTGGGGGGAAGGTATTACTTTTACATGAAGCAGTTTTTGCTCTAAGGATGAGAAATGAGCTTTCTATTCAAAGACAAAACATAGTTCTAAGAATCCAAGTCAGTGGCTTGATTTGAGCAACTTAAATTGAATCCACAATAAAATTCATACACATTAACAACACAATTTTGCCCTTGTCATATATGTATGTTATACATCTATCATTAGCAACAACAACAGCAACAAACACTGGACAAAAACATAGAATAAATTATTTCTCCATGACAGTGCTCTTAAAGAAAGCATCATATGTAAAAAAAAAAATCCTTGGCCTTGGCCTTAGTCACAGCAAAAAAGTATCTTCCATATTATATGGCTATCTTTGACTAACGTACCTGTACCAGACAAAGATATAGGCAATATTTGTCTTACTCACTGTAACAACTGAGAACAATATAAGTTTAAAAACAGAAATAACAATAACTATTCTTTTAGTTGCATTTCCTGTAGGAAAGAAACATAGATAGCATAAAAATTTGGCTTTTATTTGTATGCATGAAACATGAAACTTGCTAAGGAAAAGTTATACTGAAGAGATTAAACCACAGTCATTTTTATGTCTGCTTCAAAGCAATTTTCACAGGGCAGCTCCAACTGAGGTGTAAATTTCATCTCTCAGAACTGTTGGAAATCACGAGTGACAGACCTTTTTCAGGATGGGAAGCATTGGATCTGAAGGCCCTGTTCTGGATGCTGGGTGAAATGAGAAGGTAAAGAATCATAGAATCACAGAATGGTTTGGGTTGCTAGGTGCCTTAAAGCCCATCTAACTCCAACCCCTTGCCATGGACAAGGTTGCCTAACCATCAGGTTTCCCATAGCCCTATTCAACCTGGCCTTGAACATCTCCAGGGAAGGGGCATCCACAACCTCTCTGGGCAACCTGTTCCACTGTCTCACCATGCACACAGTAAAGGATTTTTCCTAACATCTAACCAAAACCTACCTACCCTCTGTGATGGTCTGCTCCCCCCTGTTCACCCACTTCCCTGTCCCTGGTTTTTCTCTCATCATTCTTCTTCATCCTGACCTTTCTCACAAGGACATCCCCTTGACTGAGGGGAATCCAGTCAGAGTACATCTAGGCAAACTTAATTCACACACAAATCCATGGACACTGTTAGGATACCACCACAAGTGCTGAGAGAGCTGTGGTTGCCAAGCTGCTCTCTATCATCTTTGAAAGGTGCCTGAGGAAGGAGAGGTGCCTGGGAACTGGAGGAGAGCCAGTGGTACTACAGTTTTCTAAAGGGCGAGGACAAGGAGCCAGGAAACTACAGGCTAGACAGCCTCACCTCTGTCCCTGGGAAGGTGATGGAACAGCTTATTCTGAATGTCATCTCCAAGAATAAGGTTATCAGGAGTAGTCAGCCTGGATTCATCAAGGGGAAATCATGCTTGAACAATCTGGTAACCTTCTATCAGGAATTGAACAGATTTATCAGAGAGGAGATGGATGCCCCATCCCTGGAGACATTCAGTGTCAGGCTGGACTTTGAGGAATGTGATCTACATAGGTTGTCTTGAAATTAATGCCTCCTATTTTTTTCCACAGAAACTATAACAGATACAAAAAGCACAATGATATTATTTGATAGAGCAAACTCTCAGCTACTAAACACTGGTTTTCAGCATAGTCATACCATTAGCATTTTCATGCTATAGAGCACCTGCTTTAAACAGGAGCTGAACTGGATCTCTTCCAGCCCCTACAATTCTCTGATTCTGTGATACCATTAGCCATGCATTTTCAGCACCTATGATCAAGAGTCTGCCTGCCGTGCTTGTAAACATCTGCACCAGCTGTGTGTGGCCATCTGGAACATGGCTTGTCTTTCACATCATTGTCGCCACTGCTGAAACGCACCACCCACTGCCTCACTATGTTCACATCCACTGTTTGATCTCCATAAATGTTCAGCAAGCATCAATGAGTGTCAACGGGTGCCATTTTTTTCCACGTGGAGGAATTCAGTGACACACTCTCACTTCATATGTACTCCCATATCAGATGCCATTTGGTCAGACTGCCCCTCTGCTGCCATCTGTCACAGGGCAATCAAATGTAATGGAATATTGGTGGGAAGCTTCAACTCCTACTGCCATGCGACCAACATCCATGTCAGATGCCATTTTGTCAGACTGCTCCTCTGCTGTCATCTATTGTATGCAAGTAAAATTTAATGGAATGTTGGTGCGAGGGTTCGATCTTTTGTGCCATGCCACCATTGTGAGCCAACAGAATAAAACAGCAGAATTTCTTTTGGGGCAGCCCTCATAGCTGTAGATATCCCTGTTCATTGCAGAAGAGTTGGACTAGATGATCTTCAAAGATTTCTTCCAACTCAAGCAATTCTATGACTCTATACAACGATAGGAAGAGTGGATGATACACCAGAAGGCTATTCTGCCATTCAGGGAGACCTGGATGGGTGGGAGAGTTGTGTAGAGAGGAATCTTATGAGGTCCAACACAGGAGTTGTCTTACACTTCCAGGGGAATAACTGCATGCATCAGTGCAGGTTAAACGTTTCAATCAAACTTCTAACTGGCTCTGCAGAGATTTGCATTTGTAGTGATTAAGAATTCTTTGCTTTCAATTTGACCAGAAACATGAACGACAAACAAAGAACAGCAGATAATCTGGTTGGAAGGGACCTCTGGGATACATCTAGTCAAGCCTCCTGTATTACATGTGCCTACTTCTAACAACCAAACAGGACAAAAGTGGCTTTTCCTGGGAGTCATGAAATCCTACAAGGATGGAGATTTCTCTACATTCAAGAAACAGGTTCCAATGCTGTGCCATATTCCTAATAAAATGCTTGTCCTAATATCCAGCCTGAAACTGCCAAATATCATTTGCAGCTGGTGCCTTGGGCTATACCCAATGAGAAGCCCCAAAACTGGACGCAGAAATCCAGGAGCAGACTCACTAGTGCCAAGAAGCCAAGCATATGGGCTGCTTTATTCATGATGAGAGCATGATGCCAGCTCCTTACACTGTCACATACAGGTTTTCAGCAGATTTCTCTGCCAGTACCCACGGGTGGGTTTTCGTTTGCTTTTCTTGTTTGTTTGTTTTGTTTTGTTTTGTTTTGTTTTCCACTCCAGTTAATTGGAACCTGTAACAGCAAACATTGGGGAAAAAGAAACAGTGAGTTGCCTGAAATCAGATTGTATCTAGTTCTCTACAAAGAGTTAATGCAACAAGAAGATGATGTCATAATTCTGATAAGTTTATATCATACTTAAGTACATTATGCTACTATTTCAGAACTACGTAATCTTCTTCCGGAGCACAAAGATTTTGAGATGAACCCTGCAGTTCTTATGCAGTTTTCATTTTCTGTTGACCCACTGCCATTAGCTTAAGAGCTTAAATCCTTTTTTTTTTTTTTTTTTTTTTGCAGTGTGTTCTATGAAAGAAAAAGTATAAAGATTCCTGATAAATCTTTCCCTTATTCCCATAATGTAAAGTTTCTTAATTACTTCTGCTGATAATGCAAAGTTTCTTAATTACTTCTTACATGTCTGAAACTGAGCTTTCCAGATAAATAAACACCTGAATAGCTACCAGTGTTATTACTTAATTACTAACAAAAGGGTGGGATCAAGGGACCAATATTGAGAAAAAGCTAGCAACTATATGAAGAATATAGCTTTTAAAAACACAGTAGGATACATATCCCTGAAGAAATGTTCCATGTGGCTATATATATATTTTTTAACTCACACATTCTTCCAGAATGAAACTGGTAACCTATTTCCTTTAGTTATTTGGGTTTAAAACGGAGCCAAAACTCTATGAGAAAAAGTATGAATATGAGAAAAAATACATATGAAATGGGAAAACAACATGTGTTGCTGAACTTGCAAAGAAAAAGAGAAAAAAAAAAGAAGTGAAAGACAAAGAAGAAGAGAAATAGAAACAGAAAAAAAGCCTGATGAAGGTATGCTCCAGAGAGACATAATTACAGCATTCCAGTAGTTAAGGGAAGCTTATAAACAGGAGGGAGATCAACTTTTTACATGGGTACATAGTGATAGGACTGGGGGAACAGTTTTAAACTAAAAGAGGGGAGATTTAGATTAAATGTCAGGGCATTTCTTCAATGGGAGAGTGACGATGTGCTGGAACAGGCTGCCTGGTGAAGTTGTGAATGTTCCATTCCTGCAGATGCTGAAGGCCAGGTTGGATGGGGAACCAAGCTGCCGATCGAGTGCCTGATTTAGTGGCTGGCAACCCTGTCTGGAGCAGGGTAGATGGAATTAAATGATCTTTGAGATTTCCAACTCAAACCATTCTATGATTCTAAGAAGATAAAGTTCAAATAGCTTCAGAATTTTTTTTTCTAACTGTACTAATGAGAAATGAAAAGAATTATAAATATTCTTTTTTAAACATTCAACAAGAGGAGTAGAACCATGTGATTTGATGATAAAGTATGCAATAAAGAGCATCACAGGGACTTGTGTAACATTTCAGTTTGGGGATATGTTTTAAAGAACTGGTGAGCAGGGTTAAGTACTTCTTTTTACTTAGGATCTGTTAGGAAAATGTCAATGCTTGTTAACAGCACAATCAATTCATGTAGGATGCTCCAAAAGTGAAGTCTCCTATTTATTTCCATGGAAAATACAACAGATACAAAGAACACAATGACACTGTTTGATAGAGCAAATTCTCAGCTACAGAACACTATTTTTCAACATAGTCATCACCATCACCTATGTATTTTCACTAGTGATAAACAGTAAAATAACTCACCAATTCAAGCTGCTATGACAACACCACTGATGGGAAAAGGTTGCCCATGCAGTGCAACCTGCAGTGTGCTCACATTTACTGCTTGCTCTCCATAATCATTCAGCAAGCATTGACGAATGTCGATGGGTGCAGCTTTTTCTGCATGGAGGAATTAAATGACACACTTTTGTTTCACATGCACTTCCGTGTCTGATGCCATTTTGTCAGACTGCCCCTCTGCTGCCATCTGTCACACAGCAACAAAGGGTAATGGAGCACTGGTGAGAAGGTTACGCTGCTGAAGTGAGTAGCAGGGTTAATTAATCATTTTTACATTTTGTGTTTCAGTCTATGGACTCATCCCAGGGCCTCAGGGCTGGGGAGGGCAAAGGGTACATGGCATCCCAAGGCAGCGTGAGAGAATTGGCTTCACATAGCTCTGGGAAGGCTCGGGGAGGATCTGAATGTTAACTCCAGCTGGCTACTGGGAGTATGGAAGATGAAATTTGACTTCACTCATAGTTACTCAGTGGTGGGAGGACAAAAGGCAGCAGCCCCATTCTGCAGCAAGGACTACTCTCAGTCAGGCAAAAAGAAAAGACTGTCACCATGACGGTGCTCAGACATAGAATTGGTGCCCAAATAGGCTGGAGATCTCCATCCCTCCCAGAGTATCCAAACTTAACTGTGCTGAACAAACCCCCAGAACCAACAATCATTCTTCTAAATGTGCCATCTGTACCAGAGGCCTTCACAAAAAAAAAAAAAAAAAAAAGTGTGAGCTAAAGGTGAAAAAGCTATGAATTGGTTGAGAGGGGATATTCGCCTGTCCACTGGACAGCTTAAATAGTTGCTACTCCCTCCTGCATCTGTACAAAGCATGAAAGAAAAACATTGCAAACATCCAGGATAAAGGGTCATGCTGGGATTACTTGGTATCATGTTGGCATAAGCACAGCAAGCCATCACAAGAAACATGAATACAACTGGCTTAGCTCTTACTTCAACAACGTTTCTTGAGGTACACAAAAGTCAGCTGATGGGAGATAGACATGGACAAACCTGTGTCCCTGCCCCTAAGCTCTCTGCTCAACACTCTATTCCAGAGCTTGCAGAGATATAATCCACCCAAACAAGTTATCCAGAAGCATGAGTGATATCCAGCTATTCTCTGTGTGCTGCCATGGAGGTCTGGCTTCACCTTCAACCACCTGTTTCGTGGCCATGGAGAGAACAGGCTGAGGACAGCAATTCCTAATTGGGTTTCTTATTCTCAGAGTGGAAAACCCCATCACCATGCCCCAAGGACCTCGCAGGCTCTCAGTGGATGCCTCCTCCTGTCCCAGTACAGCCACCAGAAGACAGCATGCCCTCTCCACTCCATCCCTCTCCTTTGGGGATCAAGGCAGAAGAGATGCCACCTTCTTACATTCCAGAGGCAGGGGTGAGGAATAGGAAAGGACAACTGATGCAATCCTTCAAACTCAACAGTTTTTTTAAGGCTTGCATCTCCCTTGGCAGCCTGTAGGGTGTCATTATGCTTTGTCCCTTCCCTATTACTGTCTGGTCCCAAGACTTCTCCACTCTGAGCTGCTGCAGAGTGACTGAGACCCCTCCTACCCTGATCCTCTTGCTATGTTCTTGCAACTGTCTCACAGGACAGACCTTAGGACCCAGCTCCCAGCTGCCATGATTTTGTCACCACTGGATGCTCAGAATCCTATTCCCATGCACACCTCCTGTTCCGAGCCCTATAAATATGGGTACCCTGGCATTCAGAACCCCAGTTGCTGAGCCAAAGATGCCAGTGGCAGATGTGCTCCAAGTGAGATATATTAGCAGTTCTTCTTTCAAGGGCAGAGGATGGAGCAGCTACCTTTCAAGAAGAGGTGGCTGATGGAAATAGGCAATGATGTCAAGCCCATGGAAATGAATCTACATACAGTAATGGAGAGCCCATGGATCCACCTCTGCAGGATGACCTGATGGAAATGGATTCACCTGCATTGGAGCAAACAGGTCACCATGCCACCACTATCAGGCTGACCAGAAAGAGATCACACCCCAGAGATTATAGGGGTGCTGGGATCTGCTACCTCCCTTCAAATAGCCACCTTGATAAAGGCACTGATGCTCTCATCCTGTAATTTTACCGTTAACAGCAAAAGTCCCAACTCAGGGCCATCCCACAGATTCACATAGAGCCTTCATTTCCTGGTAATTCTTTTGACAGCCAAGACTCCTATGAGCCCATTTGTCCCATTCCCTACCTTCAATCCTCCCCAAGACCTTTCATCTCTTCTCCACCTAGTCCCAGGGAAGAGGGCAAGGTAGAGACTGCCATCCTTCTAACTGCTGTGCTGGGGCAATGGAAGGAGTCCAGCACAGGGACCTGAACTCCCAGGAGCCTCAAACATCACAGGATCCTGTATCTCTACATTAGCTGAAAGAGTCCCTACTCAAGGCCATCCCGCGGACTCACATGGAGCTTCCATTTCCTGGAAACTCTTCTTTTGACAGCCGAGGCTTCCATGAGCCCATCCTTCCTGTCCCCATTCCTTGTCCCTCCAAATGGGAGAGAGGGGGTCAGAGAAGTGACAGAGGTAGCTGTTCCTATAGAGAAGCAGACTTCAGACAGGAAGAAGTGCTGAACTTCAGCAGGAAGATCCAACCCAGATACTCCACTTGAACTTTTCTTTCAAGATTAGACAGTCAACAGTACAAAATAATAAAAAATTAAACCACAAAACAAGTCGTCTTTTATAAAAAGAAAGGCAATAATTGTCTCTCTTTTTGGAACCTTAGAGTTTTCACATGCCTCTGCAGCCTCTGCTACGTGGGAGGATATTTCACATACGCATCATCAAGAAAATAGGAAAGAGCTCATTTTGACTGTAGAAAAGGTAGTTCTACAGAACCATAATGCTCACAGTATTTTACTTCCTCCCAACAATTAACAGGTTATTGAATAGAGATGCTTGAACTGAAAACAAGAGTTAGCATTTGAGAATATGTTTAAAGATTGAAAAAATAAAAAAATATTGTTTTGCTACAGTTTTAGCTCTGTTTTCAGTCAACATAAACACATGACCTGCAACTTTTCAAAATGAAATATATAGAGTTGTAATCAGATATTCAATTCAAAATTCCAACCATGCCTCTCTACTGAACTTTTATAAGCCTTATTTTGTAAGAGAGAAATACTCCTCGCTTCACAATCATGCCTTATTCATGTAATTGCTTTTGGCAGTACATTCATTTGCGAACATCTTTTTTCAAGGATGAAGCATAGGAATAATAAAACTTCATTAAAAATCTCTGATGAGCACCTTGAGTGCTCACTGAAAACTGCAGTCATTGTCATCAAACCAGACTGAGACATTAGTTTCACAACAATGTCAAAAATCCTACTGGTTTTATAGTTTTGTTGCTCTCCTTTTTTGTGTTTTAATAAAAAATAGTGAAAATCTTTTTTTTTTTTAAAGTTATGTACATTAACTATATTATATATTTTATGAAGACTGCTCTGAAAATAATGCCTCCTATTTTATTACATTGGCCTATAACATCAGAGCTGGATGTTGGTGCTATGGCTGTAGGGTCAATGCTTTCCACCAATATTCCATTACATTTTGTCCACACCTGTGACAGATGGAAGCAGAAGGGCAGTCTGAACAAATGGTGTGTAACATGGGAGTAGATCTGAAGCAAATGTGTGTCATTCAACTCCTCTATGCAGACAAAATGGCACCCACTGACAATCATCAAAGCTTGCTGAACGTGTATGGAGACAAAACTGTGTGTGAGCACAGTGAGGCAGTGAGTAATGTGTTTCAGCAGTGGCAGCAGCAGCAGTGGGTCACCTCCACTGGTGCAGATATTTATGAGCTTGGCATGCAGGCTTCATTGCTGGCTAGAATGCATAGCTAAAGGTGGTGACCGTGTTGAAAAGCAGTGTTTGGTAACTGAGAATCTGCTCTATCAATTAGTGTTCTTGTACTTTTTCTAATTGCTGTATTTACTCGGGAAAAAAATGAGAGGCATTTTTATGGAGAGATCTTCATATTTTATATGCAGCCCAAGACAATACTTCCGCTCAGTGCAGCCCAGGTAAGCCAAAATGTTGGGCAGCCATGGGATCTGCTGGAGATGAGCTCTGCAGAGAAGGACCCGGTTGTTTTGTTGGACAACAGGTTGATCATGAGCTAGCAGTGCTCTCTTGTGGCCAAGAAGACCAATGGTATCCTGCATTAAAAAATGCACTGGCAGCAGGTCAATGGAGGTGATCCTCCCTCTATACTTTGCCTCCGTGAGGGCACATCTGGAGTGCTGCTATCAGTTCTGGGCTCTTCAGTTCAAGAAAAACAGGAAACTTCTAGAGAGAGTTCAGCAGTGAGCTACAAAACGATTAGGGGCCTGGAGCATCTCCCATATGAGGAAAGGCTGAGAAACCTGGGGCTTTCAGTCTGGAGAAGCTTATATATGTAATGGAAGGAGCGTAGTGGATGGGGCCAGACTCTTCTCAGTACTGCCCCAGCAAGACAAGGGGCAATGGGCACAAACTGAAACATTGGAAGTTCTGTATTAACATGAGGAAAAAACTTTACTTTGATGGTAACGGAGCACTGGAACAGGCTGCCCAAAGTGGTTGTGGAGTCTGCTTCTCTGTAGAACTTGCTTTAGTAGGAGAGTTGGACTAGATGATCTCCAGATGTCCATATGGTACTGTATTCTGTAGTATCTTGGATAGTTATTTTAAAATAACTATTGTGGAGTACACTTCTTTTCGTACCATTTTTTCAACAAGTAACAATCTTACAGAAATCTAGGGCTGTTCTCATTAAGATAACTGAGAAATGACAGTTCTTCGATTCTAGCATGGTTTTTCCATATCTGTGCATGTTTGTGTTCTTTCACGTGTTGCTTTTCCCTGACTTTCTCTCTCCAACAATTTCCCAGATGTATGAGTTAATTGCTGGGTCTGCTGTTAGAATGCTCTCGCTGTGGGTCCAATTATGTTGACTCCTTTTTTCCCTCTTCAAATTCTCTGTCATTCCCACTTCCCCCACTTCCCTCCCCACTCCTGTCCCCCCCAAAAAAAAAAGGTCCAAAAAATTGTTTCTAACATTTTTGAAATATAATTAAGCAGTCTGTTAACTGCAGTGATCATAGAACAGGTGGTTGGAAGCTCTCAGAATAGATTCAGGGGAAGATGAGAGCAGTGTCAAAGGTATCAGAGATACTTCAGCAGGTAGCAGCAGAACAACATAGCAGCCAGTCAGGGGAACTATAGAGGCCTGGGGGAAATAGCAAGAGAAAGATCGATGCTCTTCAACATCTTCATCAATGACAGATGATGGCATCGAGTGCACCCTCAGCAAGTTTCCAGATGACACGAAGCTGAGCGGTGCAGTCGATGCATTGGAAGGAAGGGAAGCCATCCAGAGGGACCTGGAATGGGGAATGGTTTTAAACTGAGACAGGAGAGGTTTAGGTTGGGTACTAGGAGGAAGTTTTTCACCCAGAGGGTGGTGAGGCACTGGAACAGGTTGCCCAAGGAGGCTGTGGATGCCCCATCCCTGCAGGCATTCAAGGCCAGGCTGGATGTGGCTCTGGGCAGCCTGGTCTGCTGGTTGGTGACCTGCACATAGCAGGGGGTTGGAACTGGATGAGCATTGTGGTCTCCTTTTCAACCCAGGCCATTCTGTGATTCCATGACTGTCTAAAGCAGAAGAGTTGTCTGAATGAGGCTTGTAAAAGCACTGTGTATACTACAGTGGCAAAATCATACATATGAGAGGTAGTTGCTAGCCAGGAGTTGCTAGCTGCCTTATGTTCTGGCTCTAGCATCTATGGCTCTATGGAAAAGGAGTTAATATGTCAGCGTTTGAATAGGAACTTCTAGTTAAAGCAGATGCTAAATGACAAGATAACAGAAAATCTGTAAGGATCATTTAGAATTTGTATGTATTGTATACACTGTATCATATATTTTTCAAATGAGCTTGCACGAATACCACAGCTGAATTAGTGTTTTGTAGTAAAAAGGAGAAATAGCTTGTCTAATTTCTGAGCAGATACTGGTAGCCATCAAAACCATACGGAGTACATCATCTTGTTACAATATAAATCTTCTCTCCCCACCCACTGATGCTCCTTGTTCCAGTAATCATTTGTAGTGAAATTCTGGGAAGAGCAACTAATAGAGTCACAGCAGTACACCTGCATTATAACAGGAGGGAACAGTCATTACCAGAGGAGAATTTAAAGTCAGGATTAAGTGATGCCCTAGCTGCTGTAGTCCACACAAAGACCTCAGTGGACTTAGGTATTTCTGGTTTCAAAATCACCCACTGTCCCTGGAATTTTTGTAGTTTTCTGTGTAGAATAATGCACCATTGACTCACAAAAAAAAAAAAAAAAAAAAAAAAAGGGGGAAATGATTGGTACTGTCTCAATTAGAGGGATTTACTGTCAGTTTTGCCACCCACTGATATCCAGTATGACAAGAATATCATCATGACCTCAATTGAACTATATCTGGACAGAATAAGCAGTAATAACCTTAGATAGCACCTGGTAAGGTTTTTTCTGCCAGTGCTTTGGAATATGGGAAGGTGTTACTTGTTCAAACCATACCTCTTTCTTTGCAGAATCTGTTGATGGGGAAATCTGTGTGAATCATTTTTTTTAAAGATGTAATATGCAGGGGTCTGTGCTTGTTACTCTCAGTGCCCCAGTATCTATTGTTAAACTTGGACTGCTACCACTGCTTATAAATGGATGTCTACACCTCAGCTCGTGAATGTAAACATCTCTCATTTTTCATCTCATTAAGAGACACATACCATATTTCCACTTCTCATCAAAAAATTAAAAAAAGGAAAAAGAAAGGAACAGGGAGAGGGAGAAGGAGGGGAGGGGATGTGAAGGGAGAGGAGAGGAGAAGAGAGGAGAGGAGAGGAGAGGAGAGGAGAGGAGAGGAGAGGAGAGGAGAGGAGAGGAGAGGAGAGGAGAGGAGAGGAGAGGAGAGGAGAGGAGAGGAGAGGAGAGGAGAGGAGAGGAGAGGAGAGGAGAGGAGAGGAGAGGAGAGGAGAGGAGAGGAGAGGAGAGGAGAGGAGAGGAGAGGAGAGGAGAGGAAGGGGAAAATTAAATAGTCTTCACTGGATTATAAGAACTCACAGGAGATGAACCTAGCCTTTAATAAAGAACATTCTTAGTAAATCTCTTATGAGATGTGGTGAAAAAAAACTGTGAAAAATGGGGGGAAAAGCTCCTGCTTTGCAGATGTCCTTTTGAACTAAAAAGGAACTTTTGAACTATTACTGCTTATGTAAGCTAAAACTGTCATATTTACACTTTTGGCTGATTCTATACTTCAGCTTAACACTGGGTGATTGAATTTAAGTGTATATCCATGGAAAGATCATGATCTAATGCTGATCAATATATTTAAAAATTGATTCACGTCTAATGTAACTCTAGTGCAGCTAATGGGGTAGTTCCATTTGTGGTGAAACTACAATGACATCAGTACAGATATTTATAGGATAAATCTTGCCTTGTTTCAGTAGATAGTCTGGACACAATGCAGAACAGTGTTACTCATTAGAAAAACTTACTACTTATTGATCCTTCCTCTCACAGAAGTTAGCACTTTCACGTTTTCATTTCTTTAGACAATCAGCAAATTTAACACTATGTAGATGTTCTAAAATTCAGAGGTGAATGGTGAAAAGGCTTGTTCAGCAGGCAGCATGTAGAAACATGACTTTGTCACAGGGGAGGGCTGCTAGAAAAATGCAACAGCAAGAAACTGTGGGCAGAACAATGGCAAGAGCAGAACTCAGAGCTCCAAGATCTCCATTTACCTTTAAAACTGATACTGAAATGAATGCACAACATGGTACATAAATCTGAGTTATGCCTAACAAGATATGCAGCTATGTCCTGAAAACTTTCCTACCAAGTTCTTTTCACAAATACGGCAAAGTTGGACTTCTGAATACATTTAAGCACTTTTAGCAACTAAAAGACATCTGCTGCTATTACTGAACTCTCTGAGGTTTCCTGCCATTTCCACAATTGAACATTGTAGTTCATTAAGAGATACTGACTGTCTTGAGCAGAGATTTGGATGGAATCAGAAATTAAATATGTCCCTACATATTTTTCTTCTGTTTCTACTCTACTCTTTTTGTTTATAATGTTGTGTGATCGTGATATATATCTTAAATGTGCTTTAGTCTGCCTCCAACATGATGATAAGTGTCGAAACGATGTCAGAGCTGTATTAGAGAGCCTTGACTTTCACTACAGATGTTTGCTCACATAGATTGAGAGCTCTTCTCTGGTTAGCTGGCTGGGTTGGTATTGCATTCACATGGCTGCTCCATGCTGAAAGTCACAATCTCATCTTGCAGGATCTAATTCTGAGCTGCTTCTGACTTCATTTTTCCAATCCTTTATTAGGATTCTGCATGCAAATTAGAGGCAACTCTCCCTCATTTCAAGAAATCCTTGTAGCTCTGTATACATCTATCAGAGATATTTTAGTGATACTTTCAGCTTTATACATGTGTATCTCTTCCAGGTATGTGGCTTCCATCATACAGGATTTAAGTTTTCTTCAGTTTAGTTCCAGTTCTCTCCATAGGTGTTCTGTGCCTCCAGCCATGCTCAGCCAGTGTTTTTTCCCAGATCAAAACGTCATTCCATTAAACCTTCATGCCTTCCATCCCATCAAAATACAGATGAATTTCTCCATAAAACACCCTGGGAGCAGAATACATGCCAGCTCCCCTTGCTGTTTTTGCCAGACTGAAACTTTGAGCTCTGCATGCTTTTCTGCCTCAGGTGGCACATAGTGGTTTGGATTTTCTGATGTCTTCAGGCTCAGAGCACTGACCATCCTCCATAGCATTACTGTGGACTGGTTGATTTTATTTGTCTGGCAAGCTCAACATGTCTCATCAGGAGTTAATTCTGCTTTTTTTCTGTTGTAACCCCCAGAACTTTGATTCTGTTCAGACTCATCTCCTACTGGAAATACACCTAGTCTTCAAAAATTTCTGTTCAGCCTTAATTCTGACACAAATTGTTCTCTGCTTTTGTCTTCAGTTTGTATTTTTCACTGTTTCTGTTGCATTGTGCCATGCTCTGCAAATTTCCCTGTAAAGCATGCTTGCAAATACAGAGAAATATTCTATTTAAAGCTTCCTATGAATACTCCAGACCTCCAGAGAGTTTGGGCTCCAATGGAGCTTTCAGTTGTTCCATTCTTTCACTCCAGCTCTTTTCTTGTTACTTACCGGGAAGTGATCAGTAATCATTCAGAGTTTACCACTGCTGGTGGAGTTCTGCTTTATCTGATTGTTCGAATGCTGCTTTATGCACAGAGTGAGCAAAGCAGTGAGAACTTTTGCCATATGCCAGGAAAGAACACACAACCACTGGCAAGAAGGAAGATGTGACAAAAGCAATGGAAGCTCGGAAATGAAGCGAATGGGGAATGGCAACTTCTAGCAGGTGATGGAAAGCGTAGGTGAATGACACGTGTCTCTCAAACCAGTGAAATACACAGTCCTTGGTGTCTGTTGTTTCATGTATTTTATCTCCTTTCTTAGCTGAAGAGCACACAGTTTGCAGCTGATATTCTTGTCAAACGTGACAGAGCCAAGGATTCTGCTGTGCCCACCAGGGCCCTGTGAGCACTAAAAGCCCTGAGCAGTCCATCCCCCATACCATCTGCCTAGGAGTCCCATTTAAGCTCAGCCCAGCATCTCTAGCTCTACCTTGTGTGACGTAAGTTATAGGAGCACCATTTTACTGGCTAGATCTAAGGTATGTGTTGTATGTAACTGCTTTCCAGCCCCGTCTCCTACATTGATTTGGAGCCTACAGCGCAACTTCATCTCTAGTCCCACCTGGGCTGCTTCTGGACCTGGCTTATGTCCTCAACATGTCAGATAATGGACCCTATTAGCAATCCCCACTTTGGATTCTATAGGTTATTGTCCCATCTGTGTTGGACTGGCATCGCCTGTAACTCCTACTCAGCTGTTGAAGTGCAGGCATGCTCACACTGTCAGTGACAGCCACAGCCTCTCACCTCTCTGCAGAGAGAGTTAAGGGCTACAGCAGTCCTGTTAAGACAGGCACATGTTGTACAGATAAGTCAATGCAAGGAGTTTGATCTCTTACTTACTGAAAGTCTGAAATTTACTTATTATGCGTTTATGCAGGGCCAATAATACAAATTCTTACCCGTGCTTTTTAAGAATGAAGATTTCTGCTTGCCATGTGGAATGACTTAGAGTCAGACTAGCTGTCTCTACTTGGTACCCTTATATCAGAGAGGATTGCAGCCTAAGCGTGTTGAGCTCAAGCACTTCCCAGCTGCCATGTGTTGAGCTGAGAAATGCCAAGATCAAATCTGAGGGAATCAGGAAGGCAGGAGAAGTTTGATGACAACTTTCACAAATGCAAAACTTCCCTCTGAAGTCCCTAGGGAAGACTGTCAAATGTTGCTCCTCAAGCATAGAAAGGAGGGAAGCAAGCCACATTATATAAGCATCTGGAGAAGCCACACAAATAACTGAGGAGAGCTGGTGTGAGAGGTGTTGCAGTACACAGACTTTACACACAATAGAATCCAGAATGTGGCCCCTGCTGGGGTGGCTGGCTGTCCAGCAGGGAGAAGTCATAGGCAGTTGAACAGCCATCCAAGAAAGGAAGAAAATCAAGCTTCTCATTTCAAATATTATGTCTGAACATTCAGTTACAGAGCTACCAGAAATAACAATGCACATCCAAGCGGAGAGATCCTGCATTTAAGCACATAATTTTCTGCTAATAGGTGTCTACAAGGAAGTGTCTTCACACATAATTAAAGGCAGTCATCCAGATAGGCTGCTATTCCAGTTTAGAAATTTTGCAAGAGGTTTACTCTGAAGCTGTGTGAAAGTTTTCAATGAATGCCAAAAGAATCCATAAAGATTTTCTAGTTTGTCTCTAATGTACTGCAGTGGTCACCTGTAACATTGCTACATGAAAACAGGAGGGAGGAATTTCCAGCTGATGATAAAACTTGTTTGTATCATAAGCCATAAGACTTGTGAGGAAATATGTTTGTGGGATTTCCCATTGTGTCAAATAGAAAAAAAAAATCAAATCAGAAAAAAAAAAAAAAATCACACTTTGTTTCTTCTCTCAATTAATTCACACCTTTAGGAAATTTTTAGTTTTTAGTTTCTAAAACAGACACCTTTTGTTTAAGAAAAATAGGGAGTTCTCTCTTTGAGTAAAACGAGTGAAAAAGTCACTGTTTTAACTGTACCAAGGAAATCCAGTTAAACTTTAGTGTTCCTGAAATCTACACATATTTTAAAATAGCTGTCATCTATTACTGTTGGATCCATGTTTTAGAGTTCTCACCCTATAGGAAAATAAAATGGAAGATAAAGCATTATAACTGTTGTACTAACCCGAATGCATGAACATCTCAGTGTTACTAAGCTTAAAACCAAGTTGCATGCTTTTCCTTTTCATTCCTATATTAGGCTTTCTTAACTCAGAATCTGTTGGGTGGTGACAACTCAAAACAACAAAAATGCCCTTTTTCCCTCTTATAATTTACTATGAAATGCTATTAGTAGTTTGCTTACCCCTCCCCTTTTTTTTTAATACACTTGCCTGAATGTTTGTAATGCAGATATGACAATTTAAGAATATAAAGCTATTTTCTGTGAATGGCTTTACATCTTTGATAGCAGTTACACGAATCTATGCTTCTTACTGAAGTTTTTCTATTTTGTAGTCTAGGATCTGTGCAGAAAGTGTAAGCATCTTAAAATATAGCACAGAATTCTAGCCCATGTAAAAGCTGAGGACCAATTTCATACAGTGGGAGATTAATGAGGAGCTTGAAATAGGCTCCTCTGAGTGTTAAAACTTTTTTTTTAATGTGGTGGCACAAATCACCAAACTTTGTTTTGTGAAACTGAGTGAAGTGTAAAACAACATCGGGGATCAGGTGTCTGAAGAGACAGCAAATAAGCACTGTGCTAATAGTGAAGGAACTGTGACAGGTTTTTTTGATGATGGATTTGTTATTCTTCTATCTACCATGTTGTTTATAAACAGAAAAGAATAAGTAAGAGGAAAGAAATAAAAATATAACAACTCCTATTTCTCTTTCCACTGGAATACAATGCAAGTGTCTTCTGGCTCTCATTCTTTTGGAAGATTCTGTCTTTCCATCTCCTTGATAGATCTCAGTGATTTGGCAGACAAAATTTCCCCCATACTGAGATTCCTACCAGCACTGAACATCAATGTGAAGTTCTAACAGAAGTCCAAATGCGGGGGTACAAAGAGCCTTCCATGAATTGGGCTGAATATCACTCTGTCTTCACTGTCCTCTAGGGTATTAAATATCCATGTAAACTATTGGAATCAAGGGCCTAAGATTTCTTTCTTTTTTTTTTCTCATGTCCAACTGTGCTAATTATTGTATCTGTATTATCTCTAATTAGATTTATCGTAGATGAGAGCAAAAGCTCAGTATCTTTGTTCTGTGACAGCTGAAAAGAGCTGGAGAGTTCTTAATCCCAAGTCTTTTAGCACCATCTGCTGTTAGCTACTGTGGCTTTCTTTCATTTTTAAATATATTTGTATAGGACCTGGTAAAAAATCCATAAATTAAATAAGTTGTATTTGAGTACAGGGAAGAAAAAGATCCGTATCCAAAGACCTGTATGAGCAGCAGCCTGTATTGAGTGATTGACACATGGAATTAAACTCGTGATAACCCACAAGTTTCCTCCCTAGGTCAACCTTCCACCCATGGTTTTGGTGATGATAAAGCACTATGTAAAGTGAAATTCTTCTCCCCCTCAGTGGAAGAAATTGTAGTGCCCGTGCAGCTCTCTGCTCTCTCTTCATGTTACTGTGAGGCAAGTTGAGTCTGGGATTCTTCTGTCCCTGAAGAAGTCTTCAGTGGGGAGAGCACTAGCCTAAAACGGAGGTCTGAAGGTAGGTTCTACATGCTTTCATTTGTTTCCATCTCTTCACGTCATCAAAGAGATCTCCTCATTATCATCATCTCTTCAGTTATGCCACCGCTAACTGGTGGCCAAACTGCAAAATGTAATATTCCTTCTGAATTCTGTAAGATAGTATCAAAAAACCCTTATGTTCTTAACTGCTATCTGATGTCAGCACTGTGTAGCCAATGACCTTGAACACCAAGTATTTTTGAATCAAAAAACTATGTAATTAATTTTGTTATGATATCAGCAGTCTCACTATTAACTGCTACTGGAAAGACCCTTGTGTAAGAAACTGAGCTCACAAAAAATACAGTGTGAACCTGCATGCTATGACTGTGATGAAGATCAGCTAAATGATGACCAAGTAAATCAGTGATTTGAGGAGGTGGGACCAAGATACATTTGACCTAAGACACCAGATGTCAGGGCTCAATGGGCTGCTTTAGAAAGAAGACAATCTGATGATGGAACCAAGTATCCTGGTTATCTTGGCAATCTTGTGTACTTCTATAGCAGTGTTCTGTTTCCCTACACACTGATGAACTAGAACAAGACAGTTTATTTACTCATGGCTTCTTTAGTCAAAGTTAATTCCCATGAAAAGCTTCCTCACGTTGCTTTTTCTCAGGCCCACCTTACCAAATTTTATCTATCTGTTTATTTTGCTGTCTAATTCCTTAAATTCTCACCTTAATATGCTGCTTCAAACATGACGACCTGAATACAGTTATGCAAATCCGTTCCTGGATTTCTATATCTTGTACAGTACACTTGCATAGTCAGATAGCTTAGTTAGTCCATATCTCTTGATTTTCCCTAGGGTATTTGCATTACATGGTTACACACAGTGCTGTCATTAGTTAGTTTGAAGGGATTGAGAAAAGTATGTCATATGTCTTTTTTTTAATTATCTTATGGCCACCACATGGGGCTCAGGTCAGACAATATGTACTGCAAATGATGAGGCTGCTCTCCTGCAGAGGACTATTCCCTCAAGCAATGTAGATTTGGGCTACTCTTTCTGCATGGCCCTGGGCAATGGAAAGCTGCAGAGCTGAAGGCCTCTCTAGGCTATACAGATGAGCCTTATTTAGATCCCCTTGAGGGAGTACGGGGGTGGAACTCCTGCCTTTTAGTGACCTGCAACCAGAGGGCAGCCATGGCCTTTTAATATTAATCCAAGCACATTCCAGTGATATTTAGCCAAAATCTTCTGTCCTTGCAGCACTGCAGTTTGCTTGGCATGTGTTTATGTGCCTACAACTATCTTGTAAATCATTAAGATCTTTGTTTCCTGAAGGACAGCACAGGACTTGTGATCTCCATCTACACACCTAAGAGAACACAGAAGAAGCACGATTCCCCTCCAGGGAAAATCACTACCTACAGAGAATTGCTCTTCAGTCATTTCCTCACACTTAATACAGCACTTGTCTTTACCCAGTCCAGCACCTGATTCCCAGAAGTACAGGTTGCAATTTAACATTGCATACGGTGCTCTTCCACTCCCAAGTGCATCTGCCAAAATGTACTGCTTACTGATGTTTTCACACTGGAAATCTTTCCTTTTGGTATTAGTGGGTCTAACCAGCCCCTCAAACCCAGACAGCTCAACAAAGCTACTTGTTTCTCTTCCTGAATTTCACTTAATGCATTATTGCTGTGAAGTTGAATAAATGAGTAGGAAAACCAGAGCCCCACACCACCATACTGAAACAGGCATGGTTTTTTGCACCTACCAGGACGGATATACAGAGATGGATTGAGGAGGTTACAGCCACATAGGTCAGCAGGAGAGAGAGGCAGTAATAAAGAAGATAGATGATCTGCAAGACTCCCGATAGTTGCTGCCGTAAGGGAGAGATGCAAGTACTTCTATCAGGTCTGGAGAAGCTGATAGCTTTGTCTTAGGAGGTATTTCCTTGATGTGGAGTTGCACTGCTCTGGACAATGCAGTGCAGGGCAAAGGTGATGAAAAATGTGGCCCATAATGTGTCTCTAACAGTGTTTCCTTGTCTTTCACAGTGTAGCAAGGACCTTTTATCTGTTATAACCCTTCATGTAAAGAAGTATTACAGCAAATATTATGTAGTCAATTGCCTCAAAGATCCAGCAAGATCTTTGCAGCAAGTCATCCAGTTAAACTTTTCTGCTATACCAAGAATTCTGGGAGATACACTATAATAAAAAAATATTGCAGGAAACTTCTCCTTTAAAAATGATGTTTTTTTCCTATTCTTTCTGCTCTCCAAGCATGAGAGAAGTGTCACTTTTCCTTAATAAGAAGGATTGGAAGGACTGAATCAAACCAGTCCCCAGCACCATAGCTTTCTGCTGTTGTTTCAGTGGATGCTTTGTCTCATTGAGAATTGCTGTCACTGTCATCAATAATTTAAAGCCACAGACACTGTGAAGTTGTAAATAATTTAAAAAATATAATTCATGTCCATCCTTATTGCTGCAGCTCAGTCAGGCTCCAAACTTTTTTATTGTGATATTTGTACTAAGGAACACATACCGTACCAACCTGCTGCAGTTCCCTCAAAACTGCTCTTATTATCTTTAATTTTATTTAGTTACCATTTTCACATTATGTTCTTGAGAGCAGAGCCCCTACCGTACCATAGAACGTTTTTGTCTTCATAAACTATAGTGCACTGGAGCAGCAGGCTCTAAAGTTAAAGTTTTTTGTTTCTTGTAAAATGTTCTCTAAAAGAATGGGAACATTGGTAAGTCATAGAAAAATGCTTAAATAAATAATAATTCCATGGAAGAAAAAAGGAGTTCTGCTTGCCGGAGTGTTACAAAAAAAAATGTACAGGCATATTGCATCTCTTCCTCCAAAAAGCATATTTTTTAATGCTTAAAAAAAAAAGAAAAAAAAAATCCAGTAATTCATTCTGAAATTACTTAGGACTTTAAAAAGCTCTTCAGGATTTTTTTTCTCTTTCTACAATGAGAAATAGTGTGTTTTGTAAAGATACTTTGTAAAATTTTCATTAAAGGCAACTGAAGAGATTTTCCAATAACTTGACATTTCTTCCCCGACATGAAGCATTCATAAAACATGTGCTAATTAGCTTTCTGAGTTTAAAATCCACAGGGCTAGGTAAGTCTCCCAAGTGATAGGTGCCTTTGAACCACAAACCTTCCAGTATTATTGAGATATATACAGGGATTGCTTTTTGGTTTTTAAAATGAAACATCAAGGATCAATGCTCATGAGAATAGTGTTTATGACACTCAAGTAATTTTAATAATTATCTATTTGGATAAAGTTGCTGAAGTGAGTTAGGGCTGCTGAACTCAGTTTCTGATATGTTGTTTGTTTTCTGATGAAGATCATGAAATTTTTCTGCTATGGGTCTCATCCAGGGTTTGAGAATTGTTTTTTTCTTGACAATTTTTAATGACTGTTTATTGTTTTGCCTTTATAAAATGAAGAAAATAGTGATTTTTTTTCCAAATATTGATGCTATGGCTTTAATAAACTATCCAGTGAGGAGGAGGAAAGTTGTCTCCGGTAGGAACCTTTGTCACATCTCTTCTCTTTTGCAAAAGTAAGTTTCAGAGAAAAGGAAAGGAAAGGAAAGGAAAGGAAAGGAAAGGAAAGGAAAGGAAAGGAAAGGAAAGGAAAGGAAAGGAAAGGAAAGGAAAGGAAAGGAAAGGAAAGGAAAGGAAAGGAAAGGAAAGGAAAGGAAAGGAAAGGAAAGGAAAGGAAAGGAAAGGAAAGGAAAGGAAACTAGAATATTTGCAAAAATACAAGAAATGCCTAGGCATAGAAAGAAACAAAAAAAATCCAGGATTTCTAAAGAAGATTCAGTCTTTCTTTTCTATCAATTTTTTCCAAACTCTTATTCCATTTCCTTTCCCAGCAGCCTACGTAGAACTCTCCCTTTTCACCAGTAACATAGAATCATAGAATCACTAAGGTTGAAAAAGACCTCTAAGATCATCCAGTCCAACCATTCACATACCTCCAAATGTTGCCCATAAAACCATGTCCCTAAGTACCACATCTGTCCTTTCTCTAAACAGCTCCAGGGAAAGTGACTTCATCACTTCCCCAGGCAAGATGTTCCAATGTCTAACCGTTCTCTCTGAGAAGGAATTCTTCCTAATATCCAACCTGAATGTCCCTTGGCACAACTTGAGGCCATTCCCTCTTGTTCTATCACTCGTTACTTGGGAAAAGAGGCTGATCTCCAACTTGCTACAACCTTCATTCAGGTAGTTGTAGAGAGCCATAAGATCTTCCCTGAGTTCTAAACAATCCTAGTTCCCTAAAGTTGCTCCTGTAAGAGTCCTCACCAGCTTTTTTGCCCTTCTCTGGACATGCTCCAGGGGCTCAATGTCTTTCTTTTATTGAGGGGCTCAAAACTGAGCACAGTACTCAAGGAGCAGCCTCAGCAGGGGGACAATCTCCTTCCTGGTCCTGCTGGTTACCCTATTTCTCATGCAACCCAAGATGCCATTGGCCTTCTTGGCTGTGTGTGTGCAATACTGGCTCATGTTCAGCTGATCCTATTCACCTGAATAGCCTTCCTGACCCAAGCCTGTTGTGTGCATGAAGTTGTTGTGACCAAAGTGCAAGACACAAAACTTAGTCTTGTTGAACTTCATCGTTTTGGCCTTAGCCCATTGATTCAGCCTGTAACATGTCAGTCCTAGAAGGGTTGCCGTAGACTTACCTAGTGGGATTAGATTAGATGATGAGGAATGTTTTTATTTATCTAGGCATATTTTATTTTGTTCATTTTTCCAAACAATTCGTGTTCTTCATTGCTCTTACTGAGATTTAATCCATTGTGTGGTCTACTGCAGTGAGGCTGTTGTAATTCAGCAAGGATTCAGCTATGCTTTTAGGAACAGAAACATCCAATAGATTCATATCATCCAGTCTTCCAGCTTTTTTATGGTGCATTCAGAGTCCCCTGAAGGGCTTGGGAATGTTGTCATTGTAGGACATGGAGGGGGTCTGTCAGGATTCTGAAGCTCTAGGTGTGGATAAGAGGACTGGATTCCATCTAACAGATACAGTGGAACAAGTCTGAGACCTTCTCATGAAACTGAATGTATGTAAGACCATGGGGCCAGATGATATGCATACTCTGATTCTGAGAGAGATGGCTGATGTGGTTGCCGAGTCATAGTCCATTATATTTGAAAAATCATGACTGATTGGTGAAGTCCCCGGTGACTAGAAAAAGAAAAACGTTACTCCCATTTTAAAGAAAAGGAGAAAAGGAGACCTGGGTAACTACAGGCCAGTGAGCCTCACCTCTGTACTTGGGAAGTTCATGGAGCAGATCCTCCTAGAAGCTATGTTAAGACACATACAAGATAAAGAGGTGATCTGAGAAAGACAGCATGGCTTCACCAAGGCCTGACCAATCTGGTGGCCTTCTATGATGGAGTGATGGCATCAGTGGACAGGTGAAGGGTGACGGATGTCATCTTTCTGGACTTCTGCAAGGTCTTTGACATGGTCCCTCACAACATCCTTCTCTTTAAATAGAAGAGGTGTGGATTTGAAGCATGGACTGTTTTGTGGACTAGGAATTGGCTGGCTGGACACAGCCAAAGGGTTGTGATCAATGGTTCTGTGTCAGGGTGGAGGCCAGTCACAAGTGATGTCCCTCAGGGGTCGGTCTTGGGACTGGTGCTCTTCAATAACTTCATCAATGACAGACGATGGCATCGAGTGCACCCTCAGCAAGTTTGCAGATGACACCAAGCTGAGTGGTGCAGTCGATGTATTGGAAGGAAGGGAAGCCATCCAGAGGGGTCTGGACAGGCTGGAGAAGTGGGCCCATGAGAACCTAATGAGGTTCAGTAAGGCCAATTGCAGGGTGCTGCACTTGGGTTGGGGCAATCCCAGGCATTTATACAGACTGGGAGAAGATCTCCTTGAGAGCAGCAGAGAAGGACTTAAAAAAGGCATGAAAAAAGGGGTGGCCAGCAGGGAGAGGGAGGTGATTGTCCCCCTCTGCTCGGCTCTTGTGAGGCCCCATCTGCAGCACTGCGTCCAGGCCTGGGGCCCCCAGCACAGGAAGGACGTGGAGCTCTGGGAGCGGGTCCAGAGGAGGGCACTGAGATGGTCAGAGGGCTGGAGCAGCTCTCCTGTGAGGAAAGGCTGAGGGAACTGGGCTTGTTTAGCTTGGAGAAGAGAAGGCTGCAGGGAGACCTCATTGTGGTCCTCCAGTACTTGAAGAGAGCTTATAAACAGGAGGGGAACGGCTGTTTACAAGGGTGGATAGCGATAGGACAAGGGGGAATGGTTTTAAACTGAGACAGGGGAGGTTTAGGTTGGATATTAGGAGGAAGTTTTTCAGCCAGAGGGTGGTGAGGCACTGGAACAGGTTGCCCAAGGAGGCTGTGGATGCCCCATCCCTGCAGGCATTCAAGGCCAGGCTGGATGTGGCTCTGGGCAGCCTGGTCTGCTGGTTGGCGACCTGCACATAGCAGGGGTTGGAACTGGATGAGCACTGTGGGCCTTTTCAACCCAGGCCATTCCATGATTCTATGAAGTAACTAGGAATTGTCATAGTTAGGTGCAGATCGTTACTGTAGACATGGTCCTTCACCTTGGGACACCTGAGGTCTCAGAGTTTACTATCAGTATTGAAGACAGGGGAATAAGGCATTAAACATTTCTGCTTTGTCAGTGCCCCTGTTTATAAAATGGCCATTCTAATCAAGTAATCATGTAATGAATCAACATTCTCTCTGGTCCTCTTTTTGATTTTAACACATTTAAAAAAAAAAAAAAAAAAAATCCTCACAGTAACTTGATCAGAATCTCCTTGGAAATGCTGTCCTCCCATCTTGTTATTTTCAAAGTAAAGAACTGATTCTGGGCTTTTTTTACACCTTCCATTTTCAATCAATTCAAGCGTGGTGTCAGCTACAACATAATTAATGAGATTTAAGCATCACTTTCTTACCACGCTAATTGCCAGCAGATTAAAATGACAAATCACAGAGTTTTTTCTAGTAGCAAAACATGTCTTATTGATGTACAATAGTATCTGAAAGGAGGGGATAGTTTTAGAACATGAGCAGAACTGTCATCCTGCTGGTGTGTGATGCTCTGTGTGTTGCAGCTGCCTAAGGGTTAAGGGTCTGAGGCAAATACATGGCAAAGTGTTTAACTGTGTAGCATGGTCAGCAAGAGGATTATTATTGAGCTTGTACTTCAAGGCTCCATTCAGACTACTTTAAGAAGTTTTTGAATATTTGGATCAGAACACAAATAGCCAGGTAATGAAACTGGATCTTAAAATTTGCTGGAAACATCCATTAGTGCTTTCTAAAGTAGCACTTAGCTGCTCTAGCTAGGGAAATCCTAAATCATTTATTTCATGTAGTCAGAGGGAAATGACAACATTAAGCTAAAAAAGCCAAGAGTATGATCTCTAGATATATTTTAAAATTTCTGGGGAAGATTGTATCATTGTCTGGAAATACATAAGCAAGTAGTATATAGATCCACATGTCAAACAAATGTCAAGATCTAGGAACCCCTGTATACATTTTTGTGTTTTTTCTATCCAAAATTACTACAGTAGACCACACAATGGATTAAATCTCAGTAAGAGCAATGAAGAACACGAATTTTTTCATATTGCAATAATTAGCACTGCCTTATAATTTAAGGTTTTTATATAAATGATTGTTTATGACAACAAGCATGGAAATCTTGCAGGGCATCATGGTTCAAATCAAGAATTCTTTTTTTTTTAATTACCTTGGGTCCTATATCCCAAGTCAAAAGTTTTTCAAATGATATGAAATAATAGCTTATCATTTCATCTCATCTTTGAGGAGTAAAGAAGGCTCAAGTCAAGAAAATACCAATTCTAATTAATCACATGGCTAAATCTTCTTTAAATTATAATCCTTTGTACTATAGATTTTATCACAGAATATAAAACTTTCTTTCTTTAGTCCCATTTTTCAGATAGTTATTAGAGGGAAACCTTTAAACTGACATACTCAAAACCATTCCTAAGCATTCACTCTTTTACATATTTTCATGGCTCCAAAATTTACAAATTTACATTTTTCAAGGCTCCAAAATCTCTCTCCCTGATGAAGTGGAATTCCCACTGAAATTTCCATAGAGGAAACTTATGTTTTACATCTCTTTTTACAAACTGTAGTAGCCAAGAACTAGCCAAGCAGTATTCTGTTTACAGAGTTGTTTGGAGACCAATGGTAAATTAAATAATGTTTACATAAACAGCCTATCAATGTGTTATCAGATCCTACTATATCATTAGTGTGAACAAGGCTAAATTTACCCCCTGTGACTCCATGTATTTACCTTAGATGTCATGTTAGTGGTTGATCACTGGCTTCCATTGTAGCTGGATAGAACTTGGTATCTCAAATAGACCACTGTTGTCTGGGAAATGCTTGAACACTGCCCTGAAAATAGTATGACAAGATTTTTAATGTAGGTGTTCAGGAAAGTGCGTTGTTAGCCTGATAAATCTAAGCTTCTGCGTTCCTAACCACTTAGAAGGCAGCAAAGTAGAGAATTGCTTTTTGATGCTATCTTGATTCCTTAATTATTTTCCTAGTATTTACTGCAGCTTCATTCTGTGGCCATACTGCATGTATGGCCCACTACTCAACTCTGTGAGGAGGAGTAGGCACATACTGTCCTTTCAGTATTTTAAGTCAATTCACTTAGTCTTTTTCTGAGATAGAGAGGTATTAAGAAGAAACAAGAGTAAGAAGAAGGATGGGGAAAGAATGGGATCAAGACAGGCAAGATCAGATCTGGAGGCATCATAATAAGACTTCAGAAAAAAATATTTTTAGCTGATAAACCTGAGACAGCTAGCAGTGGAAATATGCAAGAAAATCCTTTTTATTTTATGCTTCTCTAAACACTAGAGCAATTTCTGCACTTCCAAATTTTCAATAAACAACCGTAGATACATATCAAAAGTATTGTTTTTCCAGAATTAGTTATTTCACAGAAGTATATTACTGTTTATCTGTTTCATCCACATTCTGACTATGACACCTACAGGCCAGAGGAGAGCTGTGCAAAGTGAAGATAATTTTAGGCAAAAAAAAGAACAATCTTTTCTTACGCACTCCATCACAAGAAAGGATATTTCTGATGAGACATATCACTCACATTACTGAGCTAACAGTACTGAATTTGCATGGATCATTTGTGGTTTGTTTTTATTCAGAACAGGAGCAAACAATTAGTTTCTTAAAGCTCTCCAAAGATAGCCTTAAAGGCATAGCTATATATTAGTGAGAAAGAACTTCATAAAATGGTAGTGTAATTACCGAAAATCTACCCACTCTGAATATCTACATTGTTCCAGACAAGAATACACAGATATTAAAATAGAGTGTTTTTTCATCAATGGTTATTGAAAAATTACTGTCTGAAAACCATCATGACAGTTTTTAATCTTCCTCAAATTGAAAGAGGTCAGGAAAAAAATCAATGCTTGCAACGGGGCAAGGGATGTGTAATTTCTGTTTGCCACTGGGCCCTATGAAAGCAATGAATTTGAGTTGTCTTGGTCTTGTGAGACATGGTGCCCAATCCAGCTGTGGTTATCACTTCAGTTGTGACTCTATGAAATGAAAAAACGTTCAGAACTTGAAGACTAGATATATTTTCTGAGAAGTATCTATCACCAGTTCTAATTTCCTGTGAGCTCCTTAGGCATGTTCTAGGTTACTGGGGTCACTTCTTGGATAATAGAGTACATGTAGAAGCTTGAACAGAAAAAGTGAACTTCATTTAACACCAAGCAGTATCTGTTTTATAGCTCTTATTGCACAGTACAGATGTACCAAACAGTATTAGTCATCAGAGCTGTTTTGGACACCAAGATTTTGTTCTTTTTGTTGTGCATAGCAAAATATCTGGTCTGTTTGAGGCGTTTCCAGATCTCCCAGCCTTTGCTTGCATCCTCTCCTCTTCCTCTGAAATAAACAGTTTATGATTGTTCTTCCTAGGTACTACCTCCTGAGTACTTTCCAATGGGAAAAATCATATCCTGAAGGAGGAAATATGCATTTTATTTCAATTTACTTGAGCAAAAGCTCTGTTTATAGTAGTGAAAGACTTCTAACATGATTGTCTTTAATGTTGTAGAGTTAAAGATTCAACTGTTACTGGATATCTTTCAACTCCATCTACCATCTCCTCCAGTCACTCTGGATTTACATCAGTTTAACGGAAAATAGTTTTCCTCTCAAAGTTTCTATCAAGCAATTGATGCCACTGTCTCCTGTTCTCCGTTGTTAAATGTCAAAAAAAAGTGTTGTGATGCCACTAATTCCTGTTTGTATTGTCCCTTTTTGAGAGCTAAGTTCACTAAAACTCACTGCAGCTCTCCTTCAATGTCATGTCTAAGACTTACTGGTTCACAGCTGAAAGCAGATAATTAGTTTCATGATAGAAACAGAAGGACTTCCTGATTTTTTTTTTTTTTTGCCTGATAGGTTTATCTAAGACTTTTCTTTGGTGGTTTTTGTTTGCTTGTTTGTTTGTTTTGTTTTTTTCCCTATTTATATTTGTGGAGCTAAAATAGTTGTTTTCTCATTTTAATTTGCATGAACATCATCTCTGAGTATTAGCTGAATTTTGCAAGACTGACAAAACCAAGAGTTTGTGCCAGTTTCTACATCTGCGCATTGAAGAATTATGAGAGTTGGCCAGAGCAAGAAATCTTTTTGCTTGAAATTTATCAAAAATTTTTCTGGTATCTACTTTGGGAAAACTCTTCCTCGAGGATGTATAACCTAACACTTGTTCATAAAGATTTGTCACAGATTGAAAAGACTCTTCTGTTACCTGAAATGGTGAAAGATTTCTCATGGGTTCCATAATCTTTGTCTGACTTTCTTATTCCAGTAATCAGTTCAAGAAGGGGAGGGGAAAAAAAAGAAAAAAAAGAAAAGAAAAGCTTCCAAACATGCTTCCAAATCCCAAACGAAGATCAATAGCTTCCAAACATGCAGTACCACAGGATTTGTTTTTCATACAAGAAGACAACTTGGAATACCCAACAGTGAAGACTGAACTTAGGCCCACTTGACATGAACCAAGTTATCGTGATGAGAAGGGACTCAGTTAGGCATTTGGTGCTTCTTACTTGGCTCCTTCTGTACTATGCTTACAATACAGTGTTAAACATACTGGACTTCTATTTGTAAGCGTCTCAGGCAATGAGATTCTAACAGCTTAGAATATTTAAAGAAAAGAGATTTCTTAGAAAACCCATTTTAGCCTTTTTTCTCACTTTATATCCCCAAAATGAATACAGTAAGATGTACATTTTGTTTGAAGACTCCGTCCTTAGAACCAAAATCCACAGTAGTTCTCTTACACTATTATTTATTAGACTTCTCTTAAACTATTATTTGTGGTCATTGTCTGCTTTCTTTCCCCTTAGCAATCACTAGTCTTTTGTGTTGCCTAATATTGCTCCATTACTACTTCCTTTCTTTGTACAGCATCTTCTTCATGCATACACTCAAATCCAAGATCAAAAAAGAATTTCTTAAGAAATACTATGACAAATAAAGACTGTCTGGTAGGCATAAACATAAATGAGATGCAAACCAAAAATCTCAATAAACACTGAATCACTATCAATCCAATACGCACGCAAAGTCCCCAAACAGAATTATTTTGCAGTGAGTAATGTCTTGCCAGTGGGGTACTGTGCACAGCGTGATTAACCTTCACAGTCTAATGAGTTCCCCCCACCAGAAAAAGCCATTCCAAATTTATTTTTCAGTATCAGTCTTAAATTTCACTCATTTGTTTAATCTGAAGTACACTTGTTATGATTTTTATTTATGGCAGTATATTGGAAAACATGTTTCATACACCTACACAAATTCTCATTACTTTGGCTTCAAAATTTGTGAAGTTTCTCACTTTCTGTTGCAGAGGGGGGAATGTATACAGCAGGAGGACAGTGACATAGGTCAAGCCACTGGTTCTGATCCAGCAAAAAAGGAATAGCACATCAATTACTCACAAAGCTCTTATTATCACAGATGTAAAATGCTGCTGAACAACCCCTCCCTTTTCCATCCCCCACCCCCCTTCACCCCAGCCCCCCTCTTCTCCCCCATTGTAATAGAAGGCTGCGCTGAGCTGTGACACATGGATTGAAATTCTGCTGTACCAATGTCAGCAAAGCCAGTTTCACCAACAACCTACAGCCCGCTCTTACATCTTGCTGCCCTAAAATGGGGCATGAGAGATACTGAAGAGAAGACATGGACTCCTTCCAAATTTGCCAACAGCTAGCTGAAAGAACAGACATAATATCCTCTTACCTGTGCCTGCTCTTCATTCAACAGTAACATTTAGGAGCCAGTAACTAATCTGACAAAGAAAGGTTCACTCTCACCTCAAGCAATCTTTTCCATTCTTGACACTCATCCCAAATAATGATTTACCTACTGTTCTTCTGGATTTTTTTTAATGCTAATGACTACAAAGAAGAATTTCAAAATCAAGAGTTTAAATTAAAATAAGTCCACAAAACTCTCCTGAAGGAGAAACGATGTAATTTCAGAAGCAATTCAAATTACGGATCATTTTAAATTATTTAGTCATATTTAATGAATAATATGCCGCATTGTTACATTATTTACTTACTGTAAAGCACATCACAGTTTCTTAGCAGTGAGCTCTTTTGGTCCTGTTGTTATTTCTAGAGTTATTAATATTTTGGGGTTTATTTTTATTTTTGGTTTGTTTTTTTTTTTTAAAGGACTGAATGCTGAGGAAATGTACACTGAGTACATGAAACTGAGTACATGAGACAGTGCTTCTGCCATTTACCTAACTCCCTTCCCTTCCCTTCCCTTCCCTTCCCTTCCCTTCCCTTCC
Source organism: Phasianus colchicus (assembly GCF_987193195.1). NCBI lineage: Eukaryota > Metazoa > Chordata > Aves > Galliformes > Phasianidae > Phasianus > Phasianus colchicus. The sequence goes on along the minus strand of NC_143441.1, from coordinate 4,168,184 downwards.
CTTCCCTTCCCTTCCCTTCCCTTCCCTTCCCTTCCCTTCCCTTCCCTTCCCTTCCCTTCCCTTCCCCTCCCTTCCCCTCCCTTCCCCTCCCTTCCCCTCCCTTCCCCTCCCTTCCCCTCCCTTCCCCTCCCTTCCCCTCCCTTCCCCTCCCTTCCCCTCCCTTCCCTTCCCTTCCCTTCCCTTCCCTTCCCTTCCCTTCCCTTCCCTTCCCTTCCCTTCCCTTCCCTTCCCTTCCCTTCCCTTCCCTTCCCTTCCCTTCCCTTCCCTTCCCTTCCCTTCCCTTCCCTTCCCTTCCCTTCCCTTCCCTTCCCTTCCCTTCCCTTCCCTTCTTTTCTTTTCTTTTCTTTTCTTTTCTTTTCTTTTCTTTTCTTTTCTTTTCTTTTCTTTTCTTTTCTTTTCTTTTCTTTTCTTTTCTTTTCTTTTCTTTTCTTTTCTTTTCTTTTCTTTTCTTTTCTTTTCTTTTTTCTTTTCTTTGAATCTGCTGGCTGCTTACCAGGTATGCACACAGAATCTAAGTTCACTGTAGACCATCCTTTGACTTAGCCAGATTTAACATTAAGTGATAGCATCATTCCTAATTTCTCATCTACAATAGCCAAGCAAATCTGCTTCATGTCATGAATGGCTCTGCTTTCACCAGAAACAAGTCCTGATGCTGATGTGTTGCTCAGTGCTGATGTGGCATCTGCCATGAAATCTCATCAGTGGATGCTTCTAACTTTTACTGTGTTTTTGGTGTGTTTTAGAAAGGTGGTGAGTGCAGAATAAACTCATGGGTTTTTGGTAGTTATCCTAGAGTCTGTAATCATCTTAACCCAAATAACACCCTCATCACAGCCGAACCCCAACGATATGTAGTCCCACAGATAGACACTACTGTCACACAAATGTCAGAGATAGCTCTAGAAGAGGATTTGTCTCACAAACACAAGAGGAGTACCAGGAAGCCAGGTTGTGGAGGCTCATTTTACCAACAGTTTGCATTGAGCTGAAAAGAACATCAGGGTGATTGTGTGTTCAGCATTAAAAAACATCTTCTGTAGCACACTACCTCCTAATACGTTATTATATCCTTCTCCTCAAACCTCTTTCCCAAGAAATTGCATTGACATGAGGGTTATGCTCCATGTGCTGTGTCCCAGCCCCAACACCACTGCGTAGCATTCTTATATTTACCAAATCTGCCTCCTTGCTCTATTCATCTTACACCATGTCTTCTACCCGAATTTCAAACACTTTTTGGGCCCCAATCTTTACAGGACAAGTGGGTACCACTGATCGTCAGGCATTTTTCATCATCACTGCCTACATGTTCTCACTGCATGATGCTAGTGCACGTGCTTCCCAGTTTCTGATTAGAGCTGGTTAAGTCATGTTTACAAATTGTATATTTCAGGATTTCTCATCTATTACTATTAAAATAAATTATTCATGTTCGTTGCAAAACTAGGGTTTTTATTGCTGCTGATTAAATAATATACCTAAAATATATTGTTTTCAATATTTTCTGCCCATCAACCATTTCATGAATTATTCAGAAATGTTTGTTATTACACTCTGGCAGGTCATTTGGAGAAAGAGAGACAGATAAAAATATCCTTTTAGCATAGTTTCCCTCAACAGAGTCTTGGACTAGGAAATGGGTGTTTGTTGTGGGAAATACCTAAATTAAAAAAAAAAAATAATAATAAATGAATTGGTTGGGAGAAAAACAAGTAATTAGATGCTTATGATTCTAACTACAGTGTGAATTCCTTTTTCCTTCCTTTCAGAGGGGGACGTGCTGCAGTTCAATAATGAATTTGCTGTACACTGAATCCACTGAATCTAGACTGAATCTCCAGGAGAGGGAGACAATGAATAGGACAGTAGGAAGGATTGAATGCTGATGTCAATTAAACTGAAACCATGAAATAAATGAGGGGTTTTAGCCGTTGTTCTTCATAGCCACTTCAGTTTGGTATGCCAGGGACTGCTTCCATTTTATTGCAATAGTAAATTTCAGAGCGCAGCTCAAGAGAGAATATTGGCATTTCAATCAGGGCAGCTTCGCACACACATGCACAGCCCACTCAACTCTGTATTGAAAGCTTTATGAAAGAAAGCCTGTAGGATATCCAAGAGATGACTTACAAGATTCTAAGGGATGGAGTTTTACGAAATCCTTATAACATAGCCTGGTGCCCTTGTTGATGTGAATTTGAAATATGCCCCCGAGCACCTCAGAGTCTGCAGACAATGCTCACAGGTATCAGGGTATACATGCATACCTACATTTATTACAACACACAGACACACGCTCGTTTCAAATACAAAGATAAGGTGTCAATCTTTGAGACTTTAAAAAATCAATGGTGTTTGTAGGGGCTACTATTAATTTTCATTACTCCATCAGTCACTCAGCAAACAAAGTTTTTCTATGTTGCTTGGGCCTCTGAAAAAAGAAAGCAGCCATTGCACAGGAATGTGTGACAGACAAAATAAGGCTTTATGTTTTCACGTAGCCACCAGCTGCATCATCTTATGCCCTAATATATTCTGAGATTGTTTTGTAGAAGCTAACATTGCACGAGGATAAAATGTACATCGTACATTTTGTTAGCACATGAGTAAAATATTTAGAGACTACTTTATTTCTCCCTAGAAAAAAAATGGGACACATTTTCCACATACAGATATTGGAATATTGGAGATATTCCTTGGCCAAATTGTTAAATCATAATAACTTTCATAAACTGGAAATATCTTTGCCAAATATTATGATAAAGGTTGCTCTCCAAAGGAATATGATAGAGAATATTTTCTCTCCCAGGAAGCAACACAATTAAGTTAGTTATATTATTAAAAAAAAAAAAAAAAAAAAGACACTAAAATGTAAAATTCTGATGTTCTGGGAACAGAACTGATGGTTAAATTTGATTTATAGCATGTTTAGAAATAACAGAAATAGACCCTATAGTCTACAGATGGGTGATATTCTCAAAGCTTACACCACACGTTGCAATTGCTACACATGTAGAATTATAAGAGTTTCCATTTTAAGATGTGATTTTCACCATAGATAAACTACCCAAATAAAGCTATTGCTGTGAAACATGTTAATCAGAGTCATTTGTTATCTACATGAGAGTTAGAGAAAAGACTGGAAGCTGGTTTGAGAAGATAGAGAGTATCTCTTTTCTTTGGATATCTTTTTGCCATCTTTGTGCACAAATCGCCTCAAACCTGCTTTCCTTCCACTTCAGCTTCTGTAACTTAGACTGCTGTTACACTGGCATGGATTTGACTCTGGCCTTTGGGTGGTGCTGAATTAATTTCTATTTTGCTACGTAATTGTTGCATTACCTGTAAAATTGTTTAGTCAGAATTAGTCAGCTGATGCATCAAGTCAGTGACAAAATGTCACATATCATTTGCTGAAGGTGAAGGCATGAATCTCATTTATTTCACAAAACAGAAGGTTGTTCTTTTTTTCTTGCTCTTTGAAGATCTCAGAAGCTCTTTATTGCTATTCGAAAGATGTTCCAAGCCTGCTTGCTTGCAAGCAACCACAGGGCACTCTACTCACTGAAGCTTCTGGATGAGTAAAGGTGGCAGTTTGGGATTTTGCATGTGTCATATCATTACTCTAAAGTCTGCACCTGATCTGGCAATGTGACCACTGGTGTTTCAGTGTTCTTAAAGAGTTAGCAAGTCCTCCACTGTGAAAATGTGATGAGAAAGTTCTCCTCTGTGATCCTGCACACTACAAACTGCCTCAACTCGGCCCAAACACGTAGAAATCTGTAAGTGCCTGAATAGCAATGCATTTGTCTGAGTAACTTGGGTGACAAGCACTGGACTGTAAGAATTCAATGGGAAAAAAATGTATAATTCTACTTGAAGAGATGGCTTTTGAAGGGGTTTTTGCATGGCTTTTATGCCTAGAAAAATACAGTGGCAAAGTAAAGGCAGGTATCTGCATGTAAGTGTATGTAGTTACATCCTGTAAAATAAATTTGGAGTAATTATGCTTGGTCTATTCCAGACTAGCAAGTAATATTCAAGACATGACAAGTGCAATGGTCAATCTTATATAAATCTCAAATTCTCCAGTCTTCTAGCTACTTGGACTCTGAAGTTGCTACTAAAGGTGATAACTTCCATTAACATCAACAAAAATTATGAAGGATGACCATATCTGTACTGACTGAGAAAGCAACTGGGAGAAGTGGTATGATCAAATTCAGGGGAAGGCAGAAGAATAAATTCCTGAGCACCATCACCTCCAGGTGGCTGAGCATAACTCGGAGCCAGAGGTGTAAGCAAAGTGGTACTTGTTCCTCCAGACAGGAAGGAGAGGACTAAGAATGGAGGAGAAGAGGAGCAAAGACAAGGAGAAAGTGACTGCCCAACTGCCCTGGCAGGGGCAGAGCAGTAATATCTAGTAACTCACCTGGCTGCAGCAGTCATGAGTTAAAAATGGGTAAAAGGGGTATAAAACATTTTGCTGTGCATGGCAATACTGTGCTTTGTCTTAAGTGAGAAGATCCTCCTTGGAACTCTGTGACAACTGCAAGTGACAATGGCCCAGCAGGTGCTGAAGCCTCTGTCTATAGCAGGATTGCAAAGGCCTGGCAATGGCAGCTTGCTTTCTCTTACAGCAGAGAATATAAGTTGCCCAGCAGCATCTATGCTAGCACAGCCAAACAACCAATTATAAGCCGTAGATATGGCATACATGCTGTACTGGCATTGTTCACAATATGTACGCAATTCAAAAGCCACCATTTAAACATCCTTGTCAAAACTCAACCTTTCAGAAACTGTGCATTGTCACCCCGATACAATTGTTTTCTTGTGGTTTCAGATGCCAAAGAAATCAGCACACTCCACAAGTTTTATGCCTTCTAGCAGTTCCGTTCACTTCAGACAATTGGATCAGCGTTGTACAGCTACTATTCCTGCAGTTTTTCATCATTTGCCTGAGTTTATACAAGGGATAAAACAGAGGGCAATTCGTCTCTTAGCCAAAGGAAAAGAACGAGCATTTTTCTCCTGTTGAAGCAGTGCAAGTGTGATGTAAGATCTCTGGGATTTGAACGGAGATGCAGTTCACTGGAGAAATTCATAAATGGAATTCTGTAGTTTCCTTGGACCAATTACATTTACAGCAATTACTGGCATATTATAATCAATTATTAGGCAAACAGAAAATGCAGCTCTGTATAAAGTAAATAATGTAATCAGTAATATAGAAAAAGCTAACGAAAGGAAATCTGAGTCACCAAGCTATGGAGTCCCGATTTATTGACAATAAAAAAAGTCAGATGTTTCAATTTCATTAGATACATGATTCAGCTACACAGCTAAAATGTGTTTAATGTAAAATCTATTATATTTTCTTGTTCTTATTGACATAACATTTTGCTTTTCACACTAAAAAAACTCACTATCAATTGAATGAAGACCTTACCCTGCTGAGAATTAAGAATATTCCTTCCTTGCATCCCTGTTGTACAGTCTAACAAGCATAGGGTAGTCCTATATTATACTCTTAGATACATATAACTTGTTTTAATCTCAGCCATACCATCTTTTTTGCAATTGATGGCATTGTTATTGAAGCTTCGGGACAAAAATATGGAATATATCTGGAGATAACAAACCTCATTCATCCAAGGAGCAAACCAAAGAAAATGACAGAAGGAAGGGAACTCTGTCAGTGTTAATAAACTGTACCTGCTGCTCTGTTTAGTATACAGTAGTTTGGAGTAGTTTTTCGGTCTGCAAGCCTGGCTTCCCTGGGGATGCTCAAAGCAAGCCTGGAGAAAGCAGGAGGAAAAAAAAAAATACTCCTTTTGCTTAACCATTTCCACTTAGAATTCAGTAAAAGCTGGCAGATGGAATTTTTAATAAGTTTCTCCTCTTGTCGGTTCCTGAAATAGTTGTGATTAACCAAATAGGAAAACTACTCTGTTGTAACATTTAACTATCAAATTTCTGTGCTTTGTTAGTTCAGGGAAAGGAATAAGCAGGAAACTATCCTCTCCCTTAAAAACTCTTGGGTGAGAAGCAAAGGCAAAATAGTCATTAAGATTCCTGTGATGCTTTGAAGCAAATGTTTGACATTTACCTTTGATACATTCATTAATTTCTAGCTCTCTTCCATATTCCTCCATTTTCTCCTGACAATAACTGAGACATTTTGACTTGAACTGTTGGGTATAAATTAGTGTATGTTGCTGAAGAAGAGGCAAGCTATTTCACAAAAACAGGACAGTGATTCCTGTGTATTACCTACCCTCACAAGATGGTGATAGGGCTTTACCAATAAATCACTTTAAGATATAGAATAAAAGATGTTATAGGAAAACACAGAAATATATGTTTATTACGATGTCCTGGCAATAGACATAGATCCCAGAGGTTTATTTTAACCCTCTTGCTTAATGTAAGGTCATTGTAGTCTCCTATGCTTGAGCTGCAATATTTAAAACCTCATTAAGTTTATGACCTTGCAATTAACTCACGAGCTCACTGTTTTGTCACGTTCCTTCTCTGTGGTGGGTCTGGAAGCAAAAGACTTAAGGACGTCTCTGTATTATTACTGCACCAGCCACCTGGTAGCAGAGAACCCCATCACCCCTAACACGAAGGAAAAATGCACAGAAGAGTCAAGATTAGAACATCAACACTGGCTGCACGTGAGCATGAGTAGGTTGTCCCTGTTCATATAGGCAGGCTTATCCATGCCCTGTTCTTCAAAATATTCAAAGAGAGCAGCCTAGAATCTGGCCAAACACAAGAGCCAGATATCTGGAATACACAGCAGATCTGACCATAGACAGAATACACATTTTGGGAGAGATTTACAGTTTAAAATTTCTCAGAAATATCATACAATACTTGATGACAATGCCTGTATTTTTTATTAAATATGGATAGCCATTATTCTCCTGACATTTCAATATTCTTATTCCTCACCCATTATGAAACTTAATAGATGAAAAACTTAATATGAGCCAGCAGTGTGCCCTTGCGGCTCGGAAGGCAAATGGGATCCTGGGCTCCATCAAAAGAGGGGTGGCCAGTAGGGACAGGGAGGTGATTGTTCCCCGCTACTCTGCTCTTGTGAGGCCCCATCTGCAGTACTGCGTCCAAGTGTGGAGCCCCCAGTACAAAAAAAAACAGGGAGCTGTTGGAGAGGGTCCAGAGGAGGGCCACAAAGATGATCAGGGGACTGGAGCACCTCCCCTGTGAGGACAGGCCGAGGGAGCTGGGCTTGTTAAGCCTGGAGAAAAGAAGGCTGCGGGGTGAATCATTGCAGCCTTTCAGTACCTAAAGGGAGCCTACAAACAGGAGGGGAATCAACTCTTTGAAAGGGTTGATAACTGCAGGACAAGGGGAAACGGTTTTAAGTTGAGGGAGGGAAGATTTAGGTTGGACGTCAGGGGGAAGTTCTTTGCAGAGAGAGTGGTGAGGTGCTGGAACAGCTGCCCAGAGAGGCTGTGGATGCCCCGTCCCTGGAGGTGTTCAAGGCCAGATTGGATGGGGCCCTGGGCAGCCTGGTCTAGCATTAGGTGGGAAGGCTGGTGCATGTGGCACGGGGATTGGAGATTCATGATCCTTGAGGTCCCTTCCAACCCTGGTAATTCTGTGATTCTGTAACAATGTTCTTGAAATCCATCCAAATACCATCAAAGAGATGTAAATTCTTAAAAGGATTAAACTACTTCCAAAATTAGAGCCAATGAGACACAGCTGTGTTGGTTCAATACAATAAACAATGTGATGCCAGAGTAGAGAAGTAAAAAGAGTATGGGATAACTGACAGTGTAATCTCATTGCAAATTGCTTTCTGTCCTAGGCCCTTCAAAAGCCTCACTTCTGCTAGAGACAACAGTACACTATAATAGAAATCATTCAACTGAAGATTTGATCATCCCAAGTAGCTCATACATGACACAAGTCCTGGCTACAGTAAACAATCACCCTTCCTTCAAAAAAGTCTGAAATCCCAAGAGGTCCTTGTGAATTATGAGGAAATCCACTGGTTCCTCCTTTAAGTTGGGTTAAAGGCTCTGATGACTGAAAGATGAGCGTGTGTGATACTGATCTGAATGGCAACAATCCTTTCTCAGAGCCATTATGCACAGTAGTAACTATAAAGGTGCAGCTTCTGTTTTTACATTCATATATTCTACTTTTGGATATCTCTGCTGGTTAATTGCTTAATGGCAGAACTTAACACTAAGATCAAACTGATAAAAATCTTTCCAAATGATCTCCAGGAATGCCTTGACAATCCTAAGCTCTGCACAATTGCGTAAAGACCCCCTGTAACCTCCCACACACACCCTCCAGGTATGCAGGGAATAACTGCTGAGCCAGGCATTTATGGTTCTAAGGTACCTTTGTATGCCAGCTATCTGGCTAAAATCATGCAGCTTTTAATATGAGAAATGGCAATGAGTGACAAATCAATTCCTTGTTTATTTTTCACACTATGTGGGGATAACTCTTCTTATGTACTTATTCTGCAGAAATGCCAAAACAGTTTTGTAGCCTGTGAAATATTGCTCATGTGTTTTAATCCTCTGGAATGTGTCTTTGTAAAACATCACCATAATATACAGATGTTGCTTTATGTAGAACACACACAGGTTAGGAAAACACCCCCACCCTGAGGCACTACACCTCACTCTCAAGCCCTGCTAGCAGCCCTGCAGAGGCCAACAGCATACAATTAACTTGTTTTCAGCAAGTGCACTTCATAATCCAACAGTGCTGCTCTATTTACACAATATGAGTCACCAAATTATCTACTTCTAAAAGAAAGGGGTGGGAATACAAGCTTTCATGATTACTCCTCATACGCACAAGATTTATCTTAAAAAGACGTGTGTAGAATTATCAACCATGGTAAATATAAGACATTTAAACTGAGATCATCTGAAAATAGGGAACTCACATTGACTCTGAGGTATGACCTATGCATCTTTTCTAAAACAGCAAGCAGCTGAAGGTAAAGAATGTAAGGTGATAAGGAAGAAGTAGGTCTGGTCCAGCAGCCCAGGGCAGGAGCACCCACATTTAGTCATGCCATTACAACCAGTCATGAGAGTTCATGGGTTTCTGTTGCTATAAGGCTGTTCTGTGACCCTGCACTTGTCTGTTCAGTCTGTACTCAGCATAGTTGCCGGATTAAAAAATGGCAGACCACATAGAAGGTGGAAGTAACAGAAGTGGGCTAGGAAATCAGCAATCGTGGCCATATATAATAACTGTTAAGGCACAATTCTGGCCATTCAGAGGCACCAGTGGTGCTTCATTCCCTGACACAACAGTTTCTAGACATATTTGGGTTCTTCAGCCAGCATGCAACTACCAATGAATGTCTGAGAAACGGGAGCAGGACAACAGGCTGCCTGCAAAACAAAAGGGACTAGGGGAAATAGAGCGCTGTGGCTGAGTCCCAGCAGGGGATCATCCATCTCTCAGTGCCTGTGGCACTGTGACGGGCTTGCTGTCTGTCATCCATGGCAACATCCCTTGCTCTGCATTGGTGAGTTTCACCAGCCTTCTGCAGGACAGGACGTTGGACACCTAGTAGTCACTCGGGAGTGAATGCAAGTGCAGCACCACAGCCAGCCCAGTTCATGTTTTCACCCAGAGGGTGGTGAGGCACTGTTCTCAGGTTGCCCAAGGAGGCTGTGGATGCCCCATCCCTGCAGGCATTCAAGGCCAGGCTGGATGTGGCTCTGGGCAGCCTGGTCTGCTGGTTGGCGACCTGCACATAGCAGGGAGTTGGAACTGGATGAGCAGTGTGCTCCTTTTCAACCCAGGCCATCCTGTGATTCTATGGGAGATTCACTGGACAAGGTGCACTCAGGCACCTGCAGAAGCATTCATTATACTTGGCAACGTGAAGAAATACGCAATTTGAATTCAAGGCTGGTGCATATTATGCTTATGATGATGAGACATTGGCATTAGCTGATGGACCACATACTGCAAGCAGCAAGAAAAACACAAAACAATTGTTGCACTTGCGTCAAAATCATGTTGCTGTCTGCTATAATAGCAGCCAACAACGAAACACTTGACTCCTGCCAGCACCCTTGTCATTAAAAAGGTCCAAACCTAGTGGCAGTCGAACAGCTTGAGAACAGCTGTCCATGCCCTGCCCGCGCTCCCTCCGTGGCGCCAGGCTGCAGCCTCCCCGTCCCGCCTCCTTGCGGAAGCTGTACGCCCGTGCCCGTACTCAAGATGGCTGCCAGCCTCCAATGACTCAGACCGGCTTTGAAGTCACGGGGCTGGTGGTTAAGATGGCGGTTTTTTACGGGCTGCGGACCGGGATGAGGTTTCTCTCCCCTGTTGCTTCCGGAGGCAGTGAAGCTGGCGTGCCCTCAGTCAAGATGGCGGCTCCCTGCGAACGGAGGCGCGCCGCGGCTCGGCGGGCGCGGTGAGGGCTGAGGGCGGCGGGGTCTCAGCTGGGGGCTGAAGGGGGATTCCGCCTGCCGTCAGGTCGGAAGCGGGCTGGGTCTTCTCAGTCCTGCAGCCTGTGGGGAGTTTAAGGAAATGTAACGTCTGGTAGCGAGCGTGTTGTCTTGTTGAATATTTTGAAAAGCAGTAATTTCTCACGCCTGAAGCGCTGCTGTGAAGTTGTGGCTGCTTGGGTGTTTTCACCGCTTCTTGGTGGGACGTTGGAAGGGATCAGCTGATGAAACAGTCAGTTCACATTAGTGATCTTTGTGTTTAAGAAGAGCTGTAATTCTTAGAACGGCTGTTAAACTGCTTTAATACCTTCCCAAAGGCTCTGTGTAATGGTACCAGAAATTCTGAAAGCTTTGGTCAAGGTAAAAAATTGGATATGGTGAGCCCAAAAGCGTGATTTCCTCTCACTTTCTCTATTTTAACACATAATGGCAAGAAACACCATTTTGTGAGTTGCAAGCATTTCCACCAATTAGTTGTAATTGGTTTTCTCAGTGCAAAAGATGAAGTAATCACTGTATATATTCCTCTCTTTACATCAGAACTAACTAATAATACAAAAAAAATTGTACAAAAAATAAAGCAGTGTTTTTTTATTCAAGATTTATAAGACTACGTTAAGCATCTGGCAAAGCTGGGAAACTGAGAATCAAAGGTGAAAGTCATCATCAGTTATCAAGGTCAGAATATTGCAGACAATTAGATATGCATATAATTTAATGCAGTAATTTAATATAGGACTATTTGTTGGCTGCTATCAAAATTTTATAGCCCTGGATAACATTGTTGCTGTCTACTGTTCATGTAACTAGCAGCATTTAGAAATGCTAATTTGGTGTGCATCTGTTTGTTACTGATGTAAGAAGTAAAGAAGGGTAGAAATCAGTCTTAAATTGTCCTTGTGAATCACACAGGGTGCTTTACCAGTGATAATTTCTGTCTCCTTTGGCAGATGAGCTCCAGTGGTAAACAGCGTCCAGCTTACATGTGGAAACAAATGTACAGGTTGAATAATCACCTCTTCAGAACTCGTATTTTTTACTTTTAAAAGTAATTAGCTGGGAGACTTCTGAGAGTTTCTCAATATTTGCTTTACACCATAAATAAAAGTTAAGTGTCATCACTGCTGCTATGTCGTGGGTACAAGTTGTAACCAGTCGATCCAATGAGGACATATTTGATGAAGATGCAGACGAGATGTATCCAGTACAGAAAGAATGGAATAGCACCATGAAAAAAAGATTGAAGGTATTTCTATAAGCATGATTTTTATAGTCTTTTTAAGTATTTTAGATTTACCAATAACATCTTGCTATGCATGTGGCTGATTTAAATGGGAAAACTAAGAATGGCTGTACAAAAGTTATTGTGGCTTGGTTTCTTCTGAATGTTAAGAAAACTTAGCAGGGAATTATATCTTAGTAGCCTGTCAGAACAAAGTAATGTTTTATCAAAGAAGACATTGTTTCCCCCTACACAACCATATGATTTCTAAAAGACAGTGTTAAATTCTCATGTAACCCATTTGCTTCATACTTGTAGGTTAATCAGTGCTTACAAAGAATACAGGATATTTGTTGGTGGGTTATTATTATTATTATTTTTTAATATTTGGTGTGAAGTACTAAGGGTCTGAGTAGATCTTTGGCTTATTTATTCTCTTAGTGGAAAATACATTTTATGAAAGCAGAGAACAAAACAAATACATAAACCTAGGTTTCTCTAGCAGATGTTCTCATTCAGACTGGACTTGCTAGGGCTTATTTTGTGGGTGATCATCAGTAGGCTGAAGAACATAAATGGAAGCTTCTGTGCATGCTGTTGGTGAGGAAGTATATAACAACTTCCATATTATTCTCCAAGGAAGAATTGCCTGCATCTCTGTCCCTTATAAAGGCTGACTTTTTTAAGGGGCTGCTTATCATTCTTAAATGAATTTCCCTGGTATTTTGTGAGTAGATACTGCAAAAGTCATAAAATCTCTTGAAGACAGAGCTCTATGTTGGGCAAAATAATATTCTTGGCTATTTCTGTAGCAAGGCCACTGCTTTTATTTTCTCATGATCAAATAGAAGTTTTCATTCTTATAACTTGAAAAGAGTTGAGAATTATTCTACTTTGTGTGGTAAGGTGATTAGAGGATGAAGAATAAATTTGAATTCTCCAAGGAAATTTTTTTAAAGGAGTTGGGACTTGTCTACAGCAAAACACTTTCCTTATTTTCTGACCTAGATGGAGCTCTGTTTAGAAAATAACTGCATGTCAACAGATCAGCAGCATTAACAGTAAATGATATTGCACTGCAAAAAATGTGTTTTGGTTTGGCAGTGGCATAGCTGAGTGGGATGTTCAAATCAAAATAAGCTGTGATCTAAGAGACTGGGTGCTTGTTTTAGGTTTTTTATATTTGTGAAATGTTCGTTGGTTCATTCTGCACATTGTGAAAAGCCTGTTTCACCACTTCTGTTATAGGAGGGCTATAGAGATGGTGTTGAGGCTGGGAAAGAACTTGCACTCCAGAAAGGCTTCAATCAAGGTTATAGACAAGGTGCTGTGCTGATGGCTACATATGGCCAATTCAGAGGGACCCTGAAGTAAGTTACAAACCTCTTAAGAGTCTGTCCATGTGGAAGGTGTGTGTGGAGGGTGCGTGTGCATATGTGGTTGTGCTTGGGTTTTTTGTTTGTTTGTCTTTTAATTTTAAAAAGTGCTTTGTAAGTCTATCCAAAGCAAGCAGCATGAGAAGTCTTAGCTCAGCTTTTGAATACAGGAAATACAAATGCAGGAAGGCATAATATCTTCAGTGTACAGGCAGGCTGGTAATAACAAGTAAGGAGAAGGTTGAGGTACTCAACAACTTCCTTGCCTCAGTCTTCACTGTCAGCTGCTCTTCACATACCCTTTGAGTGGATTGATTGGAAGGTGGGGACTGGAGGAGCAATCTCCCTCCCACTGTTAGCGAAGATCAAGTTTGCAACCATTTGAGGAACCTGAACATCCAGAAGTGCATGGGTCCCATTGAGATGCATCCCAGAGTCCTGAGGAGATTGGCTGATGTAGTTGATAGGCCACTCTTAATGATATTTGAAAAGTCATGTCAGTCAATCTCTGGTGACTGGAAAAAAGGTAGCATCACACCTGTTGTTAGGAAGGATACAAATGACCCAGGGAACTACTAGCCTGTCACTCTCACTTCTGTAGCAGAGAAGATAATGGACCAGATCCTCCTGGCAGCAGCGGTAAGGCACATGGAAGACAGAGATGTGATACAAAACAACCAGCATGGCTCCACCAAGGGCAAGTCCTGCTTGACCAAACAGTGCCTTCTATGATGGCATAACTCGCATCAGTGAACAAGGGAAGAGCCACTCATGTCCTTTATCTGGACTTTTATAAGACCTTTGACACAGTACCCCATAACATCTGTCCCTCTAAATTGGAAGGATATAGATTCGAGAGGTGGGCTGTTTGATGGACGAGGAACTGGCTGTGCAATCATACTCAATCTCTGGATGGAGATCGATGATGAATGGTGTCCTGTAGGGTCAGTACTGGGTCTGTTCTCTTCAATTTTTAACTGTATCAATGACATCAAGAGTGAGATCAAGACAATCCTCATCAAGTTTGCAAATGACATCAAGCTGTGCGGTGCAGTCAACATGACTAAGGGAGAGGATGCCATCCAGAGAGTCCTGGACAGTCTTGAGCAGTGAGCCTTGGTGAACCTCATAAGGTTCAGCAAAGCCAAGTGTGAGGTCTTGCACCTGGGTCATGACAACCTCCACTATCAGTACTGCTGGGGGATGAAAGGACAGGGGCAGGGGGATGTTACTGGAAGACGTCAAGCTGTACTTGAGCCAGCAGTGTGTCCTCACAGCCCAGAAAGCCAACTGTATCCTGGATTGCCTCAAAATAAGCATTGCCAGCAGGTTGAGGGAGGTGATCCTGCCCTTCTACTCTGATGCGACCTCACCTGGAGTATTGTGTCCAGATGTGGAGTCTTGAGTACATGAGAGACATGAACCTGTTGGAGCAAATCCAGAGGAGGGCGACAAAACTGATCAAGGGATGAAATGCCTCTCATTTGAGGACAGGCTGAGAGAGTTTGGATTGTTGGAGAAGAGAAAGCTTCAGGGAGACCTGATAGCGGCCTTTCAGTATCTCGAGGGGGGCTATAAGAAAGGACAAACTCTTTAACAGGGTCTGTTGTGATAAGACAAGGGGAAATGATTTCAAACTAGAAGAGAGGAGATTTAGCCTGGATATAAGGAAAAAGTTTTTTAGAATATGCGTAGCAAAGCACTGAAATGGGTTGCCCAGAGATGTGGTGGATGCTGTCCTTGGAAATGTTCAAGGTCAGGCTGGATGAGGCTCTGAGCCACCTGATCCCCAAGCAGAAGGGGCTTAAATGACCTCTAACAGTCTTTTCCAAATCAAATGATTCTATGAATTAAATACACAAGTGTAGAGCGTTCTTAAAAATGCTCTTTCTGTTCTATTTTAAGAACTGAGCCTACATCAGAAAGCTTAATATTCATAGAATCATTGAGGTTGAAAACTAAGATCACTGACTCCAGCCATCCACCTACCACCAGCATTGCCCTCTAAGCCATGTCCCTAAATACCACATCTACACATTTCATAAACCCCTTGAGGTGCCACCATCCCTGCACCTCGCTGGACAGCTTGTTCCAGTGCTTCACCACTGTTTCAGAGAATAAATATTCCCAACCTGAACCTCCCCTAGCACAATGCAAGCTCAGTCCTATCACTGGGAGAAAAGGCCAGCTCCTGACTTGGCAACAACCTCCTTTCAAGTAGCTGTCAAGAGTAATAAGCTTTTCCCTAAGTCTTCTCCAGACTAAACAATCCCAGTTTCTTCAGCTGCTTCTCATAAGACTTGTGGTCCAGACTCTTCACTAGCTTCATTCCCCTTTTCTGGGCATGCTCCTCAGTGTCTTTCTTGTAGAGACGAGCCCAAACTAAGCACAGTAGTTGAGGTACAGCCTCATCAGAGCTATTTCTGATACAAGCCAGGATGCTGTTGGCCTTCTTGGCCATGCTGGCACAGTGCTGGCCCACGTTCAACTGAGCATCAAACAACACCCCCAGATCCTTTTCCTCTGTACAGCCTTCCAGCCACTGTTCTACTTGGACTACTTTCCAAGCCTGTAACATTGCATGGGGTTGTTGTGACCAAAGTGTATGATCTGGCACTTGGTCTTGTTGTCTTACAATTGGTCTCAGCTTATTGATTCAACTTGTCCAGATCCTTCTGTAGGACATTCCTACCCTCAGGCAGATGCACTCTTCTCCTCAAGGAAATTAATTTCATCTACACAATTTTCCCAGGAAATGGAAATGAAATGTTCAGAAGTTTTCATATAGTGCAGATTTCTTGTCACATTGCTCTCTCCCTTCAATAGCTGGAAATCTGTGTGACTACATCCCTTGACTTAATTTTCTTCTTCAATTTTCAGTGCTCTCTTATCCTGGTGTCATCTTAATGGACATGATTCTGCTTTAAGAAAGATAAATAACCTTCTAGAGGTCGTTGGAAAGCATGAAGAAGACCTACTTAAGTCTCTGAATTCTATTCAGCTACAACCAAACGTTGGAGACATTTTAGATTCTGTTGAGGACATGGACCTTAGTCATATAGCTCCAGCTGGAACAGAGTGCAGTGAAGCTAACGCTGAAAAATATGAACATGTTGGTGGATGTGGTGAACATTGTTGTAGAAATAATGGTGAGGATGGTTCCTCGCAGTCTGACTGCAGCAGGGAGAAACTCTTTACAGATCCTGACAAGTCAACTCTTGCTTGGGTTAAAAAGCAAACTGTTTGGTTGGTAGAACAACTAGGCTTATCACTGGATATACTCCATCACATCCAGCAACTGGAACATTAGCTCTTCTGTCATGCTATTTCAAGTTAACTCAGCTGGATTGGATTCTCACTCTGTGGGTCCAGGCTTCGTTTTAGGGAAGTCTGATCTGATGCTTCCAAGCAGAGGTTGTAAGTCTTACCATGCTTTGTTTCTTGGCCCCCCCAAAAAGCTGGTTTCGGTCAGAAATGTATCTTCCACAGAAAAAGGAGGTGATGTTTAAAGCTCTGCAATGATTTATTATCATGTCTCTCATCTATGTCAAAATCTGTCCTTTCACCTCATTTTATCTATTGGTATCTGAAAACCGAGCAGGACCCTCAAGCAACATCTTCTACTATACAAAAAAAAAAAAAAAAACCTGACCAGTGCTGTGGACAAGCTAGTCTTCCAAAATGGTCTGCTGTTGATTACACACTAACCATACAAAACAGAACAGGCTCTGGTGATTTCTAGTGTGCCAGGAGTTCCCCTTGTTACTATATTAAATTTTTTTCATCTTTTGCCAGATTTCTTCTCTCACCTTTTTATAATCACTGTGTAGCCCACTTTCACAGTGTTTTTTTTCCCCCTCTTCTTACAGTTCTAATTATTTCACTTTTGCTGAAAGCACACCACTATTTTCAAATGTCAAACTTGCACTGCTGTTTTGCTGTTCTAACAGAAACCTGACTACTCTTACCCTTTTAGACCACATCACACATTTCTAGTCTAATGAATGCCTTTGTGTTATTTTTGTATTTATTTGCTAGCCCCTTAATCTTGAAGTCTCTCTTGTTTACAGTGTATTTCTCCAGCTCTAGAAGGAAGGCAGGTTTATTCACCATCTCTTGAAAACATGGTTAGCCAAACACATATCTAAGAACTTTGTATTTCTGTTCCAACTTTCTGTATTTGATTTCTTTTCCTTTTATTTGCTGTAAGGATAGGAGGCAGCAGATATAGTTGCTTTAAACCAGTTTTGGATCACCCAAGAAAGGTAGCAGTAATAAAGAAGGAATCCCTTACCTTTTTCTGAGGATCAGGGCTCACCAAGCATTCCAAAGGGTGATGTTCAGGCAGTGATGCTTCCCTTGGGGCTGCCAGCCCTTAAATAAAGTTAGGAGGGGTGGACCCTTATGATCAACCCCTTCCAGTCACCCAGGTGAATTGCTTCCACCTGTGCTCCCAGGGCTGGCTACACCCTTTCACCATGACCTAATGGTTCCTATACATGTGCCTAAACTGCAGCTGCAAATTCCTCTGGTTAGATATTCACAAAGAAGAGATTTCCTATCTCTGTTTTATAGTAATTAATCACTAAGTCAAGAGTTCATGTACTTTATTTTGCTTTTAAATTTCTTCCATGTCTCAGACAAAATAGAAAAAACTTAATTTTTGAACAACTGACTTAACTAGAACTAAAACAACAACAGGCACAGAGTAGTTTTATACTTTGAAGCCAAAACCAGGAAGCAAGAATTAAGAACTGATTGTCTGGAAAAAATAATGTAAATTTTTTAATAAAAGCTATTATCCTGCCATGGAGTTGTTATACTTTAAGTTTGGTTGCAATTCAGTATCACTTTCTGCATTAGATGAACAACAACAACAAAAAAATTAACTCTGCAATTAAAAATCTCATACTGAACTTGTTACTGAGATAGTGGAATTGAATAAGGCTATTTGCATATGTTATATATGACAGAATTGCTCAAACAGCTTTTTCTCAGTTTATTTAACTTATTGATAAATACTTTTTTTTAATAGTGCATGCATTATATTATAATCTGCATCACGTAAATCAAACTGATTTTTTTTCCATCCTGTAGTAGAATATGATGAAACAAAACCAATGGTTACCAGCGAAAAAGTGCAAGTTGAAGAGTATTATTTCAATGCAGTTAGTAGTGCATAAACAGGAAACTCCATTCAGAAATTAAGTAGACAGCAAGCTTGCCAAGTTCTTTCCATCTACTACTGCAAAAGCAAGCTATGCTTGGGAATGTATGGCTTTGTTGCTTGATTATTAAACAATAGATTGTGTGATGCGTTTCACTTATCTTTCATTACAGCTTCTGTACTAGCTGTGGAATTACTTCCTTCCACCCTGGACAAAGTTTCTGTTTTGACTGTAGCATTACTTTTTTCCATTTCATCACCCGAAGTTTCCAGTTTGGCTGTAGATAGTCTTTGTTCTGGGCTGTCTGGAACACTTTCCTTATTTGTCTTAACCAGATCTTGCTGTCCAGCTACAGGAAGACTTTCTTCAAGACTATCAGAATCAATAATTTGCTCACGCTGCAGTTCAGGTTTTTGTTTTGTGTCTGTTTCTGTGCCTTGTGTTTCACTATCAGCTCCCACCTTGGCAGCGTTCCTGAAAATAGCTCTCATGACAACTGGGACTGACATGCAGCTAAAGGAGGAAATGAAACATTAATCACTACTACAGACTTCATCCATTCTTCAAATTAGTACCTCTTTTTTTAAACTGTGGCTGACACGTAAAGCATATGCTTTGTGAAAGAAGCTGCTTTTTGCATTGTACAACCTAAGAAGCATTACATTGTAACTACAAGATACCTACATATGCCATACTGGAAACCTATGCTGATGCAACAGATTCAAGAGATTCATCTTTCATGTTTACCAGCACAAAGAGGTTTGGATTACAAAAAAAAAAAAAAAAAAGTGGGAGGTTGAGGTCAAAAAAGGTGTTTTAAATGAAAACCTGAAGTAATGATACTGAAATATATTCATTTTCACTGAGGTTTTTTTTTAATTGTAACTTTTTGTGTTTTGTATGAGACGGGTACAGAGCCTTTCTTCTCTAAACCAGTATCTCTATTGGCAGGTCTTTGTGTTTCTTTCCCCATTCTATCAGTAGAGATATGTAGTTCCAAGAATAGTATCTAGTGTCTTATGACAAGGCAGACTAACTAAACAAATCCAAAATCCAGGCTGCATTGATCTTGCTGTCATTAAGTGTTTAATAGTTGTGTGCTAACCTATGCAGAATGAATTAGTGCTCTTAGCCCTTTGTGTTGCATATGTTCATACACCACATCAACTGGCCTTTCCTGGAATTTTAACTTCAGAAAGCAAGCCAGAGACAGTGTTGTAGCCTCATCTTTTGAAAAAAGCAGCACTGTTTGATCTTAGATAGATGTGGAAAAAGTCCTTTCCATGCTATTCTGTCCATTACATCACACACAAATTTTCTATTAGAAAGAAACACTTTTCATCATTATTGATTTTTTTTTTTTATTTCTGGAAGAAATATTTAAAAAACTAAAGTAACTCATTCTCACTCTTAAAACTTATTCTTAAAGGGAATTTTTCTGATCAGCTGAGTTGATGGTATTGTTAATGCACGTGATATTTGCACGGACTTGGTTATATGTCCATTTAATGGACACATAACAATCACTCTAACTATCAGGAAATAAAACTACTTACCACTTCACAGATCTCGATATAAAGCCATCACTAGAATTTAGAGTTGGATCTTGAGGATGTAAATGAAGGCTGCATTGGACTTCTCTGGAGGTTACAACATCAATAGTCACTAAGCAAGAACAGAATATGAGTATTTCAAAATATACATATACATATATATTTTTAAATTAAAAACGATCTTATTTTTATCTGATTTGGAAGCATCAAGAGAGTTAATACTGCAACCAGTGGGTAGGGGGCTTGCAGCAATGCTCTTGCTTAAGACTTGTTTTTCCTTGTATACTAATGATCAGTAATAAACGTCAAAGTTTGTTAATTAACTGCAGGTCAAGACAGAGTAAGACAGACTTGAACGTTTGAATTTACTTTCCCTTTTATCCTGAATACAGAACACTTAAGACAACTACAAACAAATGCTACTTAGTATTTTTCAAGGAGTTGCACACCATCAAGGGGAGCCTGCAGAATTTGTAACTGAGAGGACAGTGCAGGAGTTGTAATAAAACCGAGCTCCTTGTCAGCCAAATGAAAAGGATAATACAAATTATTCCACACATACCACAGGCTAAATTCTCTCTCATCGGATGAATGAAGAAGACAGAAAATCTGGTGCTCTTGTATGGTGTCACTTCAAAGTAAAGCAGTTCTGAGTCATCTAAAAATAAAATCACTATTTAGTGGTATTTCCCCATTAAGCCTGGACTCTGGGCAGAATTACATGTCAGAATTTTACAAATACTGCAATAGAATCAAATTACATTAGCAACATATTTTATCCTTCTAGGAGATTTTAAAATATATATATTTATTTTTAATATTCAGAGTACATTACTAGAATTAAGGATTTTTGATCATTTAAAATACTCTGCAAGTAATGACAGCTTTGGCAAGGGAGTAGTAAATCTGTTGACAACCAGTTTAGAAGTTAGTTCCTCTCATATTCTGTCATTACTTCCAACCACACAACTTACCTTCATTTATACACTTGTCAGAGACACAGCTGCTAATAAGACTGTTATATGCCACTTGATGTCGAAGAATCTCTATTATAGCAGGCACACACTTCGGATGGGTAAATGGGATTTTATTCACCAAGGCTCCTGCTAAATTTGATTTTTCAGAGCCCTTGTTTATGAAATAACAGTGCTTTGGGCAATCTGGAAGAGACTGAACAACAAATACAGTGACATTTGTAACACTGAAAATAAGAAAACAAAGAAATTAAGGCCCAACAATGTCAAGCAATTGCATGATCTGACAGCAAAGGTACTTTTGGAAGGCACGCTTCTAGCAAGTTCATCATGTGTCTCTGCATTTCAATACAAGTATAATCTATAGACAGAAGCTAAATGAAATCATTTTGCAAAAGCATATTAGTGTAATATATCCAAAGCTACAAGTCAAGTACTCAGAAGTTCAAGTCCAATTCTTCTTAGCAGCCCCATAGACTATAGAAATGTTTCACAACCAAAATCTTTGCTCCCAGGAGCAAAGTAATGCTGGCAGTGATTTTAGGATCAATTAGAAGTGGAATATTATGTTGCCTACTTCAGGATACCAACTGGGGAGCTGTCACTTTAAGAACAGGTCTGGTCTGTTAATTAGCAAAGTCTAAATTAAGAAGAGCTGGATAAGAAAATAGAAGAGCTTTTCTGTGCGTGTCTGTGTAATAGAAGGATTTCCATTACATTTTTTTTTAGGGTTAGAACTCTCTTTCTAGAAACAAATTCGTAAATAAAGTCTTAAAACTCAGAAGCAAAACAACCATCAAGTGTTTTAGAGAACTGCTGAATCGTTAGAACCTTTCATGTGTCCCTAATGGAAATGACAACTTCCTATCTTATGGGTCTTATAGATGAGAACTTCACTACTTGATTTTAATATGGTTTAAGTTCACTACTACTGTCTTCTGTAGCAAAGTCATAGGCAGTGAGCTTGGTGATGCTGATAATGGAAGGAAAAGAAGTATTCTCTTGTTGCCATAAATTGCAAAAAATAGTGCCTCCGAGCAAGGAGATCTTTAAAGCTTGTCCTGTAGTTATCATATACACTTTGACAATTTGAGACAAAGCATCTTAGCCACCATTTTCTGTTCTAAAACAGCCTAAATGAAATATTTTTCTAGTAAGATAGTTCTTGAAAAGGAAGCCATCTGCAGTTAAATGGCCGTAGCTCTAAATAGTAACTGACATCACAATTGTAATGCTCTACACTTTTCTTCCTGCCAGTCCCTCTAAAAAGAATCAGTATTTTCAGTGTTATTCGATCAGGAAGCCTGTTTTTGTTATAGAGCTTTGCTGCATGTTTATCACCATAAAGCGCCAATCTTAGAGCTGCTCCTCACACCAGACAGTAAGTTTCCTTCTTTTTAAAGCATTAATGATAAAGTTTTGAACAATATTTTAAAAAGTATTTGGATTGCACAAAGACAAATTAGTGTGACTTCAGCAGCTGTGAATACAGTGTCTCATTAACACAGATGACAAGTTTGCTTGCTTCAAAGAATCTGTTATTTCTTAAGTAAGTTGAACTATTCCCTAAAGAGTATTTAAATCCCGTTGGGGTTCTGGAAAGCCTGTGTTGTTTACTAATGGAGAAATATATTTCAGTATATTCATTGCACTGCAACATCTGTCAAACACGCAGTATACTCACCACAATGAAACAGGATTTGTGTGTAGACAAATCTTCACTGCATTTTTCTTTAAGGGCAGACTGAATAATCAGCTCATACAAAGGAGATAGTTTCAAGGCAGTAATCTGAATTCCTGAAACCAGATGATGTTTTTTATTCGCTTTTAGATTAGATTGTACATGAAAGCTAGTTTTTACAAACTAAAGGAAATGCACAGACATAAAAACATTAGCCTTCCTTCTTTCCTTTTTTGCTGATGGTAATCAACAGCTTCAAGATATTTTAGATAGTGTTTAACAATTTTGCCTTGGCTTCTAAGAATTAATATACAGGTTGATAGTACAGAAGATTTTCTACCCCAGAATCCAGTTTTAACTTGTACTACATTACCATGTGGAAATAAAAAGCAAGTAAGCAATGAATGGTCACAAATTACTTAGTCTTAAAAACACTCGTAACATGCCTGTGAGCATCTGTATCTCTTCAATATTGGATAAGGACAGAGGAATAGGTTGATGGAACTTCAACAAAAAATAAGCTGACAAATCCATGCTGAGTTCATTAGTCAGGGGCAAAAAAGTAGGGCTGCTGGAGAGAAGAGACAAAAAATATTTTTATATATAAAACAAAGACTTCTAGGGCAAGGCCATAATCACATCTCTCATGGTTTACTCCGACCTGTACTTTTCTTCTTCAAGAAAAGTTTTGCATTCTAAACACAACTACAACCCCTGTGTACTAAAACAAGTTTAATGTGAACACTGGCAGAAAGGAAAAATGAGCTGTGGGGGAAACTGAGGAACAGGGCACAAGAAGATTTGCTCTCAGTCAGTCTGTAGTGACTTATTTTGGAGAATGACTTCAGCTTTTCCCTCCTGGCTCATACCGAAGTAACGAGATATGGTGTCAGTGTCTATGGTGGGATGACAAACTACTTTGCATGATTTAATGCATGCTTCATTTATTCTAGAAATGTATTGCTTGTTGAATAGTAGGATGCTAAGTAATATCCCAGTGGCTTCTGCTGGCTTCAAATCTATGAATAAACCCATAACTCTGTGCAGTTGACAGTTAAATAGCAACATAATAATTTTAAAGTTCATTTGGGAAGACAGTAAAAGCCACAGGTATGCAAGTTATAGCTTACAAGGGATAAGGACATCAACAGCACAGAGCAAGCTGCGTATCCATTCTATTAGCAGAGCCTATTTGCAAGTTATGCTGGGGTCCACGCCAGCAATTAGTAAATCCATTGCCATATTCAGAGGCACTCAGAACCTCACCCATCTTCTCCAGCTTGAGAGTCTACAAGCAGCGGAGAAAGAGGAAGCTTGTGGAGCGAATCTGTGCCTTCAACAGTTACAACCGCTTTTGTTCCACACACCAGAGAACCTGGGAGAGAAAGGAAACTTATTTTCCCTGTTTCAGAGTAGATTAATCCTATGCATACAAAACACTCATCAGTAAGGAAAGGTGAGATTCAACTGACAGCAGCTGTGCAGAAAGGAGAATGGCCAAAGCTGCCATTGGTGGTTTGAGCAGTAGCTGGGCTATGCCATAGAATAGATCAACCCACCACATTGTTGGAGTTGTTGTTTCATACTGGCTAGGTATTTGTTCTGTTTGATACCACTCTCGCTTCAATTTGTATCAATAGGCAAGAAATGGGAAAGCAGTTTGCTGATGAACATTGTAACTGTGCTGAGCAGCATCACGTAAATCTTTCTGTTTCACTTAACAGGAAATGACAGCAAAACAAACAACGTTCTAGGTTTTCCAGTAGGAAACTTTCAATGTAGAGTGAGGACACAGTAACAATTCTGACTTATTTTTGAGTTTCATTGATGACTTATTTAATGAAAAGGGTGATGATGAAAAAGTTGTCTCATTATATAATTATTTCTGGTTTTTTAGCTTTACCAGGATTGAGCTCTGCTTCCAAAATTTGATATGGAGAAATGTAAAATTCAATGTTCATAGGAGTTCCTGAAAAATTAAAAACAACCAAAAAAACCTGTCAGTATACATGTCAATACAGAAACTTTGTTGGGTATCTTGATGCAAAGGAAAAAAAAAGAAAAGTGCAGGATGGGCAGAAAGGATACCTTGTAAGAGTGTATCTCTAATAACAGCATATGTTCAGTCACAGCATTTTGTTAGTGTTTAACAGCTTAGTCCCCAATATACGAAGTCATCAGACATCATTCAAAAGTTTTATCTTGCACAGTAACCATCTGTTGTGCCTTAAGAGCTGAACTTCTAGCTTTTAGCAACTAGTCTGAAATATAAGAATTCATAATACTGCTGAGCAACAGCATAATGTTAGCACTTCCTAGAAGTACTTTTATGAACTGTGACACACTGACAATTGAAGCTCACTACTGATGAGGCATAAAAACGTACTGGATTTGCCTTTTATGCAACATCAGTATTATCTGGGCTGCTGCCATTGCCATCTCACAGTTACTCCCAAAACGTGGCTTCCCACATAACCTCAAAGCTCTATGGCTTTGCTTTTAGGCAGCTGCAAAGTCAATGCTACAGCTGATAAGCCACCTGGCCTCCTTGTCTTTCTTCCTTGGGTGCATGTCTCTACAGTATCAGAGAATAGAGACCCAGTAAGTCCATAAAACACACTCACTTAAGACAGAGCATCTATTCTATTAACAAAATAAATAAACAAAATAAAACAAGATCAGTGCAGTGAGGTTTTTCACTACAGTATTTTTGAACTAGTGAAGGAAATAATAACAATAATAATAATCACCTCCAGTTCTTGGCACCAGGTGTCCTACTTTTCCATGAAGTACTTCAGTAACTCTGTTTACATCCTGTGATCTAATTCAAAACATCTTGATTAGTGTTTCCTAAGTTGCAGTGCTGGTGAGGTTGATGTAAAGGATAATTTGCACCCTTAATCAAACAGAGACAGTGCTTTCTTGGGAAATGGATCATGTTTCCATTTGTTACATCAGCTTCCAAGATACTGTCATTCCACTCATGCACTACTTAGCCTTCCAACTTTAGCCCTGTACCTCAGCTTTTTCAGTTTGAAATTTGTTGTGTTGTTTACTAGAATTGAAGGGAACAAAAATACAGGCATGACTGGTTGAGCAAAGAGTGGCAAAACAACCTGGATAAACTGAATCAAATGGAGCTGATCTCAAACCTCAAATATGATTATAAATGTACAATTATATAGGTGTGCATTAAAGCTCTGCAGTACATTAACTGATCTCATAAAAATCACTGTTGAATTACCAGAAGGTTTAGGGAAATCTGTTCACATCCATGTGTAAGCCTTATCCTCAAAAGGAGAAATGAGAAAAGGAAGGATAGAGGGAAAGATACTGCACCCATTCTCCTCTCTAGAACTTGAAGAGAAAAAAGAGATACCCAAAAAAGCAGGTATATTCTACTGCTGCAAAAATAGATGGGATTAAAAAAATGATAATTGTCAATGACTCTACAACATTCTGTCTTCTCCCAGCAGTTGTTCACACACATACAGGCTGGGTGGCTAACCAGTTTCACTGCAAGCTCTAAGATAAAGCTCAGGAGTTCGGCAGCTAATCTTGTTTGGTGTCCCTGAGGCTGGCAAACCACAAAAAGTCTTCCAGCTTTCCAGTGGGAGAAAATTCATTAGTTTTCCACATCCTGCTCTATAATTAGATCAGCTGCCTTGTTTTTTAGAAAATGCAGGGATGGAGGTAGAAATAAAGGGAAAGGAAGGAAGGAGTAGACTTCAAGTTACCTGTGTAGAAGAGACATTGAATAAAGATCTTTTTCAAGGGACTGCAAGGCAAGGTAAGCCTTTGCTTTCATTTCACTGGGAGAGAGAGAAGATGCATTACTGTGCTTGTAAGTACACAAAAGCTAGACTATGGATTTTAAGTCTTTCAAGTAAAAATTAGTTGCAACCTGTTTCCTGGAATTTGATACAGATTTGACAGGTCTTCTAGAATCTTTCCAAATGTGTCATAATTCTTCATCCTAACAATAAAAAGCAGTTACTACCATGCCACTTAATGAGATGGATAGTAAGTTTTTTATACCTAACTTGTTAGAAAAGGCATCGTTTGAAACAACGACAGTCTCCCTTCTTATCAGATCTGGCACGTAACTGTACTGCTTTTGAGTTTTCTTAGAAGATACCAGGAAATGTAAATCCTTGGCCCTGCTGCAAAATGCAATGTAATTATAGCTGACACTATTTAAATATGCATTACTGAAAGCAATAAGTGTGCATGATACACAAATCTGACAGCTCAAGATGTAGCTCATCAGCTGCAAGCACTCTCCCTGATGTTCCAATAAAGCTACTCATCTAGTAACACTTCCCTAACACCGTGCACTCATACAGTGTTCTTTTCATCAAAATATCAAGGACTGCATTAACACTGCACTTCACAGCACCCTGCTAAACTCTCCCTGCTCTGTGTGCAGGTAGGGCTGCAGTGCGTGGCCATAGACAGACCAAGTAAAACCTGCTGGACTTTCACACTAGGACAAATCCTTCCCACGCAGAAAAGTAAGCAAGTTGCTCTACTTCATTTATGACTTTCCAACTGGTTTGGGAAGTGGGGGAAAAAGGGGGAGCAGGCATGCAGGTACAGGTACACACATGGTGCCAACCTGTGTCTTAGGACCAACTGAAATATTGCACTAGGCACTGTAGAAGTGATATTTGCACTATATGTCATTTCCTCACAAAAACAACAGTGCTGCCAAGTAGTTACCACTGGCTTTATGAGTACTATCTACCATCACTCAGAACAGAACTGCTGGCAGTTAATGCCTCTAGGAGTCAAAAACCTACAAAAATGCAAGTTAAAGCTCCAAGACAGCTGTTTACACCTATAAAAACAAATGTAACTTCATTTATGAAAAAAGAGGACTAGAAAAAAAAATGGTGATGCATTCCAGGCACACATAAAAGAGAAATAAAATATGCAATCAATCATGATTCTTCCTTTTCAAATGTTCTGCCAAGATATTTAAAGAGGAATACAGTTCCTTAAACATATTCATTATTAGTAAATATGGAATCTTGGTAAGATTGTCTGGGGAACTTCTGATTTGATGTGTAACGTGCAGGCCTGATTTGTAATTTTATTTTATTTTTTTTCCTCCTGAAGCCAACAAAAATACCAGTATTCAACAGCTACATTCATCTGGCAGCTAGAGCCAGTGTAGCACTGCACAATGTTGCCCTCTACCACCCACAGCAGCAGATGCAATTTAGCTGATTTTAAAGAAGAGACTTGAGAAAAAAGTAAAGTTCGGAGCATCTTTTTAAAATTCTATGTTATCCCTGAAGTTACAGATTGTAATCTGGAAATAACAGTATCAGCCTTCAAATATGGAGCACTGAAACCAGCCTCCCACATAAAATCCCATAAAAGGTGTCAGTCTGTTGTTTTCTGAACTCCAATTATTGTTTCCAGATTCTTGCATTGTTTTGCTACAAAAATATTTGTGTTACTGCACTAAAACCATCCTAGCCTTGACTTCTCCACAGCATTCAGGGAAACAAGCCTCAGGAATTCCTTTCCATTCAGAAGAGACTCCACACACAGTTCTTTACCTTAGGTGCTGCACCAAGTCATCACAAATCTAGAACAGGAGAGAACAGTTTCGTGTTTCTTATCATCATTCGTGAAACACCTCTGACAAACACACTGATAATGATAAGCTTATTCCTTATTAAATTATAAATTATTAAAAATATTAAATTAACATCATTATATTATTATTACAACTACAAGAACTCTGTGGAAGAGGATATAATTAGCTGAAATAACTTGTTGGTATATTAGTTTCAGGGGAAAAAAAAAAATGCACCTTTTCCAGTTTTTTTCCTTTAATAGGCAGTTACTGTGCTAAAATTCCCTGGCTATGCATTTCCCTAGTAATACTGTCCAGCATCAAATGATTTTTATTAGTAAGCATTCATGCTGTTACATTAACTTGGAGTTAGTTTGGTCCCTTTTTTTCCAGGAATTTCAAGTCATTCTATTTAACTAGCACAGGGCTATTGATCATAGTTTATGCTTCCACCCACAGACAATTAGTCTGCACCAGCTTGTTGTTTTAACTGTGATCCAAATGCTCACTTGTAACACCAAACAACTGCAGAAGATGCTATGAACTGCAGAGTGGTATTTTGCGAGTATCTTAAAAATTTTGCAGGAAAAAAAAGATCCTTATTAGCAGGAATGCATATACTTAAAAAGAATGAAGAAAGAAAAACAATCTCTGGTAACAGCTCCAAGACATTCAAAGACATCTGCACTACTAGCATATATTGCACTACATCTTGGTAGAATAGTTTATAACCCTGTATTTATGCAGGGTACCAGAAACTTCTTGGAAATTGGGCATGTCAGCTGAGTTTCACCTTGATATTTAGAGCTACAGTAATTAACATCTGTGCTGAGCTGTAAGTTTAGGTGAGAGATTTGGATGCCTAATGGGGCACCTAGTGTCATGCAGAGACTGCCAGGTGTGACAAAACCAAAAGGAAGTTGAAGACTTTCTGACATCATAGCTGAAAGCCAGGTGAGAGACTACAGGGAGGTGACAGCCAGAAAATTAACTTTACCACAGGAGCCTCTCCAAGATGAGCCAGCTTTACATCCATCACCCTCCCATCCTTCTCCAGCTGTACTTCTATATAAAACATGTTTGAGGTTATGTAGCAGGCAGTCCCACTGGGGCTAACATGAGAGTTAAGCCTAAGGAGAGAGGGGGAAAAAAAAAATTGTGTATCTGAATGTCACTTGAAAAAAGGAAATGAGTATAGTTTACTTGGTCGTGGGAAGAGACACCAAGGATGCTTTAAAAATAACTTCTCCTTGGCTCAGCTTCTAAAAACTATCCAACCAGGCAGTATAACCTTTCTCTGTTCTTTACGTTGTCGTGTCAGTTTGCTGGAAACTGTTTATCTCAGTTTGCAGCTTTGGGACCTAGATACGAATTCCCTCTGTTCACTCAACCTCCTCCATAACAGGCTAATTGAAAGTGGCAGTTAAGTCCACTCCAAGTGATGCATCCCAGAAAAACACCATGCTAAAAATGCAGTTGATAAGCCATCCAGATGGTATTCCTCACTGGACATGGGGCCCTGCTTGCTCATTTGCATTTATTAATAAACAAACTTACCCTTTCTGTTTGGATAAACATTCCAATCTGTTCATCACAGAAAACAAAGATTTATCTGTAATAAAGGAAATGTTATTTAATTAAGTTGCAATGATTGAAAAGTGAAACATTATTATCCTGCTCTAAATGGGGTGATTTAGGTAATAAAAAAAATGATATCTCTTGCATGACTTCTTGTTATTAATGACAACTGTGATTAACGAGCGTTGTGCTGAGTAGAGCTTCTGCTCAGACTTCAAGAGTAGCTGTAGCCTGAAGGCTACAAAGATGAGTCACAAGTATTGTAACACATCCACCTCTGTGTTTGCACGTTTGGCTCCATCATGCAGAACATTGCCAGTAGAGAGAATCATAGAGTTGTCTGAACTGGGAAAGAATGCTAAAAAATAGTCTTTGAGATAACTGACAGTTTGTTACCATTTAGAGTCCTCTGCAACTTCTCCATGCATGAGAGCAGCGGACCATCTGGAGCATTACTGACAGGAGATGGACGTGGCTTATCCTAGCACATTTGGGAAAACAAGAGACAAAGACCCCTTAAATTCACAGCCACAGAAGCACATCACTGCCTGCAAATTTCAGAACTCTGATGCGCAGTCCAACAAAACAGTACTTTTCATCAAGCACAGAGGTGAGCTATGATTGTTGCTCTCTCTAGAGGGGCAGTGCAGAGTGGATTCATGAAAACTCTACTGTGCAGTAGTCACATATTGGAGGCCTTTGGTGCAGAAAAACACTTTCCATCTTTTTGCTTTTAGGCCGAGTAAAGGCTGTGTCTCCTAACATAAACTGTTTTCACCATGCTATTAGAGATCAACCAGGAAAATGCATAGGTTTATGTTTTAGAAGGAATGAGTGAAAGTGAGAGATCAGTAGGCACTATGGGTTGACTTGGTTAGAGTCAGGGTATAAGTTGTAGCTGAACTAGCAAGTAAACTCTCCATATTCTTCCCTGAAAAACTCCTTCACATTTCAAGTAACAAAGAACAGCCAGTGCTGAAACGCTTTCAACATCGTCAAAGTCAGGACATCACTTTCAGAGGAACACTTAAGCATTAATAAAGCATTTCAAGCATTAAAAATGAAGAAGCATGGAAACAAGTTTTTATATTACACTCATAGCACTTGCAGTAAGCTGCCTTTTACAGAGATGATTCTTATATATCGTGAACCACTGGAAAGGCAAGAAGCATGCACTGATTTAAGGAATATCCCAGCAGAAAGAATTCCAAATAGCAGCTTCAGCACATTAGGATAGTTTCTCAAAAATGATTTTCTCCCAATTCTATAAATAAGAAGATGTCTTTACACACTACGAATACAGTAGTGATAATGAATGGAAATTCATTATCAAAGTATCAGACTACTAGTACGAATCCCAGTTAAAGTAATGCAAGAAACAACTACTAGAGCATCAAATCTGTGCTTTTTAATCACTGTTAAATCAGAAGCCAGGCTTTAATAGGTGCTTAAAATTTTTGTTGCTGTTGTTTTTGTAAGATAAGCAATTGAGTTGTCTTGGCAACTTGCTCTAACGTGAGTTATCCTTCTCTCACCTAATCTGAGATTCTTACCATGCAAAAATGAACAAGTTTCAGAGTTTCAGTCCATGGTCTTTGTTGATATTTTAGATACAACTTCTCCATTAAAGCATTTGTAGAAATAACAGCCACAGCACCTAAAAAATATGTCAAAATGTTCTAAATATAAGGCTATGTATTTACATAGGCAACTAGAAAGGTTGGAGAAAGAAAATTATAAAACTTACTAAGATCATAGGTGTTATGTTTCAAAAGAGGAGGAAAGAAAACAATGGTTTAGTTTTCAACAAATTTTGCATAGAGATATCTAATTTTTGTAAGCCTTCTGACAGAAGAAAGGAAGTTGAGGGATACCACATAGGCAAGTAATCTCCATACTAAATACAGAGATGCTGCAAGACCTCAGCTTGTTAAACAGCTTGACTTTCTTTACCTACATGCGATCTCATATGTGCAATATTAAGAAATACTACAGCCTTGAACTTGCCGTGGGATTCAGGCATTGAGGTTTCTATACCCACCTACAGCTCACTAAAACAAAATTTGCTGGAGGGTAATCCTAATGCAGTGTGTTGCAACTTTTCTTTTTTCTCCCCTCATTAAAATGGGAAGAAAGGAAAATGAGACCAGGAAAAACAATTTTTTCAGCCCACCACTGGTCTCTTTATAAACATTCTTTTTGATTTTACCCAGAATTTAAAGACTGAAATGAAGTTTTTCGGTTGAGATTTGGTTCACCCATGGCCAGTAATTCCTCAGAAATTAACCAGGAGTGGATTTCCTAATAAACCAGCCTGAGACAGACAGTGAGACTTCGCACAGATCAGTCAGAGGCAATCAAGGCCCTGCAGCTTGTTCCACACTGCACTGTACTCTTTAGTAGCAGAAGCATAGCAAAGTGCTTCTCTGACAAAGAGGATGCAGTTGCTACCTGAGAACCATCTTCTCAGAAGCAGGCTGGATGGAGACTGCTACACCTACTGCATACAGCAAGCAGCAGTGGTGAGTAGGGCCTGACTATCTTTCTCCTAGCAGAAAAGAGCAGAAATCCCAACTCACTATAAAGAAGACAACCTCATTCAGCTGGAGGAAGGAACAGAAGCAGACCCCAAAAAGCTCTTGCAAACACCCTTACCAAGGGAAAATTCCCACTCACCCATGCCTTGAG
This sequence comes from Phasianus colchicus, assembly GCF_987193195.1. Taxonomy (NCBI): domain Eukaryota; kingdom Metazoa; phylum Chordata; class Aves; order Galliformes; family Phasianidae; genus Phasianus; species Phasianus colchicus. Next base: position 4,135,873 of record NC_143441.1, on the reverse strand, counting down.
GCCTGCAGAAGGGGAAAAACAGCAGCAGCTGCTGCCCACCCTGCTCCTCCATCTCAACCCACCCACAGGAAATCAGGGCTCCTGCTTGAAGCAGCTGCACCAGAGCACCCACAGGTGCTGTGTAAGGCAGGTAGCTCGCTCCCTCACAAGATGGGTCCCAGGAGCTGGGAGGCACTTTGTACAGGCACGCACTTGAAATTTGGTTACTGTTAAATGCGAGATCTACAGCAAGAAAGGCATGTCTCCTACGTAAAACCCTGTATGGCTGTGTTTCAAATTGTCTTACAGCATGCTTTCTGCTTTCAGCTGTGTCATCAGTTGTGCTGCAGTGCCTGACGTAGCCTCATAATGAATAAGGGAGATGGTCAGGAGCTTGCTTGTATGTACCTGAGTAAGAAGTAAATAGTCTGATGGCCTCATTGAGATTACAGAAAAAAATGGGCATGGAAATCTCAGGAGAGCTATAAAGTACATGTAAAAAAGGAGGTATTTGTCTTCAAACAGGTCCTACTGTCTTCTGTAGGTCCTACTAGAAAAAGACACTATGTCCATGTTAAGAATCTAGTGCTTGATTCTTAGAGGAAAAACATTACATTTTTAGAACTATTGTACACAGAATGTTTCTAACCAATGGAATCACAACCAAAATATTAGAACCGTTGCTTTTACTTCCTTTCGAGAGGTAAAATACAGATTCGGTCTGAGATTTCACCATTAAATGAATGAATGGATGACTAAAAGGACCTGACAACAGAGAAGATTTATTACTCAGACATCTTTCCAGAATTATCTATGATCTCTCAACTTATGAACTTGTAATTGGTGCTGCTGTCCCTGCTGTCCACAGTGGGTCCCATGCTAGGATGCTGGTCCATCTCCTGCACGTGCCCAGTGAGAGCTGTAGGTGCAATTGGGGCAGTACAGAGCTGTCCTTCTGGTGGCATCAGCATGGCTGCTGTCAGCATGGCCATTGAAAGCGATGAGGTGAGGAGGACCCAAGGAGCCTGCTGCTCAGGTGTCTGTGGGTAAAAGTACCCAGAAACATCCAGAGAAAGAAGTGGAGATCAGAACTTTCACTGTCATCCTCTTCTCCTCTATCACTAAGGCTTTATTTTATTAGAACTTCCATCTGTCCCACTAGAATATGGTGAGAGTTGCTTTATGTGTGGAACAAATGATGTACCTTCCTATGAGCCGCAAGTACTTCTTCCTCTGCTGAAAATTCAAGAACTGAGGGAGATCTTTTGCATAGTGTATTTTGCTGAATCCATAAGATTAAGCTGATGGATGAAGCTTTTCATAGAGTCATAGAATCACAGAATTACAAAGGTCATCCTCCAAGACCATCAACCTCCAAGATCATCCAGTCCAACCATGCACCTACCACCAATATTTACCCACTAAACCATGTCCTTTAATACAACATCTAAATGTTTCTTGAACACCTCCCTGAGCTGATGACTCAATCACCTCCCTGAGCAGCCCATTCCAGCACTTCACAATGCTTTTGGAGAAGAAATTTTTCCTAATGTCCAACCTGAACCTCCACTGGCACAACTCAAGGCCAGTCCCTCTAGTCCTGCCATTAGGAGAATCCAGTCTTGTCACAGGAGAAGCAGCGAACCTCCACCTCACCACAACCTCCTCTCAGGTAGTTGTAGAGAGCAATAAGGTCTCCCTTGTGTCTCCTCCAGACTAAACAATTCCATTTTTGTCAGCCAATCCTCATAAGACTTGTGCTCCCAACCCCTCACCAGCTTTGTTGCCCTTCTGGACATGCTCCAAGGCCTTACTTGTAGTGAGTGACCCGACACTGAGCACAGTACTCAAGGTGCAGCCTCACTAGTGCTGAGTACAGGGGGACAATCACTCCCTGTTCCTCGTTGCACTGCTGGCTCATATTTAGCCAATCATCAATGAACAGCCCCAGGTCAGTTTCTTCCACGCAGATGCCCTGCCCCAAATCTATAGCCTGGGGTTGTTGTGGCCAAAGTGCAGGACTCAGTACTTGATTTTTGTTGAATTTCATCCCAGTGGCCTCAGCCCAGAGATCCAGCCTGTCCAGATCCCACGGTAGGGAACATCCTACCCCCATGCAGATCAACACTTCCTGCCAACTTGATGTCATCTGCAAACTTACTGAAGGTGCACTCAATCCCCTCACCTAGGTCATCAGTAAATATATTAAACAGGTCGGGCCCCAGTATTGACCCCTAGGGAACACCACCTGTGACCGGTTGCCAGTTGGATTTAACTCCATTCACCACCATTCTCTGGGCCCAGCCTTCCAGCAAAGAGGGTACCTGTCCAAGCCATGGGCTACCAGTTCCTCTAGGAGAATACTGTGGGAGACATGTTTTCAGACTGAAAAACTCTCAAATATCCGTTCCTCACCATTATTTCAAGTTTAAACATTTATTCATCGATGACAAAATAGTTTCCAGCATGACCCCACCAAATCATATTAAATTGGTCACTTTCAACAGCCACAGAATTTCTGTGGAAAGCTGAGGACTGAGGAGATACTGGCTATCTTAGTTTCAGCTGGGATGGATTTTTCTTCAGAGTGTGTGGTATGATGCTGTGTTTTTGGTTCTAGGAGAAAAATAATGTTGATAACACACCGATGTTTATAGTTGCTGCTAAGCAGTTCTGTACAGGGCCGAGGCCATTCTCAGCAAAGGGCCCAAGGAACCGTGAGGGAACAGATTAGGACAGCTGACTTAAACTGGCCAAAAGGATATTCCATAGCATATATCATCACACACACAAGGAATTTTGAAGGAGGTAGGAGCCCATCTGGCTCCTCCACTGCTCAGGGTGCTAACTGAGCACTGGTTTGGAGGTAGAGAGCAATTGCTTGTGCATCACTTGTTATATACATTTATAGTCATAACTATTATCCTTTTCCTTTTCTGTATCTTAGTAAATAGTTTTCTCTCAACCCATGAGTTCTACTTGGTTGTTTTTTTTTTCAATTCTCTCCCCCCAACTGGGAAGAGGGGAGTGAACAAATAACTGTATGGTGCTGAAAGACCTGCCAGGTTAAACCACAATACTGTCTTTGCTCTCCTCAGAAGAAATGTGAGGTAAACATTTGGTTTCCTCTTCATCAGAAAAAGTTAGTGAGTCCTTTTCTTTCAGTATCCATGCTGCAGCAGCATCCCAGGCTGTTCCTTGATTCTGCCCTGGAAGATCAGGAAGAGAGCCTGAGGACTCAACCAGCTCCTCTGGATCAGAAACAGAAAATGTTTAGTTTTCAGGTACAGGTATTTCAGTCATGAGCCAGTTTTTGCCCTGCCAATCAGCAGGTGAAATCCAAGAGCTGTCTGGGTGTTCCACTGAGAGATGCTCAAATGTCACCACGAGACCCACATGTCATCACAGTGACATCTCTGTGTGGCTCCCAAGGCCTGGCTGGCTGCAGCAACCAGAGCAGATGTCACTGACCAGCACTTGTTGCTGATCCTGCACAGAGGCACGAGTGTTTGAACTTTAGTAAGGAAGTGAATTTTATTTAAAGGGGATCAGTTCTCACCTAGGAGTTGCTTTCCCTTCCCTGCATGGTCCCCCTCTGGCCCTTCTGGTTTCCCAAGCAATGTTAACAAAAGAAAATAGCAATCTCCTCCCAGTTTCTCTCCATTGCATTCAAATGCTCCTTGATTTCAATGGCAAGGCTTCTGCAAGGCAGTAGCTGTGTATCCAGGTGGTGCTCTGCAATGTCAGCAGTCTCCCAGGGGCTGCTCTGTAGGTCCAACTAGAAAAAAGCTCTAAGTGTATTTTGCTGCTGGCATAAACAGGAAATGCCTAATTCCTATTTGGTTCCTACGATTTTATTTCATATTTTAGAGATTCAGAAAGCAAATTAACAAAATCAGTGATGTTCTTTAAGCCTTTTAAATCACACTCCTCTCTACAGGATCAAGTGCTTAATCTGTCAAGGTAAGGCTTGGTCTGGAGATGGTGTCTGGATGCAGGACGCAGATGTATGCTAAGTTTGAGGACAACACTAAGCTGGAGGATCTGTTCACTCCCTCCAGGGCAGAGAGGCCTTGCAGAGAGATCTTGACAAATGTGAGGGCTGGGCAGCCACCAAGTGCATGAAACTGTACAAGAGCAAGTGCCAAATTCTGCACCTGCGGTGAGGCAGCCCCGGACTTACGCACCTACTTGAGGATAAAAGGCAAGAGAGCAGAACCATGGAAAGGGATCTGGGGTTGCTGGTTGATGGCAAATTGAGTGTGAGCCAGCAGCATGCCCTCGCAGCCCAAAGGGCCAACCGTACCCAGGGGTTGTACATCAGGGCCACTGCCAGCCCAGTGAGGGAAGGGCCTCACCTCCAGCAATGTGGGCAGTTTGGGTGCCACTATATAAGAAAAACATGAAACTGTGTGAGAGCCTCATGGGAGTGGACGGGCAGCGCTGAGCTCTGCTCTCTGTGACAGTGACAGGGCTGAGGGAACGGCATGGAGCTGTGTCAGGAGGAGGGGCAGCTGGGGGTGAGGGAAAGGTTCTTCACTGATAGTGTAGTCAGGCATGGAACAGGCTCCCCAGGGATCACGGCCCCAAGCTGAAGTTCAAGGAGCATTTGAACAATGCTCTCAGACACTGGCTTTGCATTTTGGGTGGTCCTGTGCATAGCTGGGAGTTGAGGGAACTGGGCTTGTTTAGCTTGGAGAAGAGAAGGCTCTGGGGAGACCTCATTGTGGCCTTCCAGTACTTGAAGGAAGCGTATAAACAGGAGGGGAACAGCTGTTTACGAGGGTGGATGGTGATAGGACAAGGGGGAATGGTTTTAAACCGAGACAGGGGAGGTTTAGGTTGGATATTAGGAGGAAGTTTTTCACCCAGAGGGTGGTAACACACTGGAACAGGTTGCCCAAGGAGGCTGTGGCTGCCCCATCCCTGCAGGCATTCAAGGCCAGGCTGGATGTGGCTCTGGGCAGCCTGGTCTGCTGGTTGGTGACCTGCACATAGCAGGGGGTTGGAACTGGATGAGCATTGTGGGCCTTTTCAACCCAGGCCATTCTGTTATTCTATGATTCTATGAATATGTTGGCATTTCAGCCTTTACAAACAAGGTGAAAGGTGATTAAGTAAACTGATGATGTTGTTGCACACTTGTGATAGATCTCACGTCCCTAAATTTAGCTTGGCTTATGCTTTTACATATTCATCTGTTTTTAAAACTGGCATTAAAATCACTACAGGTGTAATCATGAGCTTTGACTGTGAGTTGGTGCATCCATTTAAAAATATTTTCAGCAACTCTAGGGAAGCATTTTCGCTTATTTTTGCTTAAAAAAAAAAAAAAAAAAAAAAAAAGTATTGAGATGTTTTCTGCTAGGCAAGATCAGATATCATGGCCAATACAAAATAAGTAGGTTGCCTCAGTCTGGAACATGAGATCAGGTGCACATGCCATAGCATAGTATTTGGAGTATTTGGTATTTTTGGGGTTATTTTCATAATTGTCAGCCCAGGTCCAGAGCTTATTGGAGTCTCTCTGAATGTGACAATGACTCCTGTGGTTTGATCATGTTCTGAATAAGGAGGAAAGTGAATTATTTGTTCTTGAAAAGACTGATCCCAAAGTAATGGAGGGGAGAAAAGTCACTCTTGCTTTGTTTGCACAACAGCTGTCCTGCAAACAAACAAGGACCTGAAGTGTAAGTAGTCACAATCTGGCATGGTTGATAAGACTAAGGTTCACTTTTAAAATATGCAATATTTTCCACTGTGCTCAGATGTATGTAAACAATCTGAAATAGTTTTGCCACCATAGGGATAGTGCCATTTTTTCATAACCAGACAAATATTCCAAGACAAGTAGTAGCTCTTCACACCAACACAAAACTGCAACATTAAATAAGATCATACATGAGAAACAACTAAAGTACTGTCAGAAAGCTCCTCCAACCAAGGTGTTGTTCCTGTATTCAGAACTACCATATCAAATTTCCATGCTCCAGAGAAGAGTTAAATGTTAAATAATTAAGAATGTTCTAAGTATAGCATCTCAAGGCTATTAGATACAATAATCTTTAACTGGGTCAGTTAATGGATTAAAAAAAGAGCAATTGGCTAAGCAGCCAATAGCAGATAAGAGGAACTACTGCATGAATCCTGCATGCCCACCTGCTCCAGATTACTATCAGTTTGTGTGTTCAGCAAAAACTGCTTCTAAGAGAAACTTTGATGTGCACAGTAACAAAATAATTTTCCCCAGATAAATCTTCTCTTACTCTCAGATAATGAGAGGTTATCTTATCCTCTTTGTACAGGCTAAAATTTATATGCTTCCTTAGAAACCTTGTAAGAAATCCATGATTATTGCCCCTTTGTTTACTTTTTGTCATTTGTTTTCTGCATCTTGCTATATTCCTGGCACAGTAATAAGCTTGACAGCGTGAACATTGGGATTGGTGTGAAAACATATTCAGTAATTTCATATTTCATTCATTTCTGAGGATTTTTCCATTTCAGTGACTGGTACTTTATTCTGCTGAGAAAGGATCAATAGATTTATATATATATATATATATATAATAGATTATATTATATAAATATAATATAATAGATAGAATAGATCAAGTCGTATTCCTGTATTCGAGTTAATTGTTTCCATGAAGATGCTCTATGTTTTCTCCAGAAAAGGGAAAACGTTGCAGACTGTTGATACTTCTTAAGGTTAACAATTTGGAAGATATTCTGGGAATACAATATTCAGAGCAACATGCATTTTGTGTTCTTGTTTGTTTGTTTTTTGGGGGGAGATAGGCACTTTCTCTACTAACCTTTCATCCAGCGTTGACTTTTTTTTTTTTTTTTTCCAGCTAAGGAGTTAAGTAATAAAAAATTAAAAAATCACAGCAACATCTTCACTGGCCCACTTCCAGCAGTGTACTGGAATCACATATTTCCAGAAGCCCTCAGCTGAACTGTCAATCAGAGAAAAGAACAGCCTACAGTAAGCTGAAATACAGAACTGGGACACAGAGCTGTAAGTGGAAACCAGTGTTTCCAGTTAGAATTGCAGGATGTGTGAGGTATCACTGCAATTATCTGGATTGATGCTCGGTCAGGAGATCAGAGGTAATACTGTGTTTTTTCACGAAGCGCCATGGGATTTTACAGCAATGAGCAGTGACACAGTTACAAAATGAGCATGCAACAGGAACATGAGTCAGTGTTTATCAAAAATAATGATGCGTTCAATTCTTTTACTTACCCTAACTGTTCTTCCATCCAACGTTAGCTAAATTCAATGCTGCTTAGCTTTTATGAAGCAACATGTTCATAGCCTAGTCTGATATGATCTATAGTTTATAGCTATCATAATCCATAAATGCTACAGAATGTTTTTTCACCTTTCCTTAACTCTCTACGTCATCTCCATAGTTTTAAGGGTAAATACTTTGTCCCTGACAGTAACACCAGAATACTTTTCTCTATATTTTATTTCGCTACAGCCATATAGACCGAGCCAGTTCAGATCACAGCTTACTGGATACATTTCTGGCACTGCAGACTGAGGCGTGTAATGCTGACAAGCTTTGACTGCTTCCTCCTTTCACTGAAAATGATTAGATCTTTTTGTGCCAGATGTATAGACAGATATCAAAAAATAGGTTCATAGCAAATGGTCATGGATGTTGAAATGCATTGACTCTGACAGTACATATCTTTTCCTCAGAGCAGTCAGGAGCTGGCTTACATTTGGTTTCTGATTGATGCTAGCACTACACTCTCCAAGTGTTCACTGTCTGAGTCTTTTCCCAAAGGTACGAGGGACATGTGACTGTGACTTAAACTAACCTCATGAACTGAACACAGGAAGGCTGGCTTCACACACAAACATTTTCCATTTACAGGGTTATAAAAGACAGCATAAGTGATATTCATAACTGGGCATTCGTTGCTCATCCCACAACTCCCATCTTTCTATGACTTCTCATCATTTTTATAGCCAGAAGCAGAAATTGCACCATTATTCAAGTTCTTTGGTGACTGTAGCTGAGATCGGTGGAACCATTTATTTATAAACTGCTCCAGCACTCCTTCAAAATAAAGACAAAGTGCGCGTAAAGGGCAAATAGCCTGTAGATTATGGCAAAATCAGTAATACATTGATATGTTGGAGGTCCACATTGAAAATGTTACTGCTATAAGGGGGGAGGAGGGAGAATGGGAGCTAAGAGTTAGTTGAGGAGCTGAAAATCATGAAAAGCATTGAGAAGGCAATTGAGGTAGAGAAGAGGTGAAATACAGAAAGACAGAGCAACTGTGCAAAGGAGAATTTTCCATTAGTAGGTCTCAAAGGTCAGGAGACAAAGTTAATTATCTTGTTTTTCCAGACTGGGAAAAAAGGAGATGGGGGAGAGAAAGTGACAGCTGAAGTTTGGACCAGAAATGAAGCTGCAGCTTAGTTAGCTTAACAGGTTCCACTGTAACAAACCTCCTGAAGTAAGGAGGAAGCCCTCAAAGGAAGAAAGAAAAGGATAAAGAAAGAGACTGCAGAAACACAAGAGGAAAGACTCTGAAAAAGCACATAAAAATTGTGAAAAAGCAGAACTATGAAGAACAGGAGCAAGAGAAGAGGAGGGGTATGGAAAGCAGAAAAGACATTAAAGGAAAAAATGGAAGAAATATTGATATAGACATTTCTAAGATTAGGAAAAAAAGCAGTATTTTTGTGTTATTTTTTATACACAAGTGCAAAATGATTTCTACTTCAAGCTGTTCTGAACTAGTATTGGTCAGGAGGTGATAGTTAGGTCTAAGTGTTCTGACTGAATACATATCAGGAACTGGGTTATATAATATGCAGACTGAAAAAGAAACAGCACTCAGTGGAAAATACTGATTTCAGTAAAATAGTGTACGTGGGAGGAACACATTTTTCAGGAAATATAATACCATAATGGAGCTCATTCCCAACTACGTATTTTATATCATTCTGTTTAGATTAAGCATTTTGATAGTACTTTTCCACTCCTATTTTGTAAAATCAAGCTAATTAAACTATAAATACATGTAGCAAACACTATTACATATTTTAGTGCTTGTATGTAATTAGAAATTTGGTAATTCCTTAACTACGTTCCTAGAAATGTTTGTGTTTGTTCTCACATCCCATAAGCCAATAGTGCTGCAACAACTGAATCTCAGATTTTCAGATTCCTAGTCACTAACTAAAGTTAAGTCATTTCTCACTGCTCTGCTGAGCAATGGCATGAATGACTAGAAACTCATCACTCTCAGATTTGTTATTATTCAAGGCACTTCAAGGAATTCCTTCTATAGGCACAACACTAAGAAAGCTGTGAGAACAAGGTGCCATGACTAGCCTAACCGAGTACTAAGAATAACATCATCTGGAAAGCAAAGGGAGTTAAGCAAATGCAGGTATCTCATTAGCCAACAGTTTATTACAGTAATTCCACTATCTTGTTTTTAGGTTGTACATATCTGTTTGCAAGTGTAGGGGGATACATGTGACAGGACTGGAGGTGGTCACTGATGATAGAAAGTCCCTCAGTCAGGTGACACTGAAATGTCCTTGCACTGAGTCAGAGTAGTAGGAGCAACTGCCCACACAAACTTCTCATGTGTGTATGTGTCGATGTGTAGTGTTCAGAATCTGAATTGGATTGCTTCATTTTGTTAGCAGCTTACATTTATCAGTGCACATCATAAATACATTCCCTGTATATGCTGTGCAAGTTTCAAAAACAAAGACAAAGACCATCTCTACCTTATGGACTTCAATTTCTACATACAGAAGGCAGATGAAAGTTGAGATGGAAGAGGGGCAGACAGTGGACTAGTTAAGACCAGAGTCACTTACAAAGTGAGATTAAAATGAAAATTACCTGAATTCCAATTCAGTAGGCTGTCCGCTAAAACCTGCAGTTGTGGAACCTGGCATTAGGCACAAAAATAAACTTGATCACAGAAGTATATACTCCAGACATATGTCTATAGCTCCATCCTCTCCTGTGTGTAATGCACAATTTCTCATAACTGGTACAAGATGGTGGCAAGTGAAAGCTTCTAGCTCTTTCCTTTTGTTGGTGGGTGATTTTTCCCAGAATACATGGTGGATTTGAGGCTGGTGGTTTCTTTCCTTCAGTCTGCTACTTTGAAACTCCATTAAATCACAAATACATTTCTCACATCCTTTTGCATTGGTAATAAAATGTTTTCTAAGAAATTCTAATACAGCTGTGCAGGCAGCATAAAAGAGAAGAAATTATCCGTAATACCAAGAAATCCTACCAACTCTGTGTTGATTTCAGCTCAGGAACTCAACACAAAGGCCTCCACACCCACAGACACTGCAGATGCCAGCCTAATTGATCCTGCACTGAAATTGGAGGTATCCACAAAAACCAGTAGGTGGCTTTGTTTCTTTTCCATTTTGTCCTCAGCAAAATGAAGCCTCTCTCACCCTGGAAGATGTCTCAAGATTCCGAAGGAAGAAGAGATGTTTTACATGTGGCAAGGTGGTGAAAACTGCATTTTCCAAAGATCAGGGTTCATTCATTCATATCAATAGAAATCTAAAATAAAATGATAGTGTTAAATTTGTCATGTTGTAGATACACATTGTGTGCAATAAAATGTGTACTACTGCAATGGGAACATGTATGTTTTGTTCTTTATTTTGTAACCTATGTAAGGAAGCTGCACATCACTGTTTTTTTCTGAAAGATTTGGAAATATTTTCTGTATTTCATCTATCCTCAGCTTTCTGAAATAACTGAAATTCTTCTATCAGTCAATTTCTTAGTTTATTATGGTAAATAATGAAAATACTAGTGGCACATAATTAAATTTCTGCTTAATTACAGTTTGTAATTTTTCTCTGCAAGTATCTCATGTGCAGAACTGTTCTGGCACATACAGTAAAACATTTCAAAACAACAAGAAAGGACAATTACTATGCATATCCTTAGAGCTACACACAAATATCTGCCACACTGCCTACATGGCTTTGGGTGTCCACTGTGTAGCATCTAAAGAGCAGAAAGCATTGATGAGTTCAGACCTGCAATTACCTTGTGTTGCCTAATCATAAATTCTGAGGCAGTCAACAGAGAGGAAGAGTTACAACACTCACTCTGACACTCCAATTGCTTTCTGACACTGAAAAGCTAGAATAATGTCCTGAAGTGTCACAGGTTCTGTAGAGATGCTTTCACTACAGCCACTTGTTAGCGAGTGAACGGGAATTCATGTAACACATTTCCATGGAGATATTTATGCTAGTTTGAGGTTGAAGAGCTGATTTTTTTTTCCACTTGGTTTAGGCAAGGTGCCAAGTGGCACACACAGAGGTTGAGGGATTTACTATAAACCGTTTTTTATTGCATTATAATATGCAGTTTGGGCCATGGGAAAAATTCAGAATAGAATATCATTTGCTGTCTCAAACAAGATACCTATAAAGGGAGTTCAAAAGGAGAAAGGCTGTGCTTATGTTATCAAGCAGAGTGGTGTAGAAGAAGCATATCTATAGCATGAAACAGTTGGATTAAGGACCTGGTAACTACAATCACACTGTATGTGTTATAAAGGGAAGGTTATTCTGGAAGAGCTCAACCAGCTCTGGTCTGCTCCCCTGGACAGAATGCTCAGTAGCAGTGTAAGTGCATCAGGTGCACTCCTATAGTGCACCTTAGCATCTCTTCCTGAACAAACCCTCTTTGTTTGCTCTCAGACTACTCTACAATGCAAATCAAAGCAGAGTAAAGCAGGACAATCAACAGCTTAGTTTCAGAGTTCTCCACTGATCTAACTATAATGCTAGTGATCAAAAGAATGTATTTTTTCAGGTGTTTTTTTGTTGTTGTTTGTTTGTTTTGTTTTGTTTTTGTTATGATGCAAACAGCTATTAAAGCAATACAAAGTCTTTGTCAGCGTCATTATTGGAGCTTCCTTCCTCCATGCAATGTGAAGGGGTATGATTACTGATCAATAAGGTGAAGGGAGCAGGAAAGGGAAAGCAACAGTGACTGCACATATATTTTGTTAGCCACAAGTGATGTCTTTCCCACAATTAACAATTCCTAAAACTGCATGATTTCAGGTGAATGTGGATGCTCAGGACAGAATAATCACTGGAGGCACAACTAACGTTAATTTTGGCTTCTTGGCACACTAAGAAGTACTGAACAGTATTAATGCCACCTGAACTACGACTCTTTCAACTGAGGAGTGCTGCAAATAGGTATTTATAAATTAATACAGAATGTAAATACACAGAGATGCCAAATTCGGACCAGAATTTCTTGAAGGCTCCTGAGCCAGAATGTATAGAGTCATGCTATCACTCCTCAACATTTTTATGGTCTCATTAAGAGACTAAGCCTAATTAGTATGCAAATGTTCCCCTGTGGCGAAATACCCAAAATGTGTCTCTTTTTCGCTGTTCTGTTGACTTGATTTTATCAGCATTCCTTCTCTAGTTAACAGGATCCAAAATTTCTTTGTGTAAATGAGTTTATTCTGGTAATAAATCAGAAAGAACTGCATCTGGATTGCTCTTTTATTGCTAACAGTTTCTCAGACTCTGAGGAGCGTGCAGAAATTAGCTCATACTGAAATGTGAGGCCAAAGAAACTAAAGCCTAGAGGGAGGTGGCCTAAACACTGGCTAAACGTCTAAGATGTCAGAACCTGCACAAAGCTGAGCACAGAGAACAGCACAGAAGGTCTTAAAGTGCACCTGCCCTGCAAACTGCACACAAAGGCTGCATTGTGCTAGCACGGAGGTGGAAGATTTCCATCAGAGCTGATAAAAACTCCAACTACCAAACCTGGAAACCACACACAGCCATTGTGGGGAGGAGGAAAGTGCTCAAGACAGCCTGTGTAGTTTCTGCTCATGTTTTTCCCCCATTCTCACCAGTATTCTGAAAAAGAAAAAAAAGCCCAGCTGGCTGAAGCTCCGATTGCCAGCTGTGTTTTCAGTGAGGCAAACACCAGAATGGCTGCAGCCTCATAAAATACAAATATGTACTTAGCAGCCCATTTCTATGTTATCATCAGGTTACTCCGCGTTGCTCACGCCGTGTTTACACAAAGCTCCCATTTAAGCTGCTGACTTTATACTGAAAGATACAGACACCGGGGAGCTGCTATTTGCATTTTTGTTACGAACGTGGGAACTCTCCTTTTTCAACCCCGTTTTGGTTGGGAGCTATAAAACCCTTCATGCACGGATATTAATATCCCTAGGTGTTAAATAATAATAATAATGTAGGAATTTTGGTGCTTCACGTCCGTTGTGGAAATGATAATAGCTGTCTACACTGAGCTTAACGCTGAGTGAACGCTGAGTGGATGCTGAGTGAACGCTGGTGCAGCTTGCACTGGTCCCTCATGGAAGGCTCCTTTTCTGCTTTCCACGCCAAGAATCACGGCTGAGAAATTCGGCGACTTATCTCCTTAGCATTGTGGAACGCGCCTCGTGACCAAAGATCACCTGAGGGGAGAGCAGCGGACACGAAACAAGGATGTCGCGCTGAGGAGATGAGGCCGAAACAGGCGGGAAACGTTACCGAGCGGGTTAAGGCAGCACACAGCCAGCCGCGGACTCCGCCCCCTCACCACACGGCCGCACCCCAAGCCCCGCCCCGCCCGCAGCCTAAGCCCCGCCCCCTGCGCACGCTCCCGACCGGAAGTCGCTCCCCCCCCCCCTTGGCGGCACTGCCCTTTCCCGGAAGTAGGTTCCGCCCGCCGTTCCCCGCCGGCTCCTCTCGCTCCGCATCCCGCCCGGCCCCGCCCCTCGCCCCGCCGGCCGAGCGCGGGGGCGGCGCCAGGGCTCTCCTCTGCGCCCCGCCCGGCCCCGCCCGCCTCACTCGCTCCTCCGGCGGGCAGCCCGGCCGCAGGTGAGCTGCGAGAAGCGGACGGGAAGGGGTGGGGGGCAGCCGCGGTCCGGGAGGGGCCGGTCCCCGTTCGTACAGACGGAGGGGGAGCGCCGCGGCCCGGCCCCGCCGCTCAGACCTCCTGGGCTCGGCGCGGCCGCGGGGAGAGGCCTGGGGGCCGCCCGGCGCTGCGGGTGCTCGGCTCGTGTTGCCGCCCTGCGGCTGGGGGCGGCGGGAGGAGCGCTGCGAGGGCCGGGAGAGGCGGCTTTCTGCCAGACAAAAGGTGCGGGGCGAGTTCCCCCAAACCAGAGCGGCTCTCGGCTCGATCGGGAGTTGGGGATTTTAGTGGCTTCCAAGCCTTCCCTCTCGTTGAACGTCATGCGGAATAAAGGTGTGAAGCGGGCCGTGTCCGTCCCGGGAGCCACCCGTGGAGATGTCTGCGTCCGAGCCGTGTGTCTGCCTTGTGGCATCGCTGTGCTGCCCTGACAGAATGCACGCGTTGCTTCCCTGGCTCGAAGTGACCCTAACGCTTTAACCTCTTCTTCCTAGCCTGCTTACTCATCTAATAGCCCAATGTTTTGGTTCTGGGAACTTGTGAGCATTCATGGAAGAGCTGTGTGATCTGTAGGTTCTTGCTGCAGGGTTTAAACCCTTTCATCCATGCTCGTAAGAGTTTAAGCTTTTTTTTCTTTTTCCCACCAACATTCAAGTGATAAAAGTTAAAAATTAAAGTGACTTGCTCTTGTACAGAACAGTCCAAAAAGCCTCCAGACCTCTGCTTGAGAAGCCAGTTGAGGGGTTAAATATGCTGTGTTACTGAATGGCAGACCATAGTCAGGTTTACTTCTCTAAACACAGTTGTGTTCTTAACCACCATTAAGCCACACATTGACATCCTTGCAAATATCTTTAAAGGGGTTTCCCTGAAACAGGAACGTTCTGTCCATGATGAGCCTTTGCTCCTGTTAGATTTCGAGTGCATCTGACTTGGAGGATAAAATTGCTGAAGCAGAGGATGTTCCAGCTTAGAACCTGATGTATTCCAGTCACTGGGAGTCACAAACAATAATGTAGGTATGGCGTCTTGTTACATAAAAAGTTATTGAGGCAAACATCTCGGCTAATTGCCAACAGCATTGTTTGCCCTGCAGCTTCTCAATTGGAGAAAAAATAATTGTGTGAGAAAAAAAGTCATGTAGCTCTTTGATTAGGTTTGTTTGTTTTGCCAACCAGGAAAGTGCTATAGGATACGGTGGCCTTGGGAGTGAGCTACTGATCACATGCACACTGTATTCTGGGCAGGAAGCTCCTCACCTCCTCAGGAGTGCTTACAGCCAAATTCCAGTGAATTTCTAGTACCTCCCAGCTATTGAAATTACTTTGAATCTAAATTGAGATGTGTTTTAAGTGAACGAGGCACTTTGGTATGCTAGTGACAGTATTCTAATGAATACATTACAACCTGCCCACATCACACATTCACTTACCAGGTGGCTGTTTTAAGGCTCTTTCCTTTGTAGTGAGGAATGGATGTGATGAAGCAAGAAAATAAAACAGTTGGTATAATTAGTGCAAATCTACTGGACGTTCTGCAAAACGTCATATGAATTTCTAAGGGAAGAAATTGTTATATGTTATTCTGCCTGTTGCAGAAAACCAGCTCAGGATAGTTGTGAAATATTACTGGTGAAATATGCAGAATCTGAAGCATCCAGTCCTTGTGGATGTGAAGAGCTTAGAGTCCCTTAAACTGGAGCAGATCTGGTTTGCAGACAGACCAGGGAATTGTTAAATCCTGTTTTGCTTCTTAGCACGTTTCCTTAACAAGTGGGAGTTGGAGCAAGCACCTGAGGGTTTGTTGGTGGTTCTAAGGTTCTAAGGTGGAACATCCTCTGCTGTGTGTCCAGTATTTTTGGTAGGTGTGAACCCATGTATCCAAAGGGCTGGGCATGTAAGGCTGAATCTTAGCAGCTTTCCACAACGGTAAAATCTGAAATTCCTACCAAAAAAAAAAAAAACCAAAACAGTACTGGATTTACGGGTGGATGCAGTTGGGATAGAAATGCCGTATGAGCTAAGTAATGCTTCTCTAGAACTTCTTGATGAAAGAGAATTGATTGCATACAGGGTGACTTAGTCATTACTGCTAATGTTTTGCTTAGGATTACTTTGGCGTCATCAAAATTCCCAGCACCTGTGGGGCGATAGATGGGTGTGCTGTGCACAAAGGGAAAAGATGGAAAAACAGGTGTGTAGGAGATGTTAGACAATGTAAAGAGGAAGTATAATGAAAAACAGTCACTGTAGAGAATTCAAAAGAAGCTATGCTGTAATCAGTTTATAATGGTAATACAGAGGGGAGCCAAGAATGCAAAAAAGGTAGCACGCACAAGATAGAGTGGGTTGTATAGCAACTCTGCAGTCGTTACCTGGTGGAATTGATGATGCTTATTCGGTGATACTGGCTTCTTAGTTCAAGTGATTACATTATAGATGAAATTCCTATCCCTACAGCTCATTTAATATACTGTATTTTTTCTCTAACAGAAAGTTTATTACCTCATCATTTGATGCGTCAGTGTGGGAATGCCTGGTGCAGAGTGGCCCACACAATTTCTTTAAAAACTGGCATGTAAATACACTGTATGACCAAATGAGTATTTCTGGAAATTAAAGAAAATGTGACTTTGCAAAGGAGCTTTGCACCTGTGCTTAGTGGGTGGGTAGCAAGGACCTGCCACGCATTCAGGCCCTGCTTCATGTGTCATTTTACTCCAAAGTCCTCTTGTCCCCTTCTGCGTCACTGCTAGACTTAGTCTTTAACTCTGATTCTTGTCTCCCACTGTCTGAGAATACTTATGTGTAACACCCACATGTAGGCAAGCAGAAGTGTTTCCATCAACATTAAGTAGAGTGTGGTAAACATGGAAGTCTTCCAAACATGGAGGTCCTATTCAGAACAGTGAAAGCCATCTATGCTCTGTATTGTCCTTTTGCTAGTTCTCCCATTGAATGAAGAACATCCAGCAGCACAGAGGGAAGCTAACCTGGCATTTCAAGGCTGTACCAGGGTAGTCTGGTATCCAGTGTTGCTGTGCTCTCCTTGAAGGGCATTTGTTTAGCTGGAATTAACAACTTCCATACCTTTGCCTATAGAATTTATTTCAGACTTCAAAATGAAGTAATCGGTAGAGACAGGAAAGCAGCATTACTGAGCAGTGCAATATGCCCAGTGATGTCTGTCACGTTGGAAACACCACTGGCTTGTCAAGTGGTGCCATGGAGAGTGTTTGAGATGATGGACATGAAGGCTCTAGTTAAAGCATGGGTGGGAGAAGCTTATTCTTAACTATGTCAGCATTACTACAGAGGTCAAAATAAGCAAATTCAGGAACTGAATAAAAGTAATTACTGTGTGGCTGAGCTTTTTTTTGGTAGGATAGTACCTTTTTACACAGTTGACCACTTAATTCCACTTTTGCATATAACGTGCAAATTAAACTTCATTCCAAGCCCCAGGTTTCTTGGATTTTAAGGAATATTGCTTTAAAACACACATTCTAACATCTGGTTTCTATAAGGTTAGAATCTGTACTTAACAATAACTAACATGAGAGTTCATTGCAGTGCTTCAGTGACTGGTCTGTGTGGCCATCACCAGCAGCTCATTGGACCTTCTTGTACCTTCAATCCTCTGACTTTTACGTTTTTTAAATGATTACTGATTGTTAATTGTATAATATATGTTTTGGGTTTTTTTAATGAACGTAATTCGTGATGCAATATCAGTGGTGCAGCACTAGTCTGTATGAGTTTGAATTGCTAAAACCTCCTTTCTTCCTGCTCCTGTTGTGTATTTTTTTCCCTGCTGCTGATCAGGCATAATAGCCATGAGATTCCAGCTCATTCATATGCAGTGGAGTTATGGTATATAATAGCACTTAGCCTAGGAAGAAAGCACTAGAGTCTGGACTTAGGACTGCATGGTCATTCAGAATTTGAAGAGCAGGTGCTTTGGGACTAATTATCAGAAATGGCTTTCTTTTAAGCAAGTTCACCTTCTAAAATTATTAAGAACTTCGTGTTGCAGTGAAAAGAGATGGCTGCATATAACTTCAGTAGTGGTCTGAGATGTTTTGGAGTACCAGAGAAGGAAGATGTTCAGTGCGACTTGTTGAGATGCATAAAATGGTATTGCTGGATTGTTTTTCCCTGTTAATTGAAGATTGCAGTAAGAACAATAATAGGTTTAAGAAAGCTGCTAGTCTGAATTACTACTTTGGTTTGTGTCATTACTAATTTAGTTTTAACTATAGTGCGACATGAGGAAACATTTTTAGAACAATCCATTTAAAAATACAGTGGCATTTATTTCAGGAATATTTAAGAAGTGCCAGGTTACCTGAATGATGTCTTTCAGCTGCAGCACTCTTTCAGAGAGGAACTTGTCTTGCAGTTGTGGCTGTGTTGGAGCTGTTGCTGCCCTTTGGACTTGGCAGGGTTATGTTCTAAACCTTAATCCAAATTATATCTCAGTCTTCTTGTTTAAATCTTGTTTTGATAATAACTTCAATCTTAACTTGTGATCTCTGCCTGTTTACCCTTCTTGCTACTGCTTTGAAGAAGGAAGAAGCCTGCTTTTAACCAGTACATCTTCAACATCTCTAAGGACACCCTGTGCAGATACTGCTAACCAGCATTTCCTGCGCTCAGAACTAGGTGGGTTATGAGCTTTAGATGGATGATGTTCTGAGGCTCAGAGGTGGTGATGCACAAAGTATTTTACACAAACCTATCTGTGTATTAACCATACAACTAGCTTCCTGTCAGCCAAAAACTCTGAGTGGACATGTATAGTTACTAGCTTTACTGGTGGGTTTATGGTCACAATTACACCTAAAAAATAATTTTGTAGGGCAGTTACAGATCACCAAAATGCTGCTATTTCTCAGCAGCTTTTTGTTCAGCTACCAGAGATTGGGATATGAACTGCTTTTTTTTTTTTTTAAATGATAGAAATAGCTTGGGAGGGTCCTGTGGTTTTCTTTTTGGTGGTGGCTTCATTTGCTTTGCTTTTGGGAAACTTTGCTAGCCTGTGAACATACTTGGTCTTCCCAGGTGATTGTTGATTTGGTGCATGTGGAACTTTTGTGGGAGGAAAGCTTATGTGACTGTGTTCTGGTTTTTAATTGAATGACGGTTAACCAACATCTGTTTTATTTTCTGTCTTGCAAGTGTTTGTGCTTGACAGCTTTAGGAGTCAAAAGGGATAGAAGAATGAAATTATCCAGTAAAGACATTCTGTGTAAGACACAGCAGTTAGAAATGAGATCACATGTGCTGCATGCACAGTTTGAGTATTTTGAAGAACATTGTGAAATGATATTAGTATAAACGATTTTGTCTGTAGTTTGGCTGACTGGAAGAAAATCATCTTCTGTTTGATAAACAAAGTTCTGTATTTTAGTCTTTCTAAATTCTTCTTTGTTTGTTTTTAACAAACTGAGGAAAAAAGTAGCTATTGGAGGAGAAACTGAAGGAAAAACAGTTTTGTAACCAAATGCTGGTGTTTTATTTTTAACAGAGATGTGTGCATTGAGGTACAGCATAATACAACACCGAAAAGACTATAGCTAACTCAGGCTGCTGTGGTTACTCTTGGATTTGTCAGCAATTTGAAGGAAAGATTTTCAGGGAAGTGTTTTTCTCAACAGATTAAGGTCCTTTCTGCTGGCTGTTATCTGGCAACGACAGAAATGAGTTTTAACACATGAAACTTTTCCAGACTTTATGCAATATTCAGTCTGTACGTGTACTAAGGAAAAAGGCTGTAGAGTTAGATTTTGACTCTGCAGACCTGACACTATTAGAGATTACTGCAGCTGAATTGAAAGCATGGAAGTGATCAGCTAGAAGTAAAATGTTTTTGTAAGTCAACAGAAGTGAAGGTTTTTCAGGCCAGGGGAAATCTTGTATTACGCCGTGCAATATTGAGAGGATATTAGGTCACATACTTCTGACTGGAATTTACAAGGTCAAGGAAGTGCAATTCACACTTGGGCAGTGTTTAGTGTTGCAACGTGTGTAGAATTAATTTGGTTAAATGTAGATGAAGATACCAGATTTCACCATAGGCAGACTTCTCTAGTACTTCCCTGCAGAGACTGACCTTGAAAATAAGCTGGATATAGCCTTTGACTACTACTGGAATGCCACTGTAGCTTTTATGGTGTGTGGCTGACCAGAGGAATAGAGCTTGAGACCCACCTAGAGATGTATACCATCTGGTGGCTTTTCTAAGGTTTCTTGAATTTGGGATGTGACTGCAAAACTAATTCTACGCTGGCACTTTATGCGGAAAGTGGCAAATTGATCTGAATACTTAAAACTTCATAATAAGTTCATGAACCAAATGCTGTATTTCTATGAGTATTTTGTGATATGTTAAATAGCCATTAAGCTGCCGTGTGTGTCACACAACTGGCAAGCATATATCAAACTAAAAAGCAATTAGTTGGGTCGTTTAAATCTACAGGATGGATTCTCGCTGAGTTTTCAAATGGTAGACCTAATAGTTGTAGAATAAACAATATCTATAATTGGAAGGGATCAGACTCAGTGGTGTTTCAACTTCATGAATGCTCTATTAACATGCAGCATCAGGTCTATAACTGCTTTGTATTTGAATCACCTGCTCGAAAGGTTAATTGCAAGTCCTTGTGTATTTGCAAACCAGTCTCTTTGAGTCATGCGTATGAAATCCTTCTGCCATGAATAAAACAGAAAAATGATTAGGATTTTAGGAAGAGCAAGTTGCATTGTGTGGAGTGTTAACAGGAGAGGGAGAATATATGAACATGTGGCTGCAAAATTAATGCTTTTACAGTATTATCAGGAAAGAAGATGTACATGTTTGTAAATGAGTGATACCACGTGTGGCCAAGCCATGAAATGATTGAAGTTACTTATTTTGCCAAGTCAGATTTCATTAATGACATTTGTTTCCTGCAGCTGGATGATTCCTTA
The DNA here is from genome assembly GCF_987193195.1 of Phasianus colchicus. Taxonomy (NCBI): domain Eukaryota; kingdom Metazoa; phylum Chordata; class Aves; order Galliformes; family Phasianidae; genus Phasianus; species Phasianus colchicus. The sequence continues at coordinate 4,114,974 of NC_143441.1, read as the reverse complement.
GAGGAGTAAAAGGAATGTCCTTGAAATGCAAAATCCAGAATATTCTTTTGTTAGGTTCAGTTTGGCTGGTGTGCTGGCACAGCTTTCCCTGAGGAGAAGCTTGTTTCTTGCAGGTGCCACTTGTTTCAAGACTTCTCTGTATCAGTTGACTTTTCTGCCTAGAGAGCAGTGAAACTATTTGGCTGGGGGATCAGTCTTAGTGAGTGGGGATCTCGTGTTATCCTTTTTGGCCTTAAAAAGTAGTGATATTTGCTTTTTCTGGAAAATGAACATCTGATGTTCTGAACTTCTGAATAAAGAAGTACTGGATTGTTAACAACGAATGCAATACTTATGTTAGAGAAAATGTTTATTTATGGACCTGTACTAGCAAACCTATATATTTCAAATACATCTTTTGGAACCTTTCTTCAGACTTTGTTTAAACACTTTACTTTGTCAAGCCAAGTCAAAATGCTTGCATTTATATCTTTTTAAAATACGTTCAATAGATACTGAAAGGTAAGTGTACAAGGACAAAAAAGCACGCTGTTGTGATTTGAGATTTCTTTGGAAATATGGTTGGGAAAAAAGAGCTTTTTAAAAGGTACTGAACATGCTGTGAGCAACTTCCTGAAGCAGAGCTCTTTAACTGCTTTTAAAAGTGTAATGCTGAGGCTCATGCTGCAAATTCTGGCATAGTGCCTTCTAGAGAACTCCATTTTTGCTTTCCAGAAGAGCTGAAAAGCTGCAGTTCTTTGCAAATGTGTACAGTGTATTGACTTGTCCCAGTCAAAATCTTGTCTTTTTAACACACTTTATTGCACCTGAAATGCAGGGTGAAAATACCTCTGGCTAGTATGGCTTGGGTGGCACTAGTTGAACAATGCTCACAAAGTATTTCCCTTGGTTGGCCTTCAGTTGTTGATTCTGTTAGTAAAATCCATCCATGTAGGCTATGCCTTATCACTTACGTTCATCTGAAGGGGGGAAAAGTTGTCATCTTTCTATGTGGAGATGCTGAATACAATTCAATATTAGCAGCTGTTCTACATAGCATCTCCCATGACTGAGAATTGACTTCTGTTGAGATAGTTAATTACAAGTAATTGGTATGAAAAGCTGCTTCTGTCCCTCTCTTCAGTTTTACCCTTAACTTCCTCCTTAGTTTTTGCTTGTGCTAGGAAATCTTGTGCATCATCTTTCCTGGATTAACCTCTGCAAGTTCTCTGCATGTATGGGTGTGACAGACTAGTTAGCAAAATGGCTGTGCAATCTTGTACCATGATATTACAGTTAAATCTCTTCTTGTGGTAAATTAAATTATATCAGAACAAATACCTTCTGTTAATACCCTAGATTAAACATGTAAAAGTGTGGGTTTCTATTGCCCAGGTAGCCAAGAAGGCTAACAGCCTCCTGACTTGCATCAAAAACAGTGTTGCAGAGAAGGAACATCCTCTGGTGAGGCTGCACCTGGAGCACTGTGTTCACTTTCAGGTCCCTCACTGCAAGAAAGACATTGAGGCCCTGGAGTGTGTCCAGAGAAGGGCAGTGAAGTTGGTGAAGGGTCTGGAGCACAAATCTTACAAGGAGCAGCTGAAGGAGCTGGGGTCATTTAGTCTGGAGAAGAGGAGAGAGACTGAAGCACTCTCTACAGCTACGTGAAGGGAGGTTGTGGGGGATGGAGGTCAGCCTCTTGTGTAATTAGTGATAGGACTTGGAGGAGTGACCTCAAGTTGTGCCAGGGGAGGTTCAGCAAAAATTAGGAAAAATTTCTTCTCTGAAAGAGTGGTAAGATGCTGGAAAGGGCTGCTTGGGGAGATGGTTGAGTTACTGTCCCTGGGGGTGTTCAAGAAACACTTAGATGTAGCGCTAAGGAACATGGCTTGTATGGGGGAATATTGTTGGTAGGTGTGTGGTTGTATAGTAGATGACCTTGGAGGTCTTTTCCAGTACTGGTGGTTCTAAGGGAAGGCAGGGCATTTACATTTCATGTTAAAGCAGTTCTTCAGTGCTATAAGTTTCAGAAGGTTGAAGTTCCCTCAGTGATTAGAATAGGGTACCAGCCAGGTTTTGAACTAGACTCTGTTGTAAATATGTGTTTTACTAAAATTACTTCACAGTGTAACTTCAATTGTAGTATGAAAACAAGCCTGCTCTTGGTTTCAACTGAAGTGCTGTGCTTGAGTCTGCTGTTTTTCCCTCTGCTCTTTGGATCTATCCAGGTAAACTATTGCAAATGTTGTATGGTAGCCCTTATGTAACTTATAAAAGGTGAGGAGTCTTCAGCAGGTACTAAATAGCTGAGGAACCTTTTAACACTTGCATTGTTTTTCAGCGATGTTTGTAGGCTGGAGCTGCTGCAGTCCAGCTTTTCCCTTGTGTGTGTTTTCTCATCTGTCATTGATGCCAGCAAGTTTGTTTAGATCTGTCCAAAAGCCTGTGGAGGTTGGTTTTTGTCCAGACAGACTTCTGAGCTGCTTTCTCACCTAGTTGTTTCAAACATCAGAGCTGTCAGAAAGGTGAGGATGGGAATATTGGTCATATATAGCAGTATTGCAGACATGCAGTTGTGTTCATTTGTGTGTTTTCTTAGCAGTTTATGTTGATGGTGATACAGCTTGTTCATTTTCAGTACTCTGGAAGGCTCAAAATTTGAAGACTTTGATTTTGTTCTAGAATGTTTCTGCTATTCAATTCATCAAGGCTTTTCTGTGCCGTTCCATATCGGTTTCAAGAAATGTTTGTGGAGATGCCTCCTGAGAAATCTACTTGCAGGATGCCTAGAGGGTTTTTGGGAACCAAATGCTGAAATTAAGGAATGTGGTATGCATATCTAGTCTCACTGTAGGAGCTGCTGCTCAGTTCCCAGCTGTGCCCAGAAGCTGGCATCAAGGCCTGGTGGGAGCCCTGGCTGCAGCAAGGCTGTGAGCTTGGTCACTGCTTGCTTGTGGTTGAGTGACTTCTTGGAGGCATCTCAGTGCTTGTGGTGATACCTTGAGAGCATAGTGCTGCTGGCATGTGGGGAGGCCAGTGTTCTCTATAGCAGCCCAATATAATTTTTAAAATGGATTAGGCCTCAGTTACTTGATGAGGAGTTGCTGCTAATGAGGTTGACTCCTGTTCTCAATATCTGAGTATAGTTACAGCTCTAAGTACCCATATTGGGAAGCTGGGAAGTACAGGTCTCTTGCCTGAGGATATTTCCTACTGCCGAGAGATTGACCTGAAATCAGTTTTCTGTTCTTTACTGTCCTTAGTAGAAGTATAGGCACCTCAGTAAGTTTGTTTTGTGGGTGTGGGGGAGATACGTGCCTCTTAGGGTGAGCACTAGGCAGCTTTGGAAAGAAGGGCTCTTACTGAAACTTGAATATGGTTTGGCTGCTTGTTGAAGTCATGGGAAACTGAATCCCAATTCTCAGTTTATGTCAAAGGATTATTTTCAGGAGGAAGGACTTACTGTGGCAGTATTCCTAACTTTTTTTGTCTAATGAGGCTAGTAATTTCCATGGTTTGCTAGAAAATTTGAGCTTCATTTCCTCTTTTTTTAAAGCTGCCAATAAGAGTTTATAGTGATGGTTTAATTTTTGAAGTACTTGTTCTACCTTAATACAATACTGATATTACTTAGTGCTGAGCTTAACAGATGTTGCATGTTTAAACTGCAATAAAAACACAAATCAAACTTGAGACGTGGGGTGTTGCTTATTAGAGTAATGCTGATCTAACCTAAAAAGACTCCTAACTCTCCAGTTCTTAAAACAGCTGGCAACTGTGCTACATCCTCGTGTATCTTGCCTGTTCCTAGGTCATGGGGTGTTTCTGCTGATCTGGTTTGGATATTGTAATTGCAACCAGCTGTTGGGAGGGATGACTGACTAGGCTCTGTTTGCCTGGATTTGCTTCCTTCCTTTTCCAGGAACATTTCTGTTGCAGGAATATCTCAGTCATTCCTGAGTTGTCTTCCAGATAATCTGCATCCAGTACCCTAGTCTGTGCTGATCATTTTTGACCCATGCATTCTGAAGCCTGATCTTGCTGTTGTTAACTGAACTGAAGCTACTGGACTCGATAAGAAACAAAGTAACTGGATGAAACCATGATATTTTAATAATAAATATATTTCTTGATGGTTATAAGAAAATGAAATGTATTCACTCTTTTTTATCCTTGCTTTTTTGTTTTTTTCCCCAGAATGCTGAACTTTTGTCACCTGTAAGGTGACTCACATTTGTGAGTCACTTTGCAGGAGAATTTGAGAAACTGGACAATATTGAAATTTACATCAGACTGTGGAGTCACGGTCAATTTTCACTTTAGAATGAAATAAACAAGTTACAGCTAACGTTTCTGGTGTGATACTTTAAGCTTAAAGTACATAATAACGTAATAATAGGTCTTAGTTTAAAAAAGAGAAGTTCAGAAGATCATAGGTTTCCATTATTATTGTTCAGTAAGCAATTGGTAAATTTTTTTGCCTTTTGGGAGGTATTCCAGTCAAAGCTTACTAATTGTAGTTCTTGATACCATACCCATAGCTCATAAAATCACTTGTGTTCCTCCAGATTTGTCGAATTCTAGAGGACTGAATGGGAAAACAACAAAATCAGGTGCTCTGACGTGTAAGTTGTTATTGATGCTCTCTGTGTAGAACAGTCCTCAGTGCTCATCATAGAAGTGAGTGGGTAATAAACTTAATGTTACCATCCTGCACATCTTTACATAATTTCCCTTAAAGAGAACAGAAGCAAAGGAATTGGAGTTCAGTTTTGATGTCATAGCGTTATGAAGGCTATAAAACTACTACTAATAAGAAACTGTTCTGTAATTGAAGGAATACACCACTATCCCTTCTTATTAAGTAGAATCTACTATGCTAACTGTACTAATTATCTTTAAACACAAAGCTGTGTTTAACCAGTCTCCTTCACACAAATGCCTGCAGCAAATGAAAGTTGTCCTGTTAAGGACAACTGCATTTTCACAAAGCCTGCATTCAGCCTTATGTATAGCACTGCAGAAAATGCCAGCTGAATTCGTGCCTGTGATGACGTGACTTAGTGTAATGTTTCTCCTGCCCTGGTCTGCTCTCATTGAGATTGCATTTATGAGACTCTAGAGGGATCAAAATGGACAGCGTAACTTCTTGACCCCTTTTAGTCAGTTTCCCTTGAAAATAAGGCCAACTTATCATATGATCTATTCCTTAATTTTTGTATTGTTGGCCAGTGTCAGGTACGTTCTGGCAGGATTAGGTGCCTTGGATCTGATTGTTCACTAAGTTTGCTGAATATTTGCTGCTAGCTAAAGAGAAATCTGTATCAGTGCTCCTTCTGAAGGAGAAGATGCAATGTGAGCTGGACATCCATTGCTTTGTTTAAGCTGGTATACAGTAGGCCACGTTTGCACATCTATAAGAATGCTTTGGTTAGTTGTTTTGGAGCACATTATTCCGTAAGAATTAATTTCCAAAGAGAATCTGAGAATTTGGATGACAAAGACACTTGCAGTAGAGAGATCAGAAATTACTACTTTGGTTTTTTTTTTCACTGTCAAATGTTTGCAAAGATATCTGGCCATAAAACCTTGTCCCTGGAGTTGAAAACCTCTCTTGGTACTGGTAGCTGATCGTCTTACTTGCTCTTGTGATCTGGATAGCTGCTCCGTGCTTCAAGTCTTGATACAAGAGTTAACAAGATGCAAACATACTTAGCTTCCTTGTACAGGAACTCTTGTTCCTCTGGTGGGTGGAGCTGCACGCCGTGTTTAAATCCAGTGGGTACACAGTATTTCTTCAACTGAGGGCCTGCTGTGCAAGGTGTGCATCTCTGGGAGAGTTAGCATTACTAGGGATAGCTGCTAGTCACTTGAGAAAGATACATTTTACACATCCAGCTACAATTCCCTTTTGCTATGCAGAGTGATCTTAGGTTGTTTTGCTCCCTACTCTTCATCCTTTTGAATAGATTTCTGCAGCTGGACTGTTGTGGCTGATGCTAACATGAATTCTAGTTGGTTCTCCTTCAGTTCTTCTGATGTAATCTAAGCACACCCTAACCTGGCTCTCCGTCAATGATCCTGGCTCCAGCTGGAAGCCTGCCATTAGATGGAGCACAGAACTGGGGTGAGCCCTTATCTCTATGCAAGTAATGAGCAGCTGTAGGGGTTTGCAGAACTTACTTCAGCTGAGCAGCCACTGAGACGCATCTGTTTGTGCATTTCTGTGCTTATACATGTTGTGCAGAGCAGTTTCCTAGGAGCTTATCTGCAGTATAGGTGAGGAGAGATCCATAGCATGGTGGTTAGACAGCTCTCACCCTTCAAGTGAAGATATGGGAGTACATTGTCGAGCCAGTTAAGCTTTCACTTCTCTTATGACTTGTTAGACTACGCAGAGAACTGTTTAAAAATAAACTCTGGTATATCTCATCAGCTTTATTGCTGGGGTGGGGATTACCAGTGGGTGTGGTAAAAAGCTGACCTGTATGGATGGATTACACAGCTATTGACAACACCCTGCTCATCCCTGTGAGCTCCTCTGCTGTGTCACAACGTGGGGTTCTACTGCAGGGTCAGCCTGTTTGTCTTTGGAGCTCAAAACAATTTTTTATTGTCAAGATGGAAAAAATAAATCTCAGTACAACAAAATATGAAAGTGTACTCTTTTGAGCTACACACAACAGCATTCTTGCCACACTCTGCCAATTTTATTAAAGTAGAACAATTAAGAAAACAGATATGAACAAAACTTTTATTTTTTTTATGAACGCAAAAAAGAGCTACGTGAATTAAGGATAGGAAAATTTGCTTTGCATGAAATATCTTGCATACTTCACTGTTAAAATTGAAATTTATGTTCCACTTTGCTTTAAAAGGCAGACTGGAAAAGGTAGAGGTATGTGGCAGTAACATCACTTTTGAGTCTGTATTCTCTCAAGTGGGGTACTTGCTGTAGGGCAGTCTCTCTGGATTGGATGTCACTTGCACAGAATCTTGCTCGGTTTGTAGCTTATTTCTTGGGCTTTTCTACTTTCCCATTCAGCAGGCCTGAATTAGCCAGTCTTCTATCTTCGTTGGATTGTGAAGAACTTGAAAGCAAACTGAGCTCACCGAGCGTCCTCCCACTACAAAGTGGGGCAGAGTATTGGTGACAAGCTTATCTTTCAGATTGGAAATGGAGTAGCGTGAAGTCTAGTTATCTTTGATATCTCACTGGGATGCTGTTCACTGATGGTTATTGATGTCTTGATGACTGGTTGGGTGAGGTTTTTCTTAATTCTGAGTTTTTCTTTCACTTTGTCTCTTACGCTTCTTTGAAAAGATGTTATCAGGGCTTCTGAAAATGATCGCCTGCCAGAAGATCTTAAAAGAACATTCAGTGGAAAGAAGCATCTTTACTAACTTGACTGCTTATAGGGATCTTTCTGTTTTGAAAGCAGTTTGTCAGCTGGACAAAGAACAAGTGGCAGCTAATTGTATGCTGGAATCCTGCTAGCTGAATTGGAGCTTCTCATAGGATAGGAACATTCCCATTGATCAGTCTACCTAAAGATTAGAGGTTAATTTACAACAGTGTTACAGTGAAACGTGACTCATATATTAGAGCAAATGGTGGGATTGATTTTGCAGAGACACGTCTGACAGCGGTCCTGCGGAATTCATTTGAATTTCCCGTGCTATTGATGTTCTTGTGGAAGAACACTCTGCTTTGTTGCTCAGTAGAATTAGTGTGACCATTCTTGTGTGCACTGGTGCTTCAGTATTTGTGCATCCAGGAGTATTTATTGTAATGTAACCTTCTCAAAATTAGCTCTTGTCAGTTGCTGATTCAGAGGAATGCTTCTGTGTATTATTTATATGAAATACATGTTACAAAGAAAGTGAGCACAACTTTTGGTATACGTTCTTTTCTCTTTAGAGAAGAATGCAGAAGCAAAACAATATGGAGCAGTTTAAAATGTGGTGTAGTATGTTGGAAATGTACCCAGCTTGGAGTTATTTTCATGTTCTCATGCTCCCTCTTGAGTAAAAAGAAAGCAGTGATTCTTCTTAAGCTTCAATGACCAAAACCCGGTTTTGTTTTGTTCTTGTGCTCCTTTAAAAAAAAAAAAAGGTAATGTAAGATTAGTTATGTTTCTCTGCTGTGTGTCTGTAATTAGTGCAGCAGCTCACTCGTGCTCGTTTCACTTAGACAACCCTTTTGGAAGAAACAATTTAAGCCATTTAACATTCAGTGCATTTTCAGAGTTCTTTGACAGCGTAATAGGCAGTGTTATTGTTGTGATCCAGAGTTCTTCATGTAGATTTCTTCTGTGTTTACCTGTTTTAATTGCAGGAAGGGTTGGTTCAGTCTTTAATGACATTTCAGTCAGCATGCTTTTCTATGTAAGTGCCTCACTGCTGACAAAAACGTGTCGTCAGCTAAGGACTTTGGTGTAAGTTTCAAGGAAATTGTTGTTCTTGAAGTTCCAGTTGTTTGATTTGCACACAGTGGTGATTCACAATGCAGGAGAACATAATTTCAGTGTGAGATTGTCAGAAGGAAAGGCATCTTGTTACTGAGCTGTATTATTATCTGATAGTTCTGTATGTAATCTAACTGTGTTACCATCTGAGTTCTTTCTGAGCTTTCTTGTCAACTATTTGGTTCTGTTGCTGTTGTAGATGTGTATTTACATCCTCTGTAACACAGAAGTCATTTTGCATTTTGGACATTAGAGCTTTTGACCTTAATCTCTGGAGGAAGGGGATTCTGAAGAGATTTTAAGCATTCTTGTAAATCTGTGCAGCAACTTTCCTGCGTTTTTAAGACAGAACGTTTTGTCTTCCTTTAAACACCAATAGTGTTATAGGATAGGTAAGGAATGAAAGGAAGGTGTGGGATGAGAACAGTTGGGGTTCTGCTAAAAACTATTTGATTTTAAAGATAACAAACATCCAGGATCAAATGGGATTATTTTTTGTCTATGTGCACATGCACTTTAGAGCATGGATGGGAATGAACTGTCACAGAGCCCTTTCATATTGCTAAGGTGCAGAGATGTGTTTGACCAAGCAGCTGTGGGACTGGAACAGCTATTGTAGTACGTTGGGTGTTTGTAGTCTGCAAAGACAAGTTGATTCTTTGCACTCTGCCTAAACTAGATTGTTCTTTCAGTTCCTGGTTGACCTGCTGAAACAGGTTATTTTTAGGATTGAAATGACACGCTTGCCTGGTTTTCTCTGAAAAAGTGCACAAAACCAATCCTTGTTGATGTTACTGTTGTTCCAGTGCCTGCTATTTAAGCTGGAAATTCCTTAAATGTCTGTTTTTTTTCCCCTGCAGCTGTCATATCTCATGCTTTCTTGTGTTGACTCACTGTGGTTTCCTTTCTACAATTCTTTCTTAGTAAACTAAGAGGAATTCCTGACAAATGCCATGTCTCTAACAGAAAGCGTTACGTACCAAAATATAAATATTTTCCCTTAATTGTTGTTGGATGCTGTGAACCTGCCTGTGCCCTTTGCAGGTGGTAATGGCTTTCTTGGCTCATGACACCAAAAAAATAAAAAAAGAAAAAGAAAGATGAGCTTGTTATAACTTGTGGAATGATTTCCAGTAAGAAGTGGTTTTCAGTGAAGGTAACAGAACTGAAACCTAAATATCTCTAAATCTGAGATATGCAGGGATTTGAAATGAATGTGTTTTAAACACTGCATGTGGGAAGGAGAAAACTAATGAAGCAATATTTTTTCTTCTAGGTTTTCATTTTATACCTGTGAATTTTCTGTAATCCAAAGATGGCAGCAAATAAGCCTAAAGGACAGAATTCACTGGCTTTACATAAAGTCATCATGGTGGGAAGTGGTGGTGTAGGAAAATCTGCTTTAACACTACAGTTTATGTATGATGAGGTAAGAATGTACCGTATAAATTATCCCGTGTGATGTCTACCATGTAGTGTTGTTACTTAAGCATTAGTTGGTACAGTTATTTTCTGGAAAGGTCTAAATGTATATGATGTACAAATGTCAACTATTAAATTGAGCATATATATTTTTGTACTGACACAGGCTGTCCAGAGTGTGGACACCTCATCCCTGCAAGTGTTCAAGGTTGAATGGGGCTATGGGCAACCTAGTTTATTGGGAGGTGTCCCTGCCCTCAGCATGGGGATTGGAACTGGATGGGGTTTAAGGTGCCTTCCAACCCAAACTGTTCTGTGAAATTTGAAATTCTGAGTTTTCTCCTTTAGAGACATCTGTAAATATGTAAATATGTCTTTCCCTCCCCTCCCCCCTCAGATTTTTAGGCAATTAGTGGTTGTAGAACTTGCTCCTTTACAGTATATTTTCATATTGGCTACTAGACCTGTTAGAACTTCAGTACTGAAACTCAAAGCTTCGTTGCTTCAATAAGTTGCTTGATGCTTGAGGTGACCAGTTTTTTTCCTTTTTTTATGTTGCTGCTGAAGAAGAAAAAAAAACTTTTCCCTTTTCCCTACTTTTTTTTTTGTCAGTGAAAGTCATTCTTTTTGACTAAGAAATGGAAGTTATGCCTTCAGTGTCCCTTAAAAATTGATATTAAATATACTCAGAAATGTCTGATAGTATAATGAAATGCAGCCAGATGCTGTGCTTAACCAAAAGTAGACACTTGGTGCATGGCCACTGATGTTTTTCAGTTCCTTCTAAAATTTCCTTGTAATGGCTGAAAAAAGTAAAACCCTGTAAGTTGTTTGGGTTGATGGGGAACCTGCTTTTAGCTGTGTTGAATAACTTGAGTATTTCAGGTAGTCTAAACACATGGGCTTATTTATTATTGTAACCATATGAAATGTTTGTTATATCCATAAAGAAAATAGATGCATTTGTCCTGTACAGACCTGGTTTTCAGTAAAATCTTTGGTTCTAGTTTGTAGAAGATTATGAGCCCACCAAAGCTGACAGCTACAGGAAAAAGGTGGTTCTGGATGGGGAAGAAGTTCAAATTGATATATTGGACACAGCAGGGCAGGAGGACTATGCTGCAATTAGAGACAACTACTTCCGAAGTGGAGAAGGCTTTCTTTGCGTTTTCTCTATTACAGAGCTGGAGTCATTTGCAGCTACTGCAGATTTCAGGTAGGTTACAAGGCAAGTTATTGTAATTATAGTGAGGTTCTTATAGTGTGGTTGTTTTTTTTTTGGTTTTTTTTTCAGTATCATTGGTAGTCCAGAATAGAAGACTGTAGTCACGTTACTTTGAATAGATGCCTAACCATACCTTTATTATCTTTGTACCACTTCAGATATCCTTGCTGCTCTGCTTCTGAATACTGAAAAGATTACTGCAACAGAGCAGATGCCTTTTGTAAATCAGTGTTGCTTTACACTTACACTACAGTGCAAAGAATCATGTTTGTGAATAGGCAGCCTCTCCAGTGCTGAGTATAACGGACAGCCACCTCCCTAATCCTGCTGACTACGCTGTTTGTTACAAGTCAGGATGCCACTGGTTTCTTGGCCACCTGGGCACACTGCTTGTTCATATTCAGCCAGCTGTCAACTAATATGCTTGAATCCTTTTGGCCCATATGGCTTTTGCCAGCCACTCTGCTCCAAGTCTGTAGTAACGCATGGGATTACTGTTACTGAAATGCTGGACTTGGCACTTGGTTTTTTCAGTCTCATACGATAGGCCTCAGCTCATCCAGCCACGTCTGTGGGGCCTTCCAGCTCTCAGGAAGATTGACTCTTCCTCCCAACTTGATGTCATCTGCAAACTTACTGTGGGTGCACTCAATCCCCTTGTCCAGATTGTCAATAAAGATATTAAACAAGGCTGTCTCCAGTGCTAACTGCTTTGGAACATCACTCATGACTGGTTGCCAGTTGGATTTAGCTCCATTCACCACTCTCTGGGCCTGGCCCTCCAACCAGTTTTATTTAGCCAGCAAAGAGTGTACCTGTCCAAACCATGGCTGCCAGCTTCTGCAGGAGGGTACAGTGGGAGGCAGAGTCAAAGGCTTTAATAAAATCTTTGTAGATCACATCCACAGCTTCTCTCCTTTGTCAACTATGTGTGGATGAGGATTTAATAAGCTAGTTGTTTTTTTTTTATTTTTCTTTTCAAGCATGCAAGGTATTAAGACCCTTGTAATGGTAGGAGATTTAGACAACATCATGTTCTGTGTATTCAGTTTTGCTTGAGAGCCTATTTAAAACACTCATCCCTCCACGTATCTACAAAGAAAAATATCTCATTGCTGTGTAATATATACAGTAAGAAAAAGTCACCACTCCCCCAAAATTTTAACAGTTCAAAGTTAAGCAAAATTGGAGGGAAATGATATAACAGGAAATGATCTGCATCTCGTTGAAATAAGTATTCTTAGAGATGTTATCATAGCTCAGGTTAATTAGTACTAAGTATAGAATACATTTAAAATCTTCTCTAAAGGGTGGAGGAGGAGTTATGGAGAGGGGATAATAAAAGCTTGTCTCCCTCTGGTGTATGTTTTTTTTTTTTTTAATTTATTTTTCTCAGTATATAAGTGTATATATTTGTATCTTTAAAGAGGGAGAGAGAGAAGCATGGTCTGATGTACAGGCTTATGCTTCTTATGGCAGTCCTGGAGGGCTGGTTAGTATGGTTGAGCTCTGTAGTGCAAAATGGCTTCTTCAGTGGTTACATCTTCTATGGATCTAGAAAAAAGTCTTGTTTTTTAAGCCAAGCTGAGTGATGACAATATGTATGCTGAAACAGGAAAAAAAATGGAAGAAAAATATCCCTTTGATGCAGAGATTAAAACTCTGCCCAGTACAACTCTTAAAGTGCCTTTCAAGTTGCTTTTGAAACTACTGAAGCCTAAGTGCTAAAATAGGCCTCATAAAAACTGTATTCTTTCTGCTCTGTGTAAAAACACCCTGTATCTCCTGAAAGGTTCAGTTAAAATACCTTTGGCTTTGTTGAGCAGCCTGAAACAATACCACTTAAGAGACGGATGCAAAAGAAAATGACTGAGGAAGAATTTGGACATTTTAGCGTTTCCATAGAATTTTGTTCTCCTTGAATGGCATCAGGAGAACTGTTCACTACCACTTAACTATCTTTGATGGGTTTTCCAGTGGGCTCTGAAATACCATCGTTCTTTTAGGTAATTTTTTTTCCAATAGAAGGCAGATCTGCAAGGACTAAATTTTTAAAGATTTGAAAGGCGATTTGATAAAATGTGTTCTTGTTTTGAGTAGAATAGAAGAGGCTCTAGAGAATTTAAGTTTTAGACTTCAATCTGGTATATCTAGTTTTTTATCTAAAAGTCTTATTTTAACAGATTCTGTCATTGTTGCACTGAATTCTCATATTTTCACTCATCCTAATCCACTGGCTATTGAAACTACTAAATATCTGCAAGCACAGTTGCGACACTTGCTCTATTTAGCAGGGAGGGAAGGAATGTTATTTTAATTACATCTGAGAGATGAATGTGGTGTTACAAGCTGCCTCCAGTGCATATCTGTTGGTTTAAAAAAAAAAAAAAAGAGAAGCTAACTCAACAAAACTAAATGCTACAAAAAGGAAAACATCTTACACCAACAAGAAGATTCTGATGTATGCCGAATCAAAGGACAGTTATAGGATCAGTTGAATCTTTCTAGTTTCTTTCTGTTCTACATAAAATCTGCTAATAGGCTTCACCTCAGCCAGAAAAGGGAATGTGGTTCTTTGTGCTTCTTGTTGATCTTTCACAAACTGTTCCACGATGGAGGGCTAAATTTCATTGCTAACTTTGTACTTTCTGAGGCAAAAGAGAGAATGCTTGTCTTCCAGGAGCAGTGTTCTTCAGATGGATGTACCAAAGCATTTGTAGTACTTGGTTCTGTTTATAAATTTCAGCTCTCCATTGTAGTGGTTCAGACAGGATCTTTCCTTAAAAATCTGATGTATGTGCAACTTGTTGTCCTTACACTGGCTTATAACTGAATTAAGATCTCTGTAGGGGCTGAATATAAGTGACTTCAGAAGGATTCCTGAAAGGACGAGATTGTTCTCTTGTTAAGCTTACTACCTAATTAGTTAATTTCATCAGCTTGAAAAGTGGCACAAAAAAAAAAAAAGTCAAATGTAAGAATGTAGTCTGGGTATATTAAAAATTGTGATTGCTAATAGCAGCATAAAGGCAGTGAGAAATACTGTCAAGTAATATCTTTACTAAAAGGAGAACTTTATTATTTTAAATTCTCACCTGTTCTACTTTGTTTAATTTGTTACTGATGCATCTTCCTTCCTTCCTGGAAGACTAATAGCCTGTCTTGGTTTAAGATTTTGCTGCTATGTAAGCTTCATAAAAAGAGTGAGTATAAAAGGAATAGGATGGAAGAGTGTTTAAGTCCGCATTCTTATTTTTGTGTTCTAAGAACAGTGCTCCATAAAATATTTATTTTTTGCTTTTCTATTTTTCTCTAGGGAGCAGATCTTAAGAGTAAAAGAAGATGAGAATGTTCCTTTTTTGCTAGTAGGTAACAAATCAGATTTGGAAGATAAAAGGCAAGTTTCTATAGAAGAAGCAAAAAACAGAGCTGACCAGTGGAATGTTAACTATGTGGAAACTTCTGCAAAAACACGAGCCAATGTTGACAAGGTAATAACTTGCCCCATAACTCACCTAATAATAAAAAGAATCTCTGTCAGTTTTTTCTTTATATTTGTCTCTATGGGTCATAGCTTACAAGTTCAAGTTATTTTAGACTCTTTTTTTTGGGGGTGGGATCTTAAAACAAATGCTTTTCTCCTATGGCTTGTGATGAGTGCATGACTAAGTTGCTTAATATAAAACAGTGAGAATGCATTAGGCGTAGCAAGTTATCACATCCGAAACTGTGATGAGTTAAGTCATTAGACAAGACCTTTTATTGTTAAAAAGTTATTGAGGCAATTGTGTTAGCCTTGCCTTCTTGTGTTTTCTGTAACTGGAAGATAAAACTGTTTCTAGACAGTGAGAATGCTGTCTGAGGAATAAAATGGCTTAGAAAACTAAGGGAGGGATTGGAATCCTGTCTACCCTCGTCTAACCACATGCCTGTGTGTTGTTTTGATGAAGAATGGATTTAGCCTTTTAAGTTCTGAATGGCCCAGAAGTGCCTCCAGAGTTTTTTGGGATAAAGCCTGGATCAGAAAGTCATAAAAAAGCACAAAGATGATAAATTACTGATTAATTCTAAGTATTTCACTTGCATCTTGAGAAGGCATCTTGAAACATAGCATTTGGAATAACTGTCAGCCTTGTAGACTGAAAAAGTAATAGATATCTGGCAAAAGTAAGAAGCTTAGTTTAAAGTGCAGATTTTTTTCTTTCAGACCTCTTGATAGACTTGATGACCCAGAAATTTTCTAATGCAAATGCTTACATATGAATAGTTGAAGCATAACAGCAGTAATAGGAGTACTGTTTTGCAATAACTTAAACTTTACTGTTGTCATCTGTCAGTTGTCAGTGTGAACAAATGGATTGTTCAGTGTTAAAGTAAAAATGTCATGCTGTTCTGCAGGGAATATTAAATCAATTAAATGCAGAGCAGTTCAGTTGCTTTTAGTTTTGGTGCATAATTGCAGTTAACATCCACCCATTTCAGTCTTGCAGAAGTTCTGAGGTCGTCTAAATCTGTTTCATCATCCCTTAGCAGCAGGGGGGCAAAAGTAAATATTTTTAAGATACATAACCAGTAACTTTTGCATTCACATGATAGGCTACTAAAGAGCTCAGGGCTGCTTTTTGGAACAGGTGGCATTATGGATCCAGATTGATATGTATTACATAGAGTGCAGATTTGACGATCTATAAATTAGTCATAGAATGGCTTGGGTTGGAAGGGACCTCAAAGATCATGTGGTTCCCATCCCCTTCCTACAGGCAGGTTTGCCAGCCATTAAATCAGGCACTAGGTCAGGCTGCCCATCCAACCTGGCTTTGAACACCTCCAGGGATTGGGCATCTGCAACTTCTCTGGGTAACCTTTTCCAGCACCTCATCACCCTCTGGGTAAAAAATTTCTCCCTGATATCTAATCTAAATCTTCCTTCTTTTAGTTTAAATCCATTCCTCCTTGTCCTACCGCTGTCTACCCATGTAAAAAGTTGATTGCCTTCCTGATTATAAGCTGTCTTTAAGTATTGAAAGGCCACAGTGAGTTCTCCCCTATCCTTCTCTTCTCTAGGCTGAATTAGCCCAGCTTCTTTAACCTTTCTTCCTCAGAAAGATGCTCCAGTCGTTTGATCATCTTCATAGCCTCCCTCTGGACCTGTTTCAAAACGTCCACATCTTTCTTGAGCTGTGGGCCCTGCACCTAGATGTGGTCTCACAAAGGCAGAGTAGGAAGGCACCCTCATCCTGCTGGCTGCTCCTCTTTTGATGCAGCCCAGGAGATACCATTGGCCTTCTCACTCCTGTTAAGTTTTTTATCTACAAGAACCTTTAAGTCCTTCTCAACAGGGCTGCTCCCAAGGAGGCTTTGTTGGCCCTAGTAAATACCAGGTATTAGTTACTTGTTTTCTTAAAGCATCTGAAGTTACGGGGTTAATTATATGAACTTAAGTTAGTATTCTATAAAAAATTTTGCTTTTCTAAATTCCAGAAGGGTGGGTTTGGGCTTTCACTCACTCTGGTAACAACAGTAAGCAAAAACGAGCATTTTCTCACACTAGGTTACGTATCCCAGATGCTGTGATACAATGCCAGGGCTTAAGCAAGCTGACAGTTGCAGCATACCATTAATACAGATTTAAGTAAAAGCAAGCAATTTCAACATGTAGTATCCTAAAGACAGTTGTATTTTTTAATGGAAATACATAGTTGCATTGATTTTCCTCATATTCTCTGTAATGAAAGTTTATGCTTTTGCTGCAGTCAGTATGAGATTGGTGTAATTGCAGATAAAAATACCTACTGTGTTCTTTAGAAGAGTTTTTCAGTGCTTGCACTGTCTGTGCTGCACAGAAATGGATCAAGCCCCCTGACAGATCAGGAGGGAAGTCTTCCTGATGGAGAAGTTTTAGAACTGTTCAAATGATCTGCTATGATAACAAAGATGAAATAGTTCTTTTCTGTAGCCCTCTCTAAGGCAAGATTATCTTAATGAAGTAATTTAAGGCTCCCTGTCGTAGGCCTTAGCTTACAGTCTTTCCTCTCTTACATGAGTCATTGATATGTCTCCAACTTCTGTTTCCTACTAAGCTACTTGATAATAATGAAGCTTATGCATACTTTGAGATACCTCATCTAAAAATAGCTTATGTAGTTGTATGGTTGATAACCCGTGTTTAAAGGGAATGCTAATTCATTTTTTCTGCACTTTTTGTTTAGATTTGCATCATGGGGCATAGTGACTGTGAAATGCTTAGTGTGTGCTACTAGAACTAATTGTGGCAGTGTTTCAATCTTTGCAGTTCGTCGCTGAATATTCTCAAAGTGTAAACTGATTTCCCTGAGTCTCCTCAGTAAGATTTAGATAGAAAATGGGGGGGAAAAAAATAAAGCCCCAGATAGCAATATGAGTCTTGCTTTAATTCTTCTGACAAGAATCATAAGCAAGCAGCAGAAGCTAGCTGAACTACAGGTACCATGAAAGAAGCAGATGTGCATCACATGGGCTTGGCCTTGAAAACCAGTGAGAGATTTGTTGGATTGGTATTTGTTTGCTCAGACTAATGATGTATAACTGATTTTATTCTAACCACCAGAAGTAGATGTCATCTACTATACAGTGATAACCTGAAGTAACTCAGAGGTCTGATGGTGTTTTGGCATTTATGTTCTTACGTTCTTTTCCATCTTTTCCAGGTGTTTTTTGATTTGATGAGAGAAATTAGAGCCAGAAAAATGGAAGACAGCAAAGAGAAGAATGGGAAGAAGAAAAGAAAAAGCCTAGCTAAGAGGATCAGAGAAAGATGTTGCATTTTATAATCAAAACCCCGAATTCCTTTCCTACTTTGACCATACTAATAAAAAACCATAATTTATAAGCATGCCATTTGAAGGCTCAAGTGACTGAAATTACTCTAACATGTTGGAAATTGTAATGTACCACTAAAAGCATGAATTGGAGCTGCACTGAAAGTCAAATTCACTGAAAAAGATTGATGTGGCTTCAAGAGAAGCAAACCATTTCATGATCGCCTACCTTCTCACATTTCTTCTGAATGTAGTGTTTCATGGGAAGTCTTTTCTTTATTAGTAAACGGGGAAATATTACTTTGTGGTTTCTTGTAAAGCATACTTTTTTATCATTGATAATTGTCACTTTGTCTTGTCTTTCGTTGCCTTGAAAATTCCAGTTGTGAACGTGATACCTAACAAAGAGGTTGTTTTGCCATGGAGTTATGCAAATCAGGAAAGAATAATGTATATGCCAACAATTGTGCTGAGGAAAATTCTATGTGGTCCCGCATTACCTGATTAACCTAGAAGAGTGATGTGATCTTTTACATTGAAACATTTGAATATGCCTTAATTTTAAAACCTAAAATAGCAGGTTGCTTAGTCAAGGGTGTATTTTCAGCTTGTTGCATGGAGACTCTCCCTGCGCATCAGTGCGAGCCTGCCCTCTCTGTAGAGTGCAGTTCCACGAATGATCTCGCTAACTAGCTGTCTGCTAGCGGTGTCTGTTCTTCAAATGTGTGCCATACTATGGTTTTGTGAATAATACAGAGCATATTCAGTCATCTGTAGCTTGGTGAACTATATGGTATCTTATAGCTAAAAGGTCAGAATACGTGTAAGATGGAAGTCAAAAGCCTGTGGCACATCCGAGCCTGGAATGGTTGCTTAAAACTTAACGTACTGATACCTTGAAGCTTCCCTTTGCGAGTAGATGTTTGTCTAGGTGTTCCTTGGGTTTTAACTCCCTGGAGTAGGGTGGAGTGGAGCTGATTCAGTAGCGCTACTGTATTTTGAGTTAAGATGTTGTCTGGGAAATTCCAGTGTCATCGGTTAATTTCTTTGGTGTTCCTGACACTCAGCTGCAGGAACACAGTGTGTTATGCTGAAGCTCACTGCAGGTTTTGTACTGTTTAGTCTACTTTATGTTGATTTTAAAATGGGGAACATTGTAGCTACTTTTTTCTAGTTAATGTTGATATTAAACAATCAAAGATGCTTTTGCAATACAGAAACATTTACCGTGGACATCCAGAATCCCCAAACAAAATGTACTGCCTCAGTTGCTTCAGAATAGCAGGAATACTTGCACATGGTGAGTGTGCTGCATCTTAACTAAAAATATACCAGAACGTTTGAGGGTTTTGGACTCCTCTGGGATAAGGTGGGCTGGATCAATTCCACAAACTGTTACACTTTTTATACATGTGTAAGCCTATAACTGACAATTTAAAATGTGCTCAAGCAAACTAGATAACAAATATTTAACTTTCATGCTAACAGACATTTTAGGGACTCAAGTCTTAGAAGTTATATTTGTCACGTTAAATATTTATCAGTAGGAATTTTGTATGTGTGTTAGTAGACTGCCAAGTGCAGAATTAAAGTTACTCATGTAACTATGGCAAATGAGCCAGACATCATCTTCCTGTGTACTCATTTTGGTCCATTTAGCCAGGGAGTCTAACCACTAACGTTGTGACTTTGCTTTGGAATCTGTCTGCTGGGAGCTGAGGTGTTATGAAGCCACCAGACATATGAAACTTGTCTTGGCTGATGCCTTACCCTGTCCTTTTATTTGCTATTTGAGCCATTCAAAGATGAATAAACTTCCACTTTTTTAAATACTTGTGTAGTGTTAATTGATGACCGTAATATGTGTTATGTTATTTGCTATAGTTGAGACCTGTTGTCAAGCAGTTAAACTGAAATATTCCAGAGGTCTTTTTAGTGTATGCAGACAAAACAGAATTGTAGATTAAATTTAACTAGTCTGATTAAAAAATCCACTTTGTGAAAGCTGAGACTACGCATGTGCTACCTTTTATCCAGTGCTAATTGATCCCCACTTGCTATACCAGGGAATATTGGAAAGCAGACACAAAATTGAGGTGTGTTCCAGAAGTACTTTTCCATAAGAGTGGCAAGTGAGTTTTGTTTTGATGGGTTTTTTTCTTTTGTTATTGTTTGCTCTTTTCTTTAAAGGAAATCCTGTATAAGACTAAGGAAAAAAAGAAGTGCTTTTGAAGCTGTGTCTTCTAGCATTTTCTGGGATAATGTAAATTTACTTCTCCAGCTTGCAGGGAAAATAAGTTGAACTGTGTATAATAGGATTTGGTACATCCTAAGAGAGTCATCCAATATGTGCATCATGAATTCATGCTTTAGTCTACTTCTGTGCTTGAAACTGCTAGGTTTACCTGCTTAAAGTGCTTCTTCAGTAAGCATTTTCTCTCTTTCTTCTCCAAGAAGTCAAAGATGCTTTCTTACATTGGCAGGATTAAAGCCTTCCATGGGATTTCACTCCCAAGTTAGCTTAACATGCTGGTAATCCTATTGCCACCTTTTGTGAAATGTGCTGTATTACAGAACTGCAGGCCAGACAGATTCCTTAATTTGTAACAAGCTATAAAGTTGTCTTCTGTCGTGTATGAAACTAATATTGAATTATTCTGCTAACTCACGTTTTTCTTTTATAGCTTTATAAACCCAAGGGACTTTCAAAAATACTGGGTAAGGGCTCAGCGGTCTGTTTGGTAGCTTCTGAAGCCTCCTGATGAGCACAGCTTAACAAAGGCAACATCCAACAGTTTTCTTTGATTCTGAAAAAGCATCATGGTGTGCAGGAAGTGCTTTCCCATTCAGAGGGACGTCAACGTCAGTGTAGCGCGGAGAATAAACACTCTGCAAGTTCAAATGACAATCGTAATACACTAAAACACAAGCTGTATCTGAGCCTTACAGTCATATTAATCTGCAGGCATGAAATATTTTATCTATGTATGAAACTGACTGAAAATCTTGGGTTCTTCTTGGGGACACCGAGCTTTGCCACATTGACTGCATTTTACTAAAGGCACCAGTGCTGTTGGTCAAGCTGGAGGTCAAGCTAATTTTTGCTCTAAATACATTGAGCAACCTGGAATATTTCTTTGTCAATAAAGTGAAGTTCAAACTACCTGAGATCTGCCCAAGGTCAGGCAGATGATGAGACTTCTGATTTTCACAGCATCTTACTAACCACTGATACAATCCATTTAGGGAAAATATTGAGAAGATCCAATTTTGATACTGCTTCTTAGGTTTTTTTTTTTTTAACTTTTCTTTCTTCCATGTATAATGGAAAAATACCAAAGCTGAAGTTGTTGGAAAAAACCTCAATAGGGTTTTTTGTTCTGCTTTCCACAGTTACTGGAGTGGCTCGCTATCACTGATTCAAAACAAAGTTGCCTTCTACCAAGATCCTGGATTTTCCTACTAGATGGAAGTTGCTGGTTTTTAGTTGCCCTCAAGCAGCTGCATAGCTGTAGTTTTGCTGTGGGCTCCTGTTCGTGCAGACAAAACTCCTGTACATAAAAGATAGTTCGGAACAACTCATCCTTGTGAGGAGTTAAGAGGAGAATAATGTAATACAAATCTGAGAAGAACAAGAGCAGTAGTGGTTGCATCTCAGACCCATAACAATGATGTGCAGTGCAGGTGCTCGTTGGGTCCATGCTTTGATTTGTGTAACACTGTCCTGCGATATTAAGGGCATTCTGGTTGGTTGTTTTTTTTTTCTCCTGATTTCTGCTTCACTTAATATGACAGGGTGTTATAAATAAGGAATGGAAGGAGGGATAGTTTACAACATAAAACTATGCGCTAAAGGTAAGCAGGCTCCAGAATGCCATTAAAACGTCTGGAAAATCTTTCATCGCTCCACTGTTCCCCTTGCTCTTAGCTAAACAGAGGTGTGGAGGAGGATGAGTGTTTAATAATGCACAATGACAGGAACTACTTCGGAAATTTTCTTGGAAAGAGAAATAAGCCTGTAGCAAACAGTTTGTTAGAATTATTTTTCCAATCGTTTTTGTGTGCTTCATCCTAGAAGCTTCAGAAATCTGAGTTCCTAAGTGATTTGGCATTAACTGCAGTTTAACTTAATTTTCCTTAATTGCTGATATTTTAAGAAAATGTTGGTTGTTTCCTTATAGTCTGACAACACAGCATTCATTTTCAAGCATGTTCAGAGGGCAACAACTCATCTCAGTGTTTATGGGTGGAGTTTTTAAGTGAACCAGGGGAATGGTGAGAGGCTTGTTGGATCTGGGAACAAAATCTACTCTTTGCTAATAAAGCATAGTAAGGAGGCTGTCCCCACTGGGGCAAATGTGTAACAGAGGTGGCTGTAGCTGCAGATAGGCAGGGATAGGCAGATGTGTGTTCATCTACTGAGCCAGTGTCTCTGAGTTGCCTCTGGATGTGTGACTTTGGAGGCTGATTCTTTAGGAAATTGTTGTTCCCAGTGGAAATGGCTGTATATGTATGCACATATATTATCAGAATGCAGATGTAGCATTACTCAGGTTCTCCACTTAATGAGCTTGGTTGCAGTCACGTTTTTCCTCCCAGTTCATCTTTCTTGTTTATGGCAGAGGGTGGAGGAAGCTGCTTTCTTCTAGGAGCCATCTGATGAGGTGCAGCCTTCCAGGGGCACATAGTTGGAAAAGGAAGAAAGTGGGAAGGCTTGTGTCTCATGGGTGTCCTAGCTAACTGGTGACACCCAGGATTTTTAATGCTGGACTTTAGACAGGGACTGCAATTCAGGAAATAATGAATTGGTATTTGCCTTCAGCCACTTTCAGCATGTCTGGTATATTTCTGGTACTTATTTTTGCTTTTCGCTTGTCTACTGAAGACTTGAGAGTTTTTCAATGCAAAAAATGGGAGACCTGTTCTATAAAAGGATGCCAGATTAATGTATTTAATATTAGTCATTCCTTTTTTTTTTTTTTTTTAATAAGCTTGCAACAGTAATCCTTCTCTGTCTGCTAAGTACCAAAATGCCTACTGAAATAGCCTGGGGGAGTGTAAAGAGCGATAAGCAACATACCATTTCTGCAGGTACCTGTGGGCTGTTGTAGCTGCTGCAAGTGTCAGAAGGGCCTTGAGAAGATAGGGCCACCTGCCTGTAGATGCTGGTGACAGACACACACTGTATGTGGTGGGCGAGAGGCTTGGAGAACTTGGCTGCCCCAGTTCTGTTAGATGAGGACTAAGTAAATAAAAATGAGGCTGTGGCACTGCTTCTGCTTTGCAGCGTTAACTAAATCTGCAAGGTAACAAGGGTATTTTTCATCAACTTCCCAAAAACTTGATAAATGTTAAGCATTCTTATGCCTAGCTGAGGTATCTAGATTGGGGGTGCTAGTGAACACCCAACAAACCTCTCCATGTGGTCTTACCCTGAGCTGCCCTCATACTAGGACACTACTGTTAGTGTATGCTTACTTTCAGTATCTAAAGGGGATCTCTGAGAAAGAAGGGGACAGACTCTACTAAAGAGTCTGTTGTGACAGGACAAGGAGAAACTGTTTCAAACTAAAACAGGGCAGATTTAGGTTGGATGTAAGGAATAAGTTGTTTATTATAGTAAGAGTGGTGAGGCACTGGAACAGGATGCCTGGAGATGTGGTGAATGCCGCATCCTTGGGAACACTCAAGGTTGGGCTGGAGGGCTCTCTGAGCAACTGATCTAGCTGTGGATGTCCCTGTTCATTGTAGAGGTGTTGAACTACATGGCCTTTAGGGATTCCTTCCAACTCAGGGATTCTGTGCTTCTAGCTCCTGTCACTGCATTAGAGAGAGGTTGCAGCATGGTGCTTCCCATGTCAAGAACAGCTGCTGCAGTCACCAGGACAATACCCAAGTCCAAATAGGACGATGCTGTTGGCTCCTTAATTCTTCTGTTTGCTGATGTATCAGCAGGCAGAAGAAATTTTTTTTAGCACAAGCTCCTTGCTGTAAGTACTTTTAAAAATAATTTATAATCCTCTAGTCACGAGTACACTTGTAACGATGGACCTCAGAAGAAAATGTACGAATGTTTTTCATTACCTTGCATTATATTTTGATGTTAAGATCTTGATCCTTCTGTGTGAAAAATGAGATTAAAAACAAAAGTATTTAATCTTTCCACAATGCAACTAGATTATCCCTCTTGCACTCAGAAATGCTTATCGTAGTTAGCTGTGGTTATTTTTTAAACCAAATCAGAAAAGAAGCAGCAAGAAGAAACCACAGAGTTGGGTGTTTCCGCTGATTACCTTTGTTCTTCCTTCTCTTAGATGCTGCAGGTAGCATCTCTTGCAGTTAACACATGGCTCACACAGGTGTGCTACACCAGCCAGCCAGTCCTACCATAATCCAGTGGAGGTCTCAAGTCAGGTGCTTTTATTTGAAGGTAGAAATTAATGATGTTCCTTCAGCTGACAGTTCCTTTCCCCCACTATGTGCCTGAAGCACAGCTAACATCTGACGTGGGAATGGCAGAGACCAGACCTGACCCTCCTGAATCTGTGGCTGTTGGCTGATGGTCTTTCCAAGCAGCAACCCGAATGCTGTGCTTGGTTACATTGGTAACCACAAACTGCTGAAACTTTCAGATTTGCACCCAGGTCACTCACATCAGAGCTGTTTGACTGTTACAGGGGTGTTGTGGTAGCACCAAGCAGCAGACCTGGTATCTGTGTCAAGACTAAAATGAGACAGCCCTGAGAAATGGAATGGAAAGTCAGATCACGGAGCAAAATACTTCTCAGGACCATTATGGAACTTGAAATAATGTATATGCTTGGAAATATTACGGCTTAATTTCACAAAGTGACAGAAGATCTAAGAAGGACCTGCAGAACTTCTGTTACCTTGGTATCCAACTGATGGTTGGATCAGTCAAGTTCTGCTGCTCACAGTGTCGGTATGTGCACAGATGAGCAGAATTCATCTTGGTTTGAAGGGACTGTATCCAAAGGCACTGTTACCTGTGTAAAGGTGGTTTATCATTCAGCCCGTTTGTAACTGCACAAGTGAAATATGGAGAAATGTGAAGCAAAACCAACCCAACTGCAAAACAAAATATTTTTATGCCAGTGTAGAAAGAATGTCAGCCCCAAGAACAGAGAAGCAAGCATGCTACTGTTCCCCACGTCTGGAATTTTTCAAAGAAAGAGATGAAAAATTGTTCTTGGTTTGGACTAGTAGGAAGATAAGTTTGAAGCAGTGTTTTGGCTGATTTTTCTGTGATGATGCATTTCACAGAGAGGAGAGAAATCAATATCGTAGTAACTTACTCCAGCCCTACAGAAAAAGAATGCACTGTGAGTACACTGAAGCAAGTGCCTTTTTAGAACAGAGGAAAGTTAGCTGAAGTCAAACAATCCTTCTCACGGGCCTTCAGGAGCAAGGCACAGCAGTGTGCATCGCAGGGGGTTTTGCTGCACAGTTCTTGCTCAATGAACAGCGATAAAGCTGGAAACTGGGCTCTCTAGAGCACAGCATGTTGATGCACCATGGGAATGTGTAGCATGAGATTGATTCCCTTTCACCTAAAACTGGGGCCTCTGCTTCTGCACCACCCCTTCTGTGGTTTTCCCACTTGCAGTCACTGGTGAGGGACTCTTGAGACTTGATAAGTGCAGTGGAGATGTTAATTTTTATCTCTATCTCTGCATTTTTGTTTCAACTTCCTACATCTCTTTACTCTTTTGACAAATAATCTGTTACTGTTTTAGCATTCTGTTTGTGCTAAATGGCTGCAGGCCATTCTATACGTGGCTCTTCGTTCATAACTAACGCAGCCAAAAAGCTGAAACAGGCTTTTGCTTCGGGTTGCAGTCTGAGGTTTCTGACTGCCTTTGAAATGAAACTTGGATAAATGGTGTCTGCAAAGAAACTCCACATTTCTATGTAGTATTTTGTTGGCGTAGCCTCTGAAGGCTCCTGCACGTAATACAGGATGTCTGCTGTAAAGCTAGAAATGTCTTTATGCTTCTGCACCTTCATTTATATGTTTAGCACCTCTGAAAATTAGCCCCACAGCTTTTCAGGCAGAAGTCTGTATTTTGGTGTAGGATTATCACCTTCCCAGTAAGTCTCAAGTTGTTCAAAATGTTACTTTTCATCCCCAAGATTGAGAGGGAGATCAGTGTGAATGGTGTTAGTTTGCCTCGAGAGTTGGGGGCAATCAATCTGAGGCAATACCTACAAGACTTTTTGCAGCACAAATACTGGTGTTAATTCAGGCTCCAAACTTTGTCTTCTTTGCTATGCTGACCTCTAGAGAAGCTTTTCCCGTTTGCAAAACGGTTTGCCAAAGCGTTTGTATAAGGAACCAGCATGGCTTCAAAATAGTCACTGCCCTTTTTGTTTAGTGTTTCACGTCTGATGCCAAATAAGTTGGCCTACACATGAAGTTGCAGGCTGTTTGCTGCTCCCTCTGCTGGTCCCAACACGTTTGAGTGAGTCAAGGTCTCGGTACGTTTGGGCAGAGCTCAGTCAGCAGAGAAAGCATATCCTGTGTTAAGGAGTGACACGGTACTTCTGAATATTTGAACAGGACTCTGCATTTTGAGTCTGGGTGGAAGGAGGGTGGCACGCACTTTTCAGGCTGCTTCAGCAACAGATAAAGTTGGTATCAACCAGTTAAGTTCTAGTCTGGTAGCTTTGTAAAGAATAGCTTGCTTTCTAAAGGTAGTTTGGGCAAAACTGACTATGCTCATGCCTCCCATAAGCAGATAATATGTCTGTTTCAGAAGGGACTTTTCATTTGCTGAAAAGCCAGAAAGCCCAGCTCAGTTTGTTGTTAGTTAGCAATGGTGCCTGCAGAAAGGAAATAAAAGACAAAGCTTTGAAGAGATTCTGTTTCAAAATAACTGCTTTAACGCAAAGAGAAGAGATTTAGAGAGATCAATGTGCATATTCTATAGGAAAATGATTCTATTAATCCATAAAAAGCCTTGGGATATCTTGTTTCTTGCTCTCCTCATTATCCAACTGAGAAAATGTGCAGTGGATCAGGAGCATTTTCCTTCTAGATGCAAGAGGGTGAAAGTGAGTCCCTGGTTAATGAGTGTTGTTCAAGAGCAGAGAAACGTTTCTCAATTAACCTGCTTCAGTTCATTCAGTCAGAAGAACTCCATCCCAGTGTGGAATGTTTGGTACTGAACACTCATAAAAGCCAAAGCCCTAACAGAAATTAACTAGCTGAAGACATACAGTAGAAGTGCTTCTTGTTTTCCACCAAGTTCATGGCTCTCCTATTACAGGCAATCCCATCACTCTCATTAACAGCGTAATCCCTTCCTTAAACTGATCAAGGCTGCTGGCTTTTACTGTTTGGTTTCTTCTACTAGGACCACAAAACCCCATTGTTTTCATAAGTAATAAGTGTCCATTTGCAGGCTGCACTATGACTGTTTATAACTGCCTGCACTAACTCTGTCCTTTAGTGCAACTAGTTCTTCTTTCTGGCATTTCTTTTTCCTTTTCTACCCTCAAACTGATTTACAAGACCTACAATTTCCTCCTTGTCTTTGTTATGCTAGACTAACCATGCTCTGCCAGTCTCTCCCAAAAATAGCAACTTGGTACCACTGATGATCTTCATAGCCTTTTCTGCACCTGTTGTACATTCATCATCCTCTGAAGCAGAATGATCAAAAGCAATGATCTGACTGAATAAGGCATTAATCCTTCTCAACTCTTTCTTGGTATACAGGTTGCATTTGCCATTTTCTATGGTAAATTCATTTGTGCCATGATCAGTTAAGGTCTTTATCCTTCTGTCTTTTCCAACAGTGGATATCCCAATTCACAGAAGTGTTCCTCTGGTTGGAAAAACAAAACACAAAACAACCTAACATTGTAATTCTGAATGTTGCTAGCTTTTCCATGGTGTAGGGAACCTTGAGTCATTGCACTTCAGTCACTAGACAATCTTAAGACTAGGTACAAGTAAAACAGCAGCCAAGAAATAGCAGAGGTATTAACAACTACAAAAAGACAGCACAGTTGGACCTCTTACTACCTTTTTAAAATGGTGAGAAGAAATGCGTTTTTATTTCTTCAGTAAAAGAAATAAGAGTAAAAATAATGTCTTCTAAGACTCCACGCTAAACAAACAAAAAGAAACAACACACAAGACCCCTAAGATAATAAACTAATTGAATTCATGGCAGGTATTAGACACTATAGGAGACTCCATTAAAAAAAAAAATAATAAAATTCTAGCTCTCCATATGCTTGAGAGAACAGTATTATTTTTGTAAGAATAGCGGGTTGACATAGAAGAGTAGAAACAAAACTTCAAAGAACTCTAGATAACTGAAGGAAAAGAATCACAGATACCAGATTGCAGCTTTGGAGATGTTTGCTTTTTTTTTTTTTTTCCAGTGTTTGCCACTGTTTTCATGTGCTGGGCACACAGTAACACTTTGCAGAATAACAGGTAACTGCAAACTATTCCTGAGGTATAAGTTTTTGGCTTGTTATTGGGCATCAGGCCAGACCTGACCAAAATGCTGATTTCCACACCATCAAAACAAATACTGCTAAAATGAATCTTCTAATTTGATTCTCTTTTCCCCTCCTATTTACTCTTCACCACTAAACTTTGTGAAAACAGTCCTGATGAACCCTAAATTTCCCAGTTCCTCAGGAAGCAAGCAGTTGGCACTGTGCTATCAATCACTGCCTTCAATGCTTCCAAGGAATTTCATTTTCTGAATTCTTTCCAGAAATGCCTTATGTCAGGAATGTATAGATTTTTATAAGTTTTCACTGTCAAATCCTTAGCCTCCACTGCTTGCTGGCTGAGAGCTGCTGACACTGGCATGACCACTGTTGGTAAATCATTCTGTAATCTGGCATAGCTAATTTCAAGGCAGAGTAAACTCAATGTCATCAGAAACTTAGCTTCTCGTTAGGAAGCTTCTCTGGAAAGTCATGAGGCACATTCCACATACAAAAACACCAGCTCACTGCTGCTAATCACACAACTCTTCCAAATAATACATTTGTGCTCCAGAAATGCCGTCAAATGCTTGGGAGTAAATTGGAAATTGCAGCCTGTGTTGAATTTCCCAGATCTGTCCTACGTAATTATCCACGCTCTCTACGCCTGGCTCTGTGATGGATGGTTGTTGGCTTTATGGGCTTTGTTTTTGTTGCCTTTAATGTGCTAGCAGCCTGATGGGGTACTTGTTTGGTTGAGTGTGCTTGGGTGTGTGTCACACCATGCACTGAATAACCTCTTCGTAGTTGTTGAATATTCACGTATGCTGTCAGCAAGAATGAATACCAGCAAAGCTACAACCAACTTCCAGGTTATTACTTTCAGACTAAACCTGGAAGTACTCCAATTACAACAGTGGGGAAGAGATAAAGTGTGCTGCTGCTGACCCCAGAATTGCACAGAATTTTGATAATGCAGAGTGTGTCTTCATAAACAAACAGTTCTACTACAAATAAATGCAGCATTGTCCTGGTTACAAAAATCTTTCTTTGATGGTAATGTTCTGTCCTGAAATGGCAGGTGTGTCAGCTATTTCCATCACCGTCCTATGGGACACTGTTACAGGAAAGAAAAATGAATGAGACGTTCTCCACAAGAGAAAACCTGAAGTCACTGTGTCTGAATAGAGAAATATGTAATGAATGCTTTGATGACAGTAAGAAATATGAAGAACAGAGGTGAAGACTGGAGTTAAATAATACCTGTAAAAGAAGGCTCACAGAAGGAGGTCTACAGAACTCAGACAGGAGGATTACTTCAGCTTGGCTTAGCAATTTTGGCATTCAAGGTGGTATCAAAATACAACAGTGAAAAGTAGGTGCTTCTGTGGTTTGTTGTTGTTTCTTTTGTTTGTGTTTGGCAGAGCAGATACGTAAGTAGCGTGTATGTAGGCTAGGTAACACTGATTAGATAACAATGTGGCTTGAGAGCTACCACAGCCATAAGAAAAGATAACAGATTCTGCTTTCAAAGCACTTGGAATGGCATTCAAGAAGATATGGCAGTTACACCTAACAAAACCAAATCACCTGAAGAAACTGGTGCTGAGTTGAAGGCAGTAAAGTGACAGCTCCAGTGAGGAAATTCAAAGTAATCATGTAAAATAAAAGGTAGGAAGGACAAAAAAAGGGTAGAACCACAGAACTTGAAATCCCATTAGGTTCTGAAATCAAGAAGCTTGGAGGAAAAAATTAATGCACTAAACTGAAATTAATTTTAGTAGTGTAAGAGAACAGAATGCTTATTTTTCAGGAAGTCATAGCATTGCTTTATGTGTCACCTGTTTAACATTCACCTGGCCTTAGACTTTCATACACTGCTTTCTGGAGCTCCCTTTTAAGACTGTCCAGCAATCACTCCTTAATTGCACTGTGAATTATGGTTCTCTTGTGACTGTTTTGACAAAAGCAAGTCTGCATAGCAGATAAGCAGTCATTTACCTTGCAAAGCCCTCCTCATAATATTAAACATTACAAACATTTAGCATTACAGGAGACTTAATCAGTTTGACTGAACTTGCTAATGCCTCGTGTGGTCATTATCTGCTCTCACCAAAAAGCAGGCAAAGTGCAGTGTGTCCCAACTTTGGGGTGTGGGTTCAGCTTTGCAGCACCTCTGCTGGTCTATGCACTCTTTAAGGAGAGAATCAGGCTATGTGCTACCCATGAGAAATTCACTTGCAGTGTGATGGCTGGATAGATTTGTGTGTATTTTGGATGTTTTGTAGGTTTTCTAAATTGAAGCAAGCACAAACAGCAAATTAGTAACTCCAACTACAGTTCAAGGTGCTGGCTGAGCCTTAAGGAGTCTAGATAAATAAACCAGACTGATCAACACAGCTGTTTTGAAAGCGTTGAGAATGGGATAGGAAAATGAAAGGCTATGTGAAATATTTAAGAATTGTTTCTCTCTGAATATGAAACATTTCTTTATCAGCAAGACACAAAACTTTCTGGATTTCTAAAACCAGGATCTAAAGGGGTTTTTTGAATAGGGGAAGATGAATGATCCTCTCATAAAGAAGCTACAGCTTCTATGAAGGAGCAGAGATGTGGAATCCATGAACAATGACCTCCTAGAATGATGCAGAGCTCACTGAAGGTGGATCCTCCTCCAGATGTCAAACAAGCAATGGTATTGGATCCATCTTCATCAGGGCTGAGTGGTCACCACACCGCTGGTATCAGGCAACCTGCAAAGAGACCTCTCCCCTACCATCAAAGGGGTGATGGGGTCTGTACACCTTTCCCAGCCAGCTCGCATCAACCAATGAGCATCCTGTGATTTTACTGCAAGTGCAACAGACCAACTGCAGCACCAACCTATGTGC
Organism: Phasianus colchicus; assembly: GCF_987193195.1. NCBI lineage: Eukaryota > Metazoa > Chordata > Aves > Galliformes > Phasianidae > Phasianus > Phasianus colchicus. The sequence goes on along the minus strand of NC_143441.1, from coordinate 4,083,716 downwards.
TCACGTGGAGCACTCATTTCCTGCAATTCTTCTATTGATGGCTTGTATGAGCCCTGCTTTCCCATTTCCAACCCTCATCTCTCCTAAAGAGTTGGCATCAACTCTACTCTGAGCTCCGAGGAAGAGGGGAGGACAGGGATGAGCCTGAGTGATGAGACCCTATGCATGAAGTGAAAAGGAGGCCGGAGACCCAACATGCATCTGTGTTCAAAGAGCAAATGTTCCCTTTGGCAAGATAAAAGGCATTAGGAAGCCATTCCCAGGAAAGAGCTACTGAGCACCTCTGCCATTCCTCTGCTTTCAAAACTGGGAAACTCTCCTGCCATAGGCCTCAACTCCCCAAAATGCCACATTTTTGTCACCATGAGAAACAGTATCACATTACCGTGGCATCCCAATGTAACAGCTACTTCACTGCTTTATCTACTGAGCACATGGCAAGAACACAAGTCGCTGAGCAAATAGGGTCCCCAACACAAACAGCGCTTTGTAGAAGCAGATCCAACAAAACACCGATGTCTGATAACAGTGTGAACAACAGTTATAAATTCATCCAGAGAGAAGGGATGGATCCTCTCCAGAACAAGAAGTGGTGGCTGATGAGGAGCAGCAGTACAATCAGGCCAATGTAGACATGCCTGAAAGAGAGAGAGACAGCCCTTGAAGGTGGATTCACATCAAATGGAAGAATGGATTGAACTGGAGCCTGCAGCAGGGCAGGCCCATTACAGGCACGCTGCTTTTAGGTAGCTAGGACAGAAATATCTTCCAGAACTGTCAAGGAGGGTTGAGCTCAGTTCTGCTACCTGAGCTCTTTTTGCAAGTGAGACTTGTGTTCTTTCTTCTTAAAGGGCTTGACTGATCCTCCTCCTAACAAGAAGTGGTGGCTGATAGGGAGGCTCAGTACCAATGCGCTCATATAGTTGCCCCTCCTGACAGCGATGGAGAGCCCATGGATGTAGATCCACAACTGGAAGAAGAACTGACTGAATTGGAACCACCTGCAAGAGGTGAAGCTGTAGCTGAATCACAGGCTCACTGCTCTCAGGCAGTCAGTAAACAAACAAACAAACAAAAAAAACTCTTTCTCTAAACACTGAAGGAGGGCTGAGCTCGGTCCTCTTCCCCCAGATGGCCATCCTGCTTCCACAAGGGAAAATCCCATGATTTTCCCATCAGTTGATACAGCCCCAACTGCAAGACTGTCCCACAGGCTCGTATGGTGCATCCATTTCCTGACAGTTCTTCCACTGACCCATGAAGCTTGAATGATCCTTGCTTTCCCACTCTCCCCCTCACCCCTGTCAAAGAGTTGACATCAATTCTGCACCAAGCCTTCAGTAAGAGAACAGGCTAGGGACTGGCATCCACTGAGTAGTGCTGAACAGGAGGTGTCCATGGGAAGGACCCCAGCATTCCTGGAGTTTCCAAGTAGTGTCAAAGGAGTTGCAGAGGCACCTTTTCCTTTGGATAAAGGGAAGATTAATCAGGACAGGAAGAAGTACTGAATGTCAACGTGGAGAGCCATTATCCTTGGTATCGGGTGTTTTTTTCAAAACTGAACATCAAACTTCTTTTTTTTTTCTTTTAATTAGAAAACAAAAGAAGAAAAATAATTCAAATATCAAACAAAGAAAAACAGTAGTACCTTAGATATTTTTTAACCTTTGTCTACACTTGCATTCCCATGTGTCTTCCTGATTTCTCCAGTAAAGAAATGACATTGTTGAGTGTTGTGTGGACCTGGCCCAGCTCCTCAGGACTGGGTAGGGGCTCATTCACATGGCATCTCAGGGCAGGCTTATGGAATTGCCTTTGTTTGGTGTCAAGACAAGAAGGTAGAGAGGGATGAGGACAGAAGCAGTGCTACCTCCTTATACTTCATTGACAGAAGTGAGGAAAGGGAAAGAGAGCAAGGCAACAACTTTTTAGTGTTTGTGGTTGAGTTTTTTGCAAAAGTGTGTGCAAGGAAGGCACTATCGTTCTGCCACTTCAAATAGCAGCTATCACCCACATCCAGCAGAAAGCCATGTCCTCTGCACCCCTGTGCCTTCTCCAGCCATAGGAGCCAATACAGCTACACAGACACAGCTTCCTAGGACACATGTGGCCATCCTAGCCTCAGGCTGCAAGGTGTGCCCAAGCTTTCTGTCTGTCTGCTCCACTTGCATGCATTTAAGTCTTTGGGGCCCAATGGGATTCATCCCAGGTTAATAAAAGTGCTGGCTGATGTCATCATGAGAAGTCTCTCAATTATTTTTCAATGCTCTTGGGAATCTGGAGGGGTCCTACTTTACTGGAAACGGGCAAATATTATCCAGTTTTTTTCAGAAGGAGAAAAAAGAAGGCCCCACTAATTACAGGCCTGTCAGTTTCCATTTGGTGCCTGGCAAAATTATGGGTAAGATCTGGGAATTATTTAAAAACACCTGAAAGACACTGCAGTCACTGGTCACAGCTAATACAGTTTCATGAGAGGAAAGTCCTGTTTAACTACATTAATGTCCTGGTCTAGACAATCACCAACTGCGTGAGAATTAAAAACATAATTTTCTAGATTCTGCCTCTAGGAAAGGGCAAACCATACAGACTGGGGCACAGGAGGCAGGAGAGCAGCTCAATGAAAAGGGATCTGGGGGTTCAGGTCAGCAGCAATCTGAGTCAGCAGTGTGTCCTGGCAGCCCAAAGGGCCAACCATACCAAGGGATGGTGCATTAGGTTGCCCAAGGAGGCTGTGGATGCCCCATCCCTGCAGGCATTCAAGGCCAGGCTGGATGTGGCTCTGGGCAGCCTGGTCTGCTGGCTGGCAACCCTGCACATAGCAGGGGGTTGGAACTGGATGAGCATTGTGGGCCTTTTCAACCCAGACCATTCTATGATTCTATGCTCAGGGCTACACTGCCAGCCAGGCGAGAGGAAGGGGCTGTCCTGCTGTGCTCTGTGCTGTGCAGCCTCACCTTGAGAACTATGTGCAGCTTAGGGCATTGCAGTAAAATAAAACTATGGGAGAACATCCAAATGAGGGGTACAAAGATGGTGAAGGGTCTGGAGGGCAAAGTGTACGAGGAGCAGCTGAAGTCCCCAAGCTCTTGTTCCCAAGAGCTGAGGGGAGGCCCGATGGCAGTTGCAGCTCCTCACAGTGAGTGGAGGGCAGCGCTGAGCTCTGCTCTGTGTGACAGCGACAGGGCTGAGGGAGCAGCATGGAGCTGTGTCAGGGGAGGGGCAGGTTAGACAGTAGGAAACTGTTTCTGATGGAATTCTAGAAGGGTCTCCAAAATATCGTTAGATTTCTGGTTAGTCCTGTGTGGAGCCAGGAGTTGGACTCAGTGATCCTTGTGGGTCCCCTCCAACTCGAGATATTCTATGATTATTATCTAATAGTACTTAGTATTCTGGATAAACTGGGAATAGCAAAGAGAACTGTTTTCATATACATACAGAAAAAGTACAAAATGTGTAAACATCATGATATTTTGCTAAAGCAAACAACAACACAAAAACAAACAAACAAGCAAAACCACAAACAAAACTCCACTTTAATTCACTACTTTAAAATTCTTATTTTTGTGTAGCCTCCCTTTTGGTTTCACCTAATTTGCAGCTGTGCAATTATTCTGCAATTTCTTAATTCTGGTATTATTCAAGTTGCTCTGTGGAACAAAGCAGCAACAGACAGGATAACTGCTTGCATGAGATTCTCTGCGCTATACTTTTGATGTAAAACAAAGGATATGGAGATGATAATCCTAAATTTGCCTTATGCTTCTTGTTCTTAAGCAATCAGGCTGAGGAAATACCTGGCCTCCCATGCAACAAAGGAGTTCCATTCTCTTAGACATGTGGCAAGTAGCTGCACTCTCCTCAAAGAGCTGGCATTGTTTGGACGTTTGCTTGTGTTGTGTTTGAGTAGAGGAAAATAGATTTGGTACCAATAGAATTAACAGGTGAAATAATAAGATGTGAAAAATTTTAGTTGGGACAAATGATTTAGGTAGGTAGTAGAGAGCTGAGAGCTGCTTCTTAGTAACTGGGGCCCAAGTCTTTCTATAGGTACGGAGCTGAAGAAACTCATTTTCCAATACAATTCTCCTACCAACAGTTACAATAACTCTCCTCTGCTGAGCTTCAGCTCCTCCTGGCTGAAGAATTATGCCTTTCAGTATAGACATATGCACAGAACTAACTCATTTAATTCAATAACTACTCTTCTAAAGACATTATAAACCACAGCTGCTCACACCTATGAGAAATAACTCCCCTGTAACGCTGGTGTCCACCACAGCATCTTGCTTTAAAGTTCCCCAGACCTGTTGGGAGTTTGCCAGTGAAGCTTTTTAAATTCTCACGCTTTTGACACTTATTTCAACTTGCCAGGATCGCAGCAGCGAGGGAAGGGCGGAGGGAGGCGCATCCCTCAGACGCCGTGAGCCCCATCGCAGCGCACCATTCAGCGCGGAGCTCTCACCTGAAAGCCCCTACAGAACACACGTCCTACCCTGCTCACACACGTTAGTGAACGGCGCAGGTGTGGACCGCGGGAAACCTCGAGACCGACTCCAGCACGAGGATTTTTAAGCTTTCCAGCTGTATGTTCTTCCCCTTCGGCAAGCCGTCAGAGCGGCAGCGATGCGACGCGCTCCGTCTTGTGAAGAAGCGCCGCGCCGAAGCCGCAACGACCCACACCGCTCCGTCGCGCCACTTCGCTCTCGCGAGATGAAGAACCCCGCGAGAGCGCGGCGGTGGGAGGGACAAGGGCTCGCGAGAGCTAGCTGGAGGAGGAGAAGGGAAGAAAGATCTCGCGAGAGCGGGGCGGTGCGCCCGGCTCCGGGCATGCGGGCGAGGAAGGCAGCCTGGCGCGCGATTGGCGGGGCGCGGCTTCCTCTCGTCGCCGGCCTCGCGCATGCGCCGCGCTCCGCCGGGCCGTGTCCCCGGTGCGTGTGTATGCGTGTGTCAGCCGCGGGCAGCGCTCCCGGCCGGCGGCCGCACGGCACCCGAGAACCGCCGCGCAGGGTAAGCGGGCTCGGGGCCAGCGCAGGGCCGCGTGCCGCTCCGGACACCCCGCCGAGAGGCGGCCCGGCTTCGGCCTGACCCCGCCGCCCGGCCGGGGAGCGGTGCGGGAGGAGGAGGAGGAGGAGGAGGAGGAGGCGGCGGCGGCGGCCCGCGGGCGGCCTAGCCCCGCGTAGCGCGGCCCGGCGCCGGGCGAGGCCGCGGCGGCCCGGGATGGAGTGAGGCGGAGGAGGCCTCCCAGGAGACACTTCCGCGTTGCGGGAAGGCCCCGCCGCCCCGCCGGCCGGCCTGCGACCCGGCCCCGGGCTCCCATGTGAGGCGGGCGGCGGGCGGGCGCCGGCGGCAGCAGCGAGCTAGCGAGGCTCAGCGGGCGGCCCGGGGCGGGCGCGGCGCCGCGTCTCCATGGCGCCCTGAAGGCGGCGGCGGCGGCGGCGGAGTCCCTAGGCCGCGTCCTCGTCCTCGGCCGCGAGTGATCTCGATGCCGAGCACCTCGGAGGCGGCGGCCGGCGGGAGCGGGGGAAGCCGGGGCTGGGGGAGCGGCGGCGGCGGCGGCGCGGCGGCGGAGGCGGCCGCCGACAAGAAGCGGCTGCATCACCGGAGACGGAAGCGCTTCGCGGCCCAGCCGCAGCCTCCCCCCCCGCCGCCGGCCCCGCACCCGCTGCTCTTCCCGCTCCTGCAGCCGCCCCTCCTGCAGCCCCCGCTCCTGCAGCCGCCGCTGCCGCCGCAGTCCCTGCTCTTCCTGGCGGCCACCGGCGCCTCCTCCTGCTGCGGGGACGGGGGGGAGCGGAAGCGGCCGCGGGGCAAGCGGCGCTCGGGATCCCGGCACAAACGGCGGCGGGGCCGCGGGGGAGGCGGCGGCAGCGGCGGCGGCGGGACCCAGGAGGCGGAGAAGCGGCGCGGTAGCGGGGGGCTGAGCACGCTGGTGGAGGAGTACGACGACGTGAGCTCCCAGTCCGAGGGGCTGGTGGGCGGCGGCGCGGCCGGCGGCGGAGCGGGCAGCGGCGCGGGGAGCCCGGCCTCGTCCCCGGGCGGCGGCGGTGGCGGCGGAGGCGGGAGTCAGCGGCAGCGGGGCGAGGCGGAGAGGAGCGGGCGATCCCGTCGGGAGCACCGCAGCGGCAGCGGCCGCTCGAAGGAGCGGCACCGGGAGCACCGGCGGCGGGGGGAGGAGAAGGCGCAGCAGGAGGGGGCGGCGGCGGGCCGCGGGGGGAGCGAGGCCGCCTCGTCCTCCTCCAAGTCCCGCAGCCGCCACAACCACGCCGGGGGCCAGGACCGGGAGGGACTCAAGAGCGGCGGAGGCGGCGGCGGCGACGGCCGCAGGAAGGGCTCCCTCGCCTCGCCCGGTAGCGGCAGGAAAGAGCGGGAGAGTAAAGCGCACCGTAGCCGGACTAAAGCGGCCAAAGAGCCGCCGTCGGCTTACAAGGACCCGCCGAAGGCCTACCGCGACGACAAGCCCGAGCCCAAGGCTTACCGGCGGCAGCGTTCGTCCCCCAGCCCCGGCCGGGACGACAGCCCGCCGCTGCATCGCTCCTCGCAGAGCCTGCGGAGCCGCAAGTCGCTGAGCCCCGCGGGCGGCCGCTCGCCCCTCAGCCCCTACAGCCGCCGCCGATCCCCCAGCTACAGCCGGCACAGCTCCTACGAGCGCGGCGGAGATGTGTCGCCCAGCCCCTACAGCAGCTGGCGGCGGTCGCGGAGCCCCTACAGCCCCGTTATCCGGTGAGTGCGGGCTGCGGGAAGGGGGGAGGGGAGAAGGGGGTGATGGGTGGAGGAGAAGGTCCTGGACCGTGTGGGTCAGCAGGTGTCTGGGAATGAAAGCCCTGCTGCTGCTCCTGGGCTGACGGAAAAGGGGCAAGTGGAGATCCTCCTGCCCAGGCCTGGGGAGAAAGGAGATGTGGGCAGCACTCCTCTCCTGCAGCTATTGTGTGTTTTGGGGAGGCCATGTAGCTGGCAAGAACGCTTTCTAAATACCGAGGGCCCTGTACTTTTTCCAACGTGAATGACGATGGAAGCACTTATCAGAGGGCAAGTTTTCCGAAGGACCAGTTTGGGGTTTTGAATCTTAAGAAATATGGGTGTTCTCAGGTACATGCTTGTGTATTTTCTGTTCCAGGGTGCAGGTTGTAACAAACGTTCACCAGCATATTCATAATCCTAAGAGAAACCAAGCTGGTGGATAATTCCTGTTGCTGGTGTTTCTTGATTTAGGTTTTTTTGGGGGGGGGGATTTATACAAAGATTTAGTCTTTGTTTCACTACGAAAAGGAGCCAGTGTCAAACTGTAGATAAACTGATTTCCTACTGCATTATTCAATGTGGGCTTGCAAATCATCCTCTTTGTGCAAACTTAGATTGCAAAGGTCAATGTTGCTGTGACTTTCTGCATATTATATAGAGAATGAGTGCTTTACCTCTATAATCATATGCAAGCAACATCACAGCACTAAAGCATTTCAAAATATTTTCACTTACTGTAATTACTTACTGAAATTCATTTACTGAATTACTGGGAATTTGAAGCATTTAGTTAACATGTACTTCTCACTGAAGACTTGCATTTCTCATAGTGGAATTGTACTCTAGCCACGTTGTGTGTAAGTTTATTTAAACTCACATCTGAAGTTAGCTTTTTAAATGTGATATGTTGGCAAGTATTTTGTTTGCACTTCATAGCCTGGAAGGTTGTCTGGGAACTGCTTTCTGATGTTTTTAATGAGCACCATGTGTCAGCTACCATTCAGGTATCCAGTGAAGATGCTGAAGCCATTCCTGTGTTTTGATGGCTGTTGGTAGGGCATCCTGTCTGGGGTGTGTGTCAAATGCTGTTTAAAGAGTGAAGTAACAGCACTGTGCCCTACCGTATCCTAGGCAGAACAAAGGTGCCCTTGGAATGAAACAAAAACAAAAAACCAATCATTTTAAGGTACAGTTGTATGGAAAAGTTTTGTTAACAATAGACTGTTTGAAGCAGAAAGCATTGTGAGTGCTCAGAAAAGGAGCACGTTGTTGTTGTTGTTCTGTGAGAGCCTGTTCCAAGTAGTTAAGGATTCTTTATCAGGATGATTTGTGTAATAGAATAGCAGGAACGTTTCTGGAATATCTTTAAATGTTGTGGAAAAAAACAGTATTTTCTGTCAATACTGATGTCTTGGAATAAGAAAGCTATTGATGATAGAGCTGCATGCAGTGGGCTTGTGCTTAGAGCAGCCATATTAGGCAGATTAATAGCCGAGTTAGTTTGAGACCCTGCCTTACGTGCTGGCTGGTAGTAGAAGGTACAGGAGGTCTTGTAGGATACAGTTAGAGAGGAGAGATCTGTAGGAGTGTTTTGTTTACTTGGTTCTGTTGGTAGTGGGCCTGTGGTTTGAAGCATGACAGTTTGTTTCCCGATTCTTGTGTTGTCTTTCTTCTAAGTGTGTAAATCTTCCTTGAGTCTCAGACATGTTTCCAGGAGTTGGCTTTGTGACTTCATTCCTTCCTTCCTCCAGTTAAACTTCAATTTGCATCCTGTCTTTTATCTGTGCACAGATAAATTGTTTTGTTAACTACTGCACGTTTTCAGATTTACTTGGGAAAGGCTGGAATGGCTGAGTGGAAGAGGAAGTTGCTCTGTGGAGAAGATGAAGTTAGTCTGCCCAAATGTGGCATTAATAAAAAAAGACATTTTTACAGAAAAAGAAAGAAGCCAATAGTGTCAAGATAACCTTTGTTGTCCGTAATATTTGCCTGTTGTGGAGAAATGCAACTTGGTGTTTCTTTGCTTTGTTATGTGCACTGAGAAAAGATGGAAGACAGGTGTATTGCTGTGTTAGCCTTTCAGAGATGTCATGCTTGTTTTTGTTGCTTGACTGTATGATATTGCGCTCAAAATGCTGAAAACTGTTACTGTGTTGTCTAGATATGGATATAGCAGCCGAAGTCTGGATAGAATATAATGATTTCATGAAGGCAGCAGCTTCTTAGAGCTCCTGTCTTCTTGATCCAGGTGATTTAAAAATGAAATTCTGGGGTTGCATCTACCTGTAATGATGTCAGGATAGTAACAGCTTTGTATGTTCCTTGGCATTCCGGTCCGTGAGTCTTTTTGCTCTTTGCAGTATGTATTTCGTATACGAAACTTCAGCAGTGTTCTGTTACTTATCTCTTTATTTTAGTATGTAGAAGGTGAGAATGAAGTGATTCTAGCAAGCTTGGTCAGCTCCTGTCTGGAGTCCTGATTTTTTTTCATCTGCATCTGAACTGCTTAGGGAGAAAGTTCTGATAAACAGTTGAAGAGAAACAAGTGAAGTCAGCTTCACTCTTGTGAATTCCTGGTTTTCTCAAGCAGCAGTAACAGCATAATTATGTGAGTAGTGAATTACAGAAGTCGCTGACTAGTATCTTTCATTGTAGTTGCCTGGAGATTGCTTCTGTTCAGAAGCAAAGACAAAAATACATGTTTTATGCTTGGAAAATTGTTTGAATGGTTGACTAATTGCTTTTGCCGTTATAATTGCAGTAAACATTTATATTTTGTGCAAACTGATTGCTTGAGCTATTTTCACTTGATGGCAAAAACTTTTTCACTTGCTGTTTGTGGCTTTGTATTATGTTTCCTTGTACATTGTAACATGCACTTGTTCTTCAGTAGTGCTTGCACACTTCTGGTAATGGAAATTCTTCCATGTTCCAAAAAGCATGAGGAAGTTATTTCTCTACTGATAAATGGACTCTATCTTTGTAGAACTCAGAAAATAATAATAATTACAAAAACAAAAAACAGAGGAAAAAAACTAGTCCAAACCAAACAACAAAAAGCCACCGTAACTGACAAAATAAGGAGAGTCTTTTTGGAAATGAACTTAGGATGAAATTGTAGGGAGTGATGCTTTTCATCATTTCAGTCAGATCATATGCTATGTGATCACACATTTAACTCAACTAACTGTATATATGAGTAATTGCATTTTCCAAATTTGGATACACCTACCCATCTGCCTGGATGGAAGTAAGTAGGTGGGGCACTACTAGCATAGTAATACGGTATGGTGTGTGGATGTTGCTTCTAGGAAAGGAAAAATACACCGCTTCTTTTCTTACCTGAACTCTGGAGCCATCCCTTTTTATTTTTCCTGTGGTAGGTCATGTAGCACTGAGGCTCTGTGAAGTATGGATCACTTCTGTGCAAAACCAAAACAAGCATAGGGAAAATGGTAAAATATTTGTTGAGCAAGTAAATACCTACTTCATGCAGAATCCATGGTTTCATACATCATATAAAAAAAGCTTTGCAAGCACTGATCTTGATGCTTTTGGATTTAAAGCAGTAGGAGAGATTTTCAGATGTTTTTCCCTCTTGTTTGGGGAAAGATTTGCTGTATAAAACTCTTGAATCTTGTTCAGTAAAATTGTATTTTGGAAAAAAAAAAGCTGTGTGTTTTCACTGTTGGAATAGCTATTTCTTCCAGTGTGTTTGAGACTTGTTACCTGGCTGTGGACTTGACATCTTGCTGATGTGCAAAAGATGATTTGCTGATTTCCTTTTACCTTGATGATGTGCCTTTGAGTTTCCTTGTTGATCTGTTTTGGTTTTTTTCCTTATTGTGGGAAGGGCCTTCATTTGAAAAATGAACCTTGTAATGTGTTTATATTTGAGTTGCCATTGTTTTTTTGCTGATTGATTTCTTTGTATGTAGAGTTTTCATCTGAGAACACAGGGTTATAAAGCAGATTTAAGAAACAAAACGTTTAGAATTTTTCAGTGTTCTTACGCTATGTGTATTGGATACTCTTTTAAAGATTTCTGGTTTGAAATGGTTAAGCAAGTTACGTAGTCTTCATGTGCAAAGCAGAATAGGATGTTGGTTGCAGAACTGCTTAGAATATAAGGCTGGACTAGGAGCTTGAGAAAATAAAAAAGAGTATGTAAGATATTAAGGGAGAGCACCAATACTGTTAGGTGGAGAAGAGAAGGCTCTGGGGAGACCTGATTGTGGCCTTCCAGCACTTGAAGGGAGCATATAAACAGAAGGGGGAACGGCTGTTTATGAGGCTGGATAGTGATAGGACAAGGGGGAATGGTTTTAAACTGAGACAGGGGAGGTTTAGGCTGGATATGAGGAGGAAGTTTTTCACACAGAGGTGGTGAGGCACTGGAACAGGTTGCCCAGGGAGGCTGTGGATGCCCCATCCCTGCAGGCATTCAAGGCCAGGCTGGATGTGGCTCTGGGCAGCCTGGGCTGCTGGTTGGTGACCTGCACATAGCAGGGGGTTGGAACTGGATGATCTTTGCAACCCAGACCATTCTATGCTTTGCTTGCTGTTGCAACATGAAATAGCTATACTGCCAGCTGTAATGTTTTGTCGAGATGGTTTATGTTACTGAGTGATTATAAATGTCTTGGAAGATGTGTGGTGAAGCCAACTGATTAAATTTAGGTCTCCCCTCTCAAATACACTGCGACATTACCGTGAACTGGAAGATGGCAGTGCCTGCTTGTTAATGCAGCTCACTGGTTGTTGATGGCAGATCCAAACTGCAATGGATGTTTTAACCCCGTTTGGTTCTATTTGCTTTCTCAGTATTCAGCTCTTTATTCTGATGATTCGTTTGTGTCCTGTCTTGTCCAAAAGTAAGTAAACATAGGATGAGAATCAATTTCATTGTTTCACTCTAATATGTTTGGGTATAGTATTGTTTGTGCTTAGGTAACACTCTGGCTGCTGGCACGTTTCATGTAGCTCGCTCCCAAAGCAGTTAAGAAGAAGAGAGCTTTTCAAGTTTACAAACAGGAGAAGATAACACATGGCTGTTCTGATTTGTTAATAAAATGCAGTTCTTTTTTTAATAAATATGTGAAAGTGAAACGGGGAACAGAGAAACACGTAAAGTAGTGGTATGACATGAAAAAAATTAAGCTAAGTGAGATTCATGCTCCTGGAGATCTGAATGTGTGAGCAGCATTCTTTTTCCTCCCTCTTTACTTTCAAATATCAAGATAGTAAAAGGTAGCACTTCAAGTTTTCAGTTCATAGTTGGAATTGTTTCATTGTGTGTGTGACTGTGCAGGCAGTGTTAACATCAGTAGACTATTTGGTTAAAATTCATCAAGGAATCTCCTGGTTAGTAGCTGATATATTATCCAAAGAAATGTAACAGTGTGTTTAATTGCTAGAATGAGGAACATTGTGACAGTTTCAAAACTTGCAACTAATAACACTTAGATATTTTGAGTGTTTTTATACAGTGAACAAGTGGGTTGTGTTGAGCAACAACTGTTTTTTTTTCTTGGTGGAAGAGAAGCCTGCTTTCTTTCTGTCTTCTGGAATATGGAGGAAAGCAGTGCCATGTTCTGTTTTGGGGATGAAGGCCTTACTAGTGCTTTCTTCCTTCGTTTTGCTACACACACCTATTCTTTATATGATTTTTAGATAACATCTTGAAAATTTCTTTCTGGTTTCATATTTTAGCTAGACATAATATTATGCAATTACTTCAATTTCCCTCTGCAGGTAATCAGGTTGTGCTCCTAGTCTCCTTTGTTGCTGTCTCCAGGGAAGGAAAAAAGCAGCTCTATGTAAAGAACTTCTTTTAACGCAGGCTAGTCCTACTGTTACTTATGGTTTTTAGGCAAATCAGTTTTCCTTTTTTTTTTTTTCTTCCCTCTGTATATGAAAAACACTGAAACGTGTAGATGGTTCAGAAGTGGTTTTATGGCAGTGAGTTTGGCAGTTCCTCTCTCCAGGGATGTAGAGCTGTGTGGAGTGCATTCACAGTGCTTGTAGAAGGCTGTTGATGGATAAGCACAACACAGGTACCTGTAAATGGGACAGAACTTGAGGGTGTGCTGCCAGCAGATGCCAGTGTTTTTGCTGGGTGGGTTAACTATGACCCTTACCTTCAGTTTGGCTCCTGATCTCTGCAGATTTGGGTGAGAAAATCTGGATTGCTTCATTGGGTCTCTTGGTTGTTTGCAACACAATTCCGAGTGTTCATAGCCACTGTCCTTTTGTTCTTGGTTACTATGTTAAAAACAAACCATCCTAACTAACAACAAAATAACTGGTGGCAAATGTCAGATGAGGCATTTTATACATGCATGTATGCATGCTTGTGTGTTTAACAGAAGTCCGGTGGAATATATAGAGAATACTGTGTAGTTCAGGTGCATCTCCTGCTGTTTTCTCGAGGTCCCAGCCAAGTGTCAGTGTCTTGTTAAAACGGCAGGCATTAGCTACGGTGTGAGCCTGGTGCTGTGATGCTGGGGCTTCATCATTTATTTGAAACGAGTGTTAGCTCTGAACAGTGTGAGTTGACTGGCCCTATGTATAGAGTGGTATTTCACCATTCTCAGAGTGCTGTGTGTTTCTGAGAGAAAGCTTGTAAACATCCATAGCTTTGTTTTTGTGGCATTTTATAGGTGGGAACTTGCATGTAAGTTTTGTCTAGACTGGGAGGTTTTCTTGGGACTTTGGAACTAATGCTGATGAAAGAAAATGGTAGTTAAATATTTGAAAAGATCACTGAACTTAGGGAAATAGCAGCAGTTACTGTGTGTAGGTCACACTGAAATTAATGCCTCCTATTTATTTCCATGGAAACCACAACAGATACAAAGAGCACAGCAACACTTGATAGAACACAATAGAACAAAAGCTTAGCTACTATTTTTCAATGTAGTCACCATCATTAGTCAACGTGCACAGATGAGCTGATTGAAACACCCCTTATCTCATGGTGTAACAGCTGTGCACAGCAGAATGAGATTTGCCTTTCCCTTTGCCATTACCATTGCTGAAGCACACTGCTTACCACCTCACAGTGTTCAGATCTGCTGTTTGGTCCCCATAAATGTTCTGCGAGAGTCAATGAATATCAATGGATGCTGTTTTTTCCACATGGGCAAATTCAGTGATACACCTTTGCTTCATGCATATTTCCTTGTCAGATACCATTTGGTCAGACTGTTCCTCTGCTTCCATTGTTGCACTACAACAAAATGGAACAGAATATTGATGGGAAGGTTCAGTTTCTACTGCCATACAGTCAACATCTGCCTCTAATGTCATGGGCCAACATAATAAAATAGGAGGCATTACTTTCAGAGCAACTCTTGTAACTTGAATTACCAGTGCTCTGACAGAGCTGTCTTGTGGTTCATTCTGTTCAGCTGAAGGTGTTTGTGTTTCCTGTAACTCTTGCCTGGTGGACAAGGTACAGCAAGACGTTATGACAAAGGTCTTTGGGATGCCGGTGGAAGAGTTGGTTTATTATTAGCCTGGGAATACATTCTGTAATGCAACTTGAATATCTCTTGCTGATATAAATAATGAAAAACTCAGAAAGATTAAACCAATGGACTCAGCTTATTGCATAACCATCGTTTTGATCTGATACTGAGGGCTGCATGGAATCGAATCCTAAATGTTTGAGTGCCTGTGCTTTTGCTCCTTTCCCTATGGATATAGTTCTGACATGAGAAAGCTAGGCCATTTGAGGGGTCACACCTGGGCTGGAGAACTTAGTGGGTGTTTGTTGTTCTTGGTTTTCCTTTCATGAGCTTGTGTAAACCTTTGTTCACATTCTCAAATCTTTGCTGGTATTGGTAAAATATGCACCTCAAGCCACTGTCAATGCTTAGCTTGCCTACGTGTTTCTTTTTGAAGGCAGTGCATAGATTTACTGGCTCTTCCTCACCAAAGTGTTGGTAGCTGACCAGATGAGAGTTTCTGGTTGCTATAATTCCAACAGATTTTCTCATTTCATCCTTGATAGTGATTTAAAGGAACTTATTTTATTTTGAGCTAATGAACAGGAACAGCCTTGTGATCAGACATGGTATCTCAGGAACTGTGGTGTTTTAAGCTTCTGTTTTCCAGTGAATGTGGAATTCAACCTGTTTCTTTTGTTGACACAGATTTCTTTTTTCACATTGGGCACCTTTCTAAATAAAACAACAAAAAGCACAGAAATTGTACTTATGAAAGAAAAAGGCGTGATATCCTAGGATGTGTTTTATGGTTAAAAATTGAATACAGCTGAGGCTTGCAGATTGCAGTGGGTTCTTTGTAGGTGGGAATGGTGTCTGCAGGTAATGGAGCAAGTTAGAGATGGCTAATCCAGGAGATGTGCAAGCAGGTGTTTTCCAAGACAGGTCAGTGACATTCTGGCAAATGATGCATCAGTGTGAGGGGTCAGTTTAGGACTCATAATGCTTATTAGCTTGTACTTGATGCTGGAGACATGGAATTATACTGATTCTATTTCCAGTGCAGATCTACAGGCAGGATCCCTCCTTGAGATATCTCCTCAGAAAGGGAGATAAATGTGACAAGTGCTCTGGCCTCGCAGTTTGTAATGTGTTTTATTGTCTGCATGATCTCAGCCCCCTCTTATCATGACTTTGTTATAGAACCTCACCTATTTTGTTTTTTTTAATTTCATTTTTTTGTCCAGTTTTGGGGGAAAAAAAATAGAAAAAAAAAATAGAAAATGTTTAAAGCCCAAAATACAGGATTGAATTAGTTAGACCTTTGAAGTGACAATGAGAAGGATAACTTCGGTGGCATTTCATAGTGGAGCAGAAATATGTTTCCAGGGGATTTTTTCTGAATAATACTGTTTTCATTTGGCTTTTGGTGGACATAAGCATTAATGTCTTTTCACCAAATTGTGATTTAGACAAGACTCAAGTAATGATTTTGTATTAGGAGGCAGAGGGAAAGCAAAGTAATCAGGTATCACAAATCCAAGTACTACTTAGTGCATTTTTTCACTAAAACCATTTTTCTTTTTTTTATTAACCGACTTTAAATTGTAGTTGAAAATTCACAAAATGGAAATCTCTATCTTTTGCTTTTATTTCCTTTCATTTTACTTTCATCTTATTACTCTGTAATCGTGCACCACCAGAAAATTCTGTAAGATGCCTTCTTGGCATAGAATTTTACTGTGTTAATTTCCAAGCGTTTCTTCTCATGAGATTTGAATTTTTAATGGTCTCTTATAGCTGTTTGATTCAATAACAGTTTTACCTACTGAATGTAAAGCTTGTGATAGAGTGTTCAGTGTGTTCACCTACACGTTGGTTTAGAGTCTGCTCCTGTATAATCTTGATTGGTTTAATGTCCTTATGTTGTTCTAGAAAGGAAAGTCTATTTTTAATAACGCAGGAAAAAAGTGTGTACACGTGGAAAGCAACAAATACTGCCCATCACATAGTAATGTTTTTATACTGTATTAAATATTTCTTCAGTTGAAGGACTGTAATGCGACTTTAAGTTGATATTTAAAATGGTATTAATTATTATTGAAATTAAATTTGACACAGTGGCGATTGGTCCTGACCATAATGACTGTTTTTGGCTTTATTTTTATTTGCCCTAAACTTCTACACATTGATGCAATCTTTTGATCTGTGAAGTTTCTAGCTCTCCAGACAGTTCATTATTTTCACTACTCGATACGTTTTACATTGTCTAGCTAATGGATTTTTTTTATCTTCACATAATTTCATTCTCTCCTCCAAGTGATGTCCCAGGAAAAATAGATTTCTGCCAGTCCTGAGACAAGATAATACTTGTAAATATTGTGAATCTCTGCTATTTTTAGTATTGTACAATGAATTAAATTTTAGATGTTTGTTGTAGCAATAGACTTCACTAGTTGTTCTCATGCCCTTTATCTCACTTAGTTTATTTTGTTTGTTTTTTAATGAAGAATTGAATCAAAATTACTAGGAAATGAATGAACAATTTAATTAGATCGTATTTCTGCACAGTTGAAGTCTGCTTCTTAATTGTTAAGTTTCTTTCCCTCCTTTCCTGCCCTCATTCTGGTTTGTTTCCTTGCTAAGATTTTGTAGACAGCTTAGATATTTTTTTTTTTCCCTCTTAGGCATTTTTATCCCACTTATCTGATGTGGATGTAGCATGTTGCTACATTTACCTTTGGTAGGTAAATAAATATGGAGTATGTTATTTCTGGAGAGGCAGGGGGAAAGTACCTTTAAATTTTGGAAAAGGAAAGCTAAGGCTTATTGTTTTTCAGCTAGCAACTTTACAACCTTTAGTATTCAGGTTGCTTTTTAACATTTTTATGACAGTTGTGGAAGTGAAACAATTTTTCTTACAGTTCAGTGTGTTTAGATGCTTCTTGTGATGCTACAGTGTGAATTTCATTATGCTAAATTCTGGTTGTGTAGGCAGCTGAATTTTTCTGTAATATTGCAGATATTAGATACGTTGACACATCAAGTTTTCTTTAAAGGAGAATTCATTTCTGGTGTGCAGTGAGGAAGCACATCTATGGATACATACAGTTGTATTTTGCAGTGCCTTATTGGGAGCAACTGTATTTAAGAAAGCTTTAACATTTTCTAACAACCTGTTTAGATGTAGAATAATCTTGATTATTGCTTATTCCAAATAATTTTGGCGGGGCACTGTCTTCTCTATTTTGTTGCTTTTTTAATTCTATAAACGTGGTGAGAATGGTTGTTTTAAAAGAGAGTGAAAATGCACAAATTTTTACCTGTGTAAATCTTTTTTAAAAACAGGCGATCAGCAAAATCTCGAAGCAGAAGTCCGTATTCATCAAGGCACTCAAGATCTCGTAGCAGACACAGGTTGTCTAGATCGAGAAGTCGTCATTCAAGTATTTCTCCCAGTACATTAACTCTGAAGAGTAGCCTGGCTGCTGAGCTGAACAAAAACAAAAAAGCAAGAGCAGCTGAGGCAGCTAAAGCCAGTGCAAAAGCTTCCAACACTTCAACACCAACGAAGGGAAACACTGACACTGCTGCAAGTGCACCTCAGTTGAACAATGTAAAGGACCTGAAGAAAGTAAAAATTGAGCATACGCCTTCTCCTACGAGCAGCGTAAATTTGAAGAATGACAAGGCAAAAGCAAAGGTCTCGCTTCCAGAAACTAAAGGAGAAAATAATCTGATAGCAGACAAAAGTACTAAACAGAAAGCTACAGCAGTAAAAGAGGACAAAGTAACTGTTGTAAAACAGCAACCGGTCACTGTAAAAGAGAAAACCAAACCGAGTACACCGAGCGTAGTAACAAAGGAGAAGGAGCGAATTGTTGCACTACCAGCCTCCACACTGCCACCCTTGCCTTTGCCTCCCACGCTGCCTGAAGATAATGAAACTGATAGGTGAGTTCTGATGTAAATTTGCTTTTTGGGGATTGTCTCTTGGTTTTATTTCTTTATTTCTGCTTTGGAAAACTAATGATAACCAAGGTATGTCCAGTTTATGGGTTGCATGCTACCTGACACAGCTCACGGTGCAGCTTATCCACTGCTGCTGCACTCAGCCTGCCTAGGCCAGGCTGTCACTCAGCACCAACAAAACATTGGTGTGCTCTTAACTTTATCTGGCCTGAAACCAAGGCACAAAGAGGATGAGTACAGCGTTAACTCAAGATACAGCAAGTAATTGTATGCAGCTTGATGCACTGGCTAAACACTATTCTGTGAACAGCAAAATATATGCAGCTGTCCTTTCTGTTATGATAAGGGAATTTGAAAATAAGTTTCAAGGTTGCTAAAAAAAATTATTGTTTCTTTGGTATACTTGTAACTTCATTTTCAATCAGTATAAATATGTGACCTGCAACTTTTCAGATGAAATGTGGGGAGTTCCAATCAGGCATTAACCTGAAAAATTTCATCACATCTCTCTACTGAACTTTTATAAGCCCTATCTTAGCAAGAGAAAAGTACCCCTCACTTCACGGTCACACCTTGTTCATCTGATTGCTTTTGGCAGTACACTCATTTGTGAGCAACTGTTTTCAAGGATAAGGCACAGGAATAATAAAACTTCATCAAAAATCTTTGACGAACACCTTGAGAACTCACTGAGAACTGCAGCCACTGCCACCAAACCAGACTGAGGCATTATTTTCACAAAAACGAGGTCCAATATCCCACTAGTTTTATGGTTTTGTTCCTTTCCTTTTTAGTTTTAACAAAAACAACAAAAAAATTACTTATACCTGCTAACTATATTGTATAATTTATGGGGCTGCTCCATGAGTAGTTCTTTCTAATTTTTTATGTTGGCCCACAGTGTCAAAGGTGGATGTTGTTGGTATGGCAGTGTAGAGGTTGAAGCTTCTTGCCAATGTGGGCATAGTTCTGGGGAAAAGATTAATTCAGTAGCAATATCTGAAATTTTTTCAGTAAGATGGAATTTGACTTAAAGGATCTTTAATTTTTATAGATCTGTTATTTTCAGTTAATTCATTTTGGAGATCACTATTATTTTGAGTATGTATAACTGAGGTGTCATGTTCATAACTTTTAATCTGCGCTGACTTTTGAAGTGTTAGAGATTGGTCTGTAGCAAGGGAACTTGGGTCTGTACCTGAAGTTTAATCTGAATTTAGACTATGCTAAGTTTCTTTTTTGCCCAGACAGAAAACTTGCTGTGGTATGAATTGGAAAATGATGCTATTGAGCTGTCATTTGTTATTTTTATTTTGGTTTTGGTAGTGTGAGAAAAGTTGCTTTTGGTATTACTCGTATTACTGGTCTTATGCTATCCCAGAGATCACCTTCTCACAAGTAAAACAAAATTTCTTAGTACTGACTTAATAACTGATTTAGGTGTGATACATCTTTGTAAGAAATAAAAACTGTAAAAGAGGAATTTGGAACCTTTTAAATATTCATATATTTTGTATCTGTGAAAGTAATGTTTTCTCTTGCACTTGGAGAATTGCACTATTTAATTAGTGCAAGTTGTTAGAACTAGTGGTGAAATATTTCTATTAGCAATTTAATGCAGTGTTAAGTGTAAGAACGCACAGGGCTTGGTGAGTCAGTATTACTTAATGAGATGGTAGTTTTCTTTTTTAGCAGTAAAAGAGAACCTTCAGTACTCTAGCAAATGTCATTCCAGTTATTCAGAATCACACCTATGTGGTGAATGTACAGTTGCATTTGACTTTGACAGAGCCATCCTCCATGGATAAACGGGTTTGCTGACACTTATTTGAGAGATCTACTGTTTTAACAGGCTTTGTTTGCAGGGTTAAATGTGATAACATGAAATGTGGTTCTATCCTGAAGCTGTCTCATCACTTTGCATTATTAGTATTTTTTAATTTAATGTCTGTTTTAAGTATACCTAAACAGTTCTATTAGCACTGGGCTCATTTTCTTAAAATAAAACACAAAAAAACAAAACAGAAAAAAAACCCCACGTAATACTTGCAAACAAACTGCATCAGAAAGATTAGTGACAGGAAATAGAATGTCTTTTATGCTTCGCTTTGTTTCACTTTTGGGATGCAATCTTAATCATTCTGATGTGAAGTCTGTAACAAGTCAGGTTAAACCACGAGTCGTTACAGGAAAATGATCCATGATTTTTGGGAGAAAGAAGGACCAAGGTTCATTGTATTCAGATGCTGTAGGAAATTGTGCCAACACAGACAGCTTGGTACTGCACAGCACTTGCTGGCTCCTAATGTAGTGTCAGTTGATGTTCAGTAGGAATCTGGTAAAACCACAAACAAGCTACCTAAAGAAACAGTGGTGTTAGGAAACCAATGACAAAGTTAGCTGAAAGGGAAGACTGTTCTTGTAGCCAGCAGTGTGTGATTTAACAAACCTGAAAAAGGCTGCTCTTGGCTGCCTCTGTTTTCACATACTGCTTTTAAAACTTGTTTCAGAACTTCTCATATATTGCACTTCAACTAATACTGAAAGTTTGAGGGCGGAATTGTGAGAGAAATGCAAATACTTGAACTTCAAAATTGAGGTCTTCATTATGATAACTGCTTGCTGTGTTCATGCTAATGTGAACAGAACAATGAGGACAGTACATGGGTTCCTTGAGGTGCCTCTTTGAATTGAGGCAGTGGTAGTTTGATAGGTGGTCTAAGATTCTCGAGGCTTCTGATTTTATAGTGAAGCACAGACATAGGCAAAAATGCTGGAATGCTATATTAAATGTATAAAATTTGCTCATTGCAATTAATTTATGAACAAATATGTGCATTCTCCATGGTAGAAGATAGCATGGTCTTTCCATTTATAGAAGTTCCTACTTTATCTATGAAACTGGGTTTCATAGATAGAAAGTTGCAGGAAAACCTCCTTTCCAGAAGAGTTTTTTTTAAAAGTGATGTTGAGAATAGAACAGTGATGATTTTTGCAGATGTCACTAACTTGGGAAACGTACACTCAGAGCATTTTGAGAGTCCTATCAGAGAGAAAACAATGTCATTACTTAAACAATGATCACGGGTTTAGTTATTTGTTATATCTGCAAAAATGCAGCTGAAGGAAGAAGTCTGGACAAAACAGAACCATGAGTTTAAAAGATTATCCTGCAGGAAGCATTGCATGTTCAGAATTTCCCCCTTACAGTGTGAAGAGCATCTCTAGAATAAAGATACATTGCTGTGTGTTTTGGGGATTCTTCTCAAGACAGATTGTCACTGTCTGTTCCCTAAAAATAAAATAAAATTAAAAAAAGGATTAATGATTTAAAATAATAAATAAAAATGCTAATTACCCATGGCAGAAGGAATTTTTCACTTGATTTGTATTCTGTTAACTAGAAACACATAGAAACTGGAGTGTGTCTGCAAATCTGTGAGATTGGAATCTGTAAGTAGCATGGTATGGACTGCCTTTCAGTGCCTTACAGTAGCTGTAACAATGAAGTTAGTTATCTCTGAAAATCAAAACTGAAGTGAATTAGATTAGAATAATCTTTTATATGTGATGTCAGTCCGACTACAGATTTAATTGCTATACTTGTGGTATCTGGCAGCACCTGAGCTCTAAACAATACTAGTCTGGGCCCTAAGTGTTTGGGGGAGGAGGAGTAGTTTAGATGAATGGCAGAAGCCTAACCTGAAGCCCAGGTAGGTTTGTTCTGGCTGTTAGGGCTTGCTGTCACAGAATCATAGAATTCTTCAGGTTGGAAAAGACCTTAATGATCATCAAGTCCAACCACAATCCAACTATACTACCCTAGCTCTAACAACCCTCTGCTAAATCACATCCCTGAGCACCACATCCAAATGGTTTTTAAACACATCCAGGGATGGTGACTCAACCACCTCCCTGGGGAGTCTATTCAGTGCTTAACAACACTTTCTGTAAAGAAGTGTTTCCTGATATCCAGCCTAAACTTACCCTGGTGCAACTTGAGGCCATTTCCCCTCATCCTGTCACCAGTGAGAAGAAACCAGCCCCGCTCTCACTGTAAGCACCTTTCAGGTACTGGAAGAGAGCAGTAAGGTCTCCCCTCAGCCTCCTTTTCCCCAGACTAAATAGCCCCAGTTCCCTCAGTCTCTCCTTATAGGCCATATTCTCCAAGCCCTTTACACACCTTGTTGCCCTTCTCTGGACCTGCTCCAGCACCTCCATGTCCTTTCTGTACTGAGGTGCCCAAAACTGAGCACAGCACTCGAGGTGAGACCTCACCAGTGCCGAGTACAGGGCAGGATGACTTCCCTGGTCCTGCTCACCACACCATTCCTGATCCAAGCCAGGATGCCATTGGCCTTCTTGGCCACCTGGGCACACTGCTGGCTCATATTCAGCCATCAGTACACCAAGGTCCCTTTCCACCAGGCAGCTTCCCAGCCACTCCTCCCCAAGCCTGCAGGGTTGCCTGGGGTTGTTGTGACCAAAATGCAGGACCTGACACTTGGCCCTATTGAAACTCACACTGTTAACCTTGGCCCATCGATCCAGTCTATCCAGGTCATTCTGGCAGATCAACAGTTCCTCCCAGCTTGGTGTTGTCTGCAAACTTACTGAGGGTGCACTCAATCCCCTCATCAAGATTGTTAATAAAGTTGTTAAATAGAAGCAGCCCCAGTATGGAACCCTGGGGGACACCACTTGTGACTGGTTGCCAACTGGATTTAACTCCACTGACCACAGCTCTTTGGGCCCAGCTATCCAGTCAGTGTTTCACCCAGCAGAGCGTACACCCATCCAAACTGTGGGCAGCCAGCTTCTCCACAAGGATGCTGTGGGGGACTGTCAAAGGCTTTACTGAAGTCCAGGTAGACCACATTGACAGCCTTACCTTCATCCACTAAATGGGTCACCTTGTCATAGAATGAAACCAGGTTTGTCAGACAGGATCTACCTACCATTCATGAACCCATGCTGACTGAGCCTGATGCCCTGGTTGACCTTTGATTGATCTATGAAGGCTCCTGTACAATTGGAAAGATAAATGCAGTGGAAAGGCAATAGAGGAGTGTAACAGCAACTAGTGCGGATGGGTGTTACAAAGGACAAATGCTCACACATCCCTGAAGATCTAGGCTCACAGGAAAGACTCCATGAGGGAGGGATCTCGGAGATCCTTCCACAGGGCAGTCAGCCCTTACACGGGGTCTAAGAGAGGTGGAGCCATGTTCCACCCCTTCTGCTCGTGCAGCTGAATTGCCTTCACCCCACAGCTGATGGGGCTCTTTCCTGAGGTGTTCGTTCAGTGGTTTAGGCTGTGACACAACAGTTTCCATACAGCTCCTGAGATTATCTGTTCCATATCCTTCCTGGCACCGAGGTGAGAGTGATAGGTCTGTAGCTAGCAGGATCACCTTTCTGGCCCTTTTTGAAGATGGGCAATGTCATCCAGCACCAGCTTTCATCAGAAATGTGACGTCTTAGCATCTGATCTCATTTTCTGTAGAATTTTGATAATCAGCTGTGCATTGGTTAGAGCTGTTCACAACTCATTTGTAATGCTTAAATTCAATTTCTGTCAATTCTGGGAGCAATGTTAGTGTATCAGCAGCTTAGAATGTACCAACAACAAAAAGAACTCCAGTAAGTTTTCTTTGTTTTAATACCACTGTATTGTGTTCAATGTCCTAGCAAAATTGTTTCTTTTTTAGTAGCTTGAGAGAGAATATTACAGTGAAGTCAGTTAAAGAAACAGAGAAGAAACTTCGCCATCTGCTTGCAGACTTGCCACTTCCACCTGAGTTGCCTGGAGGAGCTGAGTTAGGCAAAAGTCCTGAAGAAAAGAAACCAACAGTTCAGTTACACAGCAAGAGGAGACCAAAGTATGTTTATTACTTTATTTTATTTTATTTTTTTATTTTAAAGTCTGCCATGGGAGCAGAAGTGATAATAGTTTCCTAAAAATGTATTCTGTTCGAAGTGCTTCTGCTTTGTAACAGCTTCCTTCATACTACATAGTCTTAAATCAAACTGCATCGTTTGTAGTAATAGCTGCTGGTTAGTGGTAGTAAGGTTGTTATTTAATAATGTCTCATGAATATTCAGTGTTGAATTACTTCAAGGTTAAGATGATCCTTGTATATATTAGCTGCATTCTTCAAGTAGCTATATTCTTTAAAATCCTTGTTTTCTAGAATATGTGGACCACGACATGGTGAAACAAAAGAAAAAGAAATAGACTGGGGAAAACGCTGTGTGGATAAATTTGATATCATTGGTATTATTGGTGAAGGCACTTATGGACAAGTTTACAAAGCCAGGGATAAAGACACAGGTAGGTTAAAAAATGTGAACTTACTCCTGCAATTCTGAAGTCAGTGGGTTTGGGTTTTGTTTGTTTTTATAATTGAATAAAATCTTATTCTTTCCTCTAACATTTTGAAATATTTTAGTTGTGTGCTTTGTTTTTAATCTCACATTTGTCTATCTTTTGCTGTCTTAAAAATCATCTATTTGTAAAGCTGTGACTGAAAGTATATGCTGGGTAGTCTTAATCTCTATTTAAAGTCAGATTTCTTGAACTTCAATGCTCAGTACACAATATGAAGTAGTGAAGAAAAGAGGGTAAGTACTCTGAGGAAACAAAATGGTAACACTGATAGAATGATAAAGAATAATAAAATTTGTAAAGAGGCTGCAAAAATGAATTAAGCTGGGTGTGAGATTTAGCTGTTTTCCTTCTTTGTACTCTGATTGGCATTAGCTGCTAGTAGGAAGAGAATATATATCTGTGCAGTGCGGTCCTGAAATGTTGCATATCAGATATTTTTCTTACAGTATAGCTGACAGCACAGCAGAGACCTAACTTCTAGATCTCACCTTAAACTATTGCTGAAATGAGCAAGCAATCACCATTATGATATGCAGGAATGTTGTCACTGCTTCTAAATAGATAACACACTCAAATCTGTTTCCACAGATGTGCTGTACCTTGCTTGTTGGTTTTAAGTTCAATCAGTAGTTCTTGTGACTCCTTGCCCTTCTGGCTTATTTGTGCTGTATAATTTCCTACTTCAGCAGTAGCTGAAGCACGTATGATCACATAGCAGCCTTCTTTCTGATCTCCAGAAGAATGAGCAGTGTAATTGTGCTTCTTTTTCCATTCTTGTCTGAATTTTCAAGCCTTAGGTTTTCTAGTTGAACTGTCACAAATCTTTTCTTAAGTCGCACCTTTGGAGCCATTACACATCATTCTTCCAGCTTCTTCCAGCCTTCCTGAGATTGTGGTCTTTGTACAGTTAGCTTTCTAATCCAATTACAACCAAGCTTCTGGTTGTTTGTCTGTGGCAGTCATTTTCTAACCTCTTGCAGAAGTTATTGCTCTCTAGACTGGATGGGCCTGTATGGTTAAGAGCAAACCTTCCACCTTTCCAAACCTTATGGCCTTCAAACTATCTTATAATAGGCACTGCAATGGGTTTTTCAAGGCAAGATTGAAGAGAGTGCACAGCTGCTCTTTCAGACACCAGTTCAAGCTGATGCCACATCTTTGAAGTGTGACTTTTGAGAGCAGAGGTGGTTTGAATTCATGTTCTGTCCTTAGTGAATATTTCTGATGCTAACAAGAGAATTTACTTTTTTGTATAATGGTGCCTGTCCTGCCTCTTTGTTGCAACAACTACCAATAGCTCTGTCAAAGCAGCAGGTTTTGTAGCAGTTGCTTTTTGAACAACTAGTTTGCTCAAAATGAAGGGCAGTTAATCAGTTTTCTCTTGTTTTTGCAGCTTTTGATGTTACAGTGATCTCTAGTACCTGCACCACTGTCTTTTCTGGAGCTGATCTTATGGTGCCTGGAAAACTGCATAATTATTCTTACATAAATTTAAAAGATAAAAAGATTTCAGTAGATCCCATGTTATTCCCATCTTCCGTACAGTTTTGTATATCATCCCATCTTCTTGGCATGATCTGAGAGGCAGTATCTTTTGAAGTTTAAGAACAGTTTGATATACTTAGGAAGACATAAGCTGCAGCATTAGGATCTATCTCACTCCTATATCACAATCCTAGGTTTTTGTCATACCTGGTTTGAGTTGTGAGGTATCTTGTTATACTTTTCTTGTCTGAAGGATTGTCATAAATCTAAGAGTATGCAAGTAACTTTTGGGCCCCTTGAGGTCCAATGGTATCCTCTATTTTCCATCTCTGAGGGAAGGACTTTACTGTGCATTCTTATGGTTGCGGGCCCTCTGCATTAACTTTTTCTTGGGACAACCACAGTGTAAACTTGAATGTCTGTTGTCTACCTCAACTTTTAGAGATATCACAAGTTATCCCTGATGACTCGTGTGCTATTCCTTTGTTTCCAGCTGAATTTATCTTGAATCATACTGGAATGTGATATGTTGCATATGTTCAATACGCAGAGGTGTGGAATAAGGTCTTTTTAGATTTAACTGATTTGAGCTCAAGAAATCTATTAAAAAAGAAACCCAAAATTATTAAGCTGATGTACATTCTTTAGATATCTTCCATCATGGGTACATAAGGCTCCTTCCAGTTTGCAGAATCTAGCTTCATCCAGCTCAGACTGCAATAAAACAAATACGGGAAATTTCTCTTCACTGTAAACACAACAGTGCCACTTCTGTGCATAGTAAGTATACTGATAAATATTAGGTCTCTTCAGTTGTTTGCCTTGCATCTTGAACTGTGTAGTATTTCTCTCTAGATACATGCGTGAGAATTCTAACTAAACTGTCATGTCTCACATTGCCTTCCTAAGGATTTTATTATAATGCAATAATAGCCTTTATTAACAAAGTTGTGAGGTTGTGAGCATCAGTTATAGGGTTTTTTCTTTAGCAGTATGGATGCTTATACCTTCTTGACTGCTATAGAGTTTTAAAAAATAACAACAAAAAAACCACAAAAAAACATGATTGTGGTTCTGAAGCTTACTCAGTGGGAATCGGTACATAGTATAAGATCTTCCCTTTGAGGGAAAACAACTTCAGATGTGTAGTATCAGGACATTGAGTTTAGAGGAAAACTCTCTGGAAGGTCTTTTTCATGACCTGGGGAAGGAAACAAGCGTTACTTACTCCAGAGTCTAAGTGCTTCTATTAGTGTTTTAGTTCTTATACTGGGCAGAGGAACTTCTGATAAAAATACTATGCTCTCCTGGTGGCAAGCGTTCCTCAGTGCTGTGCCTCCTGCCATTTCAATTGAGCCTTCTGAAAATGCCACCTCAGAGACCTCTAACCCTGCACAGTCAGGATGTGCCTTTTCTCTCCAGATTAAGCTATTCTGCAAGTCACAGTATGTCCACAGTAATCTTTCTGACACTACGTTTTGCCTTTCTGAGTGTTGGTATCATCTGTACCTTTCTTCTCAGCCTTGTGCTATATACAGGTCAACTATTCTACTTGAATTTCTGCTCCTCTCATGAAGAGCAGAGGCCCTTTGTCCTCTCTTTTCTGGTAGCTGTCTCCTTACTGAACTTGCTAATGAGTGAGAAATGTTGAATCAATAAATCAGTTTGCACTTTTCTTTGTCTTTGTCCTAGCAATTTTTTTCCTGAAACTTTGTTCTTGTACTTGCAGTATTTTGTATTTGTTCTTCAACATGCAAGGCACATTCTTGTTGTCAACAGACTTGAAAGTATTCAGGAAGGCTTACCTTATTTATTGGATTGATTGAACAAGGGACTGTTTTGGAATCCAACTTCTACTTAATCTAGTTACAAGACAGCAAAGGAGGTTGTGACTTTGCATTGCTATTGGTGGCCTCCCTGTAGAACATCTCAATTCCCAAGGTACATGTCAGTCTTTGTTTTGCTTTCTGATCAAACCCTTGGGAGAGCAGTTCACTTTCTTGTACGTTCTCACCTGTGGTGGTATAAAAGTGATAAAACCATAGCAAACATAGGTCTCTGTCTCTAAAGCTGCTGCTGATAACCATTCTTACGTAGGGATTTATTGGTAGACCTGGTGTGGAAGATAGGACACGAGTGAGGTGTACGTGTGGAAGATGGTTATTATAGAGGTTAGCTAAAAATTCTCATTTATAATTGTTTCTCTATATCTTTGTTTCCCAACACGAATTAATTTTGTTTCTGTTTGGCACGATACATGAACCAAAATCTTATTTCTGAATGGAGATTATAAAACTAAACAGTAACAAATGGGATGGATTTTTAAAACAAAGGAAACTGAAGCCCCATAATTTTGTTGCTGATCTTTTTTAATTTTCATTTTCTCCTAGGAGAATTGGTGGCACTAAAGAAAGTTCGATTGGATAATGAAAAGGAAGGGTTTCCAATTACAGCTATTCGGGAGATTAAAATTCTTCGACAGCTTAATCACCAAAGCATTATCAACATGAAGGAAATAGTGACAGATAAGGAAGATGCTTTGGATTTCAAGAAGGACAAAGGTATGTGTGTGAACACTAGGGTGGCTCGTTCTGCTCATGTTCTTAATGTAGTAGCTTACTTACTCTGCAGCTGAAGTTTCACTTTTAAAAGTTTGAAACAGTGACACTTGGTACTTACTAATGGAAGTCCTTTACTTAGTTCAGCTGTGCCTCTTGTTGATAGAAACATTTTTGTAAATATTTTGTGTGGCTTTTAAAAAAAACAAACTTGATTTTAGTTCGGCTGGATCAATTTCAAAGAACAGGTGTTTAACTTGACACTCATGGGCTGGGGAAGCTAGTAACAAGGGGAAGTTCTTACATATGGGATGAGTTGTATGGTTTTGTCTTTTTTTTTTTTTTTTGCCTTTTATTTTTCTCATAGTATTTTCTCATCATTTGGAATGTTGCAGGCCCAACACTGAAGAGATTATTATTATTCTTTTTACTGCAAGTATCAGTGTTGTTTGGGTTGTGTTTGATTCTTTTTTTTTCTTTTTATAATTGAGCACATGTGTTGAAGTCTAGAAAGATAAATGTTGTTTTTCCCCAAGGACAAGGCTTACAGACACCTACAGTTTTGGTTCCTTCAGTGTTAAGTCTGTTTTGTCTGAGATGTTGCAGCCTCTTTTTCTTGGAGAATCCAGGAAACAAAAGGAAAAGCATGCAGTTTTGCTGTTAAGGACTTTTGGTACCAAATGCTTGTTTGAAAATGTAGTCATTTTGTCTTTGGAGGCCGTGTCCTCTCAGCTCCAAGTCTTATAAACCTCTCAGTTTGGAGTATTTTAGTGCCCTATGGCACTAAAGGTAGATATACAATCTGGTAGAGGAGGAAGTTTAAAGTCTGGAACCTGTACTTATCTCCCTGTCCTCCTGAGCTTCTATGCAGCATGTCTAGCACCAGTGTGGAAAAGAAACAGTAACTGATATGCATAGCCAGCAGAAGCAGCATGTGATGTTGTGATGACTCTGAAGATGAGTGTCAGAATTAGACAGGAAAGAAGTTCTTTTTCTAGTTTCTTTGGAAAGTATAGTACCACAAGTGGTATATATATTGACAACACTGAGAACATTTATTTGTTGTTTAAAAGCAGGAAACGTGCAGCAGAGCAGTTCCTCTAGATATACCTATGCAGTTTCAGTGGTCAGCACCCACTTTAAACTCAGATCTGCAACAGCCAGCTTAGGCTTTTCATGTGAGTCTTGTATGAAGTTTTAATTAGGCCTAACCTTGGCTAATGAGACCACATAGAGCCCTGAATAAATTTATATTCATTAGTTAATATTTTCCATTTCTACTTGGAGCCATGTGTAAGGTTGAACTGTCAATCTTTTGGTTTATTTCTCTTTTTTTCAGAAGACTGCAAGGGAAGGACTTCTCTGGAGATACTAGAATAAAATAAATTTTTGAGATAGTCTCTTGGAAAGCATTAGTGTGATAATAAGTCTGCTATTATGGTTTGTTTCTGAAAGGATGGAATTTTATTTTTTCCAGGCTACCGCAATCTGTATTTCTCTAATGAGGAGATGGAGATTTGTAGCTGAGAAGTATTGGGCAAGTTGTAGTCTATGCAGAGAGCAAAAGCAATTGGGAAGTTCAGTCATTTTCATGGTAAACCATGGCAAATATTGATGTGGTAGTGACATACATTATTACAGTAGAATCAAAGTGTTTGCCTTCTCATGAATATGCTTATGCTTAATGTTTGTTATGATTGTCTTAACTTTGGAATATAGCTGTTAAAAATCCCCTACTGCTGAAATCTCATTTGTGGAATTAGAGAATGAGAACATTCCTACCAACACATGTTCCTTTAGTTGTATGCATAAAAGTAATTTTTGTCTGAGACTGCCTGTTATCATCTGATCTGTTACTCATCTACTCGTTCACTTTTTGTTTGGTTTTTAATTGGGATTTCAGAAGTTTAAAATGCATCAAACAGAGCGTCCTTGCAATTCAGTAAATGTTTGTCACATTTTATACAGTACTTACTTAAAGGATGTTTCATAAGATAGTACCATTGATCTACAAACGTCGTGGCTTTAGTTGTACCATGTTTTCCTGATGCTTTTGAGCTGTTACATGTTCTTAGTGGCCTAAGCTTATACTGACTTAGAAGTAAAATGTTGTTGAGAATATTAAACTACAGAGAGTACAAGAAAAGTTTCTTACAGTGTTTTAGCTCAGCCAGCTTGTGTTGTTATCTCAACAATAGCTTTTGTAGAAGGGATTTGTTTTAATTCTGCCTAGACCAAACATTTGAAAAAGAAATGCAACACATTTGAGTAGTGAGTTGCAAATGTAAAGAGTATTTCCTTCGGTGGTAAAGCAGAAATTGCTTATATGAATTGGGAAAATATACAGTTAAGTGAATTATATGTGGATCTTCTACAATGAAGATCTGAAGTTTTTACCTTTGTAATATTTAGCATGTGTGAGATAGGAATGAGACAGATTTGATACAGTTGGAGAATGGTGCATCTGATTACTAACATAACATCTTGATTCTGATGCATGAGTGCTGTTGGGTATAGCATGTATGTTGGGTTTGCAGAGAAGGAGTATCTGTTCTGTGCATTTCTCTAGTAGCTCATCTGAATGTAGGCTTTTTCTCTTCCTTCCTACTGTTCGGAGCTTATATGTAAAGTTAGGAATGGTGCACCTGACTCAGTTTGTGTGCTGTCTTCTGCATTTATCTGCATAACAGTTGATTTAATGGACAAAAAACTACTGAACATACTGTTAAAACTTCCTTTGCTTCTCTGAAAACATAAAACTTTATTTGGCTTGGTCACACCAGTGAGCTATAGGTGCCACTCAGTATTTTCCTATAATATCAGAACTAGAACTGTGGTTATTTTTGAAGATGTTTTCTCCCAGTGAGCTAGTGCAGGAGTTGTGGGTGTCAGCTTTTTGTGTTACTAGAAGCATTCTGATACTGTTGGTGCTTGTGATGAAGTCTGCTGTGAACTCTGCTTTCCTTCACTCTTCTTTTTTTTTTTGTCTGAGAAGGTTTGTGGCTTTACCTATGCAGCTGTAATTGAAGAAAACAAGGTCATATTAAAACAAACTTAGAGTTATTTTTTATTTTTTAGATGTAGTAAAATCCATAGTTCTTTGCAAAATTAGTTGAGCCATTTCATCTAAGTTTGCAAGAAAAGTATTGGGAAGACCATCTCTCTTACTCTAGGCTTTTATCATCTCTGGTTTGTTCTCTTTATTTTTCTTGGGACTCCCTTGTGCACCTGGGATGGTCCTCTAATTCTCTCTCAACTCTGAGCTGTTTGTAAAAGATCTACAGTCTAATTATGGAATTGCCATGATTGGTTTTTGCTAAACGCATGTAAGTGCCTGATTTACCTTTTGTTGCACTGAATTTTAAGCTGCATGAGTGTAGACTGGCTCCTCTTCCTCCTTTCGACTGGAAGAGACAATTGATATCCCAAGGGATAATGTGGATGTTTGCTTGGGAGACCCTAATAAAGAAGGGGTATAGTTAAAATCAGAACTTGTTTGGTTTTGGTGTGTGTGAATTTCCTGTTTAGATTTATGTGCTTGTTTCTGTAACTCATTCTAAAATCCAAGGTCACTTGAAGACGGTTCAATTTTTAATTTAGTTGCTGTACAAAAATTAATGGATTCTTTTATGCAGAAAGCCAGTATCTACCACAATACAGTAAAGAGGACTCTGGGTCTGTGGAATGTTGTTGTATAACTTAGCTAGCTACTTTCCTGTATCCATCATGGAGTACTTTGTCTGAAAGCTTGTTTTTTGGAAGGAGTCCTTGCCAGCAATCATGCAGTCATCAGAGAGTACATCACTACAGGATTCTGTTCCTATGGTAGCTAGTTTTATCTGAATTTCCTGGGAAGTCTAGTCAGCAATGGAAAATTCAGTAAATGCATGCTGCTTTGAGCCATTCAGAAAGGAAAAAAAGCCATTAGCATTTTGAATTTGTTTTGATCTTACAGTTGAAATGAAGAACTAAAGGGGTGCTGCCTAAATATGGACCTAAGTAGATAATCAAGTATTTTTCATTTTGTTTTCTTGCTGATAAGTGACATTAGGTGAATGCTGGCCCAGCCATGGGGATCTGTCTTTTAGAAATATAAGGTGAGATGTCTCTAGAAGAAGGAATGTTTCTTCCTGTAGCCCTTTGATCAGGATGTCTCTTCTTCATTGACTCAGCTTGCAAGCATCCATGATGGAATCAGGAGTTCACATCTTCTCTGTCAAGTTTAAGGATTTGTCACTGTATTCATGCATGTTTGCAGGTATAAAAGGTCTTTAAACGTTATGCTAATTCCTCTATTCCCATGTTGTTTTCCTCTCCTGCTTAAGCAATCTCAACTTCCAGTTATCCCTCCTCCCTCCTCTCTGATCCTCTTGCTGCAAAGCAGCTTGTTAGAGCTTAGGCTGTTAAACTCAATGCTTACAAAACAAAAGTCTCTGAATTTCCAAAACCTCCAGATTGTCTTGCTGCTCCTGAAGCAGCTGATAGAAACTTCTTACCCAAACAGGCTGCCCAGAGAGGTTGTGCAGTCTCCTTTGGTGATATTCAGGACCCACTAGGTCACTTGCACTTTCCTGTGCAACCTACTGTAGAGAACCTGCTTTAGCAGGGCACTGGACTTGATGATCACCAGAGGTCTTTTCAAGCCCAGACCCTATGATTCTGTGTAACAGTCTTCATGCTACAGCTAAGTTACCAGGATTAATGAATGCCTGTGAGTGGTTCTTTCCATTTCTGCGTGCGTTACTGAATGCTGGTTTGGAACGAGTATAGGAAAGTTATGGTTCTATTAGGCTAAGTTTGTCTTAAGCAGAAAAAATTGTTCTGTCTTGTGATACCTAAGTGGAAAGATAAGTATGGCAGTGATGCTTTATTTAGTTTTAAGATGATTAATTCATAGGCTATGTCTTTGGTGTTTCTCAAATTAGAAAATAGGTTTGTGTGACTTAAGTAGAAAGAAAAGATGAGTGTCTGTTTTCTTAAAAGCACTATAACTTCAAGGAATTGGAAAATGTCATCTTAGATTTTGAAGCTCTGCTTGACAAGTTGTGTTTAGAACTATCTTGGAATCTGGTATATCATGAGTCCTGGAGGAGAAATGTTAAGGAAATGGAAGATTAAATATAATCCAATTATCTCTAATCAATCAAGCAAAAAATATTATCTATATATAACATGGAAGGAGCTGAGGGAGATTTATTAGTGAAATGAAAATGTGTTCAGCAACTCAGCGCTCTATATGCCATTCATAGAATGAGGCAGGGTTCCCTTTTAGAGCATTTTTATTTATAGGATACTATTGTAATGCATATATACAAAGATTGAATGGAAATTTTTACATAATATGGCATCTCTAAATCTTCAGTGGCCAGATTGTCTGAACTGTATCTGATCAGATTAATTTTAGGAATCCCAAAAACTTTTCTCATGAAACTACACTTGGAAAAATTGTCTTAAAAGCTGCCATTAGGTTAGGTTTTTGGATTATTCCCTTTTCCCTCTGCCCAAAGCACTTGAATCTTAGTGTAGGAACAAAGGCATAACTTTATGTCCTGCCTTACTGAGTCTGTGCTGACGACAGTCCAAAAACCAGACTGCTCGTGTTGCACAAACTGTTTTGCCAGTTCTTTTTGGCTCACCTGAAAATCTTGTAGAGTTAGTAATTCTGTCTGCATAGCTCAATCACATTATAGTCAAGCTTATTTGTGTTTTCATTGAGGAAACTTGAATGCTGTTAGAGCTCCATGAAATGCATGTAGAGGAGAAGATGTGTTAATTCTTTAGTTATTCTAAACCAGTACCTTACTTTCTGACCCTTATCAATTTTCACTGGCATAATGATTTAACAGATGAGTTTTCCTAAGTGCAGAGCAAAGAAGTAAGGCTAGAACTGCTTCCCCACAAGTCTCCTTTGTTTATCGTGTACCTCCCTAACAGATTCAGCTGCTGTTATCCCATATTCAGAACTAGGCTACCCTTCAGCTGTTCCCACTGTTGTTCTGCACATGTGCACTGACAATAAGGACTCTTACAGTCTCAGAAGATGAAGAAATGGGGGATCAGCTGCATGCATTAGCAGTGAAAAACAGGAGAAGATGCAACCCCCGTCAGTGCCTTTTTGCAGCATGTGGAAATTGACTATAGGCTTCCTCCTGCCCCACAGGTACTTATCAGGGAGTGCAGGCCTTTAATAGAACAGCAATAAGAAGAGCAACATTAAAATCAGATAAGTAATTCTGGGTGTATTTGAATTGTATATACTGTACTGAAACAGAGCTGTAGGTGATATGGCATTGCTTACAGATATATGGGTATTGGGCAAAGCTAGCTACCCACAAAACAAAAGTGTGTCATTTTGGGACATAACTTCCTATTATTGAACATCATGGCATCATAAAGGAAAGGATGATTCTTCTGTCCGTAATGTTTTCCTTTTTGAGAAATGAATATTTGTGATATTTGTATAGCATAAACTAAAGGGTACCATAAACTCAGACAGTGGTGTAATGAAAGAACTTTTAGCTATACACAGTTTACTTCTTGAATATCTATAGCTTATTTTCCTATTACAAAACACTAAGTGTCAGAACTCCTGGTCTAATGAAAACCCGCGGAAATTTGAAATGATCAAGTGTGATAAAGCAATTTTGTTTTTGTTGACTGAAATTACAGACATCAGAAAATGGCACCACAGTTCTCTCAAATTAAACTAGCAGAAGTTTCACTTCAGTTTGCTTAGTAACTGTTCTGCAACTATGATCACTTCAAAAATAGTTTGAATAATACTGAAAATGAGATTTGTAATACACTGCCAAAGCTAGCAGACTGATTTTAATAGTTTATCATAACCTGTGAAGAAGCTTGAACTCTGACAGATCATAGAATGGCTTAGGTTGGAGGGGACGTTGAAGATCATCTGGTTCCAACCCCCTGCCACGAGCAGAGTTGCCAACCACTAGATCAGACTGCCAGGATCCCATCCATCCAAGCCTTGAATGCCTCCAGAGAGCATCCACAACCTCTTTGGGCAACCTGTTTCAGTGCCTCTCCACCCTCTGAATAAAAAATTTCTTCCTAACATCTAATCTAAATCTACTGTCTTTCAGTTTAAAGCCATTCCTCCTCGTTCTGTCACTATCAGACCATGTGAAAAAACTTGTTTTCCTTCCTGCTTGCAAGGCTCCTTTCAATCCTGGAAGACTGCAATGAAGTGTCCCTGGAGTCTTCTCCAAGCTGAACAAGCCCAACTCCCTCAGCCTTTTCTTCATAGCAGAGGTGCTCTAGCCCTTTGATCATCATTGTGGCTCACCTTTGGACCTGCTCTGACAGCTCTGCATCCTTTCTGTACTGGGGACTCCACTCTTGGACACAATACTTCAGATGGTGCCTCACAAGGGCAGAGCGAAGGGGCACAATCACCTCACCCTCCCTGATGACCACCCCTCTTCTGATGCAGCCCAGGATACTGTTGGCCTTCTGGGCTGCAAGAGCACACTGCTGGCTCATGTCCAGCTTTTAAATTATCAGGAACCCCAAGTTCTTCTCCACAGTGCTGCTCTCAGTGAGTTCTTCTCCCGGTCTGTACTGCTATCTGGGATTGCCTGACACAAGTACAACATCTTGTACTTGATCTTGTTAAACCTCGTTAGATTCTTGTGTGCCTGCTTCTTGAGTGTTTCCAGATCTCTCTGGTTGGTGTCTCTTCCTTCTATTATGTCAACCTCACCACTCAGCTTGGTGTCATCAGCAAACTTGCTGAGGGGTACACTCAATCTCTCTATCTGTGTCATTGATGAAGATGTTGAAGAGCACTGATCCCAAGACAGACCTCTGGAGGACACTGCTAGCCACGGTCCTCCACGATCATCCACTAATGACAACAATCCTCTGGCTATGACCATTTAAGCCAATTTTGTATCCACCTAATAGTCCAGCCTTAAAATCCATGTCCTCTCCAATTTAGAGGTGAGAATGTTGTGCAGAAACATGTTAGTGGGCTTGCATAAGTCCAGATAGATGACATCAGTTGCCCTTCCTTTGTCTGCTGGTGCTGTCACTCCATCACAGAATGCCACCACATTGGTCAGGCATGGTCTCCCCTTGGTGAAGCCGTGCTGACCATCTCTGATGACTTCCACATGTGTGTTAACATCTCTTCCAGGAGGATCAACTGCATGACCTTCCCTGGCACTGATGTGAGCTTCACTAGCCTGTCATTTCCCAGGTCTTCCTTTCTCCCTTTGTTGAGTATGGAGTGATGGTTTCCTTTTTCCAGACACTGGGGACTTTGCCTGACTGACAGTTTTTCTGCAAGTATGATGGAGAGCAGCTTGCTGGCCATGTCAGCCTTTTCATTCAGAACCCTGGAATGTATGTCATCTGGCCCCATAGACTTGTACACATTCAGCCTCATGAGATGGTCACAGACTTGCTCTGCTCTTACACTGGGATTTTGTCCTGCTAAAGGAGAAGCATGAGAAGCCTGACT
Source organism: Phasianus colchicus (assembly GCF_987193195.1). Taxonomy (NCBI): domain Eukaryota; kingdom Metazoa; phylum Chordata; class Aves; order Galliformes; family Phasianidae; genus Phasianus; species Phasianus colchicus. The sequence continues at coordinate 4,046,636 of NC_143441.1, read as the reverse complement.
GGGCATGAAGACCAAGGCAAAGAACTAAGTACCTCAACTTTCTACATGTCTGAAGAGACCAGTTCTCCCTTTTCATTTATAAGAGGGACTGCGCTCTCTTTTGCTTGTCTCATCTGCCTAATGTATTTAAACAATCCATTGCAAAGTTCCATTCCATCTGCACCTTGACTTTCTTGACTCCATCCCTGCACATCCAGACAGCATCCCTATATTCTTCCTAGGCCACCCATCCCCACTTCCTCTGCTTGTATATTTCTTTTTCCCTTAGTCTGACCAGAAGGCTCTTGTTCAGCCATGTGGGTTTCCTGCCTCATCTCTTCTTCTGGGGGATGGACAGTTCTCGTGCTCTCAGAAAGGCATTCTTAAAGTGCTGCCAGCTCTGTTCTGTTCCTTTGTCCCCACAGGATCTTTTCCCACAATTCCTTAAAACAACCTGAAGTTTTCTCTCCTGAAGTTCAAGGTCCTGGCTCCACTCTTTGCCAGGCCCACGTTCCTCAAGTTCACAAACTCAATCAGGGCATGATCGCTGCAACCTGGGCTGCTTCTGATCTTAAGTTATTTAATAATCTCTTTTGTGTTGGTGAGCATCAGGTCCAATAGTGTTTCGCATTTGGTAGGTCTGTTTAGTACCTGAACTAGAAAGTTGTTGTCCATGGACTCCAGAAGTCTCTTAGACTACTTGCAGTTCATAGTGGTGTTTTCCTGGCAGATATCCAAGCTGTTGAAATCCCCCACCAGTATGGGAGCCTGCCTCTTGCAGGTAAAACAAGAAGGTCTCATCAGCAGGTTTCCCTTGATGAGGTGACCTGTAGTAGACCTCAACCACCAGATGCCCTTTATTGGGTCAGTCCCTAATTGTAGCCCATAAGCTATCAGCCTATTCATAATTATTTCTCAGGGGCAGCTCTTGGCAGTTCATCCACTTCTTAACACATAGGACAACTCCCTTATCTCTCCTACCTTGCCAATCCCTTTTAAAAGGCTCATACCTCAGTAATGGTATTCCAGTTCTGTGAATCATTGCACCATGTTTCTGTGATAGCAGTAAAATTGTAGTTTTCCAGTTCATCCTGCTTTTTTTCCCCATACTGCTGCATTGCTACAGAGGTACTTTGGCCAGGCTTTCAGCTGCATTACCTTCCATAACGAGTCCTCCCAAAAAGCTCTGGAAAAAATCTGGGGTTTTTCCCTCTTGCTCCCTAAAGCAACAGTGTTCCCTGACTCTTCTCTGTTTCTTAGCAGTACATTTCCTTTGACCCATCAAATCTTGTTTAAAACCCTGGTGATGAGCTTCACCAGCTTGCTGCCTAGTACATTCCTCCTAACATGCAGTAGGTTAGGGGCATCTGACTAGCACCTTGTCCCTTGAACTTAGCTATTCTATCCCACACCTTGCCATGGGTAGGCTTGCTATCACACCTTTCCCCCTTCAAACCAAGTTTAACGACCTTCAGTGAATCCATCCTGAATTCTTTCCCTAGTGACTTAGGTTGACCCCATCAGCAGCCATGAGGCCAGGTGCCAAGGAAACTGCCCCATGGTTAAAAAAAAAAAATAATAATAATAATAAATTCCTGTGGTGACACCAGCCTCTCAGCCATGTATTTTTTTCAGATGGATTTTCCTGCTCCTCTCAGTATCCCTGCCGCTGAAGGGATAGAGGAGAACACCTACAATGTACTCCTGCTCCATCACAGTCCACTGAAGTCCCTTTTGATGATAGCCCTCAGGCTTTTCTCAGTGACTTCACTTACTGTCAATAAGGGATAATAATCAGAAGGGTGAAATGGACTAAGGTGTCTCCTAGGAATGTCTCTGACCTGGGCCTTAGTGAGGCAGCACACTACATGTAGAAATACAAACGGGATACCCTCCCGTATGGTAGGTATATGGAATACTGTACAGGTTGGGTCTGGCTGATTTATGTCTGGAGGCCTCTATTCACCTCAGAAGGGAATTGTACTTATTTCCTTTTTGTTAGAGGCAATCTTGAGGCATGGAGTTGACCTCCTTGCCTTAGGCAGCCTCTTGGTTGAACCTTCCATAGCATTCTCACTTACCTGTCCCTTGAGTTCCAGAACCTCAAACCTATTGCATAAGGGCACCTGGGAGGGTGAGGTAGGTAGGGAGAGTGTTTTCCTGTGATGCCAAAAAGGGACCTGCTTCCATTCCTCCCCATCTCTTAGGTCCTTTGCCTTGACAGTGCAGGGCAGGGGTTCTGCCACTTTTTGGGGTGTATCACTATAGAGCCTTTCTTGTAGATGTGGCAGGGAGTTGCTCTATCAGTCTTATCTCCTGTGCTCATTCCCTGATGCTCCTTAATCTCTCTGCCTCTTCCTTGAGCTCTGCCACCAGGCTGAGCAGATCTTCCACCTGCATGCACCTTATACAGGTGGTGTCTCTACCATCCTGCAGGGGTAGCAACAGGCTCAGGCACTCCCTGCAGCAGGGACCTGAACCTCAGCGTTTCTGAGCAGGCACTCGGTCTTGGTAGGTTGTTGGTATTCACTTTTGTTGAGCTGACATCTTCTGAAGGGGACGTGTAAATTATTCTGGCACTGCTGCATTAGTATCACGTGGTTTGTTTCGAGGGGTTTTCAAATCCGTCATGCTTTGTCTTTCAGCAATTGTCAGTCAAGCAGAACTTACACTGGTTGCTGGCTGTCCAGCTTTCAAAGGCCAAGATTAGGAGCCTCTGTGCTTTACTGTGTAGAACTGGTGAGCTGCACTGCTGAATGGTTTAGGTAGATATTAACTCAGCAGGCTTCTGTTGTTGTATGGCTCTCGATGCTTTTCTTTCCTTCGTTTTATTGAAGCGGTGGGACTGTGTTGCATCTGGGTGATTTATCTTCTGCTCCACCTCCTCTGCGCACCCAGATGAGTATTTTATAAATGGTATCTTACTTCCTCCATCCTGCTGTCCACAGCAGGACAAAAAGAGATGGATTAAAAGCCATGAACCTCAGTCTCTTGGGCAGTGGCCCTTAGTTTAGCTGCTTTTCACTGATCTTTGTCTCAAGTTTTGCACTTAATGTGTAATTTTTACCTGTTTGTTTAAATACTAAATACTAGATACAATTTAAACTTGATAGCGCTTTTCCCTTTCATTTTCACTGTGCAAGAAAGCACATCACTTTGCCAAAATCTGGCTGTGAATGTATGTCTTAGCAAGCTGAATTCCCCTTGCTGCTACAGGACTTGCACTAGCTTCTGAATTGGAACTTCTCATTTGGAAGCTAGAACCTGTAGTGAGTTCTTGTTGGGGAGAAGCTTCTTCCACTTTGAAGTGGAAGCTTTGAAGTCTCTCGGGGAGATATTTGAAAATAGAAGATAGACAGATCCCACTAATGTAGTTTCTGCATTGCAACCAGTGCTCTCAAGGGTCTGCATTGTCTCTGCCCTAGAGTTAAAAACGAGAAAAAATCAGTGCTAAACATAACATTGTGCTGGAGGTTGTCTGTTGCTGCCTCACATGTACGTAACATGTTTCCTTTGTAGAAATACTTCTGTATATCAAAGACCTGTGGCTTTAATGGGTTTATTTGTGAAATAAGATGAGCTAAGGTGAGGTATGGCCACATACTGAGAGAGTGGTGAGGTGCTGGAACAGGGTGCCCAGAGAGGATGCTCCATCCCTGCAGATGTTTAAAGCCAGGTTGGATTGGGCCCTGGACGGTTTGATCTAGTACTTGGTTTAGTGGCTGGCGACTCTGCCTTGTGGCATGTTTTCATGAGGAGCCATAGGAAGAACTTGTGTTTATGTAAGATAAAGCAATGCATTGTAGAATTATTTGTTTTCACAAGCGTTTAATGACTGGAATAATTATTTCCATGGAAAAGCAATATTATGAAAACACTTCAGTATATTATTTTATTGCTGTTATAGGAAATGAGGTGCAACTCATTTCATGTTGCAAAAACGTGTAAATAGTTGTGTGAAAAACAATTCCCACTTTCAAAAGTAGGGAGCAATAGTGTTTTTGGACTGCTGATAAATCAGTCTCTCTCTTTCTGTTTCCTGTTTCTCCTTTCTAGGTGCATTTTATCTGGTATTTGAATATATGGACCATGATTTGATGGGACTGCTGGAATCTGGTTTGGTTCATTTTAATGAAAATCATATAAAATCATTTATGAGACAGCTGATGGAGGGTTTGGCCTACTGCCATAAGAAGAACTTTTTGCACAGAGATATAAAATGTTCAAATATTCTACTAAATAATAGGTATGAATAACACTTCTAGTATGTACATGTTGTATGTTGGGATCATATTTAAATCATTTTTTATAATCTTTACAGTTCACCTGCTTTAATCCATGAGCCAAAGTTTTTTTTATAGATTGCCTAGCTTATTTAGAAATCACTTGTAAAATAATAATCTGGTAATATTTCTGCTTGACACTGGATCTGGCAGTTATCTTTTAAAGTTGTATGTTAAAATAGCAAGGTTAAAACATGTGCCTGTTAAGTGAGAGTATGGGGAAAAGTTATCTGAGTTCAATACATTAAAACAGAGTTTTAGGAAATATGTTTGTGTATTCATTTTACCATCATTTCAAAATGAAGTGTGGATAGCTGCTTCTTTGTGGCAGAATTTGGAAGTCTTCACCCTTATTAATCAGGATAATACTTTAAAACAGTATTTGAGTAGGTATTCTCAATCATGTTTTGGCTTGCAATTACAGCCACTATCAAAGGGAGAGAAGTTTTATAATCACAAGTGGTTAAAAACCAAGAAAACATATTAGTAAACATGCTTTTGTTGAATGTGCAGCAGCAGCAAAAATTAAAATCACAACTGCAATTCACTGTTAGGAAGGATACTGATGGTGAGATGCAGTGCTTTCTTACTGTGTAGAACTTCTGTCTCTGTCTTGAATTCTTATACCTGTATCTCAAAAGAAACAAAATAGAATTGCAGAGTATACATAGGGCAGCTAAAGTTGGTTAAAGAGTAGGAGGAGGAATACTCAAAAAACCAGACTCTTTTAAAGCAGGTGTATGATTGTGGTGTGGAAAATTATGAAGCTAGCACATAACTTTAATACAGAACTCCTGTTCACTACATCCAACTGTATTAAAACTAAGGAGCAACAATAGAAACTAGTATCTTCTTCAGATTTGATAGATATTCTTACCTGTACAGAGCAGGTAGTCAGCTTCTGGGTTGTGCTGACTCAGGAAGCTTTCAGGTTAGTATCATAAGATTCAGAAAAGGACAAGACAAGTTCATGGACGTCATTAAAATCTGCTAAAAGCATTAGACAGGGATCCCTAATTCAGTGGTCCTGGGTGCTTGTTGTGTGGAAGGAAGGTGAGCCTCAAAGCTGGGAAGTTTCACATTCTCCTTAAAAATCTGCTTACGCCATTGTTGGAGATAAAATACTGGGCAAAAATGATCAGACATCTTATTTAGTAGGGCCCTAGTTCTGTCCCAGTTTTGTCCAAATGGAATTTCCCTTTTTTGTCCTTTTTTAAAAAATTAATATTAGACTGTTTTCAGCTCTGGATGCCACCAACCTTGCAAGACTCTGATATAGACTCTTGAAAAGATGTACACCTGCCTCCACATAGCTCACCTTGCCCATTCACCTGATCTTTCTTGTCTGTTAGTCCAGTGGTGATGCTGTCACTGTGCACGTCTGGGAGCTCAGAAGCTGAGATATAACTTGGAGAAGAGCACGTTACAGTAGAGGCAGTGCTTTCTGCTGTACCATGCTCCCTTGACTCTAGGATAAACTTATTTTCCCCTAGGATATTTTGTGAGTATCTTAGAGATTTCCACTCGAAGAAGAAAAACGTAGTTGATTCATATAATTTTAAGCCAATGCTTCTAAAATCCCATTACCATTACAGCCTGAAAGTGAAAGACATGAATTTTATGTATTTTAGCTATGCAAGTTAAACATATGTACTCAAAAATTGTTTGATATTCTACAAATACAGGATCTGAAGAATAAAAGTACATGTTATAGGGAAACATTTATTTGCTTTTGGGGCATCACCATGAAGTGTTACAGTAATTTCAGGCATATGGATAAGGGGAAAAAAGAAATACAAACTGTGATCTGTATATTTTGTTATCACAAAACTGTCATTCTCTCACATATCTGCAAGTCTTGCTGTAATTTGATGAAATAGCCAAAACTTTAATTTATTTGAAAGTCATAATTACAGGGAAAACAAACCGAAACAAAGAATCCATGTAACATTGCCAAATGTTTTCCATGTATGCAGGTTGCTTTATGTTTAAACCATCCCAGCTTCATAGATGGTAGAGCTTTCTCATCGAGTAGTGAAAGTGTTTGTGGCAAAAGCAAATGAAGAAAGCCAGGGAAAGCTCTGTATCATCCACATTTCCTCTCCTGTATGGGAAAACTCAAGGGCTTAGAGCTTGTATCATTCAGCAAATTGGCTGCTGGCAAAAATAGAAGCCCTTATCTGGTTGGTTATCCTGATTTGAAGGCCATATTTAAGCTTCAGAGGAACAAAACAGTGCTTAGACTTGCTGGAAGGAAGTAGGGTTGTTGCTAGATTTTGTTGTTGTTTTTGCTGTACAAATCCTTATGCTAGCACTACTTCAACTATCAAAGCATCAAAAAATAAAAGAAGTTTTGTCCATCAGTTTTTTTTTCCTGCAGAGTTGTTGGTTTGAATGTTTAACAGCATACACCCTAAATTTTGAGTAGCATACACTGATGTAAATTCCACTTTGTCACTGTATGTAATTTTGCTTGCTTTTCTTTAATAGTGAGTAGGTTAGTGTATTTATTAATTGAAGAGATACGTGATTTGTAAGGCATTTCCTGAAGCTCAGTTGCAGCTGTCTGAAAATCTGAAACTTCAACTAGTTTTAGCAGGGTTAACTCCTAAATAATTCTTTCCTTTTTCCACCAGAGGGCAGATAAAGCTTGCAGATTTTGGGCTTGCGCGGCTGTACAACTCGGAAGAAAGGTAAGATATAATTGTACTGTGAAAAAGCATTGACAGGTATGTCTTCTTTCATAACTCTTGAGTATTATGAGGGCTGAAAAAAAACCCTATTTATTTGTCTGGAGATGTTATTGTACTGTAACATAAGTAGTGTTACTTAGGAAATTGCAAGAAGTACATGTTATCTCATGCAGCATACAAACACAAAGCTCCCTTTGTTCAAGTGATTGCCCTTCTGACTGTTAGGGTAAATAACTGTAGAAAGGAGCTGTATATTGTTTGGAGATTAAGAGCTGCAGTTTTAAGTAGGTTACATCCTGTAGGCTTTTACTAAATACTTGTAAACTTATGTTCTTTCTGTTGATGTACCTAGGAAAGGTTTATTTAGGAACAGTGACACTTTTATTCTGACATAAATCCATATCCATTTACTGTCTTTTTTTTTTTTTAAGCATTACTTTTGTGTAAGATTTAATCTTAAATTTGAAGAGGTTTATTGTATTCTTTAGGCAGTCAGTGCTGTTACATCTGTTGGAAACAGAGATACAAGTTTAAATAAAAGCTATTCTGAAACTTCTTGTGACTTGTGCTTCTGTTGTTCATGGCTTTGTTACAATTGTACTGCAGGAAACAGGTGCACAGCCTTTATAATTAAGAATTTTAATATATATATTGTGGTGTTATGTATTTGTTACTTGGACTGAGATTTTCAAAATCAAGGTTGAATGTTAATTACATCGATACGTACGACGGATGGCTGGATATTGAGAATGTTAGGTATTAAGCTTACTTTGAGTTGTGCATGCCTAATTTGGGAAACTATATCTGCATTATCAGTTTTATGAGTATATTTTCTTACAGACCTCTGACGTTCTTGAATGGAACAGTGTTTTTTTTGCTGTCTTCTGAGCTGGTATTTCAGGAACGTATGCTCAAGTAACAATTAGGGAAACTGTTTGGAGTACAGAATTGGGGTTAAGATCATTTTTAGCAGCTGGTAGGCAGTTACCAATAGAACTAGAGGGAATGGTCTCAAGTTATGCCGAGGGAAGTTCAGGTTGGATGTTAGGAAATTTTTTTTCCTCTGGAAGAGTGATCAGAAGCTGGAATGGACTGCCCAGGGAGGTGGTTGAGTTACCATTCCTGGAGGTGTTCAAGAAGCCTTTAGATGTTGTCCTAAGGGACATGGTTTAGTGGGAAATACTGGTGGTAGGTGGACAGCTGGACTGGATGATCTTGGAGGTCTTTTCCAATCTTGTTGATTCTATGATTCTAATTCACTTTCATTTTGGATGTACTTATAATTAAAGAGATGATGCCATCCTACTTAGCTGTTTTAATCTTCACCAAGCTGACTTCTTGTTGGTTTACTGTCACTATTTTTAATATCTTTTAAAATTTTGTTGGTCATAGAACTAAATGTTAAGAATTGAAAGACAGCATCCTTATAATGCAAATAAGGTTTTACTGACTGTGAAAACAACATTACCTCATTATAGATAAATTAAACACGACTAAAATGTACTCATTCTAGCTAATAAAATTGCTAATTGAGCTTGGGAAGATTCTTAAAATCTCACTAGTATATTTTTTGCAATTCTTTTGGTGTTCATTTTCCTTCTGACCTGCAGTCACATCAGTACTTGATGTACACCAACAAGCATATAAGTGATGATTAAGTTTGTATATTTTACTTTTGTTTTACTGTTGTTGGGATGACACGCTTTTCAAAAGGTTACAGAGTTTAGTAGGAGCATGATGGAGAGGAAATAAAATTGTAAGTGAATTCCTATCAGTTATTCTAGTTTCTTCTTTAAATGTTATTTTGGAGGCTTTAATATGTTTGGAGTAGAGCTATGACAGATTGTGTGAGAAAACAGCTGTTCAAACAAAAAGGACAATATACTAATATATATATTGAGTGGCTTATCTGTAGAGGAAGTCCATACCATGTAAACATTTTGAAGATGGATGTTTGCTTCAGAGATAAATATATGATGGAACTGCTTCCAAAAAAACACGCTGTATTAATTTTAATAAAACAAAAATAGGGGACTTTATGAAAAAAAACTGGGACAGTTTTGCAGAAATGATACCTGTAGTACTAAGCATGTTGCAAGAGCTTGTAAAAACACTGCGCTTAAAATGCCACTCTGCTTTCTCTTTGGAAGTACTCAGTATTGGTAAACTTGAGATCTTAAAAATATAAGGATGTTTTTTATCACTTTTAAGAAGCATCCTACTGTCATCCCATCCCCCCTCTTTAAAAACAAAGCAAAAACTAAATAGAAAACAGCCCAACCCTAACATCTGCTATGACTCCCATTCTGAACTGTTGATGCTCTGTGTTGGCCAGTCCACAGAAAATGCATGTCTAAGATAGTGGAATCCTTGCATTAGTGTGTGGATGGAAAGGATTATTCACAATGACCAGAACTTCTGGTTAAAACTGTAAAGAATTAAAAATGTTGAAACAAAGGAATATATTAGAAATGGTCCAGACTTAGAATTCAAAGTTGTTGAAGGACATAGTTTGAGAGAGAGGCTTTGTTTCTTTCTTTCCAGAGAGGAGAGTGACTGTTCTTCTCCTTTTTAAGTTGTTTGTAGAGATCCTGTGTTCATTATTCTAATAATTAACAGTTGTTGAGAAATCACTTTTTTGTCAAAGCAGATCTTTTTCTGAAATGGCTAGCAGTGTAATAAGTGAACAGTATTGCTTTTAATTATTTGAAGTACGGGATTCACTTAACATCAAGATGGCTTGGTGATTACTTGTGTATCTCTGAGGTCTTGTTTCAGACTGTTCTTCAATAGCCTTGGTCAGATGAATGTGTTGCTTTTTTGCATTTGTAACTTTCTAGTTACGAAAAGGAAGACAACGCTGTCCTTAAATAACACCATAGAATTAAACCCCTCAAAATATCACTTTTTTTCAGAAATGAGATTGTAGCAAAATGATAGTCCTCTTTTTTTGCTCCCCCCAACAGCCGACCATATACCAACAAAGTTATTACATTATGGTATCGGCCTCCTGAACTTCTGCTTGGAGAAGAAAGATACACGCCAGCTATCGATGTCTGGAGCTGTGGGTAAGAGTTTGGTACAGAAGTGTAGCAAGCATAACAACAAACCAGCAGAAAATATTTCTGTCAGTCTGTGCTGGAAGCCGTAATGATGAAATTGTACGAAACTGTTTTGCAGCTGCATCCTCGGTGAACTTTTTACAAAAAAGCCAATATTTCAAGCAAATCAAGAACTTGCTCAGCTGGAACTTATAAGGTAACTAGCAGGCACTACAGTATGGTAGGTGCCTGATAAACTGCCAATTTTTTTCATGTTAAAATCAAAGGTAACACACTGCTGACATTTACAAGTACTTCATTATCATCCTGAGTGAGATATTAGTGGTTTTCAGGGGCACATAGAATAAATGTCTTATGCATGGATGTGGAGAAATGTTTCAAAATGCAGCTGGAGCTTTTCCTAATTACTGTAGTTGTAAAGGAATGTTGTTCCTTTTTAGGATGGCATCACAAATTCCTTACAGCAAATCAAAATGGTCAGTAAGGACAACAGGTTTGGGAGGAGTAGGTGCTTTGTATGCTACTTGCCTTAAGATCTTACATTGATTTTCCCACGTGTGCACCTGGGCTTTAATATTTTCATATATTTCTCTTCCCTTACAAACTGCCAGACACTTTAGGGAGGTGAATATTTTGTTTACTTCATTATCTCAGTAAATTTTAGGATGGCATGTATATAACTCCATGGAACCAGTACATCTTGTTTTCCCCTTTATTTTGCAAACAGAAATTGCTCTTGATTCTGATATCATAGGTGACCTCATAAGTGAGCAGACACCCTCTTCCTAAAAACAAGGAGGAAGGAGGGTGAGTCCTGTAGAACTTACAGAACCAGAAGAGTAAATAGTAAAATTATTTTTAAAATTAAAGTATTTTAAAATGTAAGTTATATATTGAAATGTTTTTTCAAGATAGATTAAATGACAGCATGCTTCTGTGTAATATTTTACTAGCTGATGAGGAGAAATAAAGTTTTTAGGAGGTGCAAAACATAGCAGTGATCATTGGTAGAAGAACTAAGTTCTTGATTTTGGAAATCTTTGCTTTTGTCCACTAGATGGCAGTGAGAGTGCAGTCATCAGAAATTTTACCTCCTGGTACAGCAAATCCAGATTTTGAGATTTCTTTCTGCTGGAAGAATGCTGGCAGCTAGCTGCTTGTAGCTATTTTTCCTCTCCGTTTTATTCAGTATTATGCATTTGGAGACTGTTTATGTGTAATATATCAGTTTTATTTTATAATTTTGTACACAATCTCTGTAACTGTCACGTTACAGTCAACAGTTCTGCATTTTATTCTTTCTAGCTTTAATGCTCAAAGATAGAAGTGAAATAAATTCTGTTAGAAAAAGATAGAATTTATTTTCTTCCTGAAAGTAATGTACTCCAAACATAGGGACGTAATTAATTCATACTTAGGTCTCTTGCACAAGCAACTTAAATCAAATAAATGGAAAAGGGTGAACTATGGAAATATATTTCCTTAGCAAGTCGTTCTTTTATTGACTGCCTTCATCAGAGGTCTTAAACATTGCAGGGTAAATTGTCACTCCCATTCTTCTGCTGAGAAGCGTGTTGTTAGGCTCTGCTACCATCTTTGATGGGACAAAACAGGCATGGACAGAGTGGGAGGAGTGAGGCTAAGGACAATTCCATATATGGAGATAGATTAGGCCCAACACAGAAGACTAATAACTGAAATGAAAAAGTAAAGATAAAAATAAACAAGATTAAGCTGCTAAAAGCTTGCATTTACCCCCAGGGCTTAACTGGTTGGTTGTTTTGTTTTTTCCTCCAAGAGCATCTTTTATGTCAACGAAATTCTTGTTGGTCCTTAAGTTAGTACTTCTTCAGGCCTTTGGTATTTCTTTCTTTGCTGAAATTAGGAGCTAACAGCCCAGCACTCCAGCTCTGGGTTATTGAGTTCTCCAGATCAAATACATTGGGTGGTGTCCAGACATAGTTAGTTGACTTTCAGAATGTAACCTTTTGTGTAGAAGATGCTTTAGAGCAGTTGGGGCACAGAAATAGTGAGTTTTATGAAGTTTAGTCTGTGAAGGGTAGTTACCTTTCCTAGATAATTAACCATTCCTTAATGGTGTTAGACCTTATAGTGTAGAGAAATTTTAGCTAAATGAAACAATGTTAAAATTAGAAAATGAGTTTTGTATCTACTGTACTTCTAAGAATAAAACAACTGCTGTGCACACTTGTGCTTTTGGATCTCATATCTTTCTTTTCCCCTCTTTTTGTACAGCCGAATTTGTGGGAGTCCTTGTCCAGCTGTATGGCCTGATGTTATAAAATTAGCTTATTTCAACACAATGAAACCAAAGAAGCAGTATCGACGAAAACTGAGAGAAGAGTTTGCATTGTAAGGACAAAGGATTAGTTTACTCAATTGTAACAGCTTTAAGTGTTGCTGGCATCTTTATGAACTTAATGTATGTTCAGCCAGTTTCTAGAAAATAGTCATGTGTAAAGAAAAATGGCTTTGGATTCCTAGAAGATTCCTGCAGAGCTTGTATTAACCCTTATTTAATAAAGTTTCAAGAAGGGAGAAAGAAGGCCCTAAAATTTCAGCCACCTGTCAGCTTTCACCTAAGGAGACATTTGTTTTCCATGATTGGTACACCTGCTTGCTTACCCTGTCCAAAAAACAGCTTGCAGTACTTAATTGTTTTTTATTAGGACAACTGGTTACAGCTAAATATGAAGTCTGGTTAATGTTACAGTCTTTTGAGTCATAAATTCATTCAACACAAGGGTTACCTGAACTGTGTATTCTAAAATACTGTGTACCATTGGGCCATTTTTTTTTGCAAATATCACACATGAAAGTTATGGAAAGCAGCTGTAGATTCAATTTAAAGAGATTGTTCCCTTCCTTCATCTGCTTCAGGGTTTAGGATAAATGTATCATCCTGCTTGAACTAATAAGGCTTTCCTAAAACAGTAGAGTTGTTTTGCTTGGTCCATACAAAATTGCACCTCTCTGTGCACTAAATTCCAAAGTGTCAAGTAACACTATAGTCTGGGCTTCAATTGTGTTGGGTTTTTGGTTTTCTTTTTTTTGTAAGAACAGTATTTCAAGCAAGTCAGCCACATACAGAAACACAACTGCCCACAATCACCCCCACCTCTGCAAAAAACAAAACAAACCCACAACACACTTGGGTTTCTATGTTTACAGAGGTCAGTAAAGATGAACTTTATCTGCCTCTTAAAAGTAAGTCCTGGCTTCATTTTAGATGTTCAGTTATTCTGGAGAGGTGTTCTTATTAAAACTTTGCACTGAGGTATGTGATTCAAAAAACAGTTGATGCTTTTTTCCATTGTGTTCTTTCACAGCATCCCACCAGCTGCATTAGATTTGTTTGATTACATGCTTGCTCTGGATCCCAGCAAGCGCTGCACAGCTGAACAAGCTCTTCAGTGCGAGTTTCTGCGAGATGTGGAACCATCTAAAATGCCTCCCCCAGAGTAAGTCATTTCCATTAGTAACATTCTTTACACCTACAAAGCAGCAACTGACTTCATTAAGCTCATTGTGTTTCAGTTAAAGTAGCTGTTGTAGAAGAAGATTGTCAATATGTACAGGTGGTGATTCTGTACTGAAGTGCAGTTTAGTGGCTCTTACGTCATGATATCAGCAGCTGTGAGGATCTGAGATGAGTTTGAATTGATGCTCCTGGAATTAGTGACTATTACTGTCATTTTTAAAAAAAGGAATGTATCTGTTTATCAGTGTCCATGTTTTCCAAAGGTTTTGGGGCCCCTCATGAACCTGAATTACCTTCTTTGATGGCTTTTTCAGGCAAAGAGGTATGAAATTGCTTCTGACAAGTCTTAGGATGACGCATGAAACATATCAGTCAAATGCCAGTAACAGGAAAAGAATAGTTTACCCCATTCTGAAGGCCAGAGCTTGCTGCAAACTCCCAGAAGGAAGTAATATCTGAATAGAGGTGTTTCTCTCTCAGCTGCCAGCCCTTAAATGAGGTTAGGGAGGGGTGGGCCCAGGATTTTGCTTCCACCTGTGCTCCCAGGGCTAGCAGTGCTTCTTCAGCAGGTGCTCAATCACTGGTTCAGGCTGTGATCTTACAGTTCCCATACAGTGGTAGAATGACATTAGGCACAGAATTCTTTAAAGGTATCTGAGAGTTAAAGTAAAATACCATACGTGATTTACTGTGCCAAATGAGATGCCTGGTTTTCCAGAAGTGAAATATTTTTTGTGGCTTTTTATTTGTTTTTTTTTCTCTCCTCTGAATAGAGATGTACTGCAATGTTCAGTAGTTTGGTTGTTTTTTTTTTTTACAGTGACTTGATTGTCGCTTTAGGCAGTACAAATAGTATTGGAACGAGCTCTGAGTAAAACAATGAAAAACATTTAAAGACTCTGCAAGTTTAACTTTTCCCTTGAGATAGCTGACTAATGACAGAACATTTAAGAGTTTGAATAAATTGTACCTTCAGGGCAGCCTTTGCCTTGAATAATTCTTATTAATTAGTTACCAACTGGAAAAAATATTTCAGCTGTATCTAAGAATTTAATTAAAAATCTTTTAAGACTTACCTGTTACATATAGAAGGTAGTAATGATCTTGATGCATAAGACTGAGTCTCTTTCCATCATCTGAATGTTACTAAACAGCAGTATTAAATATTAAGCTGCTCATTAAAATCTCAGAACCTTGTTGCTAATGAATTCTGAAATAAGAAGAAAATGTTTTCTTCTTTTCAGAGCCTTGGTAGTGCATCTATTCTAGAAACTGATGTAGGAAAATTAAAAGCAAACAAACAAACTGTCCTTTGGTATCCTTTTAAAAATTGACACCAACATTTGTCATAGTGAAATGAAAAAGATGACTCTTCTCAAGAAAGAATAAGGTTCCTCTCTTGGAAGAAACAGCTGCTCATTGCTGATTGCAAGTACTGTAGGATAATTCTTGTAGTTTCTTGATTGATCCAAGCTGTTATTGACTAAATACCTGACAGGTCTTTTGACCTGCTGTTCTGTGGAGAAAGAGAATGTAGAAAGCAACTGTCAAAACTTCTTTTCCAGTTATCATCTGTCACTTCATTTTTTTTCATGTTCCTGGGTGAGAGAACTGCTCAGACAGTTACTACTAATATGTAAAGGGAAAACAGAAGGACCTGTTTTAATGCCATATCTCAGTATTTCCGTAATCTATGGGATGGGATTCTGTGTTCCTCAAGAGATCTGAAGTGGGATCTCTGTAGGGAGGAATAATAATGGGAAGATTGAACTAATGTCCGATGAGTGCTGTAGAAGATATTTTTCCTCTGCTTTGGTCTGTCTTAAAGGACTGGAGGTATCCCTTGTCCTTCCTGTCATTTGTTAGTGTTGAGTACTGTTTATTCCTGCAACATTTCTTTTTCCCTTTCTTGGTTGCCTGTGCTGTATGGCTGCTAATACTGGATAACCACGTTTGTTACTGTGAACAAATGTAACTGCGTAGACGTGGTTCTTCTACGTGCAAGAAAGTGACACTGATTCTCATAGTAAGATGCACATTCCTGTTCTCTGCCAGAGAGACCTGCATTTGTGAAATAGGCAATTGAAAAAGAGATTTTACCCAGGAAAGCATATCTGGCTTCGGATGTTTCCTGATGAATTTCTAAATTCCAGCAGGTTCATCTTTACAAATGCTGTGTTATGCATAATTTGAATATTTATTTTACCACTGTAGTTAAAAAAAAACCATTTTTTAAAAATCTGGGCTAAAACTCATGATCTCTAATTGTTCTTTGCAGCCTTCCTTTGTGGCAGGATTGCCATGAGCTGTGGAGTAAAAAACGCAGAAGACAGAAGCAAATGGGCATGACTGATGATGCAACAGCGACTAAAGTCCCTAGGAAGGATCTGTCTCTAGGCATGGATGAGAGCAGAACCAACACCCCACAAGGCATGCAAACTTCTTCCCAACTCAAAACTCAGGGCAACTCTAGTGTAGCACTTGGTCAGTAATATTTTCGGTTCTTAAAATTACTTTCTACTTGGATTGCACCTCTAGAAATTTTAGGTGTTGTTTTCAGAGTACTGACTGGATTCTTAAGTCTTCTGGATTCTTGAAGGAGGGAACGGTATTGTAAGTTAAATCTTTGTTACAAAAGATTTGCCTTTATTTTTGGGAACTAGGCATTCCTTTTTATTCTTTTTTTTTTTTTTTAATCTAGCCAGAGCAACTGTCTTGCTTTCTATTTTTGAGGAAGTTTTATCCCTTGTAAGGGATAAAAATATTCTATAATCCCACTAGTCAGTTTGTACTCTAAGTTCATCACAGACTTCATAGATTGAAGGTACTGATGAACTGACCAAAAGGCAGACTTCAAAACAGCCATCACTTCAAATAGAAGAGATTACCTCAGCATGTCACTTTGGCCTTTATTTTTCCAAGCTGTTTGGGCTAACCCAACTTTAAAAAAAAAAAAACTAAACAAACAAAAAAAAAAAACAACCACCCAAATAACTTATTAAAAAGTAGTAACTACCTCTGCAGCTTGAGCAGCCATTAATTCAGAAACTTAACTGAAATGTCTTGCTTGGACACTTATGTAGTGAAGAATAATATAAGTAGTAAAGTAATGGTCTCCTTATGTGGAAACCGGTTGAGATGATCAGCACTGAGTAGATACCTGGTAAGTTTAATTTAGACCATTTTTAATTGTGCAAAGTGACCTTAAATCCTATGATACTTACACAGGTGTTGATCAGAAAAACAATAAATGGATTCACTGAGCATGATAGCTCTTGAATATTAGCCATCTTGAATCAACTCTTCATTTAACAGTGGAGCAGAACTCCAAATATACTACACAAAGATAAACGTTAAATATGTACAGATTGTTATTGTTATTTTCATCATGTTTTTACTGCAGTTTATTGCTTCTCGTTCCTATTCATCCTGTTTCTTACTAAGAGTTGATAATAACCTGGCTGTGAGCTTCTGTCACTCACTCTGAGCAGTTTTGGCAGTATTTTCAAAGATGCCTTTCTGCAGCCCTCGCAGTGTTTTCCCCACAAATGCAAACAAACTGAGGCTTAAAGCCCAGAGGACAGCAGTAGTTTTCCTTGTGCTTCTGTAGCAGTTAACATGTTGGCGAGCTGCTGTAATCAGTCATTAAAATGAAACATTAAAAAAAGAAAAAGAAAAAAAAAACTAAAAAAAGAGAAATCTTTCAGAGCTGAGATTCTGCTTACACATAATCAGGTAGAAAAATACATCTAGATGTAAAAGAAGAAAATTTCATTTTCATTGGAGCTTAGACAGTTCAGTATATAGGTGTTTTCTGTATTAAGTAAAGCTCATTCTGATATCCTAATAAACCTTAGTTAAAATCATCCATAAGGCATGCTAAAGGATTAAGTGTACAAATGGAAAATGCATGCTTTAAACAAAACTGTTGCTTTTTGTGTGTGTGTGTGCCAAAAAGAGGTTAAAAATAGATAAATTGCTGATATTCTGCTTCATGAAAGAGAATCCTGGTTATTGTATCTTATAACTTAACAGGAACTTTGTACAGCTCATTCATTTTATTCTGGTAGAAACTGATAGGTTTCCCAGAGCATAGTTTGTTCTTGGAATAGACTTGAAACTAGCCAAAGAGTATGTAACAGGTAGGTTAGTTACCCTTTGGGGCACTTCCTGCTGAATTTGCACACTGACAAGCTGAGAGAAGTTTGAATGTAATTTGTTATCTTCTTGAGCATACCATCCTCAGATGTCACAGAATACAAAATGTTCAGCGTGATGACAGCTGGCTGAGATCCAGCAGTACAAGGCATTAAACAGAATGGTTTTTATTTATTGCTAAACAGAAGATGGTTTTATTTTTGTATTTGGATGTATAAAATCTTTAAATTCCTCAGAACCTTGCAGAGTAGAATCCAAGTGTTTGCATCCTGGTGTACAACCACAAGTAGGGTAATTGGTTGTGACTTTTGCAGCACTTTTCAGCTGTGCTCTTCTTAGTCTTGCAAGGCAACTATTAATTTTTTGTGTGACTGTTTTTCTCAGATGTGGCTTTGAATCTGCCAGGAATGAATATATTAGTGTATGAGCAGGAGGGCAGAATATGTTCACGTTGACTTGGGTTACAGAAATTCAGAGAAAAACACATCCATTTTAATTTTCACCTTCTTTCTTTTCTAAATCGTCTAGTTGTGGGGCATGCTGCTTCACTTCTTTCAGAATAAACTAACACAGTGATTGCTTGAAATTGAGAAAATACTTCTGTATTCTGACTTCTTTACTTATCTTCCCCCTCATCAGTCTCCTCTTAACTTGTGTCAAATAAACACATTTTGTTTTATTTAAAAAAAAAAAAAAAAAGAGCGTACCTTACAAAACTTTTTGCTACTCAGTGATTGACTTGTCCTTCAAGCTCAGCATTTTGCTTCCTAGCACTGATACTGCTAGCTTCTGGGTCACCTACAGCCTGGTCAATTGAGCAGGTGTTAGAATCCAGATGCTGAATTAGAACAGGCCAGAATGTGACTGGAAATGCGTTTTGCAGATGGCCACTTTTTAACAGAGGGATGTGATATGTCAAAGATAGGAAATTTTGTGGGGATTGGAAATCTTACAGCTGCCTAAAGCAGGTGGCCTTAAGCCCCAGCTTAGTTGTATTGTGGAAAATTGAGCTCCAGCTTGATGTATCTCATCTGTCCAAGTGCATGTGTGTGCCCCTTGGAAGTCACTTTCTTTATATTGGATCTTACTATTCCATTTCCTATAGATACTCCCCCAAAGGCAGTTTATCTGTAAAAGCATTCCGTTTCTGTGTTGTCCAAAACCACGCTTTGCCAGTTGTGACAGCCTTGTTAGATTACTTTTAATTTTGAGTTTCTGAAATATGAAAATTCTGTATAATTCTTAAAAACACCTTTTTTGTCTTTAGCAAAAACAAGCACTGGACAGCAGTTAAACCAGAATGAAGTGGCAATCCTGCTAAACCTCCTACAGTCTAAAACGAGTGTTAGTTTGGCACAGTTTGCCCAAGTGTTGAATATTAAGGTAAACCCAGAGACTCAGCAGCAACTAAATAAAATAAATCTTCCTGCTGGAATTTTGTCAGCAGGTGAAAAACAGTCAGAACAGCAGCAGCCGCCGCCGCCTCCACCGCCACCACCGGAACAGGAGTCCCTAAAACAGCCGACCGTCACGCAGCCTCCTGTGCCACCTGCTCAGCTGAGTCAGCCCAAAGTGGAAACTGACGCTGCCCAGGCAGCTGTACAGAGTGCATTTGCTGTTCTGTTGTCTCAGTTAATAAAGGCTCAGCAAACAAAACAAAAAGATTTGGTGTTGGAGGAGAAGGAAAACGGATCAGGAAATGAAATGTCGTTACAACTCAGGCAGCCTCCAGAGCCCACCACTCCTGCATCTCTCAGCCGGGACGACATGGAATCTCCAGCACCCGGTTACCCACATCTGATCAAGTCATTATATACTCCTGCAGGTACTGAAGGCTTTTATTGCTAAGCAACAGGTATCTTGAGCTGTGAAGGCAGCTAGTTTGGGGGTAAAGGGTTAACCTCTTAACATTACCAGTCTATGTGAGTACAGGAGAGATTATTACATCAATCTTGTTGCTTCCTTTGTTTGCATTGTGACTGTTCAAGTAGTAGCTGCTGGGTTTGTGGTTTTTTTGTGGCTGGTTGGTTGGTTTGGGGGTTTTTGGTGAGAATGTAAATGCCTGGCTGGACTTTGTGTCTTACTGTAGTAGGTGCCATACTGACTGATTAAAAAATGGTCCTTCTACCAGGTGTGCAGCACCTGTACCTTTTCTCATGAAACAGTTGCATTGATTGTTTTTTATGGCAGCTTGAGTTTTTCTGAGCGGTGCTGGTGTTGGAGAGGACTGGCTCATCTCTGGAATTCATAGCTCAAATCTACCAGTTTTGACTGTGTGTTTAGTTAAAGCCCATTTTGAGGTGCAGGTTGCAGTTTTTGTTCGTTTTATTGCTTGCTTTTTTTTTTTTTCATGCTGAGTAGAGCATTATTATCAATTTCTTAGTGGCAGATTCTGTAGGTGGTTGCCCATAGCTGTCAGTAATGCACATGGCTGAGTGTTTCCATTGGATTATAGTAGCGACTTTCTCAGTCGTCTTGATGTTTGGAGCTCTGTTTTTGGTCATCTTGAGCTGCTATTTCAGCTGTTGTGGTTTATTGATGTGTGCAGTGTACAGCTGTTGAAAGAAATATTCTGAAGTGGCTTGGGAGTGGGTTTTGTGCAGCGGGGTGTTAAGGTTTGTTTTTATTTTGCTTTTAACCTTTGCAGTTCTCTGAATCTTCTTTCCATGAAGACCTTTTCTGATACGTGCCATTTGCAAATATTGCTGGTCACTCTTCCAACTTTCTAGTGTTTATCTGTTGCTTCAGGATTTTTTATTTTTATTTTTTAAAGGAATGTGCACCTACTTTTCTTAAATTTTGCTTCCACTATGAGGAAAACCTTGTATCACAAGGCAACCGCGCTGTTGCCTATGCCAAAATAACTAGGAGTAAAACTTAACTGATAAGTTGATGAGAACCGAAGTAACGAACCTCTCTAATGTTCTAGGAAAAAGCCCTTTCCGTTCTGGTATTGTTATTGCGTATTTTTATTCCAAAGCTGTTATTTCTCATCTGCATAGGTCAAGAGGACTTGGCTAGGCAGGCCGAGATGAGGCTCCTGAACCGAACGCCGGAACAGGAACGCCCTCGGATCCTGCCTCCAGACCAGCGTCCCCCAGAGCCCCCGGAGCCCCCGCCTCTCACTGACGAAGACCTTGATTATCGGACAGAGAACCAGCATTTGCCTATAAGTAACTCTTCAGGAACAGATCCTCACGCAGGAGTGAAAGCGGCGCTTCTGCAGCTGCTCGCTCAGCATCAAGCTCAGGCAACAACAGAGGAGCCCGTACAGACGAGTGTGGATTACCAGGCTAGAGACTCCTACGTAGCAGGCCCAGACTACAAGGACAACTTTGGATCGTCCACCTTCTCTTCTGCTCACTATGGTGGTAGTGACAGCATAGGAAGCGGGTCATCGGGAGCGCTAGAACGAAGGAGCTTCCTCGGAAACACAGATATTCAGCCTTTGGATAACTACAGTACTGCTTCATCTCACTCGGGAGGTGCCCCTCCTCCGTCTGCCTTTTCAGAGTCCTTTCCCAGCTCAGTAACTGGTTACGGAGACATTTACCTCAACACTGGCCCCATGCTGTTCAGCGGAGATAAAGACCATAGGTTTGAATACAGCCACGGCCCAATCTCAGTCCTGGGGAACAGCAGGGACGCTTCTGTGGGGCCGGAGAGTACTCATTCCTTGCCTACTAAGATGCACAACTATAGCTATGGAAGTAACTTACAGGAAAACCCTGGTGGTGGCATCAGCCACGTGCATGGACAGACCTGGACATCTCCTGCACAAGGACCTGGCTACTCCCAAGGCTATAGGGGGCACATTAGTACATCTGCAGTGAGAGGGCGAGGCAGAGGATTACCATTTTGAGTATCTGTTTTTCCTCAGGCACATCGTTTTTATCTGGAAAAACTTTTTTTTTTTCCTAGCTGCAGTTTAAAGCAGCAATTCAACAGACTTGAATAATATTAATTCAACAGCTTTATTTTTATGTGGAAAAGGGTCTTGCATACAGTAGGAAAAATTAAAAATGCTTAAAACTCATGCTGTCTGAAAAATAGATGAATTGATTGTACATGTTCACAAACTAGTTCTGAATTTTTTTTTGTATTTTGGCAGTTTTAAGTGGATGCTAAATTTAGGGACATCAGCTTTTTATGGCACTCTTTCAGATCTTCTGAACTATGCACATTTGTGCTTTTTTTGTAAGTTTGGACCAACTTTTATGTAAAAAAAAAAAAAGAATTTTACAACAATCAAAGCAGGGCACTGATTTATTTGGTATTTTTCTTTTTACAGAACTACCTTTAGTCAAAGGTCACTGTCAGTCATTGCACTGCTTTCAGTGTTATTGTGGAAGGCGTACTTTGTGCTCATTTCAGATAATAAAACACAACCTTTCTCTTGATGCAAAATTTTATAAATATTTGGTCGATGTTAATTTTTTTTCTTTCCAAAAAAAAAGAAAAAAAAAAAAAGAAAAGAAAAGAAAAAAAGAATGGATGTTCTGGTAAAATGTTCTCTCCATCTCCCGGGCTTGTTTATATATAAACTGTTTTACTTGAATGGTAAGTGCCTTAACACGTAAGCTTAAGGTCTGCAAAAGTTGGAAGTACTCTATAAATCAATGCTAAAGTAATACTGAAACCTAGATAGTTAACAAGAAAATCCGATAATAATAGAAAACTCAAATAGGTCATGACTTCGTGTTGTTTACTTCGTGTGGACCAGTTATTTAGACACCTAATCTTATCTTGATCAAGTCATAATTTCCAAATTGAACTTGGTAAGAAAAGTGAGAAGAGTGAAGAGCGCAGTTTTTCCTCAGCTCCTCTTTGGAGCTGTAGTAATTGATTTACTTCCTCTGCCAAATAAACTGTGCTTTTTATGTCCTTTCCAAGTGGTGAAAAAATTTTTCCTCTTAAATGTCAACAGCAGTAATTACTGTATGTGAAAAGCTGACGCTATCTCCTTATTATGACAACTGCTGCATTACGGGAAGTAAACAAAGGACAAATGACCAGTATTTAAAGCAGACGTTTTACGCTAGTTCTAATTCTGTAAACTCTTGATTGTGCCAACTAATCGTCCTTGTATCTGCTATTCCACCCAGTATTCTAGTGTCGGAATCGAGTCTCTCTGAACAACAGATAAAATAACTGTAGTTAAAACTCGTAATTAACCAAGAGCCACTCCTCAATAATCATAACATCGAGCATGTTTTTTTTTCCTGTGATGACAAGTGGTCCCTCTCCTGCAGAGAGGAGGTATGGTTATATTTTGCATGTACGTAAAAGAATGTTTTTAAAGCCCATATTGGAAACAATTTTCCAACTGATTATCCAGTTGACAAATCGGTACCTTATGTAACTGAGTGTTTAATTATTACTTTTTAAAAAGTAAAATTTCTACTTACACTATTTCAAATGTAGTCTTGTCAGTGACTTTTTGGACTTTCAGAATAGAAGCCAAAGTTGTCGATGTTTTGTTTTAATTTTAAAAAACCTTGGTTCTTGTTGATGGCCAAGTACCACGTTGCAGAGCATGGAGAAAGTCACTGTGCTGACTGTGTGGATTGAGGATCTGGCAGATGGGAGATGGAGATGTCCCTGTAAGCCCGGCAGCTGCCTTCACTAGGCACAGAAGGGAATCCTGCCCTCTGAGAACAAAATCAGCCTGGTCAGTCAGGAACAAACGCTTGTGGCCGCGTGCTTTAGGAAAACCACAGCTTGACAGTGCACGAGGTAGGTTGGTTTCCTTGAGTAAGG
Source organism: Phasianus colchicus (assembly GCF_987193195.1). Classification (NCBI taxonomy): domain Eukaryota; kingdom Metazoa; phylum Chordata; class Aves; order Galliformes; family Phasianidae; genus Phasianus; species Phasianus colchicus. Next base: position 4,023,199 of record NC_143441.1, on the reverse strand, counting down.
ACACCTCAGTAACATTTTTCTGCTAGTTGAATTTTAAAGGCTGAAATCATTATTCTCATTTAGGTACGGACAGCGTCAGCTGAGGCTTTTTTGTTTACTAATTGATAGAAAAAAAAATTCCCAAGAGGTTCAGACAGTTGTTTGGTTGTTTTTTTGTTTTTTTTTTTTTTTGAGTTAAGCAAGACTTTTAAAGCTCTTAGGCCTTTGTTTTCACTGAAAATGTGCAGCCTAGTGTTACTCTACTGCACTTCCAATGTAAATTGGAAAAAAACATAAAAGCAGGCAAGTTCAAATGGAAGGTAGATTTCAAGGAGGACTACGTGGTTTGACTTTCAGTACAAAAATGTAAGGCAGTTGCAGTGTCCCGCATCCTTCCTGGAGGTAAAGATTAGGTTACTTTAGTTCATCTAATGCAGAGCTGTCAGTCTGTAAGTGGAGGGCAGGCAGTGCAGCACCACCACTGGCTGGCATCGCTCTGCTGCCACGTCGTTCTGCTGAGATGGATTTTGGTCTTCAGATGTAAAAGCAAAGCCAACACAAGTAGCTGTGGCTGTGATGGATACAAAGGAGATGGAGTAGACAGCCGGCTTCCAGATGGATCTAAACCAAATCTTGTACACTGTTGCAGATGCGTATTTCCCCAAATTCAGTTTAAGGATAACTAGCCTGTGACCGAAGATGTTTGCTTGGGACAGCAGTGCTGGTGTAGCACGGGGGGAGGCAGTCAGCATGGGGTGATGGCTGAGCAAGAAGGCTGCTGCCTTCTCTGCAGCCCGGGGATCTGCCTGGCTCCCCCTGCTCTGAGCCTGGTCTAGCAGTTTGCCAGGCCCGAGGGCTGCCCACCTTTGGCTGTGCTGGCCCTGTGTGTGATTTCTCAACATTTCTTTTCTGTACCATATTAAGAGGTGCTTACATCCGTTGAGAATTTGAACCTTTTGAACAAACTTCACTTAGCAGAGTGAGTCAGTGCTAGTGCAACATGTGGCTTCGCGTGGCCGTTGCGTTGCTGCCGCAGTAGCAGGCGTTCTGAAAAGCCGTGTGATTTTTTTCTGTGGAGCCATGGCTTTGGTTATACTTCCCACCTTCCTTTGGGGTTTACATTTTCTGTGCTGCAATTCCAAAAGTGTGCTACAGAGACCTGGACACCACATCGAAAAGTAAGTGTTGTGTGTTTGTGTTTCTAAAACATAGCAAAGTACTGTAACCATGGACCGTGGAGTAGCAAGTGTTCATTATTTATACTGAGCGGTCGGTAGCCATACCAAGAGGAGAAACGTGAGCACGACTGGACTGCTGTGGATGTGACTTAAGACGCTTAGAGTATTAGAACACTTAAAATCAGCCAAAGGAAAAGGAACTGACTTCTATCGTGGATTGCTAGCTGTTACCTGAAACGGAACGGTGTTCGGGAAGGGGTGTAAAAATACATGTCTTTAAATGTTAATATAATTCCCTGGGGAGGTGGGCGGAAATTAAATGGCAAATTTCTGTATTTTCTTATGTTTCCACAAAACAGTCTTATGTTGAATTTTCCTCTTGCTGCGGCAGTGTGAAAGCAGAGGTGCCGAGTGCTGCAGTGTTGAGCTCTGCAGGGTTTGGAGCTCTGCCCTTCTGCTGGTCCCTGCTGCAGGCAGCTTCTGGTGTGGTGCAGTTGCACTGGGATCTGTTTGGTCACAGTGAGAATACAGGATACCTCTCGTCCGTGTGCAAATTGGATCTCAGACCATGAATTCTGTTTCCGAGAGAGGAAATCTCATGTATTTCTTGCGTTCTCTTAGTTAATGAAACACACAAGCATTTTACATGCAGCATTTCTCCAGTCTGTTGTTAGAGGATTTGTATAGGAGGAAATTTGGCTGTTTCCCTTCTTGATGGTTGTGGGATGTTCTTCATACATGAGTGTGTTAAGAAGATAAAGAATCACAGAAAAAGTGATATGAATTCTGTATTTAAAAAATGAAATGACCTTGGGTTAAAGTCGAACTAACTTTTGCTTATCAGGGTGAAGAATACTTTATTGCAGGAGTTATTTCAAGACAACATAATTTAAAATAATCAAACTGTTATGCTTCAGCTTGCTTACCCTTCGTTATTTTAAGCCATTTGTATATAAATGTATCGTGTGGCTTGTAAATAAAACACATGAAAACTTGAAGTCTCTCATTGTTTTTCCTCTTCGGTTCTCAAAGGGAATTTTAAGAGAGCTTTGGATTAATTACTTTTTCCAGATCCGTGGGAATATGATTTCTCAGTACGTGAAAATGTCGTTAGTTCTTCAAACAAACATTTCCTTCTCTGCTGCCTTTTGAAGGAGAACTGCAGATGCTCACTGCTGGAGCCGGGCTCCTGGGCAGCGCGTGGTTTGCAATGGTGTTGCAAGCGTGGCCGCATGCTGGGGTGCAATTCAGAGGGTGAGTGGGAGGGTGCTGCAGCTTCAACAGTCTCCTACCTGAGCGTTTGTAGGGCATTCATTGCTAGTGCCAGCCAAGCAGAAACACGGTTGCTGTTCTCCCCCTCTCCAGCTCCATAAAGAGGCTGGTGTGCACGCTAAAGAGTGGGGATCAGAAACAAAGGAACAGGTATTTTCAGGGTCTGGTGATGCACTGTTGCTGCTGGGGCAGCGGTTGTGCTGTGAGTGCCTGCTTTGTTTTCCTGCTGTATCAGCTTTTTCCCACAAATGCTGTGTTTTCATCCAAAGCCAAGCCTCTTGCTGTACCTTCCGCACCGTTAGCTGCAGGCTGAGCAGGAGGCTGCTGCCTTTACACCAGCAACTCGTTGATAAAAGCCCCATAGAGAGGGTGAAGGGGAAGTCGCAGGTCAGTGCTGGTCATGCTGATGTTAGGCTGACAGAACGTCTAGCAGTGGGCAAAAGGATCTTCATTTCTGACAGTAAATATATTGGCAGCAGCTCTAAGAACAGCCTGGGCTGTTCTTCAGGCAGGCAGCTCGTTACACAAGTGGTGACCTGCAGACAGCAGATTAGATGGGTGCATGACATGGGCTGTGCAAAGGGCAACAGGAATCATCCCAGCTGGATCTGTGTGAGTCAACCTTCTAAAATCTGCAGCAAATGAGAGAGGAGGGGCAGAAATGGCTGCAGTACCACAGCCTGCATCAACACGCAAGGACCGCATCTGCAAAGTCAGTGGCAAAAAACAGGAGAAAAAGTATTCCATCTTGCAGCCCGTGCTATTAAATGAGATGAAACACGATTCGGCCACTTCTATTTGTAAGGCATCCAGCAGAAGGGATTACATCCACCAGCTCCCCATTGCATGGGGAAGTCGGAGCTCCCAGCAGCTGCAGCAAACAAGCGGAGAGAGAATTTGGTTTGACAAACAAGAGCTGCTTCCTTTTCCCAGCTGACTGCAATTACCTCCATGGTGCTGGAGGGCTCTCCTTTGAGCCCCCTGCGTGTTGTGTCTGCTTAGTTCAGCCTCTTTTTATTGCCCGCGGAAGGAGCTTGCCATCAGTGTGATTTAACTTGGAAAGAAATTTTGAGTCTACTGCAATTTTTCACTTTCTTCAGGTATAACAGCACCTTGTTAATAAGCAATACTCTGATCACTTTTCACAGCTCGGTTTCAATTCTGCAGAAACAGTTCCTCCGAGGGCACTTGGGATGTGCTGCTGCTGTGGGGAATCCTCATGGTATGATGAATGGGTCTCTCGCACGGCCTCTTTCAAAGAGGATGTGCTAAAACTTCTTCAACACTAGGGAATACGGTGTGGGGGAGATGTAAAAGGGCTGTTGTTGCTTTTGTTTGTTTTTCTCCAGCTTTGTGCAAATTTGGGGTGTCAGCTCCCCCATGAGAATTCCCTTGCTGTCCCCCCCATGCATGTTGGGTTTTTGAGCTCCCTGCACTTGCAGCCCTGCCAGGGTGGGCACAATGCAATGGGTGGAACCTCTCCCTCATCCTATCCCTCACAGCTGAATTTAATGGCTTGTGCTAAAGTTTGTAATGGTTGTTGGTTTTCTCCTCTCCAAAGAGCGGTGGCAGGGAGATGCCCCTTATGCTGGTAAGTTTCTGGAGATAGGAATTCATGCACCTGTCCTCTGGGCTTCTTCTCTAAATTAAGAATAATAAGGCCTAAGCCAAAAAAAAAAAACCCTTTCAATAAATGACCATAAATTGAGCCATTAGAATGGCCCAGCCCCATGGCAAAGTTTCCTGCTGCAATGCATCTGTTCTCCAAAGTCCTTTCTCTTCTCCCAGGTAATCCAGTAGCTGTGTTGGTGATCTAAAAATACTGACAGGCATTTTTTTTCCCCTTGGTCTTGTTTCAAATTGTTTGACGTAGCAGATTATGGAGAAGAAAGTGTATGAAGGGGTCTTAGAGCTGCATGGCAAACTCTTGCTTTGGACCTGCATCCCTGCTGGGAGCCCCGTGGAGCCAGGAGGGAGGAGGGAGCTGGCCAGGCTCTGTGCTGTGCAGGGCAACGTCTGCCAGAGCAGAGCAGGGAATGTGCTTAATGCTGGAACCTCAGAGCATCTTCCAGTGAAATGCAAGGGAAGTGCATTCATCCACACGTGTAAGGCCAAAAGTTGCCCTGAAAAAATCAAGACCATCTTTTCTATTCGTCTTTTTTTACAGTGACCCACTTTAGTCTCTACAAGACGAAGCACATGGCTGGCACTTCATCCAACAAGAATCTCTCTCGTATACCTTTTTTCTCCCCTTCTTGCCAGTCTGAGCCCTGACTTGCTGTAGAAGTCCTCCTTGTAGGGAGCGGAGGCAGATCTGGTAAATGAAAAATCACTACATGAGAAACTGGTACAAACCAAGCACGGCGGTTCCCCTACCCATAAGGACTCCTTCAGAGGTGGAGCCCAGGTGTCCTTGGGGTGGTGGCAGCTACAGGAGTTACTTGTTTGGGAATCTGGGCTATGGGACTTGTCTGAGGTCACACTGAGTGTCTGCAGCTGATGAAGAGTGGGATTGGGTTGTCCCATGGTTCTGCCTGGGTTACAACACATTGCACAAGGGTGAGCAAAGGGATGTTCCAGTTTGTGTAGCACCAGTGTCTTTCTCTGCACTTAAGCTCCGAGGTGAGATAACACGGAGGTCCTCTTCCTTGCAGAGCCAAAGGAAGCTCTGAATTTTTGGAGGAGATTCTTGTCCAGAAACATCACTATTCCCATGCATTAATAATAGATAATAATGTAAAAAGCAAAGATTGTTGCGTAACAACTTAAAATCCAGTATCACTGACGTCGCCATATTCATCTTTTTTTTTTTTCCTTCTGGAGAAAACAATAATTTTGTTGTCTTCCCCAGTGTTCCTTGGCTGTCCCTGTGCCAATGGAGGTGGGCTGCTTGCAGGGCCAGCGCTGCGGGGAGGTGGGGCTGCTGCCTCTGCTGCCCTGCACCACTGCTTGGTGTTCATAGCTTGTGACTTCTCCATTAAGCAAGCTGTTGCAATCAGCTGCAGTGAGCTGTCAGACTGTCTGCCTTCCATCCTGCTACTGAAGAACAATTGTAAAAATGTATTTATTAATTGGTGACTACTGTTCATCGCTGGGGGAAAAATCAGGCTAAGAAGTACAGCAGACGTGGGAAGTGAACAGAAAACTATTACTGGTGTATAGGAGAAGGGGGTAGCAAATACTAATTAAAAACTGATCCGCAGGTGGTCTGGTGGCTCCACACCAGGAAGGTATCACTGTAAGCCTGGCAGGCTTTGTTAGGAGCTGCGAATGCTTTTCTCCACACCTTGCTTCTCGTTACAGATTGCAGATCCTGCTGTGTGACTTCCCCACGAGCACATGCAGTTACACAGGATAGTGAAAGAAGACGTGCACGAAGCAGTAAGAATTTTTATTTGCACACTGCAGTTGCAATTACAACATTGCCTTTTGGGCACAATGACAAAAAAAAAAAAAAAATCCCATAGAATTCTGCAGATCTGGTCTGTCATAAACACAAGTCTATTTCAGCTTATACCGTGAGATAAACCAGAGATGGCTTTCTCTTTCAGCTGATCTCATGGCAGACTCTTCATTTTTTTTTTTTTTTTCCTTCTAAACCAGCTTTAACCATGGGGATGTCAGTGACCTCCTTCTGCTTTTATTGCCACACCTGTTATTTGTTGTAGATTACAAACATCGCTCCCTTGCAGCCTCTCAACTCTTCTGTTTCATACAATTCATTTAAGTATGGATTCTTGTACAATATGGGATTTATAGGAAAAGAATTCTGAGGAGCCATATCGTGTCACAGTATGCAGTCAGTAGGCCTGTAAGTAAATCTTTTTTCAATTATTTTTCTTTCTTAAAGCAACATTTATTTAAAAACATTTGCTGCTCTTTCTGAAACAATATGAATGAAAAAGAGATGTTTGAGAAAATGTCAGCATTTCAAAGAAGCCTTGATTTTCACCAAACGATTTTGGTGAAACTGGTATGACTGCCTAGAACGTGTGTTCCTTTTGGATTTGTCTTGGGAGAGGAGCAACCAGCACCCAACAGTTGGTGGTGGTTTAGTTGTGATCATCTATTACTTCCACAGAATTGAAAAGAAAAAGGGACTGGTTACACTGACAAGCTAAAACATTTTCAGACATCCTTTGTGACAACCTTGTGGAGGTTAAGATGAAGTTCAGTTGAATATGCAGAACAACACGGAGTTGAGATGTCACTGACCCAACCTGAGGGAGTCTGTTTCCAGGTGTATTTCGAGTGAGAACAATATCCAGGACTGCTTCTGCTCTTTGCAAAGGAAATAAAAGAACAACCTTTACCAATGCAACAAGGCAAACCCAGCATGGAGGATGCAGAAGCGTGCGCTTTGCTGCTCACTGGCCATTTAATGGGAGAATTCTGCTTGAGTTCCAGTGGAGCCATTGCTTGCATGACACTGCTGAAGGATTTCAGAGGACAGGAGAAAAACCAACAGCAGCTACTCCCCTGGACACCAGCAGCATCACATTTACAAGCAGTCAGACCCAGGAAACTGGATTTTTGTGAAGAGCATGCTTCAAACCATGCTGGAAAAGCTGGCAGCTGCTGCTGCTCTGCAGAGCAGTTCTAAAACCATTTATAAGTGGGAAAGAAAAAGTTGCAGGTTGACATTAACTGTTCTGAAATCAGCCAGAAAAAAAAAAACAAACCAAGAAATCAGGTTTGTAATGGTTGCGTTATGTACGCAGTGTGAAAGGCCCACATCATACAATGTATGTTGTTAGAATATTGCATTCAGCGCTTCAGGAGTTCAGGCACTACTAATGATGCATTACTGTTTTTGAACTTGATTTTTTTATTTATTTTATTTTATTTTTTGGTAGTTTTTAGAAAGCAAAATACATTTAAAAAGATGTAATTATTACACTGCTAGTTCTATGCTCTAGAAAGAGTTCGTGGCACTAAGTTTCCTGCCAAAACAAACACCTCACCAACCAACCAAGCAAAACACCAACAAACTTGAAGACTTGAAACCACAACCTATGGATTCTTTTTCTCTTCTGTAATACACTGCATAGAAGGCTTACTACACTACACCATGTTTAGGAATACTGTCATGTTTTGGTGTCTGAGTCCTAAAGCAGAAAAGCAGAAGAACATTTGTCTCCAGGAAACGAGGAAGCAGGCGCTTGGCTGGATTATGCAGCCATCAGCTGCACCAAAGGTACTGGTCATAAAAATAATTATAAAAGACTCATTAAATTAATGGCTAATAGAGCTAAAAACTGGTTTACCCATGATAATTGCTTGAGAATCTCCCTCTGGAAAGAGGTACACTTCTGATCATGGCATAAATCTTTTCCATTTGCAGTGAAATTCAACAACACAAGTATCCCTCTGTAGCTCTTTGGAGACTGTGACCTCCATTTCTATAGCACTGTGCACTCAAATGTAGACTGTTGTATTGGTGTGAAATTGTTCCTGCTATCATTGCAGATTTTACATTAGACAGAAGACAAAGTCCAACCCTCTGTTAAACTCAGAAGGCATTCCCATTTTTCAGTGAGAGAATGTCCCTTTTGAATAGATTTTTTAAAAAGCAACTAAATTCTGCTTATAAATAGAAGCGTGTACTTTGGCATAGAAATTCAGCTCTCCTCGATCCAGTGATTTATACAAATATATGGATTGTCTGTGAAATCACTGGAGATTCTCAACCATTCCAAAACTTACAATCCAACAGCCTAGGAAGGAGATTTCTTTTCTTTTGTTAAAAATCATGTTTTTGCGTCTATTTGCATTGAAATCTGAAAGGTACTTAGGAAAATGAAAGTAGCTTTGCAGACTTAAATCAGAATCTGGAACATTTTAATGACCAGTCATAGCACAGATGCTCAGAGCATCATTTCCAGTTGGTGTGAGTTGGAAAGCACAGTCCTTCTCTGCTGGTGCATCTCCTCCTGGGATGTGTGCATCTGAAACCTGCTCTGGAAGCTCTTCTTGGTTAACAAGTTTAGGGAATGGAAGGAGGGATGAATTAAAACACTTGATCCTTTTGTCATTAAGCAGTGCTTATGCTTAGCAAGAGGAGGTGTCTTTGTTATAATTTGATTCCAATACTTGTGTGTTGGTTAACTTCACACTAAAAGCAACATTGCTAGGACAAATTTCTATATGGAGGGCTAGAAGGGTCTAAGGCTATTTCTAGAACTGTGCCCCATTTCTCTGCTTGCACTCATCATTCACAGTGGCCTGTCTGGAATGACACAGTGGCAAAATAACTGAGTGCTGACTTCTAAATCAGATAAAAAGGGATTGTTTGCATTTTCTCACAGAAGAACAAGTGATGGAGAGGTGCAGACTTCCACCAAAATATATTTTGTCTTGAAATCCTTTTCTCTTTTTCATGTAGTGTCTCTAGTTTAATGATCTTTGTACCTTAGATTTATTATGCTCCACAATTTCCCTTCCACACTTATCAAAGATTGGACAATGTTGTTCACTTTTTACAAGACAAGCATTTGAGTTTGGTACTATATTCTAAAAGTGTGAGCTGTACCATTAGGTTCACAGAAGGATTATAGAGTCATGACATAGAGTTACTTAAGTCAGTTTCTCTAATCCAGTTTGTGGATTTTTGGGAGCAAGAAGGGACAGCAGAAGGTGGTCCACCACCACCTCTGTGGCTGCAGGGAGGTTTTTCATTGCCATGGGTTTAAAAGCAGGAAGGACAGAGTGGCAGGAGTTGCAGGACACTGCCACCCTGAGATCTCTCTTTATCCTGGCTGGAGAGGAATATGTTATAATAAAGCTACAAACTGTTTTAGCTCTTTATGCCTGGTGGACAAGGAGTGCCAATGCTGCTTTTCAAGGCCTTGATGTATGGGAGACAGCAAGGATGGGGTGGCTAGTGTGTGAAATTATGTGGGTTTTTATGTGGAATGTTTGGGATATTGACAAAGGTGCTATTCTACTAGATGCTATTCTAACCAGTGCATGAAGAAATGAGGGAACAACGAGGAACACTAAGCACCTACCTTCCTATTTTAGTGCAATTAAATGTAAGGTCATACATAAACGCTTACAAAACAAGAGGCAAGAAGCTGGAGGTGAAAAGGAGCGACTGTTGCCTTCCAGTGAGGCTGAAGCTAAGGTTAACATGATCCACAGGCTGAGGACTGTTAATCAGTAGGACTGCAGTGTCTGTAATGAGATCACTACTTTAAAACACAACATAAAGCTCCCGAAAACAGAAACAATTACAGCAGGCCCTAATGTGACGTTAGTGGCTGTGTTTAACGGCTGCAGACAATATTCAAATGCCATTTGATCACCTATCTTTAATATAAATTTGATGCGTGATTCTTTAATGCTATATAAAAATGTAAATCATCATCATTGATGGAAGCTAGTATTAGATAAAGCCAGCCCAGACAGAAAGCAGATTTTAAAGCAACAGGTTAGTCTTGGGATCAACTTCAACTGACAGACGTCAACATGAGTGCCTTCTGAATTCTTTAAATATCAGAGACTATTCTAATGATGGTGTCTTATGGCCTGGTTTAAGTGAAGTTGTTGGTTTGGTGCAGAAGTTGTTGTGTGATGTTTACACCTTCCATTATGCAGGATGTCAGGATAAATACTTCATTCTGGCACCGAATGATGGACAGACAGTGTGATTTGGGATTTGATGAAATCTATGTATAGCTGACCAGGCAAATAAGAATAATATTCAGTTTTATTTGGTGTAATCCAGGTTTTAATGAAAAGATCTGTAATCTGCATCTCTTAACAAGTTAGCATCACCAAAGCTATTAATTTCACCTATCTTTGGTACTCAGTAGGCATGAATTTTGCTTGGTACCTAAAAAGCCTTTTGTCTTTACCTTTTTGAAAGATGCTTAGAATTTTGACTTAGTTAAAAAGAAAAAATAGGGAGAGGGAGGAGGGAAAAACAAACAACAACCAAAGAGGGTCTGCTTGACCTCAGGACAAAGGTAGTGAAGCAAGAGCCTGAAAAGAATGTGCAGGAAGTAAAAAGGAAGAGGATGCAGGCAGATTACAGATGGAAGTGCCTTTGCTGATCGTCTTCCAACTGAAGTTGCAATTTAATATTATTACTAGTGAGGTGACTGACAGCTTCTGTTGTGAAATTTGCTTTTGGAAAAGCTCACTTGAGTTAGCTTTCCCCTTTCAGACATCAGTAAGTGCAGTCTTAAAAACACTTTAAACTATTCAAGCTGTGATTTGAAAGCAGTTGGAGGAGCTGCTTTGTTGGCAGAACTATGGAACAGTGGTAATCAGTCCGGCACAAACAAGTCTGTGTGGTACAGATAGCTGTGAGAAGGGTAACTTAGGAATTGCTTAAGTCACAAAAGAGTTTAAGTGTCCTAAGATCGGAGCAAAAGAGAGAAGTATGTGCTTGAAATGGAGCGCCAGCTGAGGAAAGAAAATAGAAATGGCTGGTGGAAAGAGAATGTGGAGAAAAGGGGAAGCACGTTGTGAAGCCTGTGAAGAAGCAGAAAAATGAATGCAGGTCTTAATATCTTTCTTGAGCTTTCTACTCCTTGATGTCACTTACAAGGAGAGGTGCAACACACTGCGGACTTCTGCTTTCTGCTGAAACAACTGAGTGAGGCTGATGCTGAACCTCAAGGGGAACAAAGAATGTGCTTTTAAGGAGCCAGTCTTACACTAGAGGACCCCCTTTGCCAAGAGGTGCTGGAGAGGGAAATCTGCTGTGCTGAAGATCTTCCCCAGGCCTGTAAGTAACCCCAGAAATTGAACTATATTTGTTTTTGGATTCTTACATAGCAACAGCCTGACTGCTAGTAAAGGTACACACTCTCATTAGATGTATTTCTGCTGTTTTTCTGTGATACATCAGTACAGTTAGAATGAAACCAGAAACCAGCTTTTTCCGTCCGCAACACTGGAAAGTTTACAAGACAGAGGAAAATTGCTTTGTAGCTCATCTAGCAATTTAAAAGCTTCTGAAATAGAATTTTGTACTGAACTAACTGCAATTGGACTAAAGCTGAATGTTCTTTTTTTAATTTGCAGTAAATGATATATACTGAAAAGTCCCTGTGCACATGGGGACTTTTTTTTTTTTTTTTTTTTTGCTTAAAACTCACTTCTCTCTGAAGCACACATCTGCTTTCTTGTCATTCATGGACTGAAAATAGTGTGCTCTGGGGCTGCTGAAGAGAGACAGTACCTCATTGTACACTTTCATGAGGTAGTTTTCTCCCCTTCTTCCCTCCAGCTTTGACTCCCATCGAGGATTTACTATTTCAGTATACATATATATGCTGAGTTTGGGGTGTATTTGGCTACGTATGTGTGCGTGTGTCCAGCATAATAAAGGACGTGGACCTGTTGGAGCAAGTTCAGAAAAGGGCCCCAAGGATGATCAGAGGGCTGCCTATGGAGACAGGATGAGAGAGCTGGGTTTGTTTAGCCCAGAAAAAGAGAAAGCTCTGGGGATACCTCACTGCAGCCTTTCAGTACGTGAAAGGAGCTTATAGATGGGAGGTGGGCTGATTTACACAGTCTGATAGTGACAGGACAAGGGGGAACGGTTTTAAACTGAAAGAAGGGAGACCTTTGTTAGATGTTAAGAGGAAATCGTTTAGAGGGTAGGAGGCCACGTATCTGGAGGCACTCAAGGCCAGGTTGGATGGGGTCCTGGGCACATGGCAACCAATCCACAGCAGGTAGGTTGGAACTAGATGAACTTGAAGACCCCTTCCAACTCACACCATTCAATGACTCCATGATTCTACTTGTTGAAGTAGTTCTATCATCTCCAGCACTAGAAACCAAGAAGATCTTTAGTAAACTGTGATGCTGTGTGGCTGAGTGGTACCGATTCCACCAAATGCTCCAGCAGATGACTATTGAGAACAGAACCCCAAAGGACATATCAAGCTTGTTCTAACAGAAGAGGCAGCAAAAGCAGGCTTATTTCCATGGAAAATCTACATGGAAAAGCCTTCAGATATAGTTGATGCAATAACCATTTTGCGGGGAAAAAAAAGTAGTGGGGCAAGAGATAATACAAGACTTACAAAAGAGAAAGTCATGGTAACTCAATCTGATTAAGGTATTTTCTCTGAGTGAAGTTAAGGGGTGTTTGCGTGTGTGTTAAAAGAATCTGTAAGATAAATGATGGAGATCTGATTAATAGGAGAGTTCTGTCACCTGCTTACTGGGACAATTTTGTAGGTGAGTGAAATTAAAGCAGGGAACGTTTCAAGTGTGTACTTAGAAAGTATATAAAATGCTATTTCTTCCTCACCTCATAGCAGTGAGGGTGACAGGCTACAGTAGAATCAGTGTATAGACCATCAGGTGATTGCTCTGAAATTAAAGGTTGTCAGAAAATATAACTAGATGTAACAGAAATCCTGAAAGCAGAGATTTAAAGGCTCTTTGTGCATGCTTTCTATATACTTGGAACTTTATTGAAGTAGTTATTCTAAGTGCAAGAATACTGTTCACAGCATAAGCTGTCTTCAGTTTCAACAGAGATGACATTTGGGAGTTCACTCATCTGAAAACAGCCACAATTTCTCAACTCTGTTCACATACTCCTTTTTTAGCATCTGGAAATAACAACCAAATCATGTTGTTTGGTGTAATTTAATTGCCATAGCAACCAGAAGACTACTACAAATTTACAGACAAAGAAAAAAAGCTTTAGGAATGTGGAATGGCAAGTAATCAATAGGTGTGACCCTTGGTGCCTTCCTGCAGTTAGCAACACAAGGTGTGTGCCTGGCTCATATGCAAGTGTTTACTCTCTGTCTGACCTTTTTTTTTCTTTTTTTGGAGATCTTAATCTGCAAAGTTTAACTAAGCTTAAGAAAACAGACACACGATTATACCAAGATGCTAGACATCACAACAGAGAAGTGAAGATGCTTCTTTTCTGCCAACTCCACTGTAGGAATAACATGTTAATTCCTAACATGTGCTAAGGGAATACAACTCAAAAGTGTTATTTCACATTAACCTAATAATTTTCATTAAGCCACAGGAGGCAATGGTTTGATTTTAAAAGTGTTGTGCAACTACTACTTATAATCCAATTACTGCTGATACTACTCCCCAGTTGGCAATCAGTGTTTTTTGAAGTTCATATTTGCTCTGTTATTTGTGGTTTATGCTCTGTAATCATCCACAGAAGTTGTCAATTAGCTTAATTCCTCTTCTCTTGTTGCAGCATTAGCTCAATGTGATTCTTGAAAAGGGAATGATTTGCATCAGTGTAAAAAAGGGGTTGTTCTTCCACTTATAAGTATTTACACTAATGAATCAACAGCACACTCAGCAGTCTTAAACTTGTGCAACTCCCTCATGCAGGCTAGAAGTATTTAAACCCAAAGCAAACACTTGTTGACTCTACAGTAACAGGTGGATAGCAGGCTTAAATGCATTTTAATACAGCGTTAAGCAGCACGATCACTGCTGCCCATAAAAGTAGGGTAATATAGATTTTTGATAAATGCACTCCGCTCTAAAATAATTATTAAAAATTTCAGCCTGACCTGATACCAAATTCTTTGCCTCCCAATTTTTCTGTCACTATTTAAATCCTTTTAGTCTTCACCCCAGTAACACTGGGATTCAAAGTAATCCCAATGAAACGTCCCTTGAGGAATGTATGCAGGGGGATGGAAGCAAGACTCACTTCTTTTGCCTATGTTAAAATTCCTTTCTATCTGCAGTCTGAAAAAATGGTAGTAGAGGTTACACTGAATTGCACTGACATCTCTACTCATGCAATCCATCTTGCCCTGTGCAGATCACAGTAGTCACAAATGCCTCCAGCCCAGCATCTTCACTGCAAAAGCTGTGTGAAGTGCATCGGCCTTTTCTGGAAAATGGAAGCTCTTCCAAGTAAGAAATGCAAGAGATCAGATCTTTGATCTGGAATATGCAACTACCACCATTAGTTGGGTTCAGACTGACATCTGAATAAAACAAACCTGTTTCCTCTGTAAGAAAAAAAAAGAGTATAAATTCAATAAATCCTCCACACTCCTGTTACTGTTACCTAAAAGACTGAGTACTGAGAATTAAGCAACTTTGGGAATTAATTTTAACATTCAAAAATTACTTCCCTGATAGTGATTGAATATATAACTTTGCTTTATTACCAAAAATACTGGCAACGTGAACTCCTAATGCAGGAATACCTTCTACTCTAATTGAAAGGAATGCACACTAATCTACCGTCAAAAGCCTTCCACATCCAGTGAACAGTACAGGCTACAGGTCTGTGAAATTTGTTCTGTGTTTTATATAAACCAGAATTTTCCTTTTTATCACTAAATAGGTCAAACGATGATTGGGTGACTGTCCAAAGTTCAGGTCTTGGCCAGCCCTGAAGCTATTAGTAACAAGTCAGTGCTTCTCCAGAAGAAAAATACAAACAAGCCAGGTCTCATGATCTGTGAAATTGTGCAATTCTTTCAATTTTATTCCTTCTTTTGTGTCTTGCTTTAGTGGGACAATATTTTTTTTAAATATTATCAGCATTGGCTTAATTTTTGTCCTGCTGAAATAGGGAATGGAAAAGGAATGTGTCATTGTCAGAGGTGATGGAAGGCAGTGGAATTCATCTGTGATTTTACTGCAGAAGAACAGGCAAGAGTTCTAGGGGTTAAACTACAAAGTACGCTTAATAGTGCTGTTAGAATTTAAAATCCAAGATGAGCAGTAAGCAAATCTCTGAAATGGTTTTAAATGCTGCAACACAGAGTTGGTGAAACAAAATGACTGTTTGGCTGAAAACACCACCTGGATGAGAGCAAATGGAAATGGCAAAAAAATAGAGGTAGATAAACTGTTAAGTGACTTTGTTCTGGCACTCAGCATCTACACCCCACTGAACAATTCAGAACTCCAGGTTGAAGAAATGCTAAACTACAAATCTGTAAACCATGTATTTTAAAGAAAAAGGCAGAAAATGAAACTGATCCAACTCTCTATGCTTTGTGACTCATTCAGTTGAAAACAAAAGCTAGCTTAGGCACTAGATTTGATTGTGAACTGATCGAATACTACTATACTGAACTTGCAGCCCGGAAGGCCAACTGTGTGCTGGGCTGCATGAAAAAAGGGGTGGCCAGCAGGGAGAGGGAGGTGATTGTCCCCCTCTACTCGGCTCTTGTGAGGCCCCATCTGCAGCACTGCGTCCAGGCCTGGGGCCCCCAGCACAGGAAGGACGTGGAGCTCTGGGAGCGGGTCCAGAGGAGGGCACTGAGATGGTCAGAGGGCTGGAGCAGCTCCTGTGAGGAAAGGCTGAGGGAACTGGGATTGTTTAGCCTGGAGAAGAGAAGGCTGCAGGGAGACCTCATTGTGGCCTTCCAATATTTGAAGGGAGCATATAAACAGGAGGGGGAATGGCTGTTTGTGAGGGTGGATAGTGACAGGACAAGGGGGAATGGTTTTAAACTGAGACAGGGGAGGTTTAGGTTGGATGTTAGGAGGAAGTTTTTCACCCAGAGGGTGGTGAGGCACTGGAACAGGTTGCCCAAGGAGGCTGTGGATGCCCCATCCCTGCAGGCATTCAAGGCCAGGCTGGATGTGGCTCTGGGCAGCCTGGGCTGCTGATTGGTGACCTGCACACAGCAGGGGGTTGGAACTGGATGAGCATTGTGCTCCTTTTCAACCCAGGCCATTCTGTGATTCTATGAACTATACTACTCTTAACATACTCTTAACACACCTTTAATTTTCCTCCTTTTAATATGAGAAGTAGTTGAGCCATCTGAAATTATATTACCCACGTCAGATGTCACACAAGCTTCTGAGGGATTGGGACATGGAAATCATTACGTGATTCTTCAGCAATCAGTGGACACAATCCTTCATTTAACTAATATAAGCAAGTCAGACAGAAGAAAAATTTGGGGAAAGGAGAACACAATGTTTACTCTTCAGGAAAATGTAGTTTAAAAAAAAGTTTTCCCTGTATGACAGGCTTGGCTCATATATAAAGAGCACACGTATGACAGGGAATTCAGAGCAAGTGCAAGACACAGTAGCTCACTGCAAAGTTCATAAAGAGCAATGAAAGACCAATGGTTGATAATTTTCAAACTTTAATGTTTGTTAGATGTTTATGAATCTTGGGTGCACGAGTAAAGCCTATGATGTCAATGAGACTACTCATAAATATAACTCCAAAGCCAAACAGTCTATAAAAACTTTTCTTTAGGGGAGAGCTGGAGAATAGATACTTGTAGACTCTACATAAAATGTATGCTTATTCTGCCAGATGTCTAATGAACACACAAACTGAAGAGCATATAAAGATACCCTCAACAGGAAAACAGCCTGTTACTGATTCTGCTGATCAGAAGCATTTCCTCCACAATGTTTCCAGTTTTTACACTAAAAAAAATGGTACACCTCAATATCTTAATGCTAGTTAAAAAAAAAAAGTTTGATACAAACTTTAAAACCCCATTTTAATTGAAATGTAACATCCTAAATAGCCTGTTTTACAATTTCAATGTAAAATAGTGCATCTGCAGTGCCAGAAAAAAGTTACTATTCTGTATCATAAAGTGAAAACTCAAACCTGAACCACCTTTAAGTATTGTGGTACATAATTTGGGATCACTCCACACCTGCTGTGTTACCATGTCACCCAGAACCATACTCAAACTAATTCAGTAATCTTACCGTCATATGCAGCTCATCATTGAACACAGTGGCTAGCAAATAGAATTACAGATTTTATTGTGTTTTTTTTTTTTTTTTTGCTAGAAAAGAGTAGTGAGTTATGCAATTCCTTCTATAATGACTGAATGGAAAATAAGTCTTAATGGACAAAGAATGCAAACAAAACTGAATGGACAGAATGTGTATTAAGCCAAACTTCTGAAGAGTTAAATGACTTACCTTAAAGTCTGCTGAGGAAAACGTAACACTCAAATTCTTAAGTGCTCATTACAGAAGAATACCTTCATTAGCAAGACACAGAAATTGTTCTGTTTCATGGGCTTGTGAAGTAAGGACGCATTTCAGATGAATTTTTTTTTTTCTTATCATCAAATACTACTTCCAGAACCATACTGTTGCTATGAAGAGGCTTCATAAACAAATGAGGAAGTGGTATATCCTATCTTTATTAAAAACATGTGGGAGAAAGAATGTTTGCCATATGGGAAAAGGAACAAAAATCAGTGAGGAAGTTAAGTGCTCAAGCTTCTTGGATATCATAGGAAAAAAAAAAAAGGCAAAGTTTAAACTGGCTTTAATATTTAATTTTTATATTTATGGTTCTAAGCACGTGTTCATGCATTTTACAGCTATCCAACAACATTTTGAAATTTTACTGTAATTTCAGAATGTCTCCTAAAAACCAGAAAGTTGAATCAGTTTAAATATTTTGGTATGGTGTGATGAGTTTAGTATTCTTATTGCATCTAAATTCCTTGCAGATTGTTGACCAAATTATAAGAGTCTTTAGCAGTGTGATGTACTTCTAATTCGTGGGTCATATCCTGAAGTGCATAGGTGCAGCAGCTTAAAAGATGGTATTGTGGAAAGCCTGTACTGATTAAACAGTGCTTCAAGATTATTTCCTGAATTCACTTTCTGGAACATCTACCTTCACTGATGTCTGACACCCTGTTCCAGCAGCAAAGAGTTATTACCAGAGGTGACTGGCTTTGATCCCTTGGTCAACTGGAAAGCCAAAGTAGAAAAATGCATCTTTGCAGTGTGCAAGGGCAGCTGATATTGGTTACTGTAAAAAGAGTTCCATCTCTAACGGTCTCTCTTCTGTCATGAATCCTTTTCCTTTCCTTTCTCTTTCCAAACTCAGTTTCTTCTCATGTCTCACTGGGAACACGTCATAGCTTTAGTCTCTTAAAAACATCAGGTACTATCAGATCTACTTTCACAAGATCATCAAACACATTACAAAAAAATGCACTGAATTACAAAGGAGAAAAGTAACAAAAAAATGACTCGGTTAATCACTCTAACTTTGTGAGCTTTACAGAACCTGTGAAGGTAAAAAAGAAAGAAAACTTTATACTCCACCTTTCAAAATGACATAACTGATTTTTAAATTCTGAAGAGTATCTACAAGTAATCAAGTAATTTCAGTTCTGCTGGTACGTGTTACAGGTACCAATACTGACAGCTACCATAGAAATGACAGTTTTGATTCTGGGATGATGATTTAAGAACTTGTGATATCAAGCAGGCATTATATTCTCAGTTCTCTGAGCAGCCTTTTGAATATAGTACTGAAGCAAACAAAAATGCTAATTGAAGAAAAACAAGTGAAAAACTTTAGGTTACAGTCATAGAAGTTTAAGACTCAGCATGTATCAGCAAGTTACCTACCCACACACACTCCCCCTTCCAGTTTTAAGTTGTTCCTGAAGGTGGTATTAAGCCGAGATACTTTATAATGAAACAGTCCAAGTGGTACTACAGGACTATTGTACCTCAGCAAAACAGATACTCAGAACAATATAATGCAATTCCTGAGCTATTCCACAAAATCATGCTTCAGGATTACAAAAATACTTTCTAGTCTCCTGTGAAATACGTAAGCTTAAAAGATATGCAAAAATACGTTTTGAAAACTGAAGTAGTGTTTCTTATTTAACTAAGTTTTCATCTTCCATGTATCGCCTAAAAGCAAAGATCAACAAATAACAGTAGGGTCAAACAACACTTTAAGATATCCACTGCACGCTTAACATGGCATGTTAAGAGCCATGCCTACAGCTGGAACTATTTCTTACTTGCTCTAAATTACAATATTCACTAGTGAATTTAAGAATGGATCATCCATATACAGACAAGACCAAAAAAAACAAAAAAACAAAACAAAAAAACAAACAAAAAAACCCCTTGTTTTCTTCTTCAAGATAAAAATATAGCATGCACACACTGAAAAAAAGAATTCTCTAGACTAAGATGCCAGCTGTAGGTAAAAATTAAAAAACCCAGAAGAGATCAAAAATAAGATGCTATTAATGTACTAATGTCAACTGTACAACAAAGTTCCATTCATTCTATGCTAATCTAAAGGTAAATCCAGAAAGTACATTTGCATTTAATTAATTCTCATATTTTGTGTTGATTAGTCTAAAATTGCCACAGACTTGGTTATAATCCAGAAACATGTAATCTTCTTTCAAATGCTTTTTTTTTTTTTTTTTTGCTCCGAAATACAGAAGTAAACATTACAGAATAATGTTTAGCATTCAAGATCTGGTTCAACAAATTAAACATTTGTAAGACAACACATCTGTTTCCTGAGATGGCTGGAGTCATGTTTCAGTTTGACATTGCACTACAGTTAACAAAAAATACTACGCACAAGATCAGATGTTAACTACAGCATACAAGCACATTTACAAAGTCACCTAATATAAGTGGTGCTACTTCTGTTAATCAGTACCCCTTAACAGAAGTCCTAAAATAATCTTTATACATTACAAAACAAGGATTTACAAAATTTTCATTTTATTTCCAAGTTACTTCATTCTAAAAATGTTGAAACATAAAAAAATACCATTATTTAAAGGAGTTTACAATAAAAGGCTAACAATCTGGCATGGAAGAGATAAATATATGGAAACCTGTTTTAACAGTCACAAATCAGTCGCTGGTGATTAAAGAACACTCTGTTCTTCAAAGCTGGTAGGCACTTCCACGTAGCCAGAAAGGTAACTTATCCTACCACTTCTTTCCCCTCCCCATACATAAAAATTTCCAATGGAATTAAAAAAAAAAAAAGGATAAAAGGGTCAATGTGATAAAATAAAAGCATTAACCACGATCTTTACTATTGTTCATTTTGTGTAAATAAAAAGATTTTGTCCCAAAGTTTTCCTGGCAGGATGCAGTTATTTGGCCTTTAAAAGTGTTAGCTGAAATACCTCCCTTTTTTACCAGTGTATGTTGTTTGCTCACTGCTGTACTGTTGGTTTATGTCTGTAACAGAAACTGGCTCTAGGCCAGCCCATGGGTCCTCAAGCATTGAAGGTCTGTAATAGTTTTCCACATCATTAGACTCTCTTTTCTCTCTGCCATGCGCTGTACCAAATGGAGTAGATGTCCTGGGTGATCCCTTTGGAAGAAAACCATCAAGTAAAGAAACATTTAATAGACTAATTCAAACTAAGTTTCTTTCTAATGCAGAACAGCATTGAAGCTTATAATGAATAACCTTCAAACAATAATGATTACTTTTCACCTGCTGCTCCTAATCAAAAGAAATTGGCTTTATTATATTTTAATTATCATTGTGATTTGCCAGTCTTCTTCAAAATACGTTTTCATCATACCAATACGTAACTACAGAAAAGTTATTTTTCATAAGCTGCTTAAGTTGACATGTCTAACTCAAAAGCTGCACAGCAAAACAGAACGTAGAGGCTGAGGAAGTGTTGATAATGTTCACAAGAGCAGAAGTTCAGATATTCAGTACTCGAAGATTGAGCATAGCAGTATATAAACCAAATTGCTACAAATGACCCGAGGAACTCTGAAAAACACTTTGTTTTAATCAAATTAGTGCTTGTGAAATTTGAGAAAGCACAACTTTCTTTTAATATACAAATTTTGATGGAAATCAGTGAATAAACAAACATTACATGAAAGGCAATTATTTTGTCTGGAAGCTTTTGATATTTTATTTCTTCCAAAGATCAAGGACCACCACGATTGCTTTTACAAATCTGCTAGGGTCTTCAACTTAAAGAGGACTAAAACGAAACAAACAGCTGTAACCTTTTTCTCCCATCATCATCTATTGTTCTTTTCCTCAAATTCACCTTCCTAAAAAGTGAGGTTTTGTCTAAAGCTGCGTTCATTTAATCCAGTTTGTTTTAACCAAAATTAAACACATAGTATTACAGATATGCCACTGTTAGTCTAAAAATGTGCCTGTTGCATTCTGAATGCCTAGGAACAGGATTCCTTGAGGTTAATGCCAGCTTCTGACCTGGTAAAGGACTGTAAAAACATGGATTAGTGATGGGTGGTTTTTTGTTTTTTTTTTTTTTTTTGGACTAGCAGTGATGGTAATTGAGTTTGACTAATAACCTCTACAGAATATATCTAAATGGATCATATGAAGCAATTTCTGGGTAAAACTGAGCAACAGTGCCATAAAGTGAAGCGATCTATGCTTGGCCTCAAGACACTGACACACCTTAGTCTGGAACCTATTTCTGAAAAAGTACTCTGTCAGGAGCCTGCTTGTGTGGCCCCAATTACTGTTTCTCTAGAACTCCTAAAGGTTGATTATGGTGGATACACAACTAAATATGGGAACATCCATGTGCAATTTGCAGGACATTTGTTTCCAATGTTTCATTACAGCCAATCACATTACGTAGGTAAGACGATGTCAATAAAGTACTAAACAGAAGAGAATTATTTTATGAAGTATATAATACCAAAAGCATGAGGATAAGGTCAGTACACATCTAAAATACTTTTTAAAGGACAAAGAGTCAAGTCAATAGGTGCCAGCAAAAATGACATTAATGCTGGACTGTATTATCTGTAATACATATGGTGACAGAACAAACTAATTCAATGGTAAGACTCTTTTGGACATATTCATAATTCTAAATTTCATTACAACATAATGCAGGCCATATGCAATACTGCAATTTTTTACATGCTTGACATCTAGCATCAGATTGTTATGTATTACTGTGTCATACAAAATCAAAAACTTTCAATAAGCATTAAATTTAAATATTATAAACCACATTTTTTAGATTCAGAATACTATTCGTTTCATGGTTTGTTTTTTTCTCTAGGGAAAAAAATCAAGAGGTGATTCCTTACATTATAGGCCTGTGGAAAAGGAAAACGTACAGCCCTACATGTACAAGTAAAACTGATGCCAATGCTATCTTAAAAATAATTTTATTTTACTGTCATTAGTGCCAATAACCTTTCCTCACCGAACTTTTCTTAAGGAAATGGCCAAACTATTTGCAGTACCTTTTTCCAGTTAACAAAAGTATCTCCACATAGGGAAAAAAAAAAAATCTTTCGGTGCTACTCACTGCTGAAGGCGGCACTACTATCTTGACAAGAGTAACAATCACTTCTTTAATCAGCTTTCTTCACCTGATGTGATTTTACCTTCTGGCAGATGCACAAAGCACAGATATCTTGTTTAGACAGGATTTTTTTTTTTTTAAACTTTTTGTAAAAGTTTTCACTAGTAGTAGCTGCTGCTTCACTATCTCCTGTTCAGTACGGAAAGTGAAATGCTACCTCTAGGTGAACACTAAGAGGTGATATTTGGGGTATTCAACAAACTTGTTTTCATAAAATTTAAAAGCAGGTGCATCCCTGTGGAAAAACAGAAAGCTCAGTAAAACATTGCCCATGTGAAAGTTCTTCTTTAAAGTTTTCTGTTCTTTCGGTTCAAAGTGCAAAAGTGAGAATAGAATGCTAGCAACAAGGTATCACATAGCACACTGAAGTATAAACTTCAGTCTTTTGGATTTCAGTATGAGATTTGAAGGGGTCACTTAAGATTTTCATCTCAAAGGCGACAATAGCATCATGAATTTTAAGAGCACAGTAGATCTCTTAATAGCATATTCTGAAGACAAGTTAACAACCCCTCTGAAGAAATCTGATGTTCAGAACATGCAATAAAATCCTTCTACTGAAATCTACTCGTGGCCTCGTGGATGGAGATTCTTGCACATCTCAAAAAAATGAGTACTCAATGGTTTTGAGATTTTCTGCCTCCATTACTGCCTCTATTGCCTCCCAGGCAAAATAACCCATGTGCACACATGTGTAAGTACATGCACACGTTACCTTAGTCCTAGGCAAAGCTACAGACAGACAAATGTCTAAGTGTTAAGAAGCATTGCATTCAGGTCAATGCTTTTAAACTATTCAGAAGATCTGCAGAAGAAAAGAGAAGAAGCAAAAACAAGGCAACCTGTGATTGGATTCAAACCTCTTTCTTAAAAAGCTTCTTTCTTAACACCAAAGACTGATAGAAACACTTCTGACTAGCTCTAGGAGCAGCAGGATTTCTGCATATTTTTCACTCAGGTAATCAGGCTCTAGTAATTTAAGACAGGCTTTTAAAAAGTCACTGAAGTGAACATCCAGATGGTGATCTTCTGTAGGGAAATTGCACATTAGCAACTAAACTCTCTCTTCCCAATGTCAGAGCCATTTCTATGCCAAAATGAAATCCTACTGAAAGGCAGAAACCCCACATCTTTTCTTCTTTTCTTAATAAAAAGTACAGAGGCTTATGCAACCTGTAGACCTCCATACTAAGAGCCTTACGTGAGAAAGAAAATGTTTCATGGTTATAAGAAGTCTCTTTCATCAGTTATGAGATTGTTGTAAGATCGTTATCTGTGCAGCAAAAAAAAAAAGTCACCAAGACTTTTTGAATGGAAATGTCACTACATAACGCAGTTACATTAAGATTTAAGTAGTCTGTATTAAGGCTTGACTTCATCTGATGCTTCAAAGCATCAGTAGGAGCACCTGAAAGTTTTATCATGGTCTGTACTGCATGTGATATTTCTTACACTTTTAAGGGTTCTCTAACACAGACATATAGAATCATAGAATTGCTCAGGTTGGAAAAGACCTTCAAGATCATCAAGTCCAACCACAACCTAACCAGACTACCCTAACTAACAACCCTCTGCCAAATCACGTCCCTGAGCACCAAATCCAAGTGGTTTTTAAACACATCCAGGGATGGTGTCTCCACCACCTCTGTGGGGAGCCTATTCCAGTGCTTAACAACCCCTTCTGTAATATCTGGCTTTATGCTGCAGAGTACGGTATCATCTCAAGATCTGCCATCCCTATCTGTACTAGGGGTCGCACACCAAGTAAGCCACTCTGATTAACAGTGTAACTCACTGAGCCAGTTACTACTAATGTACATTATATAAATGGAAGCTTTCAATGCAAGGCAAGGGCTTGAAAAGGCACGCTGTGACCCCAACAGATGCTCTCCTTTCTGTTTAGGGGAACCTCAGCTTATTTCTCTTTAGCAGATCATCCTCACTTCTAAGACTGTCCCAGAGAGCTGCTGTATGTGCACAGGGCAGCTCCTGCAACATCACTCACCACTGGCAAGAAAAACACAGCGCTTCCCGGCTGTTTGAAGGAGAGCAGCTCAAAGGGAAGTAAATAGGAGGGACAGAGACGCTTACTGCGGTTTTGGTTGGTATACAATTCTCTCTCCGCCCTCCCGTGCCGGAATGTTAGGAGGAAGGAAGCCCTCGTGTCCCGGTGCCAGGCCTCGGGCAGCCCAGCAGCCCCTCCCCTTTCCCTCACCGGGGTCCCTCCGTCCTCCCTAACGTTGGAGGGCAGCTGAGCGCGTTGCGAGCCCCTTTCCCCGGAGAAGGACGGAGCCGCTGCCCAGCCCCAGCCGCAGCCCCGCGCTCTGCCCGCCGCTCGCTCCCTCCCTCGGCGCCCCGCCCCATACCTGGTAGTGCCTCTGGTAGCCCCCGGGCGAGCGCTTGTGCTGCTGCGGGTGCGGGGCAGCTCCGGCCGGGGACCTGCCGCCGCCGCGGGGAGCCGGGTAGCGGGGGCTGGCGCTCTGCGGCCTGCGCGGGGTCTGCCCGCCCGGCGAAGGGCTCCCGAACCGCCCGCCGCCGCCGCCGAAGCCGGGGCCTCGGGGCGACAGCCCGCCGCCGTAAGGCCCGGGCCGGGGGCCGTAGGGCGGCGTGTGATGCGGGCTGCCGTAGCCCCGGGGCGAGGGGGGCACGGGGCAGCCGCCGCCGGACGGAGGGCTCCGGAACCCGCCGCCCGCATACGGAGGCGTCGGAGGTCGGAAGCTCTGCCGGTACATGGCCCGGCAGCGGCGGAGAGAGACAGAAATAAAACCTGCGTAACGCCGCACGGACACGAGCGCGGCCTCGGCGGCGCCTGCCGATCCCTCGCAGTTCCCCCGCCCCGCAGCTCGGCGCCAGCGTTCCGGGCTTACAAGGTTCCGGGCCGGGAAGGCGAAGCGATGAACGCACGTAAGGACGCGTTAGGAGATCGGAAAGAATCTTGTAAACGTCACTCGGAGCTGCCGGTAGCGCTAAGGTAGCTCAGACAGCGAGAGCTGTGGAACTGCGAGAATCCGAATGGAAATCCTCGCAAATGCAACATGGAAATGCAGAGATCGTACTCACCGATCTTGGCTAATCCTCTGCTTTTATCTTCTCTTAAAGACCAATTTTTTACCTTTTGTGGTACACACAAGGAATGCCATATCTACACGATTACATTATCAATGTAATATCAATTTCTCGCTCTGGCCGGTGTGTTTTAATTAGTTATTTAAACACCAAACTAATTGGAAATAGGCACTGTTACACAGATACTGAGTCGCACCAGGATAGCTTTACTAATAATAGCTTTATCATTGAATAGCTTTACTAATGAATTTCTTCTTGTTGACAAATCCGAACTGCTTCTAGGATTGCAAGCAGCCACGTCCTACATTTCATTACACGTAGCAAACCTGTTGCACAGCTGGTTTTTCCCTGTGTTGTTCTTCAGCATGCAGGATCTTTGTGAAGAAACACTTCTTAGGCTGTGGTACTTGCAGTGCTCTCTTTCAAGCAGTCAGAAGTGTTATCTGCCACTGAGGTACAGCTGCTATCCTCACAGTTCTTTTTCCATAAATAAATGCTTTTTTTTTTTTCTTTTTTAATGCTGCTACAGAGCACCGTGGTTTTCATGTAAAGAACCTTCCTCTTGGTCCCAAGCTAAAAACAGTCTGAAAGTAGTCAGCTCGGGGCAGAATCACTTACAGGTTCAGCAAAGTGAATCCTTCCAGTTAACCCAGCCATAGACAGCTGAAGGCTCAGCTTATGATGCAACTGACATTGCACAGGGAGCTCAAGGACCTTCCTCTTTCTAGCCAGAGAATTGGCATACACTAAAACTGCCTGACTTGTAAGCGTGGTGCATTCTTGTGGGGTTATTTTATTTAATCTCGGCAGCATCATATGCACTCATTTGTACACTAAACCAGAAACAAGTGCCTAGGAGCCAGGTGTCAAAAAAAAGAGTCATTCTGTATGAACCCTAGGCTTTGTGTTCTAATTAAGCCACAACTGGAATTACCACTGCAGTATATTACCCCATTTATACAGGCCAACCGCTTGCGTCTTGCATAGCATGGAAGATGAAACTGAAGCTCGTTGCCACTTTCTGACCCCTTTTATCAGGTCTGGGACCCCCAGCAGGAAGCCTGCCTGATGCCAAAGCGAGGAACGTGGGGTCAGTTCAGCTGTGGCACCCTGTGAAGAACAAAGCATTCAACAGAGCCACAGAGCACTAAGCTCACACAGCCCTTCAAGAAGACAGCCAAGAAAGCAGAACTGCTCGTTCTCCGAAGGCGCCGCACACCGCCCCACGAGACCCAATCATTCACAACCATTGCGACGACCTCACGCCCCTCAAAAGCACGACAGCACCTCTCGCGCATGCGCACCGCCCCCAAGCCGGGATCAATTTAACGCCTCCCTCCCCGAGGGCGGGAGGCTGTTGGGACGCGCGCACGCGCAGTGCGGCGGAACGCGCTCCTCGCGACGCCGGCTGTGGCGCTGAGTGGCTGACGTTCGTGTGCCGCTTCGAGCCGTGCCGCTCGCGAGGATGCTGGGCGCCGAGCCGGCGTGGAAGAGCTGCGGCCGCGGGCTGTGGAGGAGTTTGCGTCGTGCTGCCGGCGGCAGCCTCCGCGCTCTGAGCGCCGCCTCGTCCTCAGCCCGCGGAGCGGCGCGGGGTGGCGGTGCTCCTCCGGCAGGTAGCGGCGCCGCGCTCAGCACAGCCCAGTCTGTCCCCCGCATCGCGTCCTCCGCTGGCGGCGGGTGCGAGCGCTTCGCGGAGCGCGGCCGGAGCTGGGCTCTGCTCGGCGGCCCTGCCGTGCTGGTAGCGGGCGCCGCGGTTCGGAGAGAGCTACTGGGCACATCTAATCGCCTTTTTCTTTTTTTATTTTTAATCATCATTATTATTTTTTCTTCCTCTGAGGCTTCAAAATCGTAGCATCAAACATCGTTTGTGAAAGAAAAAAGCTGCATCAGAGTCAGTTTCCCTTGGCTTTCACGCTTCTCTGATGACATGGCAGTGATTACTGCATCGATTGCATGGCAGTCGGAGGGAGCGTGGAGCTGTGATCCCACACAAGTGCAGCCTGGTGTGACAGCGAGCTGCGGTTGGGTGGTTTTGGTTGGAAAAGTGGCTATGCAGCTAAAGCTGGGACCTGGCATCTGAGGAGTGATGCTCCTCTGGACCAATTGGGTTACAATTAATTTCAGCCGGATTTGCATTCTTATAGAAGTACTCAGTGTGCTGAGCTAATCTTTTCTCAGTTTCCCCTTTTATAAAGGAAAATTTGGTAATCTGGTGTGAAGATTACTTGATCTGCACTGCCACAGAGTGATCTTTCTGGCTGCTTACTCATACCCTTACAATAGGCTTGCCTGTGGCTACCCCTGCTTTTATTCTGGGGACAGCCTGGTGGGTTGAACTAAAGAGTCTAAGCTGAGGGTGAATGAATCTGTTTAATTCTCCAACAAAGAGATCTTAAAAAGGAGCGTGGCTGTCCTGCTTGGGGTCAATTCAGATGTGGGAATAGCTTGTGTACAAGCAGAACCAAGGTAGAGTTGGGAGAATGGGTTTGATTTCAGTCATGGCTACTGGAATAATTCAAAAGGAAAAATAGTAGAGAGAATGGAAACAATAGAGGAATCTGGTCCCTCTTTGTTAACTATTTCTCCTAAACTGACAGTAAGGTCACAGTGAAGCAAATGCACACTGTTCCTTAATAGGTAGTAAGCACATGTTGCTGTGTTTGCATAAGTATGGCCAACTGGATCAATGTGGAGTTGCACCGAGGATTTGTGATGCTTACCTGGCACTGGCACAGGTGTTTTCCAGCACCTGGAGCTCTCACTGAGTTGTGCAGTGTTGAAGAGAGGTGGCAGGATGAATCTCCCTATAGGGTTTGAAATGTGTGATATACATGGCTATTCCTAGACCCACCCATTTTCATCCATATCCTGCCTGGCCTGCATATTGCATCAAAAAAACAAACACCGTGAAGCTCAAATCCCTCTGGAATGATGGCTGTTTCTCAGGGCTGGTCAGGTTGGAAGGTGTGGGGAGGAGAAGGAGGAAGGGGTGCTGATTTGCTAGCAGTTATCTTGCATGTTATCAAAAATTGAAAGGCAGAACAAGTGTTGCCTTAGTTCACACACTCTACCTTGAGTTCTGTAACCTGTTTTTGAAATGCAGTCTTTTTTTATGTGGTGCAAGTGCATGGGTCTGCTACACAGGTCAGACCACTTTGCTGCTGTGGATTCTGTACTTCAAGTTGATCTGTTATCCGTTAATTTTAGTTTGTTGTTGTGATGTTTGTTGTGCTTTTGCTGGATCTTTCATCAGGTTAGTCTTTGAAATCTATATGTGTGTTAGTGGTAGGCCTGTATAAAATACCTGTAAGTATTTTCACTGTAGAATTCTGAGGTGTTTGGGATAGGTTCTGCAATGTTAACCATAAGATTTTTGGATTTTGAAGGGCATTATTGATATAATACAATCCTAATAACATATCTCTGCAGAAAGGTTTATTATCCTATGTTTGGGGAGGGAGGATGATGAGATTAAAATGAATCAGAAACATCTTGCAAAAAAAACAACTCAAGAGTAACTTATTGTTTTCTTTTTCTTGTCAGGTGCCAGTAATGTAAAGCCACTGGATGGTGTGAAAATTCTTGATTTAACAAGGTTTGTGTTTTCTTTATGATTTGGAACACTGTCTAGATGCAAATACTGTAGGGAAAAAAACTAAGAAAATCTTTCTAAATTTTACAGAGTGCTTGCAGGGCCCTTTGCCACAATGAATTTAGGAGATCTTGGGGCTGAAGTTATCAAAGTGGAAAGACCAGGTAAGGTTCTCCTTTGTTTTCTATGTGGTAAGAACGTGGGCTAATTTAGCAAATGATTGTATTGTTTCTGTATTTGGAATTGTCTTTTTTTTATGGTTTTCCTCACATTGTTAACAACAACTTACTTTCTGATAATGTTGTGGGATGTTTACTACGGATTGGGAACATACAATTGACTAAATATTTTCAGAAGTGACCAATAGTAAGTTTATTTGGTGAATGTATGTTTTTGGTGGTGATGTGCGTGTGGTATTGGGCTATGAGATATTAAATTTTGTAGCAGCTTATATTTTTGTGAGGCTACAGCTATCAAATTTCTGGAATCTGTTGACATAGTTGCTCTATTTCTGGCATGGTAGTTATTAATAAGTTTGCTTGCATGTCTGTGGTCTGTTTGCTTGAAGTTTAACACTGTACTCCAGTATGTGTGTTTTGTTCAGGAACAAATACACATTTAGGAAAGATAAGATTGAAGCTGTAAGGGTAGGTCACTTGTTTTTCCAGATACTGATGTACAAAACAGTACTGGGTCATCACTACTAACGTGCCTTATTCCATCACTAAAATTAAATTGATTTCTTTTGAGTGGTTTGGACTTTTCTTAGGTTTTAAAGTGTCATGGCAATGCTTAGGTTTTTGGAGATTTTTTGTATTGTGAGAGGATAAAAACAGCTGTAACAGTAGTATGGCCTCCAAAATTTGACAGTCTACAGAATTGTAAGTTTCCAGGGTTTTTTCTTTAAGGTACCATGTTTTTTTGTTTTGTGTTGGTGATTTCATTATATTAGGAGGTTTCAATTAAGATTTCTGCTTTGTCCTTCCTAACAAGATAAAAAGGAATGATACAGCAGTTTATATAGTACATATAGTTTATATCATGGGGGTGGGAGGCTAAGTCAGCATAACCTTATGCCATGCTGGTTGGGATTATTTCACATCCACAATTATTTAGTAGCTATTAAGATGCTACCAGAAACAGTAAAACTGCTGATACTCAGTGACATTTCATCCTTGATGTCAGGCTTGTCCAACCTGTGGCCTGGCTCACAGTGCAGCCCAGCCTGTGCCTTGCACCATCATGGTGGTGGTTCTTCCTGCTGTCTCTCAGCCAGCCCTGCCCATGTGTGCAACTGTAACTCAGCAATGACCAAACATCTGTGCACTATTTGCACTGTCCTCATTTCACCCCAGACAGGGCTGTGATAGCTCAAGTTATGACAAACAATTTCACAAATTTTGATGTGTTGGCTGAACGGAAATCCTGTGAATAGTGAGAAATATGTTATTGGAAAGCTGTGCTTTCCATCCTGATAAAGGAATTTGAGAATAGGGTTTAAGGCTGCCAGAAAATTATCAATTTATTGTTATATTTGCAACTCCATTTTCAGCTAACATAAATACGTTATTTGCACATTTTTGAGTGGAATGTGTAGAGTTGCAATCAGACATTCAATTCAAAAGTCCGTTTGGCTGTCTTTAGCCCTGTCTCACCAAAGAGAAATACCTTCACTTCAGAGTTACCTTACTCATTTCATTGTCTTTTGGCAGTAGGTACGTTTCTGAGCAACTGTTTTCAAGGATGAAGTACAGGAAGAGTAAATTTCATCAAAAATCTCTGATGAGCTCTCTGAGGGCTCACTGAGAACAGCAGCCACTGCCTTCAAACCAGGGTGATATATTAGAGTCACAAAAGCAAGGTTGAATATCCCACTGGATTTATGGTTTTGTTGCTCTACATTTTTATATTTTCACAAAAATTGTTAAAAATTAAAATATTTTGTTGCTGATATGCATTAACAATGTTACAGATTTTTGGAGGCTGCTCCAAAAGTAACACCTACTATTTTTTTTATGTTGGCCCACGATGTCAAAGGTGGACATTGGTGGTAGGACAGTATGGCTGAAGCTTCCTGGCAATATTTTGTTACATTTTGTTGCCATGTAACGGATGGCAGCAGAGCAGTCTGACCAAATGGTGTCTGACATGGAGTGCATATGAAGCAAAAGGTGTCGCTGAGTTCCTCCACGCAGAATGGCACTCACTGACATTCATCAACACTTGTTTGGTCCCTAGTGGTTCAGCAATGGATGTGAGGAGGTGGTCAGTGCGTTTCAGCGGTGGCAACAGTGATGATGGGTCACCTTCACTGATGTAGATTTTGATGAGTTTAGCACACAGACTCCTGTTCAACGTTAGCAAAAATACAAAGCTTATTTTTCAACATAGTCACCACCATAGTGTTTAGTAGCTGGGAATTTTCTGTATCAAACACTGTGCTTGTTGGTTAGGTTGTAGCTTCCATGGAAATAAATAGGAGGCATTACTTCTGGAGCAACCTACATATATGTATATGGACCAAGGCAGTTCCTTTTCAGTCAGCGTGGCTCAGGCAAACCAAAAGATTGGGCACCATGCCTTATATGGTGCTTTTTTTTCTCCCCTTCTCCCCCAACCATCATGATAGTCACTTTAGCTTAGGACTTGGTATTATCAACATAAAGACCTTTGCTTGATTTTTGTGCCCTTATCTCTTGCTGCTTTAGCAGAGTAATGGAAATGTGGTAGGGGTAATAGTGCAGTTTTTGAGAAAGAAAATACTCTGCTTTTACAGGTCTTTTTAGTGCATACCATGCCTTTGTCATATTAGTTAGACAGATTTTGCTTATTGGAACTTCACTCAAAGCTTTTCTTGTAGGAAATAATTGAATTTCCACATAGAGCTAATGTTAATGTATATGAGGTGGTGATTGTACAAACCTCTGAGAAGATGAACATCGTATTTTCGACTTTTCCTTTCTTGGTATGAGAAGGAAACCCACCTGGATGCTTTCCTGTGCAACCTGCTGCAGGGACCCTGCTTTAGCATGGGTGTTGGACTGGATGATCTCCAGGGGTCTCTTCCAATCTTTGTGATTCTGTGGTTCTTGTAAATGGTGCATCCTAACATCACTGACTGCTGTGTATCTGATGGGCAGATGTAGTAGGAGACAAACCATAATGGAAGGAGCCATGCGCTTTACAGCCTGCCTCATTTAAATAATGTACATTTAAATATTTAAGTGTATGGTAGAAAAAAGTGCCTGAAATTCTGTGTAGAGGGAAATATGTGCCTTTGTCATATAGAGAGATGCTGGAGGTATGTTTTGAAGTAAATATGATTTCAATAAAAGGACTGGAAGCAAAATTACCAGCAGAGTTACCCTGGGGGCAGTTTGCTATGCTATGATGTTCTCTTCATGGTTTTCTTTCAAGCACTGAGGCTGAAAGTTTGTGTCTTTTTAAACCTTGTGATTTAAAACATGATTAATAAGAGAAAGTATTTTTTTAAATTATGTATTCTGATAGAATCAAACACAAGCAATATGCACCTTAAGACATGGATTCCCCTTATAGTGGGGACAGAGAGATAAGATGTTTTTCTTTTTCCACTGGAGAGCTAAGGTTGTGTGACTCAGTTCTCTCTGAGCCCAAGCTTCTCAGGTAATATTAAACAGAAATACATCTTACTACCTTATATACTAATAAATACTAATCTTACTTACTAATATTAGAGTACTGGTTAAAAGGCAGGCACTTCAATTTTGGAAACAGAAGCTCTGCTTTTAATTTTCATTTTATTATTACAAGGAAGAAAGATAGTATGAGCATTGAAATATGTTGTTTGTACTGCTTTTATGTCATTTTACACAGATGTGGTGGGGAATGGCAAATGTTTTGACTGATAATATGCCAATTCACCTTATATTCTATATCAACATTTTCCTCTGTGATGTTAGTGTTCCTGGACAGTCCCAGGTTGTTAGATTTCCCTGACAAGGTAACTTTTAATTTTCTCTGGAAGCTTGCAAAATGGAGCAAGTTATTTTCTTCGTGAAATAGTTCTTAAGTCCAGGATGTGATAATCCTTTATAGATGGAAATAGGAATTTACTGGAAAGAAGAGACTTCTGAGTATGTATAAAAATTATTCCTTCTAGTTCTGAACATCTCTGATATTAACAAGCTTCCAGAGTTTTGTTTTCAGATGCAGAAACAGATTTCTGCTGCTCCTTCAGAGTTTGATTGGATGCTGGTAGTTAGCTTCATAAATAGAATTTAGTTTAGAAATTATTTTTGTGTGTTTTACACAGTAGTTTTCTTTGTCCACTCAGTATGTACGCTTCATAGAAAAAGCTGCTTCTGAGATCTGTTGAGGGTTCAGCAGTGCTTAAAAAAAAAAAAAGAAAAAAAACAACCACAACAAAAACAACCACCAACCAAGAACAACAAAACCCAACAAGAACAAAACCTTGTCATTCTATTGGAATAGCTATGTTCTTTAGTTCTTAGAAGCATGCAAGAGTTGCATGGCATTCAGTTCTTTTAGGATTTCTCTCTGCGTTTGGCTTTCACTTTGTCATTTTGCACTTGGGACATGTAACTGTGCCAGACTAACTGTGCATCTTCTTATGTTTTTTCTTCCATATTTAAGTTTGCATGTTTAAATTTCTTTGTTTTTGGTATAGTTTTCACTAGTTCTTTTCAAAACGAATTAATCACACATTTGAGATACTGAGACATTAAGTCTCCTGTATTTTATTTTCAATGGCAAATACTAAGTTTTTAACATCTAATTGGTATCCATCAAAAGCCTTGTCACAGCAACCACTGGATCATCATTACTCATTCACTGTTTTTAATGTTTTCACATCTGTGAC
The DNA here is from genome assembly GCF_987193195.1 of Phasianus colchicus. Classification (NCBI taxonomy): domain Eukaryota; kingdom Metazoa; phylum Chordata; class Aves; order Galliformes; family Phasianidae; genus Phasianus; species Phasianus colchicus. Next base: position 3,989,143 of record NC_143441.1, on the reverse strand, counting down.
AGGTAAGAAGTTGCATTAATTTTCTACCGTCAGTTGAGATGGGCAGAGGAATGATTTCAAGTGTCTAGGCAGTGGGATGGAGCAATATAGGAATGTTGGTGATTAAATATGAACTGATGATTTTAGAGGTTTACATTCTAGCTCTTGGAGAGCTTTGTTTTGTGATTGCAGGGGGAAGAAAGCCTGAGAACTCCAAACTTCAAACGTTTGTGGAATGTTGTTAATCTCTTCTTCAGGGAGATGATGTCTGTTCTCACAGGAAAGTTCAAGAACACTTGGATTTTGTGTTGAGGGCCATGGTTTAGTGAGAACTATTGGTGATAGGTGGATGGTTGGACTGGATGATCTTGTAGGTCTTTTCCAACTTGGTGTTTCTGTGGTTCTGTGACACCAATCACACTAGCATCCCACGTGGGAAGCATTTCTGAAATATTTTGCTTAAATGACTTGAAATGAGAGCATGTAGAAGAAATATTAATGTTCTTCCCCAAGCTTCTTGCTTGAACCAAGAGAGTTCTTTGAGATACTAAACAATGTAAATAAATATTGCTGAATGTAATTTATGTTTTTATAGCTTCTGCTGCAGTTGATCATAAACTGCTGTAGCCTTTAGGTGTTCTAGTGTGAAGCATAATGCTGTGAGAGTGGTGGTACTATACTGTATTGGGCTAAAAGTCCTTTAGCTTAGTTCTGCATCTCTGTTAATGTTAGCCTTCTGTGCTGCCTCTCTAAAGAAACTTTCTGCTCCCTTGAAGTTAGCAAGTACATAAACTTTAGGTAATGATAGAGAAATATTGTGTATACTTGCTGACACTCAGGGTCATAATTATGTCTTAATTAAATTCAACTTCAAATTTATCACTTTCATTTTAAATGGATTGCTAGTCTTCTTGACACCTTAAGAAAGGTTTAAAATCAGAAATTAGGCATAAGAGATTCAATTACATTGGTGTCTGCACCAGCTTTAATGCCGTCTTGCTTTTCTGTAAGGCAAGAGAATTTCTGAACAGAAGACAGTAGCAAGTGCTTCTTTCTGGTGATATTCTGCATCACACAGCTTAATGAGCTGTGCTGATCAGTGATCTCATGACCTTGTTTCCATAGTGTTTCAGAAATGGTTTTCTGACTGTGTGCTGACTGAGAGCATCTGCTAAATTCTTTGAGATTGTCTAAATGAATGCTGCTGTACCTCAAAGCAGAGCTTTAAGTTAAAAAGGAAATAAGTACCCTGAGGTGTGACTGTGTGTTGTTGTGTATATTTTAAGATGCAAATAGTCACAGAAGGAACAAAGCAGGCTATATTAAGATTATATGTGTATATATATAATGATTATAGCAGTAACAAAAGCAAAACTTGTTTTGCTTAGTCACATTCACTCTTAGGTGTTTTCTGAAGTAAATGCCCTGAAACATTTATACTAAAGTGGTTGGTTGTCCCCTGCCTGCTAGTTGAAGTTTAGGAGGCTTAAATATTACCTAGGATAATTAAAACTTTTGTTTGTTTGTTGTCAGTGTAGTGTTGAATAACTGCAAAAACATGGTTGTATTTCTGTCAGGAACTGGTGATGATACAAGAGCCTGGGGCCCACCTTTTGTTGGAACAGAAAGTGTTTATTTTCTCAGTGTCAACAGAAATAAAAAGGTAAGTGAAGTGCTTCACTGAAGATTAGTCTGTCAGTTGTAAAAGCAGTTGAAGACATTGCACTTCTCTTTCAAATTATTTTTGCTTTTTGTAGAAAGAGCTTTGTACAGTATGTGATTGTTGACAAAAAAACTAAGTGAAAACAAACAACAAAACCTTAAGTGAGTATGATTAGCAGTCAGAGAAAACTTCCAATCTTTAATTTTTTTCCATAAACACACTTTATGAGAACTTAGTTTAAACTCATTTAATTCTCAGCGTACCTAATGGAGCAATAGTTACGTTGGCTTTAATTGTATTGTCAAGGTGAATATACATTTCATGAAATAAATGAAGTATTTTGAACAAAAAAGGCTGTAAATCTCTGGTATGGTTCTGAGATCAGCTGAAGCAAATTCCAAATGCAAGAGTGGTCCTGCCAGTCTTCAGTTTCTGGTACAAAATTAACCCTGTTGAATTGAAGAGTGATGGTTACTGTTAGCATTTTAAGGATCACTTCATTTTGTGTGGGTCAGCTGAGCTCACCTGCCCTTCTTGGCAGATAGAGTTGTGGGAAAGCAGGCATCATACTGTAGATGAGTTAGCAGAGAGAGCTTGTGAATCTTTAGGATTAAGATGAAGTTATACACTGAGCTGGTTAGTGGCTTGTTGCCACTGAAACAAATGTTTCTTGTGTTCCTATACGTACTTGCAGTAGTAAGCCACAGTGCAGCTCCCAGCTGCACATCCATCAGACTTGCTCTGTTGCTTGTCTGGTCTTTGAGACTGTTAAGCTTGCTTTACCAACAAAAAAATATTTTTAAATATGAAAAACTGACTACTGATTATGCTTAGAGTTCGATAATCACTAGAACAGTCTGAAGTGATTTTTCTTTTTGTCCCCAGAGTATAGCTATCAATATGAAGAATTCAAGAGGAGCAAAGTTGATCAGGGAGGTAGGTTTTAATGGAATGCAAATCATGTCCATTTTATATTGTTATGGTCCTGTGTAAGAAAAAATAAACTCTATATTTCAAGTATTGGAGGTGTGATAATTAAAAATAGGTATTTTTTTTTTTAATTTTTGTATGGCATTCATTGTTTAAATGATGGGTGAGACGTGGCCTATATTATCTCTACAATTTTACATTGAGATAAGTTCATTGTTCAGAGTAATTTGTAATGATTTTAGATACAATAAAATTTACTCAAACATCAAAAACTTCAGATGAAATATTGTGAGGTAAAGGTCTAACAGTTCAATGCTTAGCTGTGGCTGTATTAGATCTTTCTGTACAACTTCATCAATCCAGTTAGAAATGTCTTCCATTGAAGTCAGCAAGGAGTTTACAGTGGGAGAACTGGGCTCCAGTGTTTGTATATTTTTGAGTGTTACAGTATATTCATGGCTTTGCTTGCAGTACCAGAAGTGTTGTCCTGTAGGTCAAATGCCACATTTGTTTAAGATGAGGGTTTTTTCAGTATTTCAGTTGAGAACGCAAGGATGAATTCAGGTAATGATTTTTCCAGTGACAAAGTTTGATTATTCTAGTAATCTTTAAGCTAATAAAAGCACCGTATTTCACACTCCTTAAGACTTGTGTTTTCTCATCCCTTTTTATTTTTTGAGAAGTGTAAGACCTGCTGACTAGTTCTGCAGGGCTAAAGACCATAAGAGTAGCAACATATCTAAAACTGTGAGCTGGCTTCTGTTCCTGTTTGCTTCATTGTCAGTTCTAGTCACTCTTTTCACAGTAAGTTTGTATGTGTCCTGCAATAAGTGGAATTTGTCTGGTAGGATTTATTGCCAGGAATGTTATACGAAATGGAAAGAGATTAAGTTGCCTTATACTTCTGAAACTTTTTTTTACTGTCTATACAATCTTTGGAGTTCATAAGTGAAGTTTACAGGTTGTCCAGTACCCTCTCCTTGTGCTCTTTGCAGAACATAACCATTCATTTCTGTTATGAAGCTGTATGTTTATCTTCTAAAGGTTTTGGAAACAGATACAGCCATTTGGGAAAATACAGATGTATTTTTTGGATAGTCAAATTCTAAAAACGAATTCTGGAAAAAAAAAAAAAGAATTCATTCCAGATAACCAGGAAAAAAAAGTCTTGTCACCTTATTTGACCTTTCAGGAAAGAAATAGTGAAGGAAAGTAAAACTACTTGAAGCAAAAAGTCCATTGATTCTGTGAATGTGGGCTTGGGATAACTGGGATTAGGAGTGAGGATGAGCTGGAGGAAAGATGGCTGTAGTGTTTGCCTCTTATGTGTGACTGCTACTATTTGAGGTTAAGTAGTTCCCTTTCTCTTATCTAATACTGGTACAGGAATGTGGCTGCTTGATTTAGCTTTTAAATGTACAGCTAATCTTTTCATGATCTATGCCATTAAATGGCTGAGTACTTAAGAATGTGCAACATTACAACCTTTGTACTTGAGGCTGGACTGCTTGAATTCAAGCCCCACACAATTTTTCTATCAACGTAGCAACTATCCTGCCATTGTTTTATTTGGCTTAATGGTAGCTTTTGGAAGTGCTTGGTGCAGAGGTCTTTACGTTTTATTATTGCATCTCAAATGGAACTATAATATAATGTTTTACTTTCAGTCTTTGAAATGTAAGAATATTATCTGTAATAAAAGACTTTGTTGTCAGTTGTCTTTTGGTAATATCAAGATGTAGGTATGCAGAATTCTGAATTTTGCACAGTGATGTGTTTGCTATAACGACAAGTATTGTTTGTGTTTGCAAGAGGAACTTTGAGCTTGGGACATCAGATACAAATAAATATGAACTGTATCCTGGGCATATGTCCTACAGAGAAAAGTGAAGAAGTTTAATCACTTTTTTTTAATAAGAAAAGTAGCATGATTAGAATAATTGAATTAGTAGTATCAAGTATGCAGGAAAACCTGTTAATCAGCAATCCTGGATTTGGCACAGTGCTGACAAGACACTTGTCCAAAGGTCTACTCTTTCATAATTATGTGAATATTTTACAGTGTGGTTACCGTACAATTATTCTTTAGTCTGTATTCTCTTTCTGTATTCTGCATCGCTTGTAGCCTTGTTTTCCTTCCTTTGCTTTTAACTCACTGTTAACTGCTTTTTAAAAATTTGAGTGTCTCACTGAGTGAAACTTATTTTCCCTTCAGTGATGGGATGTGCACTGATACTGTGCTCTGACATATATGGCTTGTGCATTTTTGTGTATTACTCAGCAATATTCAGCAACTTGTTTTAAGAAACTTAGGGATACATTTGTCCTGAGTATTTAGGTTTAACTAATTAAATTCTGTGTTTATTCATGAAGGACTTGGGAAAATTCCATTGGATGGGGAGCTGATGGCGCTCTTCCTTCCCTCCTGTTCAAGGTAGTTGAGAGGGTCATCATGTCTCATGCATACTCTCACTTAACTGTTGTATATATGCACACATTCCTCTTCATGGAACACTTGTTTAAAAAAAAATCCTTCTGAAGGGATGAATAGTTTGTTTTGTCAAGTTAGTATCTTCATTACGTGTTGCTTATATTCAAATTAATGATTACTTTGGTGTTCATTATGCCTTTTTTTCTGATGTCCTGACATGTACAAGTTGTGCACATAAGTGTCCTATCTGGAACATGTAGTAGTCTGTTCTACACTACTTTGCTAGTGTAGGTGAATGTACAAGTGATATGCTCAAAGGGCTTGCAGGTCATGTAGTTCTGTGTGAAGTTTTACTTGACAGCGGATTTAAAACCCTGTTGAATTTTAAGACTGAAAGTCCCTGTGTGCCTTAAGGACATTCTGTGATTCTGTGCAGTTGGTTTGGATAGAGTCTGAATACAGTTCATGCCAAGGACAGAACCCTGGGTACCCATGCTTAGTGCAGTGAACACCAAAAGAGATCTACTGTTCACTGCTGGCTTATATTTAAAGCCTGTTTCCAGGTGTCATGAGAGCACTAGAGGCCATGCTGACACAATATTTGTAAGATGCCTGGAATGTTATGCTCATCTCATTCTCTGAGAATATATACACTACTAACCTTGGCCTAAATCACTGTATCTTCACTTAGCACTGTAGTCATCCACGTGTGTTGCCACATCCAGAGTTATGGCACTTATTTATTTACTTATTGTTACAGTAATGCAAGTCATCCTCTTTTCCCCACAGTGGTTTGCAGGTGTTGATTCTTCAGTATGAGATGGACAGCAGCTCTCAAATTAGCCCATGCTGTTGCTCTGTATTGGATAGGTTACAAAACCCAGTGAAAGCAGTACAAAAGTTATAATTGATTTCTTAGATGAATTTAGCTAAAGTTGTAGTATTACCAAATGTAAAAGTAATTATGTATAAAGGATTTAGAGAGCAAATGAAGCCCCTTAGATCTATTTTACATAAAGACATTTTAGATATTAGACATTAGATATGAAAGATCAACAGCCTGCTCCCAGTGCATTGTCCTTTCTTTGCTTTGGGTGTGCTGTCTGGCACAGAAGATTGGGACAGTCATAGATCACTCTGATCTTCTTCTGTTTTTACTAGCTAAAGCTTCACCTCTGTAAAACCTTGGTCTTCTTGAGAACCTTCCTGTGACAAATGCTGGCTTCTTAAGTAACTGCTATGAAGGGCTTGTCATTTTCACAGAGTCATGAATTAAAACAACAACACAAAAAAACACCAGCAATACTTACTTAGAATTTGGAGATTTTCAATTGTTAAAAACTGGCACTCCTAGAGTTCCTTGACACAGACTCTTAAAAAATAATTTACCACGTGCATTTAAAAATGCACTTTTACTGTATGCTGAAGTTCATTTCTGTAAACGTTACTAGCATCTCATCCATGCATCTAGTTAAGCCATTCATAATTTACATGGCTTCTTGTCTAAATAGGAGTCAGTTTCTGTCTTTCCTGTGAAATATTTGCTGTCTTGGCTGTTTCTTTGGCCTTAAATTCAACTCAACAGACTACATGCTAGAACAAAAATGCTTATGATTGCAGATATGATGACACTAATTTATGGAAGCTGGCCCAGTGTGCTGTGGATATTGATCAGATAACTGCATGGTAGTTCCAGAGAATTTGACTCTGATCATCTTGAAATAACATTAAGAAATGAAGAGTTTCAGGTCATGCTTATAGATGTATGTACAAATGTATTCTTGTCAGGGAGTAGTTAGATTCCTGGAAAAAGCAACTGAACTGAAAAAGAACCTCAACCTCCACGACTCTGCCAAATAGTACATATTTATTTTCAAATGTAGTTCCCTTGTTTCAGAAGTTCTTAATTAATATTAATTCTACTGAAATATGTACAAATATTTACGTGCTTAACTCCTCTAAGAACAAAAAGATGTAATTTAAAGCCCATCAGAGTCATAGGTTCATCTATAATCTCAGTAGGTTTTGGGCTAGATCATTTATTCAGATGTGATGCAGAAAATCCTGCTGCAGAGCTTTATAATGCTGTTCTAATTGAGGTGACCTTAAGATGTGTGTAGCTTCTGTTACAGTAAGTATTATCAGTTGTTTTGGAACTGAAGAGAATCAACCAGAAAACAACAACAAAAAACCAAGAACCACCACCACCATCCTTTCTGTCCCCCTCCCCTCACCCGCAGCATTTTACAAAATTCTAAGGGAAACATGAAGGATTTGTCCTTTCTCCCCACTTTCTTCAAGCTTAGTATAGTATAAAGTAGGTGACTGTTATGTAAATTTTGATCAAATACTTGGAAATCAGTATGACTCTGTTAATACAACTACATTACAGTTTTGTCTAATAGACTTAGAACTTTTATAGTTTCTTTTCTATATGCACAGCATCTCTAATGTGTAGTTTGCAGGCATGCACAGTCTAACAGACCAAAAAAATCTCCTTAGGTTTGAATTCTGTTCTGTCAGAAAGACAGGAACCATCTTGATTAGTGGTACTTCGAGCTACATGAGAAATATATTGAACTTTTGGAAGCTTGTTAACAAATCTTATACATCTTTTTCTTTTCTAAAGCTTGCAGCTGTATCTGATGTTTTCGTGGAAAACTACATCCCTGGGAAACTGGCTGAAATTGGCCTAGGTTATGAAGACATTGTAAAGATTGCTCCTCACATAGTATACTGTTCAATAACAGGTATTGTGACTTCAGTAATTTCTGCTATTTCCTTTACTCCTCTTACGTTGTTATGAAAGTCAGTGATTATATAACAGTATGTTATTTTGATGGTGGTCAAGATAAACTGAAAGAGAAAATAAGTTTGATTTTAATTGAAAAACATGTATGGGAAGAATGACGAGGCAGCAACAGTGTCAACACTTGGTAAGTTGTTCAGTAGTGACATTACCACACTGCTATGTTCAGATAGGCTTGAAAGGAGTCTACTCTGGCTGGATTCCTTGTGTGTTGTTTTGAACAGATTGATAACTTTTTTCTGAACAGTTTTAGTGCACCAGTTTTGTGTGACAAGTTTCCCATCTGGTAATTTCAGTGCTCTTTACTACCCCTCACTCTTCAGATTTATCTAGCTATATGTTCATGGAAGGGCTGTATGTTCATGGGTGTTCTCCATTACTTCAAGCTGCAGGCTGCTTGATAGCTGAAATGTAAGATGAGTTTTAGGTTTTTCAGGATGTAGGTATGTGAGCATGAGAACTGCATACATATGGAAAAACAACTTGAAGTCTGAAAAATCAGTTATTTGAAAACCTAACACAAAAAATCTACTAAAATTAAATGATTTGTGCATGAGAAGTCTGTGGTTCAAGTACAAATAAAATAAAACTAAAAAAGTTACAAATATTTGAAGACCAATTTAAAATATTAGTTGCAAATCAGGCTGGACTTGTTGTTAATTTCTGAATAATAATATCTTTACTATTTTAATTCCTGCATGTTTGTTGTTTGGGAAACAAACAGGTTTTTAGAATGTTGTGATGTGTTTATCATGCTTTCGTGGCAAGTATTTTAAAAAAAAAAAAGCAGAAAGGCAATTATGTTCAGTGCTTGCTGAGAAACTCCTGTTACATCTTGCTAAAGGTATATGTTTAATTTGGTTTGTGGAGAGTTACCACAGTGTTCTTCATATTTGCTTATGCATGTTATCTCAGAATTTACTGAGGGTTTTTCCTTTTTTCTAGTTGCTGTATCTATAATTAATGAAAGAATAAATTGATACCCACACTGCAATTTAGTTGTTACAGTTTGGCCTTTGATTTAATAAATCTGTTTATCCACTCGCTGCACATGATGACTTTGGGGTACTTTTATTTTGCTGATAGGTTGTAGGTCATTCAAAATTTAATGCATTCTGTTTATTTCCATGGAAACTACACCAGGTACAAAGAGCACAATAACACTGAGCAAATTCTCAGCTACGAAACACTATTTTTCAACATAGTGACAACCATTAGCTGTGTACTTTCACCAGAGATGAACCCTATGTGCTGTGCTCCTGAAAATCTTCATCATTGGAAGTGACCTGTTGTTTCATAGCTGGAAGTCAGAAGATGCCAAATCTGAACTATGTGGTGGATGTGGTAGGACAGTCCAGCTAAGTTTGGCAATGCACTTCACAGTCTTCAAACTGATATGGGGCCTGGTTTTATCATGTTGCAAGAAAAAGGCTGTCTTCTTCACTGGCCTGACTCTGGAAGTTTGAGCCTTCAGCTTAGTCAGCATCATGATGTAATAAAGTTGATGGCTTGTTTGGAAGAATCCATTTCCTATTCCAATTATCCTATTACCTGTTGGTGGCTCTGTCTTGAAATGATTTATTTTTAAACTCTGTGGCCTGTTTCAAGACATTTCAGCTCAAAATATTTTGTGGCATGGTTTACTACTATATTCAAATATCCATTGGCCTTTTTTATTTTGGAGCCCTGGGAAGAAAACCAGAAGTTGATTAATATAGCTTGGTTTTTTTAGAAATAAAAAATTGGTGAAAAGGAGATCAAATGTAAAATATTTATGGCAAAAATGGATAGTGTAGCAGCTTAGGTTTAAATATGAATGCCAATGGAAAAAGATCAGGAGAGTTTTTTTTCATTATAAACAAATAAGGATAGATAGCACAGGAGATGAGTAAAAGCACTACAACGTTTTTGTGGGAGTTAATCTACATACATTGCAATTTATTAGTGGCAAAGTCAGAGGAGTTTCCCTACTTGAGCCATTTTCTTTAAGGGGCTTATTTGATAAACTTTCTTAATCTGAATATCCTGCATATAAAGCTTTAGAACTACTTGGTAAATGAATATGTATAAATCACTTGTATCAGTGTATCTGAGCAAGGTGGAATTTTTGTCGGAGCCTGTGTTATTAGTATGCATAGTCACTTTGCTAATGAAAACACACACTGAAGAGTAATTGACCATATCAGGATGTTCATGGAAACTTAGAAATTAACTCACTTTTCTTTTCTGAAGAAGACAGGACATAATCAGTAATTGTTTGTACCTCTCAGCCATGTTGCTTGCTGTTTAAATGTGTGTTCAAAAGCTTTTCTCCTTCTAGTTTCTTAAAAGGAGAAGTGTATAAAAATAGTGGGACTTTTGGCACAGAAATCTGTCTTTAAGCAGTGTCTTGATTGTTTTAATGTTAGGCATTACAGTATTTGACCAAAAAGCTCCAACAGGTTCATGTGAGTTAATTGAGTTGGATGCCTACTTTTGTGAGAGATTGGTGTGAAAAACATTTTAACATTGCATTCTGAAGGACCCTTAAGAAGCACTCACTGTCCCCACTGTAGGTAGGAGCTATGCTTGTGACAACGTTTGAGGGTAAGGATTGGAATGAAAATGAAGGATTGGAATGAAAATGAAATGGAATGACCCTTTGACAAGCTGATTTCTTGCAGGTTGCTGAAAACTCAGAAGTAATATTTCAGGTGGAAAAAGGCTGAGAACACAGTCCAAGATTATTTGGTAATGCCATAAAAAGTTACATGTATATAGAATGCCTCACTAGAGATATGGAAAATATGAGTTAACAAAGATCTGAAGAGAAGCATTGCTTGTCAGATGTAAGAGATGTGCTGGCCTAGAATATTGGATTAAATGGACAAGATGTCTTCCCAAATGTTGGAAACTGTTAAGACAAATGATCTTGGTTACAGAAACCCCTATTACATCTAAACAGTGGGATTTTATCCATCATTTTGCACCTCACTTACAGGCTGTTCAAGAGATAATAGAAATATGTTAGTTCTCAAGCCCTTTCTGGTTTACAGGTCCTGTGAAGGATAATGGATACACAATATAACATGAATTATGTTAGAAAGTCTTTGAACAAAGGATTGGAGTGGTTTATATGTTAACTTAGGCAGTTTCAAATATGCTTTTTAGAGATATATTTTATGTATCATAACTATTCTTAACTGACAAAATGATGTTGGTCATTGTTAATGGCTATCATGAACTCTTACATTGAGATATGAGAATAGAGAGGCATTTTTTGACATAACAGTTGATAATAATAAAGTAACTAAGAAATAAATATGTCCAGTGTGTCAGAATCAGGGTGTTTTCCCAACTTTAATTTTTGATTTTCTTTATGTGCAGTCTACATGCTGAAGACATTATAGCAGATCCATTTAATAAATTATAAATAATTACTGTATTCTGCTTCCCTTAGCCATTTAGTTAACACATTAATGTGACTGAAAGTCATCTGGACTGCCTTCGTTTCTTATTTTTGGAAGCATGTTACCTTTCAAGTTCAGGCATCATAGGTATGGAACACAATCAATAAACAAGTAATTTGATGGAATTAGCTTCACCCTACAGCATAACTTGTGTAGCAACTGTGATCAAGATGTCATCAAGACTCTTCTGACTCTCGTTCACTTATTGCATGCAAGTATAAATAAGTCAAGTTGAATATTAAAACTTTTTTTTCTTTAATATTAGGGGCCATCCAAAAAATGGAAAATAATTCTGACTCTAGATTGCACTGTATTCTTTGCAGAGAGAGCATGCCCAAGTTATGCTATTTATTATTTTAGTCTTCTTTTAAAAAATATAAGATGATCTCCAGTTGTTACACTTTAGAAGAGTGGTATTTTCACTTTTCAGACTTATTTGTGACAAATCAGTGTGAAAATATGGGTATTGGATTTGTCTTAAGAGCTTCCTGTCACTATATTTGTGTCCTGTTACATAATAATTTCTACCTTGTACTGCTTGATGTCAGCCTGATGGAGCTGATCTGTTCTTGGAGCATAATGCATTGGTTGTTTGGTCATGAATGGTTCATATGTGCCATATGTAATTTAATAGCACCTAAATACGTGAGTCGTTCAGGCATCATCAGTATGGAACACAATCAATAAACAAGTAATTTGATGGAATCAGCTTCACCCTACAGCATAACTTGTGGAGCAGCTGTGATTAAAAAAAAGAGTGGCACTCTTATTTATTTCCACTGTGAGTGACACCACTTATTTATTTCCACTGAAACTATAGCAGATAAGAGGAGCAAATAAGAATAACCTTATTTGATAGAGCAAATTCTTGGCTACAAAACACTGATGGTGCTGACTATGTTGGAAAATAGGTGTGCATATTTGCCAGCAAAGAATAAGAGCCTGCATGCTTGTAAAAAGTCTGTACCAACACAGATGACCCTACTGCTGAAATGCATCAGCCTCCACTCTGCTACGCCCGCATCCACTGTTCGGTCTTCACAAATGTTCAGTAAGCATCCATGAATGGCAACAGGTACCATTTCTTCTGCATGAAGGAATTCAGTGACACCTTTGCTTCAGATGCACTTCCATGTCAGACACTGTTTTGTCAGACTGCCCCTCTGCTGCCATCTGTTGCACGGCAACAACACGTGACAGGGTATTGGTAGGAACATTGCCGTACCACCAACATCTGCCTCTGACATCATGGGCCAAGATAATAAAAAAGAAGGCATTAATTTTGGAGCAGCCCTCATATATTCCTCTATATTCCATCCATCCAGAGGTAGATTGCACCAGCCTGCTCTCTGTTTCCTTTGACATCCCTGTTCTTATACGTGAGATTGCTGAAGAATTTGGTCTAATCAGTCCCAATTACAGTTCTGCATAGTTCCTCCTAGCTTTGTTTTCTCTTCGCTTTTTGTGAGCTGAGGACTAGTGTTTCTATTCTGCCCTGTGTCCCACTTGCAGCAGAGAGAATATCCTTTTTGCTATTCTCATGTATAATAGGTGTGAGCAGTAAAAAATCAAAACTGAGCTTGAGCATACTTAGTCTGTGGGGATAGTGGACCTGCAGCCTCCACCTGAAACTGGATTCTGGTATTTTGGTCAATGTGAAAACCAAAAGAAAATCTAATAATATTAATAATAGGAAAGCATAACCATGACAAACACTTTTTTGAAGTGTTTGCTATAAAGAATAGAAATCCTCAGTATTTTAAGCAAACAGCTGTAAGGGTTTCTGTTGTTGTTTGTTCTCCTAACATAGTTAAACAAACCAGCTTCCTCTTTCGTTTTGTGCTTAGGAACAGAATGATCATTCTGTCAGATGTTGAAAATTCTTGGTTTTGTACAGCTTCAAGCTCAGGATTGGACTCTACTACATAAAATGCTTTTTGTTATCGGCTGGTGTATGGGGGTGACTGGTTTATCTGAATAGGCAGATGCTGTAGCAGAACATAGGGTGGCAAAAGTAATACCTCCTATTTTATGATGTTGGCTCATGATGTCAGAGGTGGATGTGGATGATATAGCAGTAGGGGTTGAACCTTCCCATCAGTATCGTGTTATATTTTGTTGCTGTGTGACAGATGGCAGCAGAGAGGCAGTCTGACCAAATGGTGTCTGACATGGATGTGCATGTGAAGCAAAGGCATATCATTTAATTCCTCCATTAATATTAGTTGACTTTTGCTAAACATTTATGGAGACCAAGCAATGGATGTGAGCACAGTGAGGCGGTGAGTGGTACGTTTCAGCAGTGGCAACAGCAGTGTGAAAGACAAGCCACATTCTGGACAGCCATGCACAGCTCTCACACCATGAACTGAAGAGTGTCTCAGTCAGCTCATCTGTGCAAATCCAGCTAATAGCAGTGACTATGTTGAAAAGTACCGTTGTGCCCTTTGCATCTGTTACAGTTTCCATGGAAATAAATAGGAGGCATTACTTTCAGAGCAATCCACACAAAATCTGGAAGACATACTTCTTAGAGGTCAGATGATGTGCTACTTTATATTCAGACTGCAGCATTTTTCTTCAGTGAAGGAACTCTGGTGATATGGGACTGCCTCCTTCTAAACGTTGGACTGTTGTAAATTGTTAGTGATAGTAAAATGAAAGGTAGTGTAATTTTTCAGGAGTCCGGGGTCATCTGTGGGTGAAGAGTTTAGACATAGGTGAGCCAGATGTTGTCTCCTTTTTGGTATTCTGGAAATCCAGATCAGTAAACCAAGTTTCTTATCCAAACAGCTCTGATTGAACATATCCAGCCCTACTACAGCTTTATTTCCCAATGTTTCTCTTGCTTTGTGAGTGCTCTCAAAGCTATAGATACTGTTCTCCCTTACAAGTTGGCTATACTGGTGAGCAGAATCTTAGAACTAATTTAAATATAATGTATTTTGGCAGTTCTGTTGTTCATTTTTGTTTAAGTTTTTGAAATTTGGCTGGTTCAAGTAAACCACGTACAGAAAGTGGTGATCTGTTGCTCTCTGTATGATCTGTGCAGTTCAACTAAGAAACTCAGTTTATTTCTGGACAGAAGGGGGCACTGTTTAAAAGGACAACATAATTTTCAAATCAATTTTTTTCTTAATGCCTCCGAAAGCAGAACGTTTAGAAAAACATTGAATTTTGTAGGTTTTCTTGAATGATGAAAGCTTCGTCTCTTAGGCTCTCAAGCCTTTTCTCCCATCTCTGTTTGTTTATTAGTTTTGATGGAACTGTGTGTGCTTTTCTCTTGGACAGGTTTTTCTGAAGTTAGTGCTCCTTAGTTTTTTGTCTCCTCTTCATCCCTTCTTTTCTAGAAAGCGAAGTAATGCTTTGTATCATAAGCAGGTTGCTTTGTGTGTTGCTTGTGACATTACCCAATCTCTTCTTTCAGTATTTTTTTTGTTTTCTCCCATTCCATTTCTTAAAGCATCAACACGACATTTAATTTTCTGCCTTTTAAAGAATTTTTACTTCTGCAGGCAGGAAAAGAGCATTCTGCTGTATTTATTTGTGAGATTGAAGACATGGTGATCTATTATGCAGAAATATTTATACCTCAGCCAAAGGGAAGTAAAAAAAAAAAAAAGTTGTTACTTTTTATTAAAATCTTATTATTCTAACTGATCATACTTCAGAATTTGCTGTCTGTACCCTGAAGAACTTAGTTTTAACTCTGATTTTACATTTGTAAATGAAAAATTTACAAATTTAGATTAATACTTTGTGAAGTCCTAAGCTGTATTAAACTGCTAGTTGTATTTGTTAGTAAGTAGTTGTGTTATAAACAGACGAAAAATAAGTGGAAATAATGGAAGGAAAAAAAAAAAAAAGAGGTATTTTGTATCAGATTTTCAGATGAGTCTAAATCTGGAATTGTTATGTATGTACCTTTCAAGTTAATATATATAAAGGGCGTAAGACCAGTTAAGGAACACATTTCTTCAAATTTAAGTATCACTTATGCATCTCGAGTGATTCTAATTAATCCAAAAAGTGGAATTGTTCTTCAACCACCTACTTAAAAGACAGTAATAGCTCAAAATAACCAGCATTTGGTACCTTTCAGTATATCTGTTTTGTACTAATGGCTTATAGCTGCTTCTTATGAGAAGATATAATGTGATAATTTTGATGCACGTTCTACTTTGACTCCATTATTTTCATAACAGAATAAAAAACCAATAAACAATCACAGCATGCTTTGCTGGGCAAAGGCTAGTCAAAGTGGGAATAACTTGAGAGAATTAGATGATAAAATAAGCTGGGAACTGCAAAAAGGGAAAGAAAAAAAAAAAAGAAGAGGATTGGTATCATGGTTTCTGTCAATAAAAGAGTGTTCAAAATACATTTTCAACAGATCTGTTGTTCAAGGTGCTGCACTCGGAATGCTTTGTCAAAGGAGGCATTGTCAGAACAAACTGTGTGTCTTGCTTCTCGCAGTTCTTGATGTGGTTTGAGAATGAAAAGGCAGGTCTGAAAAACTGTGAACATTATACCTCTCTTAAATAAACAAAAATATCAGGTTTGCAATCTGTGAAGTATGAACTCACTGGCAGCACTGACAATGATTGAACAAAGCATTTGGAGGGGAAAAAAATATGCAACATCTACCTGAGCTTGACTTGATAAAAATAGATTGTTCCAGTACTGAAAAGAAAATCAAGGCTCTGGAATGTTGTTTTTTATATTACGCATTTAGAAGATGGATGTATTAAAGACTTGATCAGTCCTTTTTTTTTTTTTGATAGCTTGAAGTTGTCTGAGTGAGCTGTTAAATTAGTAAGCAGGGTCTAGAGATAAAGTAGGCCATGAGAACACTTTTTTGAGGAGTGGAGTAGCACACTGGATTCACAGGGACCAGTAATTATTGGGATTACATAATTACAATTATAATTGGACAATAACCCTTGTGGCATTTATTAAAACTGTACTAAAATCCTTGATACTCACATAATGTTTTCATAGACAAACTAAGGTAATGCAATTTAGAACGAATGATAAAATCGGTTCAAAAGTTGTCAGTCTTATATTTTACACTATATAAACAACAACTATTTGTATTTCACCACTGACGTGGAAGGCAGTGATTCAGAACTGACATTGCCACATATTTTGTTTTGATCCAAGTGGGTGATGGAATAGCATGAAGGTGACCCCAGAGTCCTCATTGGTCAAAAGCAATGGCTTGTTTACTGTGGGCTTGGGACTGTTAGGGGCAGGAGGATTCTGGAACTGATTTACAGGTAGAAGATATTTTCTCTTTACACCATTTAAACTCCTTTAAAATAGTTTCTGGGAGTGTGGCTATCTCAGAGAAGAGTCATGCAGAGCTGGCCTCAAAAGCTCTGCCCAGTTTCATTTCCTACAACCAGAGATTTAAAGCATTGCCAGCAGTCCCTCTGTCAGCAGACTTCCATGGAGGGTTGTGTGATGCAGCCCTGGTTTAATTGCCTGAGAGCTCCATGCTGCTCAGAAGGTCCCCAAAGTAGAAAGAGGGCAGAGCTGTATGATACAGCAGGATAAGAATTAGAAATTGACCAATTTGTCTGCACAAAGAAAAGTCAAGGGTAGAATTAAGTGTTGGAGCAAGGTCACTGTGTTGTGCTTAATCAGAAATAATCAAGTGCTTTTAAGATACTATGGGGAACAGTGGGTGAGAAAAGGGTTCTCAAAAGATTTGGATGTAATGGTGAGGAATAATTAAATTTGAACACGAGTCCATGTTGCCATATTGCTATATGGAAGACTGGAATACTGCATTATATTAAAACAAACATGGTCCAAAAGACTCTGCTCTACTCCACATTGGTGTACTCCCAGTTGCTTCTGGTTGCCATGTTTCAGAAATGATATTAAAAGGTGAAGAAAGTTGAGAGAAGAACTACAGGTGAGAAGCACTGTTTAGGAAAGGTAGTTCAGAACCCCCAGTTTATTTATTTATTTATTTATTTTAATTAAATGGTACTGTTATTAGATAAAAGCTGCTGTGGTCATCCTAAATCATTCTGTAAATTTTCATATGGAAGTACTTAAATGAAGATTCTGATGGAATGTGAAAGCATCAACAAAAATCCTTACCTAATGTGTAGAAATAGCTAACATTTTGCTTTTTGCTAACATTTTGCTAACATTCATTTCAAAGAATGAATGTTAAGAAAAAATATGAATTTTTTTCATAGGTATAAGTAAAACAAGAATTTATACATGGGTGTCAGCAAGTTGGATTGTCTCTAGTTTTGAGAGAGAATTAATTGGAAATAGAAGAGCAGTGTATGAAATAATAAATGATGAGATATAGCATTAGCCTTTTTCTTTCTCAAGACTGCTAAATAAAGGAATCATCTGAAGCTGGAAGACTGGATATTTAAAAATAGTTGTGCATTGCAGAGAAAGTTTGCCTTTTTGTGCTCTGCAGGGTTTGATGCCTTATGTTCTTGAGAGCAAGATGGTAGCAGACTTAAAATTGATGTATATAAATATACAGATGAGAACAGGCAGAGTTATTTCAGAGTGTTTGAACAAGCTGGGAAACTTTTAACTTTTAAACTCTTTAAATAGCAAACGACGTGGTGTCAGTTGTTTGCTGTACACTTCAGGACTGAAAGATGAAATAAACATAATCATAACATTTAATAATGATCTTCTTTTTAGGAGGTTACGTCACAGAGTTTCTTGCAGATTTTACAAACTGAAAGAACTGAGTTGAAGTCATCATTGGTTTTCAGCTCTGTGCTAATATGCTCGCTTGTAAACTACACATTTACACAGATTAAGAACTGACTCCTTTTGCAGTAAAGAACCAGCTTCACGGCATGCAGCAGCAGCTTTTAAGAGGTTACTGTACTTCCCATGTGCCATCGCTCTGATATCTGAGGCTATCGTCAATATTAATCAAATGTTCTGATGTATTAAAGACTGTTTCAGTCTACGTGGGAATTTCTGCAAGGTTTGGGAGTAGAGCATTATTTCGTAAGGTACAAGAGTTTAATAGTAGAGCCGTAATCTCAGAAAAAAAACCAAAAACAAAGAAGTTAAACAAAAAGTTATCCTTGTAAGTATGTTTGTAATTAAGACCCTATGATGCTATGAAGTGGGGCAGTTTTTTGAAGCTATCATTCCTTATTTCCTGTATTCACCAAATGAATAGAATAGCCAAAAAGTCTGATGGGACAATTTTAATCTGTATTTGCATTATACTATGTTTGCAAGCAGAATTTCTTAACGTTTGGGGAAATTTTAGAACCAAACTGACTCTTCCACATTATTATGTGAGTCTAAGACTTTTTTTTCTGGACATCTAAAAAGATTTATGCCTCATTCTGAAAAATCTTTGGTCATATAAGATGTCAGTGGTAATATTATGTGGTATGTAGTTCCCTAAAAGAACAACTTTGGTCTGTTGATGTAATTTCATTCTTTTGTAAAGAGAGAACTTTTGAAGCCAGTCATAATACATTTAAATAACCCAACAGAGTTATGTAGAAAAAGCTGAGCTATCTTTAAACCAATGTGGTGAATTGGCCCTGGAGTGCTGTGCTGATTCAAGCTGCAGTGCTTTTGTGGCCTGCCCACCTCAGCCATTTGTTGTGGGGTAGCAGTACGTGGCATCAGGGGACTCTCTGTGCTTCTTTAGGGCTAAAAGATTTGTGGAAACGTAAAACTCAAGGAAAGATTTTGTAAAGAGATGGCAATTAATTAAAGGAATGTGGTACTACGAGGTGTCTGAGAATTGCCATTTTGTATTTCGTGACTGTCACGTTCTAAGGACTTGCATAATTTTGATAATAAATGTTAAGACAGCCTCTGGTTCCCTGCCTCTTGCAGTAAGTCACCTGTGATGTCCCCAGGCCTTCTTTTGCTTGGTGCAAGCTCCATTCTGGAAGTCTGCTACGTCAGGGTTGGCACTCTGTGGCAAGCATTTCTTCCCAGAATACTTCATATACGCAGTATAAGCTACAGTCCTGACCACGTGAAACTTAGTTTTTGAAAATATATGTATTTACAGAATGAACAAATGTTTTATAGTAGGAGCAGCAGTAGAAGACCTAGCGGTTGGCTGCTTTATTTGAAAATGAGTTCTGAGGGCCAGTGGGAGCTTTTTTTTTTTCTCCCCAACCTCTTAGTGTTAATTATCCTACTAAAGCTATGTGTGCAGGTTCTTTAGGAAATTTAATCTTGATTTCTGCTCCTTAAGAAGACCTGCTATATCCCATCTTCCCTTACTGTCCATTTTATATCAAGGCAATTCTTTTACAAACAAGTTTTTACCTCTTCTCCTTTAACAGATGCTAATAAAATACATTGTGTGACTGTGTTAGGTACAGTAGTTTTTTCCATATTGGGGATTTTGTTTTTTTACTTAAGATGGAGTTATTCTTTATTTTCATTTATTTATTTATTTATTTTAATTAGAAGCAAAAATCATTCTGAGAAAGTTTGTGAAACAATGACCTGTTAATTGTAGACTTATAAATGGATGACAGACAGTAGGATTATTTTGAATTGTTTAATTGCTAAATGTCTTTTAATACTTCTCTTTTAAAGGTCATTTGTTTCAGAAGTCCAGTTAATAGGATTTGTAAAGTTGTTCAAAGTCCTCAGGATTTTTATTGTTTTTTTTTTTCCCCATTCACGCTGTAATTAAGTTGAAAGTGCCTGCTTAATCTAAGTGGAAACTTCTAAAGGTTTTCCATGTGCATTACCCCTAAGCAGTTGATTTTGGGAGTTCCATATACTTCACCTTTCAATTGTGTTGTGCTCTGAAGATGAACTGTGTAGAAAGTTTAAAACTATATCTTCCTGTTCAGGAAGTCTGTCAGCTGCAAACTGTTGGAAGCTGGGAGAGTACTCAAGAAAAATATTAGATAGGCTTATCCTGTTCATATTGGCATCTGTTTTAGTCCATTTCTGGAAACAGAATGTGTAGCTAGCTGGGCCTTGAGTCTGATCTAGTGCATTTGTTCTGATGTTCTTGTACTGTTCTGTGCTTTTTGGACACTGGCTAAATTTCTCCACCCATCAGCACTGCTCAGATGGCATAAGCACAGATTTGCTGTGTTCCTGTACCTCTGGAGCATTATCAATAGAACTGTTGCCCAAATACCAATGGCAGGGCTAACTAGCCTCCTTAAAAACACCTTTAAAACCAAGTTTCCAAAAGGTTGCCAAGTAATAGGTGAGCACACAAGTCTGGTAGCTCTTAATTGGAGGAAAAGCAAAAAAGGCTTGACTTTTCATAGAACTATAGAATAGCTCGAGTTAGAAGAGACTCCCAAGGATCACTGAGTCCAACTCCTGGCTCCTCAGAGGACAACCCAAACTACTCCAGTTCTGGAGTCTTACGTTTTTCTGGTGGTGAGGGCATCAGTGCTTTTCAGCCTCTTATACACAAAACTTGTGAACACAATTCAGGAGTGATTGAAATATATCACAAAGGTGCATTTTCTTAGGGTGTTTCAGAATAACACCAAACTTGAATGATGTCATTTTGCACAGGACTGATGTAACTACGTTAGTTGGAAGATAGAGGACCAAGAGATAATTTTCCTATTTAAATTCTTGTCATTGGATATATGTTTTTCTCTGGGATCCCGATGTGCTAGTTTTGCAAGCAGCAAACAGACACATTCAAAGTGGGGAGGCTTCTGTAAAATTCAGCTGGTTGTCAAACTTCTTGGAACTGAGCACGGGGCTGTTTTCTATACAGCGGGCTTCTGTCAGCACAGCTGTGCTGCTCAGGAACAGGAAGAGGTGTGAACACTGACCTGTGTAGCTGTTTTGACAGAAACCGTTAGCAAATATGCTGTTATATTGGCAAAGCTTTTTTCTTTCACTGATCTGCTCAGGAGTGCATTTCCATAAGTAGTTTTACATTCTAGTGCATAGTGTAATTTGGCCCAGAAAGCTGTATGTGCACAAGCATTGCTTTGCCAGTATATGATGTCCTTTTATCTTTGGAGTAATAAAGGGCTCTGGCAAAGACACAGGCTGAACTTCCAAAATCTATCAGTAACCCTGACTAATAAAAGGGTGAAAATGGAAAGGATTTTCCATTTCAGTGTTCTGAGAAACCAATGGGAGCTGACAGGCTTCTTTCTCTGCTGGTGAGATTGATGTCCTTGTGTGATTTAGCTCTGATATGCACCACCAAGAAGGTGGTCTTCACAGCTGAGGGACTCTGGCCCTTTGAACTTGTGCTGCTTCTGTCACTCGTAGACCAGCAGCAGGTAGGGTGCATGGTTTTTTTTGTTCTGAGATTTAGCTAGCCTTTTGCACTTCTATTAAAAAACCTAGCAGTGCTGTTTTTTTCCACTACTGTTCCTCTGGTCACGCACAACCTGAATGTCCAAAATATTGTGAATTTAGGAATAAGAAGCAGTTTCAACTGAGTGCAGTCCTGAAACACTCATGTGTTCCTGTTCCTTGTTCGGTATGAGAAGCATATACGAAGTTTAATGAACAAGTCATAATTCTTTCCTGCTTTCAGTATTGACTTCCAACTGTGCACAGAAATAATAGCTTTCTTATGACTTCACGCTTATGGCTTGTTCTTTCATCTACATGTAACCACCCTAAAATTAGCAGTATTTTGTATAAAATCTGAAACTTCAGGTTTTGGATTCTGTCCTAATGAAGAATACCATAGAAGACTGCCTGTGAGTTGTAAAACTTGACACTGGGTTAGTTTACAGTGAATGAAACCAGATTAGGCACTGAAATCCTGGATATGAACAACATAGCAACACAGTACAATTGTGGAGACACTTACTGATGGTTTAATGTTTATTTTTCAGTAGCTATTATACTTGGACTGGTGCCTAGCTAAGTTAACAGAAATAAAGCTGGAAGATTTTAGGCATCTTCATAAGCCATGCAGTAAGCTTTTGTAAAGCAGTGTTTGTTGTGCTTGCGTTCTAATAATCTGTCGAGAAGACCCAAAAAAAGATCACCAAACATTTTATTTGTTGTTACTGAACTTTTCTTGTCTGGTTTCCTAAGGAATTTGTTCCAGGAGACTGTCTTGTCTTGTAAGCCTCTCTCTTCTGCTTTGTTATTGTATTCATCTTTTTTTTTTTTTTCTTTTTTTTTTTTCCCCATGCATGAGAGACTTTTTATATGATGATTGCAGCTTTTTGTTTGTTTGTTTAGCTCTTCAAAATGTGGAAGCTTTGAGATTTCAACAAAGAAACAGATCTCATTGTCTTGTTATGCCACTTCATTTTATTTTCTATGGGTGTTATTAGATTGGTAGGAAGACTGTAAGTAGCTGATTTTGACCTGAAATGTTTCCTACTATGCATATGGTCTTCATTACTTCTGTTTTTAAAATCCTGTGATAAAATAAATCCCTTTGCCAGTAGCTGAAAAAGAAAACAGTTTCGGGTGTAGAAGACAGAATGAACTGAAAAATAGCCTGTATTTTGTCATCTGCAGAAACCAAAATGGTGGCAATATCTGGCACTTTTCCATGTACTTGAACATTAAAAGCATTCTGTATCCCAGTGTTTATGTCAGAGTTGGCTGACACCCACTGATCTGCAAGTTCTCTTGTGGAGAAAACTTTGTCATTGTACGTTGTAGACCTTATTGCAAAGTAAGGTTCTAATGAGAACAGGACTGTGCAAAACACTCCTCTCGTGAGTAAATGTTCTTGTA
The DNA here is from genome assembly GCF_987193195.1 of Phasianus colchicus. NCBI lineage: Eukaryota > Metazoa > Chordata > Aves > Galliformes > Phasianidae > Phasianus > Phasianus colchicus. Next base: position 3,966,191 of record NC_143441.1, on the reverse strand, counting down.
AAGAGAACAGGATAATCTGCTTGTGACAAATAGAACAAGAAGTAATTGTTTAAGTGTAAACAAAAAAAGGCTCCATTTAAACACCAAGAAAAGCTTTCTTGTAGATAGGATGGCCATCTTTCACTGCAGTAGAATCCTGATGGATACTACACAGTCAGAATACAGGTACATTGTGGTTATGTCTTTTAGTGGGACTTGACCATCATTTCAAGAGGAGAACACCTGAGGAGGGGGAAAGCAAAATTTGTAACCTCTTTTAATAGAATACATCTTAGAAGAGAATTACATGGAGCTGTGACTACCAGATACTTTCTCATATAAAGTCATATTCTTTGTATGATTAGGTGGGCAAATGAACTGGAAAGGATGTTAAAGATTGTTTAGTTTCAAGTCTCCTGCCGTGCACAAGGACACCTTCCAGTTGACCAGGTTGCACAGAGACCCATCCAACCTAGCCCTGGACACTTCCAAGGATGGAGCATCCACACCTTCTCTGGGCAAGCTGTTCCAGCACCACACCACCCTCATAGCAAACATTTTTCCTCCTAACAGCTAAGCTAAATCTATGTTTTTTCAGTTTAAAACCGTTCCCCCTTGTTCTGTCACTACTCTACCTGAAAAAGAGTCCCTCCTCATCTGTCCTGTATATCCTCTTTAAATACTGAAAATATGTGTCTGCTTAGAGTATTTGATGTATGACTGTCAGGTTTTTATTTCTATCTAGGGTCTCAAATTAACTTTTTTTGCAGTTCTGAAAAAATTCAGAAGATGATGTCTCAAAATTGTTAAGAGTATTTTGTTCAGGAGTTTAGACACTTCTTTCTCTGGTATCTTTATGGGTTGCACCTTCCTTGTTTTGAAGGCGTTTCTCATCTATGAGATATGAGAATTTGATGAGATGTTAACTGTGAACTGTTAAGAAAATCTTTTTAGATGGGAAAAAATGGATGTAGAATATCAGTTGTCCACTGCAGATATTTATTTTATAAAGGGAAAGATTCTTTTCTCATATGACCATTCCTAAGGAGCTAATTGAAATAATCTGTTAGTAGAAAAATATTCAACTTAGGCAATAAATAGTGAGTCCTTGAATTAATCAGTTTTTAAATTTAGCTGCTTTAAGTAACCAAATGCATTTACTGTTTTGCCACCTTGAATGATAAATTCCTGTAAATGATCAGTGACTATTATTTGCAAGAATGCAGAGTTTAATCAGGGAATCTGCTAATGTTAAAAATATTCAAGATCATTTTCATATGTATTTCCAAGATAATTCTATTGCAATTTTTTTGTTGTTGTTCACATAGGCTCTAATATACTTGTAAAATACTGCACCCTTCTGCTTCCACCTGATCCACCACAGCAGTTTCAATTAAACTTTAAGCTAGGATTTACAGCTTCATCATGTCAAATAAAAAATTAATGTTATATCAGACTCTAAATTAAGCTCCTTTTACTGTTTGTGATGTCAGAAATCAGAGGTAGGTACTCATTCTTTAAGCTGAATAAGGATTGAACTTGTGTTTATACGCATAATATGTGTATAAATCAGAGAGCTATAGTCTCTAAAAATAAAAAATCAATAAAGTTATCGGGTTGGAAAGAGTGCCTGGAATTTAAAAACTATATTGTATTCCATATAACTTAATCTTCGGGGATTAAATCTTTAGGAGTTATATTCCAGAGATTTGTTTCGGAAAGATTTGAGGAAACGTTAGGAAAAAAAAATCTATCCTCATTTTGAGCTTTTGACATGTTTCCCAGCTTCAACTTGTAGTAGTTAAGGCCCCTTGAGGGACTGTAGAGTATATCTTAAGGGAGAGTTCATGGTTATAATACATGCATGCCTAGAGATGGATGCAAAGAAGCACTCAGTCCAGGTTGGTTTCTTCCAACGGGACTTGACTCCACAGATTTGTTTGTCAACAATACTGTATGTATGCAGTCACAACGAATGATGCTCTGTTGAGTTTTTAACCACTTTAGAAAGAGCGTTGGTTGCTTCAGGTGTGAAATAAATGTGTAAATATGTAGTTACTTCAAATTCTGTCGGTCACAGGATAATAATTCTGCAGGTGAGGCAGCACAGAAGTCTGGGCAGCTCTCCTCAGTGTTTAGCTAGTCTTTGGGAGAGTGTTAAACCTGGATGGGCTTAAGGGAATGCCTGTACTGTGCTGCTCAGAGCAGTTGGCCTCACTATTTTATAATGAGCTTTTACAGTGTGTTTGGACTCATAAATCCACTGTACTAAGCAGGGTACAAGGAATGATTCTTTACCTTTACAAGCATGTAGCTAGGAATATTTGTATGAACTCAAAGAGGGAGTTTGAGTACTTAATCCAAGTGTATTCTGAGAGCTTAAGCTTTGAACCTTTGAAATGAACTTGTTTTTAGCAAATGGCCACTGAGTTCCTCTTGATTCCTGATGTCATCTAGAATAGCACTTCCACTTAGACTGGGAAGCAATTACTGCCTTGAAATTCTTAATGTGAATGATAGGAGCACCCTTTTGATGCTTACAGTTTGGGTTATAGAGACGACTGCTCTCTCTTGGCTTGTTTGACGTGTTGAAGAGCAAGAAAACACGTCCCGGGAATTTCCAAACCTGGGTACAAGTCTGCTGAAAACCAGACTTGCATTGTTTGAGATGGTCTGTGGCTGTGTCTCAGAAATGTGGTTGGTGTTTCTAGAGGAGTCGAATGAGGCTTAGTGCTCAGATCACTGAGCACTGAATGAAGTTGGACAACTGGCAGAGCTTATTGTTTGTCCCCTTCTAGTCTTTCAGTAGCTAAATACTAGCGGAAAGTTATGATTGGATTTAATCATTTTATTTTATCTTTGCCTTCCAATTTATAACACATGATATTGTTTAATACTGGCCTAGAATGCTTAAATCATCATGTGTAAAAGCAATGAAGTAATTGATATACTGTACGCATTCACAGTCGTCAGTGGAAAAATGAAATGTATTTATCAGATCGCTGGGGAGATTTTGTGTGCTGACTTAAATTGATTTTTTGCTCCTTTCATCTCTCCTGAGAGCTTGCTCTGACTTCACCTTCTTCGTATCAGCCCTGATCTCCCGTAAGCTTGCCTACCCAGGAAGTTGTACTTCCTTTCCTTCTGACCAACACATGGCAAGCATTTTCCAAGTTGTTACTGGTTTTGCAAACTTCTTTGGCAGCTCTGACATTGCAAAGTTTCATATAATACGTCTGTTAGATTTTGGCTTTTCTCATTATAGAGAATTGCTTGTGTTCTTCTGCTTGTTTCATTAATCTTTATTAAGTAAAGCTGTAAGCTGTCTTTAATTGAATGTTTTCTTTTGGCAATAGAACAAGTCAAAAGGTGTTTCTCATTAATTTGTTATTCAGCAGGGATAGCCATCTATCTGGATTGAATTTGTGACAATGTTTAGTCCCTATTTGTAGAAATGCCTATGTTGAACATATTTTTCTATGTTTTGCTCGGAATATCCTATACACGCTGACTTTATAATGTCATTTGTCATGTGGGAATTCAGCTACAGGGAATTTGTCTGTGTTGACAGCATGTCTCCGTGTTGTTTTTTACTCTCCTTTTAGTGCAATGTGTTTTATATTTTGTCTTATAAAATTTTATCATGCTATCAAATCACGAAGAAGTGCAGAAATGATGGCTTTTGGTTTTCTCTAGCATATGATCTGAATATTTTGCACAAAGATCATCATGAGAAATGCTGACTTTTATTTTTATGACGCAGCGTAGTCAGACTTTCCTGTAGAAGCTAATCACCAGGCCATCAGTAGCTTGAAAGCAAATAGTTTTAAAGAAATGAGAGTGATAGTTTCAGGTGTTGCACTAATGCTATATTCCTTCCAGATTCTGTGCATGCTTTTGAAATTATTTTTATTTTTATTTTTTATTTTTTTCCTTGTTTCTTTTGGGAAGGTGCAAACTGTGGATGCTAGGGCAACTGTTAAATTTCATCACATACAAATCAAGTGTACGACAGCCTGAGGAATAAAGAAGTATTTTTAACCCTTCTAAAAAACCCGTATGGATCAAAAGTTACCTGCCCAAAAATATATTGTTTCTAAGGTGCACGTTGTTTAAGTGGAGGTATTGCAACACGTTGGTGTCTGTTTGTCCCAGATGTTTGCATGTGGCTCCTAGTCAGAATGAACTGTTTTTATACATGTTAGGAATTTCTGTCATCATATCATCAGTAGCCCCTAAGTAAGCAAACTGGAGTGTCCAAATGCATGTTCAGTACGCGACTTGGAATAGCATGTGATCTACAAACACATGGAAGTTCGTCTGGGACAAAGTTGTTTATTTGGTTTGCCTGCTTTCTTCAAATTTATGAAGAATGCCTGCCATAAATGTAGCTAAAAATCCCACTGTCATCTGGCAAAAATGAAATAAAGCTATGTTGTAGATTACGTGGTATTATAAAGCTCAACCTGGAAAGGCACATTAGTCTGTTTTTCTAACAGAGCTTTTTTTGGGAACAGTTTTTGCCAGCATTTTTAAAATGTAATGTGACATTTTTGAGCATCTGGCATTTGGCTGCTTCACTAATAACACTTTTGTGCAGCCTAACAGCTTTTACCGTTGTTGCATTTTTCCTCATCTTCAGCCTGACCTTTCTCACTTCATAATATTTATTTCTGTCCCAGAACAGAATTATTTAGTGCGGATTCCAAAGCAAAGTGAGTCTTGTGTGATAAATATATTCTAACAATTTTGATTGTATTTAAGTGGATAAACTAGCAGTCATTTGTTATGACATGTAAAAATTGGGGGAAAAAAATAACCCTGTATGATGCCTGTAAATATTATCATTTTTCCTGTGGTGTGTTTCAAAGCTCGAGTGCCCTCACATGGCACACTAATCACAGGAATGATTACCTTCATGATGTCAGAGGTGGCTTCTGTTTCATATTAATCAGCTCCATTTCGTCAGGGCAGGAACGTGTCTCCAATTTCTAATAACTTTTATTTCCCAATAAAGAGTGTCTTTATTTTGCTGGGTCTCTCTGATCTTTCTTGTTACAAATACTCAGTCCTTCCATTTGTCAGCAATTGCTGTGATGTGCTAACAGTGCTGTAATTTAATCAGATAGTGGCAGCAGTCTCACCTCTGTCTCTAACTGAAATGGATATATATTGCCAGTGCTTATGGGAAGCTTACTTGCTGAGAACTCACTTTACCAAATAAATCTTCAATGAATTGCAATGACTGTCTTACATAGTTACTTCTCCTGTAAGCCCCCAAATTGTGATGAGGGTTTTAGTTGTAGTAATTTAGTGTTTATTTTAATAGATTTTGATTGTCTTACAGTTTTACTATGTAAATATTTTTAGGCGTCTTGAGCTTTCTCTTATTGCTCTGCATTGCCAATTTGCCCTTCAAGCAACTTGCAGGCATTTTGAAACAGGTGTGACCTGAGTTATTATTCCCTATTAGCTGCTTTTCCATCTCGTGTGTTATTTTATACAACTTCAGTTGTTGTATGCTCCAATATATGTGGGAGGGCACGTATCCTTTGTCATGTTACACATCTTGTTTTGAATATTCATACAACGTATGCTGTGCTGCATACTAGCAAAAAGAGATTTGGGCAATCTTACTTAAAAATGTACTGTAATATTTCAACTGCAGATTTGTCTTTAGCCACAAGGAAAGTTCTGAATAAGTGGGGATGCTAAGTGTAGCCTTTAAGGTCACTTCTCCATTATTTTCTGATATGTCAGGAGGAATACAGGCTATGGCTTTCACTTTGTACATGCATACCACAAGGGCCCTTGTTTTCCCTAAGCTGATGCAAGGTAGCCAGCTCACTTTATTCTTTATACTTGGATCACATTCTGTTTGCTTTAAGGAAAACTTCATCACTTAGCTGCAGGATCAGGACAGATCCAGGAAGATGTAGGTGTAAACGAATTTGCTGATAAACCAGTCCTTTAGTGAACATTTAGAATCTGTGTTTCTGAGGATTTTATACATATGAGTCCAACCTGCTGGTCCTATGTTTTTGTTGCCCTCTTATGTTTTAATAATAATTATATATATAATGTGCAGCCCAAGACAGTTTTCTTCTTCACTCAATGCGGCCCAGGCAAGCTGTAAGGTTGGACACCCATGGCCAATGATAGACATACAAACATAGAGGTCTGACTAGGGGTTCCTGTGCCCCACAGTCAGTTCACCCATCGAACTGATGCATACTCTGCAACAGAGCAAAGCAGTTTATATGCAGCAGTTGTGAGATCTAAGTAGATGATGATGTGGCAGGTATCAGATCAATATTATAGAATAGGGATTTGGGAGGGTGAGGGTACAATTTCCTCTTTTTTTTTTTTTTTCCTTTTTATTTCCAGATTCCATTTTATAGGAATCAAAAGCCTCAAATATTTTCCTAAACTGAGACAATGGAGATATGCATATTTGGAGGCCAAGTATTCATGCAATCCCTTCTCCAACAGAAATTATTTTGGAAGTACTCAGTTAAGACCTAGCTAAAATTCTCTGGTACTACAGTTCACTAGAAGGCAGTTCAGAGCAAGAATGTAATCAGCTATGTTGTTTTATCTTCACAGACTGCCTCTCTGAAGCCTATTCTTTCTATAATTAGCAGAAACTGTCTTTTTAGGGATAGGTATTTTGTGTACTGGTTAAAGTTGATAAGGCCTGAACTATGTTATACTAAGGAGGCTTAACTGTGTTTGATCGCAAATTTGTGCTTTTGCACAGTGAATTCAAATGTGAACACAGCATTTTTGGACAAACATGTGCTTCAGATGGTATTTTAATATCTTTGGTGTTTGTTTTTTTTTTTTTAATATATATAAATATACATATATATGTGTGTTATGGTGAGATCTATCAACCAGACTAATGATTTCCTAAATGTGTGTTCTCTTTTTTTGTATTCCTAGTTATTTCTAAAACATCTGCACAGGGTTCCTACACTGACCTGTGTAGTTTACTCAATAATGTTCAGCTTTTGTTTTCTTTTGTCTAGATAATAAGACCTTTCATTTTTAGAAATAGTTATTTGTCACTTAATTTTTACAGTTAGATGGCTTCTTTTTCTCCCAGGCATTTAACAGGCTCTGTGCCATACCATCTACAATAGATTTTTTTACACTAACTTTGTCAATTCAGACTTCAAATCAAAACCAGAGTCATGTATCTTCCCTTTTTAATTTTTTGTGACTTTTGAAAACCAGTTAGACACCCCGTTAGGATCTGTGAAATTAACCAGAGAAGCATCAAATAATTTTTTCTGTCTTGAAATCAGGCTGTTGTCATATGTGGAAAAGGACTTAAAATCAACATTTCTAAAAATGTGTGAAATTCTGCCTGTCACCTTTCCTCAATTTAGTGTTTAAAGGATGGATGTTTGTCATTACCAGAAGAGCACTGTAAAAAAACATAATTTTTCTGTCTATGTGCTAAATGTTTAATTTTCAGATGTTTTCTGTTTGTGAAAACATTTGTGTGAGCAGACGTGTTGAGATGACTTTTCTTTGTTAATAACTCAGACCAGTGCATAATTTCTCACTGACTTCAATATGCTTTTCATATTCAATTAAGGTTGTTTTGAGTATTTTATTATTACTATTATTGAGCAAGATTTGGTTTTTGAAGTGGACCCACACATATTAAAATCATTTTAATGCTCCATTTCATCTCAGTGAGATAACGATGTATGCTTGGAGCCACTCAGAGCATTTTTGTGTGCACCCAACATTTTATTTGCAAGTTGAATTGTGCTTGAAAATCAACACAATGATGGAAATCAATATATTGGATATTGTTTTGCTTGGTATGAATTAATGAGTAGTAATTGGAGTATCACAGTACTTTAACTGCGATCATTAATATCTTGCAGTGTATTTTAGGAGCTGCTTATGAATTTTGTACTAAAGAACACTGATCCAAATGGAGGAATTGAAGATGGCTACCCTTACGTGTAACAACTTTTAATTTTGTGCTGCGAGCAATAAACCCAACCTTGGCTGTCACATCTACCATGCAGGCTACCAGAGTGTTATTTAGGGAGAATAAGTAAAACGAATGTGGGAGACTGAGAGATTCTTTTTCTTGTAATACATCATGATCTATCTATCTATCTGTATATTTAGTTTAATGCTGTCTTCACAGATCAGAGTATTACAGAAACTTTGTATTACAAGTGCTAGCCATAATAACAGTCTTGTCTGTAACAGCTCCTGTTTGCTGCTTTAATTAGGGTATTTCTGCTAGAGATTTCTGAAAAGAGAAAAGAAAGCATGAGAAAACTTGAATTTGCTACCTCTTTAAGGAGTAGAAACTTAGATCTCTGACTCGTAAGGGCTTTGACAGTTTGTGTTAGTTTAAATAATAGAATTCAAATACTTTTGCTTCATAGAATCATAGAATCACCAAGATTGAAAAAGACCTCTGAGATCATCTAGTCCAACCGTCTACTTACTACCAGTATTTCCCCACTAAACTGGGTACCTTAATACAACATCTAAATGTTGTATTAATGTAATAATAAATGTAAACATTTATTCATAATATTTTTTTGAAGACCTCCATCAGTGGTAATTCAACCACTTCCTGTGTTGAACCGTGTTGAACCACGTTCCAGCACTTAACCACTCTTTCAGAGAAGACATTTTTCCTAATGCCCAACTTGAACCTCCCCTTGAGGCCATTCCCTCTGGTCCTATCGCTGTTTATCTGGGAGAAGAGACTGGATACAACCGTTCCACAGCATCCTTTCAGGTAGTTGTAGAGAGCAATAATGTCTCTGTTAAGCCTTCTCGTCACCAGACTAAACAATCCCAGTACCCTCAGCCATTTCTCCTGCAGTTTGTGCTCCAGACTCCTCACCAGCTTTGTTGCTCTTTTCTGGACATGCTCCAGGACCTCAATGTCTTTCTTGTAGAGAGGAACCCAAAACCAAACACAGTACTTGAGGTGTGGCCTCACCAGAGCTGATTATAGGGAGACAATTACCTCTCTGCTCCTGCTGGCGATACTGTTTCTGATGCAAACCAGGATGCCATTGGCCTTCTTGGCCACCTTGGCACACTGCTGGCTCATGTTCAGCCAAGCATCGACCAATACTCTCAGGTCCATTTCCTCTACACAGTCTTCCAGCCACTCTGCCCCAAGCCTGTAGCATAGCCTGGGGTTGTTGTGGCCAAAGTGCAGGACCCGGCACTTGGTCCTGTTGAATGAACTTTGTTCCATTGGCTTCAGCCCAGTGATCCAGCCTATCCAGATCTCTCTGAAGGGCCTTCCTACCCCAGCAGACACTTCCTCCCAGCTCAGTGTTGTCTGCAGTCTTATTGCACTCAATCTCTTTTTTCCAGGTCATCAATAAAGATATTAAACAGGCCAGGCCCCAGTACCAATGCCTGGGGAAAACACCACCTGTGATCGGTTGCTAACTGGATTTAACTCCATGCACCACACCTCTCTTTGTCCTGGTCCTTTCTTTATCCAGCAAAGATTGTACCTGTCCAAACCACAGGCTGCCAGCTATCCAGGAGAAGCTTCCCTATTGACTTCCATTTTATGTGGTGGTGTTCTGTGGCTAGTTCTGTGAAAGAAAGAGCAAAAGGAAATTAGCCTCAGCTCTTTGCATTGTACAGGCACAGCAGTACAGTAATGGTCTCTAATTTCAGCCTTAAATTGTTTGACTGTATTGTGATTGGCAGGTGATAATACCTGTCAGGTAGGTCAAACTGAATTCTGTATTTGGGAACCTCTTCAGCCGATCTCAATGAAAATTTCGTAATGTTTTTTGGAAAACACGATGAAGTAAAGTGGAGATACCAAATCTGTCCAGAATTAAGATCAAATGCATCACCAGCCTGCACAGGATAGAAACAGATGCCTAATCTTAACATTGTGCAAGGAATAAGTACAATAAAATAAAATTAGTTGTTTTTACAGTCTGGACAACTTGTGAACAGAAGCTGATGAGAAATACTGATTTCTTTTTATTTTAAAGTAGTAAGAAGTGTTTGTTGCACTTGTCCTTGATTGAGTTACTGTTTGCTCTCTTTCTCTTTTAGGTTATGGACAGAGGGGTCCAATGGTTCAGAGAGGTGGATATGACTCCATTGCAGCTGCCATTTCTGGTCTCACACACATCACAGGGCACGAGGTATGGTGCTCAGCTTTAAAATTTAGTAGAGTCTGTGACATGCTCCATGTACTCATCACATTGCAGTGTTAGCTAGCCTTTGTTAATACCTCTGCTATGTATGCCCTCCACAGTCCAACAATAGGCCTTATCTCAGTGAAGTTAATAAAATGGTAGTACTTTTGCCCATGCGGTATCTCGTTCCAGCCTTAAAAACTAAGTCAATGCCTGAGAAATAGAAAATGGAAGAAAAATGGTATCCTAAATTTCCAGTGAATAAGTTATCAATACTTAAGTTAATTTGCGTGACTTTCAGTCACTTCAGTAACTTTAATAGGCAGATTAACTGCTGGATAATGAAACCACACTTTTGTGGAAAGCCTCACCTGTGCTTTGATATAGCAGATGCATCAGGCCTTTAAAAGTTGGAATTGTGAAGCCATCCAGATAACTTATAACTTTTCAATCACCCTGCCTGTAAATTTGCAGGGACATACCATTAGTGGCTCTGGAAAAGCTTTATGTGCTGCTATTCCCACTGATATCCAAGATTGTTGGATCATACAGCGGTGCAGGAAGCATTACAGGGGTAATGCTTAATATATGGATTACAGTGATACATAGAATATGTATCTTTACCTCGGAGAAAAATGCTGGTGAAATAGGTCTTTGCTTGAATCAGGTAATGAGGTCTCCAAATATCATTTCCTGAAAGAGATAGTGCTACAAATCTGTTCTCTTTGTCACAACCACTAGATAGTTGTCTGTGCTCCTAATAGTCTGAAAACAGTTGTGTATGATTCTTGCCTGCCCTGAATAAGCAAGGAGTGCATCAAGTTTCAAATATTCCTGTTTCTTGAGTGGATTGTTCAGTGCTTAGTATGATGATGTGGACATTGCTGTAGGAATGATATTCTGCCAGTAGACTGATTTTCTGCCAAAAACAATGGCAAGCATCAGAACTCTGTGCTCTAGAGAATTATTCTACTCCTTCCTATGGAGAAGTTAAAGAAAACAAAACAAGAACAAACAAACAAACAAACCCAACACATTGCTGCTGTATTAGTGATTAGTGTCCCACCTCAGAATACAGGAAGATGAAGTTAAATGTGGTCCTTGGAGATACTTTTCTGCAAATATGTAAGCCACATATGTATTAACCAGTGATTAAGCACATTCACTATAGAGTGGTCAGTGCTTCTAATACAATGCCAGAAACTTCATGCCCTCTTCAAAATGTACCAAAATTAGGTAGAAGTAGTGAGAATTAGAGAGGGAAAAATAGTCCCAGCTGAATAAAGGAATTGATGTTGAAAATTTGAGGGGAACAAACAAACCAAACAACAACAAAAACAAAAACGCAAGGCTCTTGCAAGGCTTTTAGGTATGTGAGTGATGGAAACTGCAAGTGCTGCAGGAGCAATATTACTGAGTGACACTTATGAAGATGGATTTAATTAAAAGATTCTGTTCAGATCTACACTGCAAATCCAGACGTTGGTTTTGCCTCCCCCGGAATTGAGGCAGTGTAATCAAATATCATGTAATCATTGCTGGTAACGGTTTCATCTATTCACTAGGGACTTTTAACAGTTCATTCAAATTTAGTTATTCTCTGGCATGATTAAAATAAACACACTAAGACATGCTTTATTATTTATTTTTCATTTGCAGTTGGTCGTATATTTTATCAGCTTCTGAATAAAACATTTTTTGTTGTACAGAGGGACAGTTTGTTTTTTATCAAAGACTTAAGTGGTCAGCAGCCCCGAGGATGTGTGTGCTTTTTGTTATAGTGAAATTTGACCAAAATAGTTTTAAAATCGTACTGTATGGCTGCTTGAAAATGTAGTATTTTCAACTAAAACTTCCATGTCCTACATTTCTGCATGTTATTGAGTATTTTTGAATTCTAAACAGAGCCAGCTATGAAAAAATGTTGGAAAAGCTTATTTCAGGCAATATGGGGAGAAATGACCGAAGTAAAGAAGAAAAAAGAATTTTGCTCACTTTTGTGGCTTTTTTTTTTTTTTAATTAAACTGTTATTTTTTGCCTAATAGCAAGAATTTGTACTTAAAGGACAAATAATAAGGACTTAAGTCCTTAAAGCAACATGTTCCTTTGGAGCATGCTATAGTAAACTAGATTACAATTTTTCTTTTTTTTTTTTTTAACAGTAAATTGAAAATGTCAGTCTTGTAAACTAATGAAGAAAGAAAGAAAAGTTATGATATTTTTGTATTGTCTTGCAGTAGCTGTGCTTAATCAGCATAATAATATCATTGTAACAGTGCTCTGTAGAAACTTCTTTTTAATAGACAAACTGAGAAGTGTGCTTGCAGTGCCTTAGGGGTCGTAATTGTAGACAAACTACAAAGTTGGGGAGCAGAAAAAGGCATCTATGTACATCAGTGAGTTGCTTAATTTTAAGTTACATTAATGTGTGGTTAGATTGATCTGAAAGTAATATTTATTTCCATGGAAACTACACCGGATACAAAGAGCAAAATGGCACTTTGACAGAGCAAATTCTCAGCTATAAAACAGTATTTTTCAACGTGGTCACCACCATTAGCTACTCATTTTTGCCAGCAATGAACAAGAGCCTGCATGCCACGCTTCTCAAAATCTGCACCAGTGAAGGGGACCCACTGTCACTTCTGCCACTGCTGAAACGTTCCAGCCACCACCTCGTTGTGCTCACATCCCCTGTTTGGTCTCCACAAACATTCAGGAAGCATCAATGAATGTCACTGGATGCAATTTTTTTTCCGCACGGAGGAATTCAGTGACATGCATGCACTTCTGTGTCAGACATCATTTATCAGACTGTCTCTGCTGCCATCTGTTTCATGACAACAAAGATGTAACAGAATATTTTCAAGAAGGTTCAACCCCTACTGCCATGCCACCAACATCCACCCCTGACATCATGGGCCATCATAAGAAGATAGGAGGCAGTACTTTCATAGCAGCTCTTGTGTTCACAGCACCATACGAAGCATTTTAATAATAGAATAGTAAAATTGTGTTCTGTACTTGACATTTCTAAAATTGATAGAATTCATAGCAGTACGAACTGCATTTTAGAGAAATTCAATATTGTAAATTTTACTCTATTTCAACCATCTGGCTACTGATTTAATTTCTAAGGCAGCTTTCTGTTGCTGTTGACTGACCTTTATTGAATGCTGGGCAGCCGTGCCTCTGTACAATAACTCTTAGTATTATACTATGAAAACTCTGTATTACTAGCACAGGAATTTGAGTAAAGCTTAACTTCATTAATTTGATCACGTACACAACATTTCCTGCAAATACTTTGTGTAACACTTACTTTGAGGCAGTAGATCGCAGTGGAAATGTTTATTTTTTTCCAAGTTAAATTTTGGATAGTGAAATAATTAAAAATGTGATATGAAAGTGGAAAGTGCCAGAAGTACACAGTAATATCACATCTAACACATGGAATAGAACTGTTGCAAGGAGTGCAAGATTTGTGCATTTTTCATCTGATTTTGTGAGAAACAAGAAAAGATTCCTACATGAGGAAATTTGGAGACTCTTGCCTTTTTTCCATTTTTCCTAAGAAGTATCTGTTACTGAAATGACTTAATGCTGGCTGTTTTGAAAGGCTTTCAAGCAAAGTTGAATCTTGAAATCAAACTGTAGCCTTTGCAACATTGAAGAGTTAAAGGCACAAACAGCTGTACTTGTGCTTTTGTTGACTAAACCAAACCCATCTACTGTGGAATGCTATCTTTAAATCATGCTTTTATGTGCAGATAAGGAAATCTGCGTGGAGTTCCAACTCATACATATGAACTTGATTACCTCTGTATTACAAATGTTGTGACACCTGTGGAATTTGAAATTCTAGTGTGTATGAAAACTTCAAACCCATTTTATATAAATCTGTACCACAAATTCATTTTGAAATGGAAGCTGCTGCTTCGGGCCAGATTCAGTTAATTATTTCTTTTTTAACTATATATTAAAATATGCAAAAAGGACTGACTTTATACCGATGACAATTTTATTGTCCTGGAAGACATAACTTATAATTTATTATAAATAAATTATTATCCCAGAACATAATTTATGTGCTGGAAGACAAAACTTTATTGGTTAAACATCACATTCAAGTTTCTTGTTTGATGAACAGAAAGCTTTTACTTTAACATATTCAGTGTTGTATGAATATTCCTTTGAAAATTTCATGAAACTCATTAGGGCATTAAATTTGAACTTAAATAAAAACAACTTGGATACAAGTTTCCTTTACATCTCCACGTGGATCATTAGATAGCTTTATGGTGCTGCAGCATATTCAGTAAGCACGTTTTCTTGTTGAAGCAGCATTTTGTATTTTATTGAACAGTAGACAGCAAAACATTAGAATCTTCTGTACCAGAGGGGCCATTCTTCAGCTTAAAAACAAATGACTATAAAAGAGTACATGTAGTATACAGTTCAGAGCTGTTGAAAAAAAATATAGCCCTTGCTGGTTAATATGAGCTGCAGCAAGTTATTTCCATTCTGTAAGGACTACTGGACTTTTATTCATACTTTTACTGTGCATGTCATTTCAAAACAACTTCCATTTATAGCGGATCACTTTTTGTAACACTGATGTAAAACTGGGAAGAGAAGTTATGTCAAAGGGCAAAAAAAAAAAAAAAGAAAAAAAAGAAAAAAAAAGAAAAAGAAAATCAGGAAAGCAATCTTCCAGAATACATTGAGGCTATCATGAATAAAAGTGTAAACTAGTGGCAAGTTTGCAATAGCAAAGCACTGGAGTGAACTTCTGTATGTTAAGCACTTTATGTGAAGCTTCACTGTTCACATAAAGCAGCTTCGTATCTCTTGTTCCACAGGACAGATGTGAAAATGAAATGAAAATGAATCTATTTCACAATAGTTAGAGAATGCATCCTGTCACAGAAAGGCACAGGTGGACATTAGAAGTTGATTTAGGGGAGGAGGAGGATGAATTGCTGAATTATCTTAGTAGGCACGCTAAGGAAGAATGGAGATTGTGCAGGCTGCTGCTAAAGCCAGTGTTAAAAATAACATAGCAATATAGGAGTTTGACTTCTTAAGTATAGGAGTGTTCTGTAAGAGGAAATTGTGAAAATTTGTGCTTTACAGCTTTGGCTTCTGTTTTGTTGTCTCTGTCCTTTGAACATTTGTGTGTTGAAGTATCGCATTAGAGCAAGAAGTAGCGTAAAAAGTAATTGACAGTTTACAGGCTTTGCAGCATCTTGATGCAATGAATTGTGTGCAAATACTGCAAAAATACCTCTTTTCAGGGGTAGCCGTTATGTTTTGGTTCACTCAAAGATGCTTTTATCTATTGTTGCTTGTGATGAGGAAACATGTAAACGCTTTTTATGGAACATACTAAAACAAAGTAATGCTTTGCTTATTCCCTCTTCTTCCTTTTCCTTTATTTTCTATTTGTTTGCTGTTTATTTCATTTGGAGCGTTGTCTTCCTTTTCTTTAGGGTGGTGAACCAGTTAGAGTAGGAGTAGCCATGACAGATCTTGCTACTGGCTTGTATGCATGCGGAGCAATTATGGCTGGCTTGCTTCAGAAGCATAAGACGGGGAAAGGAATGCACATTGACTGTAATCTCTTGTCATCTCAGGTAGGAATTTAAAAAACAAACTAACTATTTCTAGTTGTTAAGATGCTTGAGCCTAAATCCAGTATTTTGATATAAATAAATGCAAGTTAATAAGTATAATTTATGATAACAATACTAATGAAAATGATTGTGTCAGTGATAACTTCCTCGTTATGCCACTCTGGCGGTGACCAATTTATATGACATGGTTATAGTTATTACAGCAGTGTGTTTGTTTTCCAATTTTTAGAGAAGGCCTCCGTGTTCTTTTAAAACGGTTTAACAAGGCTTTGATCCTGCAGAGATAGCAAGCAGTTGTAGTAGGTGGTTGAAGAAAGACAAGTGTAAATGGTTGGACTGGATGATCTTATAGGTCTTTTCCAACCTTAGTGATTCTGTGATTCTGTGACTCTCTGAAATGGTGAAACCACCATTAGAAGGGAGGACTTGGCACTGGGCAGTGTAACTAGCAGAGTGATTGAATGACTTACAATTGACCGAAGTTGTCAAGGAATCAAGGATCACTGAAGTATAAAAGTAATCTAATCTGAGAAGGCTGCCTACTGACTCTGGAAATTAGGGAATAAAATAAGTGTGAATATGCAGCATTTTCTCTAGACTTGCTGTAGAGAAATCTCATCAAAATTGGAAAGACAGAGACATGATGACAGCTGTATCATATACAATTAATAACGAGAACTTTAAATTGCATTTGAACAGCTGTTATGTCATGATTCTTTCTTCTGCTGTTTGGCTTTTTAATGGACTCTTCTGGATTATTATTTGGCATTTTATCAAATGCTGAAAGTAGAAAGAATTGAGGCTGTGTTGGTGCAACTCCTAATTCATCCTGCTTTGTCAGCACAGTTGCCCTTGGAATTTTTTTTTTGTTTAAGGCAGCTTTGGCTGTGGAGAAAAAAAAAAAAAAAAAAAGTGCTCTATCTTTGTGATATTTCACGTTATCCTATATGCTACTCATTGGCATAAATGAAAGGGAATGAAATCTCAGATAAATATCATTGAACAAACTGTGCATGATATGTGATTTTTGACCTCTATATGCTTAGCTGAAGCAGTACAAAATGGTGAAGGGATGGTGTTTATATATATATATATATACTTTTTATATATTATTTTATTCTGTGCTTGTTATTAAATTGTATTCATACAAAAGTTATTAAAGAGTAATTCCATACGTAGCATTCTAATTGCCAAATAAATGTTTCTTTTTTTCCTCAAAGTTGGGTGCACTAAACTGAAATGCGTTGATATTTCGTAATAGACTACATTTATAAATTGTTAATCAGAAAATATGTATTTTCTTTTAGATAACCTTACAACCCTGGCCCAAAATTTACTCTAGGATGTTTGCCTAAGAGAATGTTCTCTTTAAGGAGAACATTTATTTAATTGGAGAAAATTATTTTTGGATGAGATTTTGGGGTAGGAAACAAACCAATGTGATCAATCCCATTGAAAACATGTTAAAATAGATGAAGAAAAATGTAGCTGACAGCCAAGTCTCTCTGGGAACATCTGGTCTTCTAGTTATCCTGGTTTGTTTTCTTCTTTTTCTTCTTCCTTAAAAAAAAAAACAACAAAGCAAATACTATTGTTTACTTGTAAATCTTGAAAGGTCAATGTCATCAAAGATGAGAAAAGAACCAGTGGAAGAAAATCTAAGTAATTAGTGTATGAAAAATTGCTCTCGATGCTTCTGTTGGTAATGTTTTAGGAGGAAAGTTTGACAATTACTGTGGTACAATCAGGTTGTATTTGGGGATTATGGTTTTACATACCAAGCTGAGGTATCTAAGGCAAGGTCTTCCTTGTGTTTTGAATCTTTAAAAAGAGTGAGTCTTTGGAATCTCACGGATACCATCAAAACAAGGAACCTGAAACTGTGGATTTTTAGTTTGTTCTTGTTGCTGTTGATTGTGTGATCTCACTGCCAAAGAAATGCTGCTTCTCCTTCAGTGTGAGTTTCACTGGAGTCATTTTTAGTGAGAAAAAAAGAAATCTTTTTTTCTGTGTGTGTTGAGTGAAAGTGTTGCTGTGATGTCCTCCTGTTCAGGTAGGAGAGCAGGGATGTATATGAAACTTATTGCTTCTGTCAGTGTTTCATGCACTGAGCTAACATGCTTATCCTTTTGTCCATCCTTTCACCTGAACTGGGAATTCTGACACAAGACTGTATATGAGTGTATATGAATAAAGTATCCTATAAACAATACCTGTCAATAAATAACATCTATCTCTCTATAATAAGTGTATAATATATTCCTTGAGCATTATTAAGGGCTTTTAGAAGTTGCTGCCTTCCACTACTTAAAGTGAGCCTACAGAAAAGCAGGACACTATTAGGGAGGGTAGTGATAGGACAGGAGGTAATGGCTTTAAACTAAAAGAGGGTGTTTTTAGGTTTGGTATGAGGAAGAAATTATTCACTGGTGGTGAGGCATTGGAACAGGCTGCCCAGAGATGGATGCCCCATCTCTGGAAGTATTGAATATCAGGCTGGATGGTGCCCTGGGCAGCCTGATCTAGCTGAGGGTGAAGGAAGGGGGGAAAAAAAGAAAAAGAAAGAAAATGAAAAAAACAACACCCAGGAATTAAAGTTCTTAAATAGAAATCCCTGAACAAGAATTGGATCATTTTATAGGAAAAGCCCTATGTATGTGCATGACCATTTGTGTCTGCGCTATCACTTTTCTACGTGCTTTATACAAAAGCAAGTGGCTCTTTTTTTTTGTAGGGTGTTGCTTTTGATGTTAATTTCTGCACAGATATGCTAATGACAAAGGGCTCTGAAGTGAATTCAGCTATCAGTTACGCTTTTTAAAGAATTTTCCCTGAGTGGCAAGTTTGTTCATTATTTGTCTGGTTTGTAAAGAAAAAGTATCCGATAAATGAAGTCCTGGTCTCTTAAAAATGTTATTGTTAGAATATCTTAAAAAGACATTTATTTCAAATGTTACATATCAAACAGTTTTGTCCAGTTGCTCTATGCCAGTTTGTGACTATGAAAGAAAATTTCTTTCTGTACAACAAAACAGAATTGTAGAATTTTACTGAGGAGATGCAGTGACCGCTGGGATGTGGTTTTGCAGTGAGCACTAACTTTCTGTATCTATCATCTATAAACTTTTAACCCGTGTCATACAATTCCTTTGAAACTTTTGACTTTCAGATGATTTACAGTTGTCAGCTCCAGACCTTTCAGCGTCAGCATCTAAATAGTGTCCTTTAGATGATGCTAGTAAATAAGAAGGAAGTGGGTTTTGGGTTTGGTTCCAATTATGCAATTGCGCCTTTTCTTCTGTTGTGGCTTGAAAAAAAAAAAATAAAAAAAAAATCTCTTGGAAGTTTTAATATCCTTCCTGTATTTAATTGCAACCAGGCTGCAACAAATACTGTAATAAGTTGGTTTCTCTTGGACTGAAAATATGCAAGAAGTATTTTACATTTAACATTTCTGCAGTTTTGGAGCGCATTGTTTTTGCAGATTCCACAAACAGAATAATGCAATTAATATTGTTTGTGTTATATAATTGTTCATCAGGCATTTCTGTGCTTCTGATTATTATGTTTTAATTTGAATTTTTTTAAAGGAAACTTCGTCTTCAAATTTTAAGGTGACCCAAGAAAATTGGCATGAGTTATTTTCTACATCGTATCTCTGGCTTTAGTTTATTCAGGAAACACTGAGGTTTAGAATCTAAGAGTTTTTGGGCTTCTGGATCACTTTTTCCCAAAATGCATCTGTTTAAAGCATATCTATTTCATGTGCTTACAGTGGTCTCCATTAAAAGTTTTCGTGACGTGTCTTTTACAAACTGCTGGTTATATTTGAAACTGACACTGCTTACATGCTGCCTGGAGGTCACATATGGCATCATACAGCAGTGAGCTGTATGAGAAATAGCAGTTGTGGAACTCCAACGCTGTTCAGGTATCTTGGCAGTAACGCATTGCTTTTCTACCTGGTAAGTGATGAGTTTTCTGAATACATAACTGTATAGGAGCTGCTGAGTCATGACCTGAACCACTGATTGAGCACCTGGAGATCCAGTCAGCCCTGGGAGCACAGATGGAGGTAATTCACCTGTGTGATTGTCTGGTCTGGCTCCACCTCTCTTGAACCTCATTTAAGGGCTGTCTGACAGCCAGGAAGGATCTCTTGCTGGAGTTCCCTCCTTTGTGGAGTTTTTCTTCAAGCCTAGGTTTTTGGAGATGGGTGAGCATTCTTCTTTTTGTATTGTCTTCTCATTGTGTTGGTGTTGCTGCTGTTGCAATAAAGTAAATTTGCTTTTCTATTGGTCATTTTTTCTGGTGATTTCAAGAGCCATCAATAGGACTCTTACATAGTTGTCTTGCTTTGACTGTGGTTTAAACAAAGTTATTTTTTACAGGCTTAGAGAGTGTCACCTTGTAAAACATAGGGTTCTGTCATGTAAGAAAGGTGGGTGTGCTTTGTGTGGAGGCATTCTTTTTCACTGTGCAGCTTTGATAGGGAAATGTAACCAAGTTTAAATTAACGTGTCCGTCTCTTTAGGTCATATATTATACATCAGGCACTTCTCTTGGGTATTATTCTCCAAAATTTCAATTGAGGATCTCAGCTTAATACAGAGCAGGCATTATCCCTCAGAGTTTTAAGTAGCCAGGATGTTGTTGAAGTAGTTCTGGAGACCATAGTAATATCACAGTAACTCTATTTCATATTGGCCCCTTTAGAATGTGTTGTGACTTCTAACGATTAATTATTTGTTGGAATGTTATACTCCAATTGGTTTTCAGATTTGATGGCTTTCTTTGCTCTGCAAGCAGAATTCTAAGCTAGATTGCAAGGAAGATTTCTTTCATTTGCTACTTGACAGTGAAGTCTTTATATTCTTGCCTTTGCTGCAATTCATTCTTGTGCTAATGAAACAAAGTCTGAATGTCTTGCAGCTTCAATTTCCTGAGTTGTAAATTAGGACTAGGAGGTACATAGAGAAAACGTGCCCCTTTAGTACACAGAAAAGATAAAAACAGCAATCTGGAATGGGTAAGGGAGGGACTCTGAAGACAAAGGAAGATATTTCTTTTAATAGGGTTATCATTTAGATAACCTTTGAATATGGATATGACTTTGGAAATGGTATCAAGATGTTTATTGTACTTAATTGCCAACAGATCACGTTTCAGAATCATGCTAAGTATTAGGAGAAAAAGGATATCCTGGATGTTTTGAAGTATATGATTAAGATTTAAGCAAATGTAGCAGAATAAGCACAGATCCTGCCTGTGGTACTGCATGTGGCTCTGAGATCCCCAGCACAAGGATGGCATAGGGCTATTAATCACCTCCAGAGGAGGCCAGGAGGATTATCAGAAGGCTGTGAGGCAGAGGGAATTACAGCTGGTCAATGTAGAGAAGACAGGGATCTGGGGTGACCAGTAACAAAAGGAGCATCCTTGTTTTGCCTAGGATAGGGTTGTTCTTCTTCATAGCCTCTGGTATGATGCTGTATTTTAGTTTTAGGAGAAAAACAATGTTGGTAACACACTGTTTCTAGTTGTTGCTGAGCAGTGCTGTACATGGCCAAGGCTGTTCCAATTTTCTCAGCTTCTCCTACTGCCCTGCCAGTGAGAAATAGGAAGAGGTGGAGTGAGCAAACAACTGTAGTGCTGAGCCTCCTGCCAGGTTAAATCACAACAAGGGGCCTTACAGGTAAGATGAGGAGGGGCTTTTTACAAAGATGTGTAGTGATAGGGTTAGTGACTTTAAACTGAAGGAAGATAGGTTTAGGTCAGATGTTAGGAGGAAGTTCTTCATCGTGAGGGTGGTGAGATACTGGCACAGGCTAAAATAGCTTTTCTAGGCAATAAAAAAGCTATGGAAGTGCAGCCCTAGAAGTCTTCAAGGCTGGGTTGGGTGAAGCCCTGGGCAATTTGATCTACTAGGAGGTGTCCCTCCCATCAGGTTGGAGCTTGAGGGCCTTTAAGATCCTTTTCTTGTAAACCTTCCTATGATTCTATGACTGATATCCTTAAAACTCACCTCTGAACTCACTGAAGTTTTTAGAAGTTGCTCTCTACGTTGGCCTGATTTGGATAGGGCCTTTCAAGACTTTTTGCGAAGCAAGTTGAAGAACTGTAATTTGATAGAACAGGTTTCAATTTTATGTTATAGAAAACTGTAATTAAGTGAAATTAGTGATTTCAGTGTGCTGTTGAGCCTCTGGAGGTCTAATAAGCCTTCACAAGCCTGTCATTTTTGTGTACATTGATGGAATGGTAACTAAGGTTTGAGCAGTGCTTTGTGTGACCATCTCAGATAGCTTTGATTAGCTTTTCTTATTGAATAAAGCGAAATAAAGGGGAATGGTGGTACAATTTTGGACTAATTATTACTTTTTAATTTGATGAGATTTTGGCTGTCATGACCATATTTCTCCATGTTTCTATCATTCTGTAGCTTATTGTTTCTAGCCCGTAAGTAAACTGCAAACTATTCTGGTTTCAGCCAAAACACTGCTAATAGTTTGCTATTAACTTATATGCTATCTGTTGGTTGTTGCTAAATGATGGGAGCATGCCTGGGGCTGAGCTGGGCTGGGCCAGATGACAGGGAAGAACTGCATCATGATGGTGCAGGACAAGTGCCTGAATTAGTCTGAGGGTTATTCTGTGCTGCATGATGTGCATCTCTGCCTAAAAGGCAGACTTCAGCTATCTGTAAAAATGCCTTGCCTTGTTTGGAATGAATATTTGTAGTACTACATTTCTATGATGAAAATTATATGAAAATACTTTACTTTATTCAAGCATACTTAATTTTTTTGTACTAATTAATTAATTTTCTAATCCTAATGAGGACACATTTTCAGAGAGGGAATGTGCAAACTTGTCACTATTCAAAATGTCATAGCAGAAATGCCATACTTTGACTCCAGATGCATTGATAATGCTAACTCATCTCTGAAATCCAATAGAACTTTGGACAGTGTTTCTTTTTAACTTGTATGTGGCTTAACAACTGTATAAGTTAACACCGTTTGTGTTGCAGACAACATTACAGGCTTAAAAACAACGTTAACTTGTTAATTTTATTTCTGTAGCTTTGCAACATTTGTCTTGTGCATTAAAATGTGCTATTTCATTCAGTTCCACATGTTTGCTTCTTGTATCATCCTTGTAGTCCGTTAGCACATAAGCAATTAATGGGCAGTGTCCAAAAACCTTGTTAAAACTACAAAACTAAAATACTGGTATTGCTCTGCTGAAGAGATAGTATCATACATGACTTCTACTACTGATCTCCCTCTATTTGTGTGTGTGCAACAGTAGATTTGTTACTGCACCCTATGCAAAACCAGTAGAAGT
The DNA here is from genome assembly GCF_987193195.1 of Phasianus colchicus. Classification (NCBI taxonomy): domain Eukaryota; kingdom Metazoa; phylum Chordata; class Aves; order Galliformes; family Phasianidae; genus Phasianus; species Phasianus colchicus. Next base: position 3,943,053 of record NC_143441.1, on the reverse strand, counting down.
AAAGGTTTCCCTAAAAATCCTCTTGTAGGATTTTACTGGAAAAGAGGTTCTGATAAAAAATAAGTAATACTTTGCTTTTTTGATGTCGTCTCGTCATACTAGATGATGAACATCCTAGAATCCTTAGAGTTGAAAAGGACCTTTGAAGATCATCTTGTCCAACTCCCCTGCAGTGAACAGGTGCATACACAGCTAAATCAGGTTGTTCAGGCCTTGATCCAGCCTCACCTTGAAGGTCTTCAGGGATGGTTGCCACATCTCTGGGCAACCTGTTCCAGTGCCTCACCACCCTCACTGTAAAAGGCTTTTTCCTTATTTCCAACCTAAATAATAAAGCTTCATTTAGAAGCTACATCAAGTAGACTGTTTGCTCTATGTGGGGAAGTTCTGACTGTATGGTTTCTCCTCAATCTGTTCCATCTCTTCTTGTACAACAAAATGGCTATTTCTTTATTGAAGGAGTAAAAGTTATGGATAGGCTTCTGAATCATTCTGCAAGGGGAAGTTGCATGACAAATGGTATGTTTCTTGAGCAAACCAGGATGAGTTATTTCGATCTCCACTCTCTTCATGTTCCATTATTAATAATTTGATATTTCCTAGTATTTTCTACTGTTGCTACAATACTAACTGATTTAGTATTTGAAAGAATATTCACTTTTAGGAAATATCAGTGTTTCTGCAAGTGCCTTAGATACTGTTATGTTCTGGGCTAGTTTAAGAAAGACTCTCAGTAAAATTCAGCTGTCTTGAAAAGCTTGATTTTTGTCACTGTTCCATATGTGTCCAGCCTTCTAGTTTTGTTTTTGTTGCCTACTTTTTTTTCAAGTTTTAATATAAGGTTTTTATTAAAAAGTTTTGTTGCTTACTTAAATATGTTAAAGTGTAGTCAGTGCGATATTTTTACTTACAGTAATTAAATATTTTATGTGGCCTAAGACAATTTTTCTTCACTTGGTGTGGCCCAGGCATGCCAGAAGGTTGAACAGCAATGGAGGCTGTTACAACCAGTAGAGGTTTGACTGTGGTAATAGCAGGGTAGAGTATTTGCACACTTCTCACCCAGCCAGGTACACATGGGTTATTTCTACATACCAAATAAGAAGTTTAAAAAGCTATCTGCAGCTACCATTATTTTTGTGGAGGGATGATAACCTGCAGAGTGGGTAATAATGGCTTCATCAGAAGTCATGCTTTTTATTTTTTTGTATGTGTTGATGCTGATGAGGCGAAGATGAGTGCTATAGATGTGCTAGCATAGCACTGCAGATGCTAATTAGATATATGCATACTTTCCCTTGTACATGGCACTGTTTCTAGTTGTAAGATCAAAAATGAGAAGTGCTTTAATACAACTCCTTTTGGGTGTTGGCAGCTTAGCATGGAAAACCATCTTTCTTACTGATTAAATGAAACAATAGAATCCTTAGCAAAGTGTACGTGGAGTCCAAATTGGAGCCTCTAGGTACTAACTACCCTGTTGCAATTAATAAGAAAATCACTGAAGTTATTTTGTTGCTTGTTCTCACAGGTAATTTGTATATAAGCAAAGTCTGTCTGGAATTTTTTTCACATTTTGCTCTCTTTTTCTCAACCATCATATTCAGCTACAGCTTTTAAGCTCAAATTATTTTCTTCTTTGCAAGTATGCTTGCAGTTCTTTGCACTGGTAGAAGCCACACTAAGAATTTGGTTTGTGCTGCTTCTAAACAGACAGTGAAATACAGCCAGCACCAATAGAATTAAGCCTTAAGTATTTTAAGTTATAATTCATGTTAAATCATAGGTTCTTAGTGGGAAGTGCTACAGTTAAGAAATAATATTACAAAATGTATTAGAATTTTTAAAAATTTGCAAAATATTGCAAAATAAACTTTTAGTGTGTTCCATTTTTTTGTGGTCTTAGCATCATGGTATAAAAACATGCATTTATTATATATTCTTCCTTTACGGAAGGTGGGAAAATGAGAAAATGATTTTAGAAGTGTCATTATTGTTAAGGTTGTCTGATATGTCTGTTATCAGAGTCTGGTTTCAGTTGCTAACAACTTTGCCAAAGTTTTAACTGTTTTGGCTGAATTTTATGTCCTGGAATTGCCAAAAATTGATTTGTTTTTTAAAGTTACTGTTAAAGTGATTCATCTGTTTCCAGTAACTAGTTATGGGAAAATACGTTGACGTTTTTTTTTCCCCTCCTGAGAAACTCAGTGTCTTTATTCTTTGGAGTGGAAACTTGAAATTCAGTGGATGAATCACCCTTGTTTTAAGGAACTGCCTTTTGAAAGGAACCCAAGGTGGCAGCATGTGCAATGTGCAGGACATGTGTTCATAAAGGCCAAAGGGACTCTCAAGGAGATTTGGTGAAGTATTTCGGCTGCATATTCCCTTAAAAGCTACCTGTGAATTTTTAATAAGTACCTACTATTTAAATAAGTCATATACTACTTCCCCTATCAAACAAGTGATTGGAAGTTGTTTAGTAATCTTTGATTTTTTTTGAGTTAATGATTCCTTAGAACTGTTACTATCCTATTATGAAGCTGAAATAGGAACTAATCATTAAGTGCTGGAAGGGACCTCTGAAGACCTCGTAGTCCAATTCCACTGCAGTGAACAGGAGCACCTAGATCAGGTTGCCTAGGGCCTTAACTAGCCTCACCTTAAAAGTTTCCAGGGTTTGGGGCATAAACCATAACACTAGGTAACCTGTGCCAGTGTCTCTTAAGTTCTTGCAGTACCTTACCATTGTAATGGTAACTTTCTTTTCCTGAAAAAGTAAATAGAATTGAAATGTGGCTTTAATTAAAAAAAAAAAATCTTTCTTTTGTAAACATACTCAATTCTTCAGCTTTATGAAAATATTTTTTTTCCTCTTTCATGTCAGCACTATTAGATTATACGATATTTCTAGTGCTTCACCTAAAATTCTTTTAAGTGACATATATTTGCAGTGGGGACTAAGGAGATAGGAGTTCCTTTGCCACTTACTTTTGCTTGGAACTGTGCTGAATAATAATTGTTTTTGAAATTTCAAGTCCTATATCTATTAGCTACGTCAAGTCTTTGCTGTTGTTAATACTAATTGAATTGTAATCAAGAGGTCTCAGCTGGATGCTGTGGCTGTCAGAAGCACAGAAATGTTCATTCTGCTCTTCTCTAGCTCTCAATAGCTAGTTAAAATTATTCATTGATTCTTTTTCCTGTTGATGCATTCTACTGAACTCAGTTCTCTGCTATGCAAAAGCATCTTGTTTCCGTATCTCATGTAAATATAGAGATATAGATACATAGTTGGAAGGTTTTTAATAAAGCAAATCTAGTTCTTAGACATTTTTGTACTAAAGTGTTTCAGTGCTACTGTGTCAACTTCAGCTTGTTTTGATCTCTTTTTTTTACCTGCTGAAAATTCATGTCTCATGTCTAAGACAGGATTTTCAAGTACTTTGCCTTTGTTTTTTTTATTGCTTGTGTTTTTATAATATTTTTATTGTTATTAGTTTATTAAGCGTTCCCTAATGCTTATACATTTCTGTGAATGTGATTTACTGCATGCCATTGTTTCTAAAAGGGCTGTTCTATCAAATGGTTATCTTTAATCAGTGAGTCTGATAAGCTGCATGTGATTATTGGCAAAGTTTTGGGTACCTTAAGTGTCTGAGTTGAATACCATAAAACAGATCCTACTGTGAGATCTATTCTGAACTTGTAGCTATTGGTCAGTAAGGATTTGATTTCTTCTTTATGCAGTTGTATTTGTGGTTGGGATTATTCCATGTGCTGGTACTTCCATGGCAGGAGTTTTACTTTATGGAGAAGGAACTCACAATCAGTTAATGGATGTTCACATTCAAAGAATCAGCACAAGCAGGAAGAAAATTGCTTTCACCCAGAGTGCTGGTGTTCATATTATGACTACAGATATCTTTTTTTTTGAACAGGTGGAGACTCTTTAACAGCAAACCTTAGGTTACATGATCATGGTCTTGCATTTTCAGGTTCCTTTCGCAGGCCTCTTCAAAGTCACTCATGGAATTTGCAAATTTTTTATTCTGCAAAACACAAATTGAAAGCAACTGCAGCACTACAGGCTATGGAAAGAGAGGGAAAATAATACGGGACAGTTAGGAATCCAAATTTGGAATTCAGAGTAAAGTCGGATCTGCTTCTTTGCACAGATGTAGGGATACTAATGATGAATTCCTAATACCTTCCTCTTTGTTGGCAATGACTTTGTGTACTTGCAAGCAGGACTGTCTGCCTGACATATGGATGTATGGTGCACTCATGCTGTTTTTAAGTTCCTGCTGAGCCCTGAACTTCAGCCTGGGAAGGAATCCCTTATCTGCCCAGGTATAAGGTAATGCCCACAGACAGCTTGTGGCACTGTTGAGGCCTCTTCTGTGGAAGATGATTGGCCTTTCAACAATATAAGGCACTAAAAGTTTTCAGGAGGGTTTTTCCTTACAGAGCTGCAATATGTGGGTTACTAGTTTCATAGTATATTGTAAAATAATGATCTCTACTGCTGTAGAAAGTTCTCTAAGTTCCTGAAAAGTTGCATGTCCTCCCTAAGAAAAAGCAAATAAAAATGAGAAAAAATATGCATCAACTTGAATAAGAATCACCATCTTAAGGTACACAGTGAAATAGACGCAACGTTGGAGAGCAGAGAAAGTAACAAATCTAATTAAAATGTTTTTTCTCCTCTTTACAGTTACTGTCTCTTGTTGTTCACGTATACTTGTTGAGCTTGCACATAAATAAATGATGGATTGACTCAGTGAACTCTGTAATAAATTGTTTGATGTGCTATCTTGAGAAAAAATCTTTTGAAACTGTCTCTTTTCTTTGTCTATTCACCTTGTGGCTCTTGATATCTCGTTTCCCATCTGTCTGATTCTGCCAGAGTCTGAGCATAGCTTTTCAGACCTTAATGCAGGTTTCTTTTTGGTCTGGTTTAGTTAAGTATATAACAAATGTGTGATTTGGCTGTCAAGAGTAATATCGGAAAGGAATCTTAAGGTGTGTTGCTTTTACTGATGTGGAATAGAGAAATGCTTATCTGTAGAGATGTGATTATACATTTATGTATGTAATCTGCCTCTGCAAGCAAATGAATGCAGAATGTCTGTATTACTGTATTAGATATGCTTTAATGTTACCAGTCCAGAGGTTACTTTTATGGATCTCTTATTACTAAAAGAGATGATTCAAGAAAACAGTTTTAAACCCATATTTAAAAATCTGTAACTGAACAGGTAATACAGATCAATCTTCAGTTTGAGAAGTTAAGTTGTAGCTGTTCTGTGCAGGAATTGCATCTAAGCTATGAGATCTTTTCTGAGTCTTGAAAAACAGAGGAGTTTGGAGAAATACTGGTTTTGTTAAGAGTATTTCTATGGGGGATATATCATATCTATAGAAATGTCTTTTGAGTTGTCATTTATAATGCTTTTAGTTAGAAGTTTGCTTAACTGTAAGACATAGATGGATCAGTTCTGGGTTTCTTATTAAGGACATAAAGCATTAATGCTGGAAGATCTTATAGATAGTGTTATGTCAGTGAGCATAAAGCTTTGATGAGATCAAGGGGAGTGAAATGAGCCAGGAAAAGAAAGAAAGGTAAAAGCAGAGTATTCCTGGGACTGCTGTAACAGTTTCATGAGATTGTAGGAGTAGCAGCAAATGTTCTAAGTCTGCTAAATTCATTACACAGTTATTACTAATGGGGCAAAATGCCACAAAGTTTACTCAACTAAGTATGTGAATGCATAAAACACAAAGTACTGGAATACTTACTTTGATGTGGTCAATAGAAGTTTCATTGTATAATAATGATGATAATAAAAATAATACTTCCTTTTGGCTGGGTAATTCGACTGTAAACAAGGTATGCAACTCAAAAGAAATTCAAAAGGAATTTGAAGCCTTTTTCCTTCACGATTTACTGAAGAAAAATTGTAAACAATTTTAGCAAGATACATAGATGTATGTATTAAAGCAAGAGATGAACACATTGACTGAAAGGAAGATGTTTTTCAGACTGAGGCCTTAACATGCTCCAGGCAACTTATAGTTCTGTACATGCAGTCTTTGACACCTCCTGACTTCCCTGGTGTTTGCTGGCTGTTGCTTCTGAAACAAGCCTTTAGGGTGTAATTCCAGTGCCCAGTGAATGCTGTGTTTTAAATCTTTTTTTCTATTGTATTGGGTACAGTTGCTTTGGAGAAATGTATATCTGTTTGTTTTCCACTGTTAAAAGAATGATATACATCTCAAGCAATTTGCAAAACTGTTAAAAATATCTATTATTTTAAGGTTAGAATTTTTCTTGTGGAACATCTACAGCATAGACAGCAAGTAAGTGGAATGACATCTCAACTTGATTGAATCTGATATGGATGTGGTAGGATTTCTGATGTGCACAGTTCCAATTCACTGTCTTTCTCACAATTAAGATTTATCTAGCATTTCCATCCAAAAGTGGGCAAAGCTAAATAGACAGGATGCTCCTGTCTTAGTCTGTTGTAGTGGATGCTTCTCATCCGTGGGTGAGATCTGTAATACAGCAGTTGTGTAGTGCTGCACACAACTAAGAACAACATCTTGCAATTAATATAGAATGAATTTTGTCATTGCATGACCATTTGCTGTGGTAGAAAATATCACTGTGGTGTTACCTCAGATTGAAAAATAAGAGCAACAGTGAGATTAGGATATATGTTATCAATAAATAATGTGCTTTTGTGACTCATCTAACTGTAATAATAGTGTTTTGTTCTGTGTTACTGAGGAAGGTTGCAAGCCAGAAGGAAAAGTCCTTTCTACATACTTCACAGGTCCATTTCCTTTATTGCTGAGACTTTCCAGCAGATCTCCTACTGAGGGCCAGAATAGATGGTGTTTAACAATTTAGCTGAATGAAGTGACACTGTTATAATAAGCTGCAGCTGAAACACAGCTACAAAGTGTTTTCCAACAGTTCTCAGGAATAGTGTGTTGTATTTCTAGTTAGTAGTGTTTCGGAAGCAGTTAAATTATCATTTGCTGTACATCTTCCTTAGGTTTTCTGCCAGTCTCAATCAATATAAACTTGATTTACTATTATGTGTTTGCTTTAAATATGGAACTGATGTTTGTGTATTTTGGAACTGATGTATGTGCTTTTCAGAGCACATGAAGGAAGGGAAAATGAATTTTTTTAAGGGAATTCCAATGTAATGCACATATTACTGGTGGACTTTAATTGCTCTGCATTTTGATGCAGATTAGTAGTGACAGAACAGTGTAAGCACTCATCATTGTATGAAACAGGCATCTCCTCTAGATAGAATTAAGTCGTCTTGGAAAAAAAAGTCACATAGTGAAAGCAAGCAATTTTACTTAATTTCACAAGCATTTCACAAGTATTCAAGTGTGGAAACGAATGCATCATCTGATGAATTAGTGAGAACCTAATTTTAATGCTTTAATGTTTTACTTGGCTTCAGATAGAGTCCCACGCAGTTCTTCCAAAGAAACAGTGATGAAGAATCTGACAGTGACTACAGCAGAACTACTAATTTCATGCAGTACTGCATCATAAGTTTTCATTCTTTTCCTAAGATATATTTGTGCTTTACAAAATGTTTACCCCTGATATTGTGATTACTGATGTTAGCGTGCTATATTTTTCAGGCAGTCTTCTATTGGTTTTGTCTGTCTTACAATTAACTTGATAACTCATTCCTTATCTTCTAGTGTCAGATGATTTACTCAGCCTACCTCTTTGTATTGCAGGATATGTGGGAGTTGAAGAATTCTAGAATATTTTCTGTAACTCACACGTGTAGAAGGAGAACAGGAGAAAACAAAGACTGAGAACATGTCTTTGATTTAAGCATGAGTCTGAGATTCAGGAAATGGGAATTCTAGCTCACAAATTCATTGTGTTTCTTTTCCCTTCAGAATTTGGACAAGACACTTTGTGCCTGTTGACCATTCTGCAAGATGTTTAGGGTAACACTGCCTTATTTCTAAAGGCAGTTTAATGCTAGATTTGCATGGCATTAGTAGTGTTACGGAAAACTCTTTTTTACTGTATGAGTTTTACTTAATCACTTTCATATCTTTTTCAAGCTATTCATAATATGCAATATATAAAAGATGCTTTTGTGACATAAAATACTTTATGTAGATAAATGACATTCAAATACACATAAATCTTAAAGAAGTTGCTGGTGAACTTTGAGTATTTTTTAATACTTTCCTTTTTTTCTATTTCCAGGTTGCATGTCTTACTCATGTAGCAGCTAATTACCTCAATTGCAAAATTGAAGCTAAACGCTGGGGTACAGCTCATGGCAGTATTGTTCCATATCAGGTAAACAAAGCATTAGGTGTATTCCGTTTTTGAGATTCATGATTTTATGTACTGTGAGATTGAGAACTGACTGACTTTTCCCATGACCTGCTGTATTCTGTAATGAATCTGAGTCTAGGTAGGACAAGGTTCTGTTGTTCATTGTAGTTTCAGCATTTTGCATATTTCTTCGTCAGCAGTAGATTAGTAACAGAACACTGAAATAGATCAAAAGGGTTTAATGAAATTGGATGACTTTAAAGCTAGCATGGTGCCTAGATTTTTTTTCATCTGACAGAGAAAGCAGGTTTTTTTTTCTGCTTTAAGGATGATCTGACTTTCATACCAGTCACAAATTGAATCTTTTTGTCTCTGTAACTTATTATTTTTACCTTGTGAGTTTCCAAGAACAATCTTAAGTGGCTATGGAAGTCGGGAGCTATTGCAAATTAGACATTTTCCACTGAGTTTCCTGCAAATCAGGATCTGAATGCTCACTCAGACAACAGGTTAGAAAAAGAATTAACCAGACCTCCGATCTCCACAATGGAATTCATAGCCTGCTACATCCAATGAAAGGCTGAAATTCCTTAAAATAACATGACCTTCATCATATAAACAGGGAGAGGGAAAAAAAATTTGCTGCAAGCTTTATGTTCTGGCTAGTATGGGAAACTCTTCAAGTAAACAAAATTTTGTTCTTTTCTAGCTAATTGTTTGGTTATCTTGATGAAGGTTGTATTAGCTTAGGGAGATCTGGGCATATATACTTAATCAGTCTATTCTTTTTTTCATAGTCTTTGGCATTTGTTAGCAAAACTCATGTTTGCATCCAGCTAGGCAGAATCTGGATTTCTTCATTTCTGGCTAGACACCTTTAAATCTTGATAGGGATAGTTCCCAGCATTTGTCTGGGGAAACTGGCATCTGAACACCACTCAGTATCTTCCTTGGTAGAAAATAAGAGGAACTCCATGGCAAACATCAAGGGCAGGCCCTCTCAGGTATAAAAGGCAAATCAGTTCTTTTTGTGAAGACTTTGCCTACTTGAACCAGGAGACTTTTTTCTTTTTTTTGTATGTGTCACTGCCTAATCAGTATCAATTTTTGGACCAGTTAGAGTAGATTGCAAATTGCCTCTGAGAGATGTTGAGATGATGTGGCTGTTTTTGCAATGTTGATCTTGATCCTGCAGTGTTCTTATCTCAAGTGTACTACTGTTGCTCTGGTGAACACAGCAGGATGTCCATATTTTTTAGGACTAGCTCTGCATGCTGTGTAGTGCAACGTGACCCAGCCTTACCAAGCATCCACTACACAAGTTGTTCCACGTTTCTGTAAAGTGACCTTTTGGTGTTACCCTTTTTGAACTTTAGTATGTTGAAAGTACAAAACAGACCTGAAGTGTCTGAAGTTCGTATAAGCAAAACCAAAAACCTGACTAAACAAAACATTTTGTCTTCACCGTACTGCGTTTGGTTGAATAAATGAAGCTTGGATCCTTCTAGTACCTTCTGCCATTTTTCTTTTGTGGCTTGTCTCTTAACTTTCTATGAGCTAGCATGGCTATAATTTTGATGGTGACTTTAAATTTACTGTGCTTTCTAGAGTTTTTCTCACTTTACTTTGATAGTTAAGTAAGTTAAACTTTAGGAACTTTAACTAACCTTCACTGTTGTGATTATATTGCATTTATAGGTGCTTCCATACCTCGTTTGCCATATAGTTCTAGAACAAAACTCTGAAACTTGACCTGTCATAGTTATTGAATATATTGTCTTTTGCTTACTGAATTAATACTAGTTCTTATGAATGTTTGTTTCAGGTATTTTGGCCAAGTGAATGACTTAATCAAATAATAAAAATGACATTTCAGGAAATTGAACTTGCATGTAACTCAGAACAAGTATGTGGTAGCAAAATGTTGTTCCTTTAATTAAGGAATTTATTAATTTATTCTCACTTGCTGTAGATTATACTTGCACGTTCGTAGTGAATTGTAACATTGAAGTGGAGCAGAGCCTGAAATCCTGCTGAAAAAATGTCAGACCATGATAAACTGTGAAAGTATGGGTTATCATGGAATATACTTTTTTAGATGTTAAGGCAATATCTAGATATTTGTGATATCTTTTTGTGACAGAAACCTGGTCAGAGTCGCATTAGGAACCGACCAAAATCTTAAAAATACATGTAGAAAACATTTTAAAATATATGTAATTAGTGCTTAATTGTTTTTTAGTTGTCATGGTAAGTGTTCTAGTGCTCTGTTTTAAAAAAAAAAAAACCAAAAAACTACAATAGCATTCAGCATATACTGCTCACTGAGTTTTAATTTCTTAAGTTTGACAAGAATATCTTTGCAAATGGCTTCATTTTCTTTTCTGTTTACAAGGCCAAATTTAGCTTTGTGTATGTAGTTAGATTTTTAACTTCAATTCCCTCATTACTTCTTGACTGTTACACTAGCAGCATAATTTTTTCCTGAACTGTGTTAACCCTTGACTGACCTTTCTTTTTGTATTTAAAACTAGGTTTTCTGCTAGGTTTTCTCTTTCCTGAAATCACCAGGATGTGTAGCTCCTTTGAAAATCTGGTCCTTAACCAAAGAGATGCAGAGTTTGGAGAAGGATTTTTATACACTTTTAAAATTTTTTCTCATTTTCTGATAGTGTTCTCCTTTAACCATGTGAGATGTTGAACTTTTCATTTCTGTTTGCTCATCACCAGAACTCACAAAAAAGGATTTGAACTTCTTGTCAGTGCACAATATCTTTCATGGTACACACAAAGCTGTCTGTATGGAAGCTTGCGAAGGTTTTCAATAGAAGCAAACTTTGCAGTGTGCCACAAAGATGAAGAAATCTGGATTCTAATTTACAAAAGAAACTAATTTTTACAATGCTGAACCCTTCATAAGAAACCATCTGCTTTCAGCATATCTTGCTTCAATAGGCCACCACTTTGATCCTCTGAAGAGGAACAATGTCGTGTGTGTAACTAGATCCCAATTTGCTTAGCTTCAAATGTTAAAACACAAACCTTGAGTTCTGGTCTGTATCTTAAATGTAATTAGTACATTTTTTAAACAAGTTTCTGTAATGAGACAGGTTGTTTAGCTACAGCTGCACCATGATTATCCAAAGGAAATCAGGAGCTTAAAAGCATCCGGTTTACATAAACGTGCTGCAAAGTAAAGTTGTGTTACTGTCTTTCATTTGGGGTGACAAGGTCTTTCCTCATTCTCATGGTTTCATCAGTGGTTTCAACTATCTTACCTGTAATGTGGCTGAGATCTGTACACTCACTTATTCATCTTCCAGTTGGAACAGTGGGAATAGGTGAGTTCTCCTCAGAATCTTATAACAGTGTGTTTACAGGTAGCTTATCACCCTTCCATCAACCACCTGGACAGCACTTTGACATGGAAACTTTTAGGTAACAGCATGGACTGTTTGCTCTTGGGCCATAATGATAAAAGTTGCTTTGAGAACTACAATACTGAGCTCCTACAAACCTCCACCTACCCAAAAATTCTCTCCTGTAAATACGATTTTATTACTCTTCCAAGTTTTTTTTTCTTAGCATTCACAAGAGCTTCTCAAATACCCTTTGCATTTTCAGAGTGTGCAGAGGGCACAACCTTCTGCATGGAAAGTGAAATCACAAGACAGTGATTAAAACAAATAATTGTTTTAATCCATTATCTTTCCTTTGCCTGTGCAGTGTCATAACTAATCGCACCTAACATGAATGGTTTTTATATCTGAACATCTCTGAGACTTTCTAAGGACTTTGTGCTGGCTGTAAGATTTCCTTCACGTGAGGAAATAGTTTCTTTGTCAAAAGCCTTTCAGTTTAAATATATAATGAAAACCAAAATATAAGTTCCCAATGGAGTAAAAGGCATGAAGTAGTGGGAAGAGGAGTGTAGTCATATTATATAAATATCTAGGCATCATTATTATAGTCCTGCATCTCATACTCTTTGATTCTAGAATCTTATAGTGTTCAAGAATATTACAATAAAAAACCCTTGTCCTCTATGTCTCATCATAAGAAAAAGTGCAGTAGATTATTCTATGCCCAACTGATGTGGTGGAGGTGCTTTTCATGGGTGTGTATGTGTACCAGTTTTACTGACTTTGCTGTGGAGGAACTCGAACTTCTCATAATACTTCTCATAATCATCCACTTTATGTAGTGGATAGAGTAGCAAAATAATTTTAGTCATTCAGAAATGTCACACTGCTTATTCCACACAAGATCCTAGATGTATAGTCACTTTCCTTTCTGCCTTGATTTGTTTTTATTTGGATACCTCTGCAATTAACATGCCTTGGAGTTAGACTCAGATTAGAATCTGAATTATTTTTAAGCTTCTGTTTTATGTGCGAAGCACTCCTCTTAAAATCAATTTAGATTTATTTAATGGAAGAAAATCTTTCTTGTTTGCAGTGGCTTGATAAGGTGGAACTTTTCCAGAGGAAAGAAATGAAATACAGATTTCTGGGGGGAGTGCTAGGTTCAGGAAATGCAAGATGACCCTTCTTACTGTATGAACCTCATCTACTTAGTATTTGTCTGGACTTCTTAACCTGCCTTGGGGGCCCCTTGTCCTATATTGTTGTGATGAGTAATGAAATGTCACTGCTGTAAGTATTGCCCATTTGTCACGAACATTAAATGTATTCACAGATTGACTGAATAGAAACTTGGTGCTTCCAAACAGGAAGGTGTGCTTTCTCCACTGTATGGAGTCAGTTTCCAAATAACAGTTTGGTTACTCTCAAGGTATGTTTAGACTCATACCTGTACATATACATATATTTTTGGAATGGCTTCTTTCTTTTTTTAATCTTACAGGGGGAGAAAGCTAGAGAATCCTTTGTCATCTGAGATTTTATAAAATAATTCAAAACTGAATATGTGTTTTAGTTTCACTGTCCATGATAAAGGCCCTTTGCTTGTTAGGTAGTTGTAGAATAGAGTTTGTTTCCTTACCATTTTAGTCAATGAAAAGGTATAGTAGTCATCTGTGGGATGTCATGTAGGAGAGTTCCTGTTTATGAAGAATGAATTCCAGTTATTCAAAACTGATAACATTACATAGTTATCTTTCTGGTGATTCTCTTTCAATGAGTTGTCAAGCCTCTCTTGGGCAGAGCTGCTGTCTGGAAAGGAAATCAGTGGGTTTGCCTTGGGCAGTTTCAGACGTGCTCAATGTATGATGTGAGGTGTACTTACAGTTTTGTTCATACATATCCTGTCACAGAAACAGCACTTCAAAACCATTCACCTTGTATCTGTGTAGCACAGCTACCTTTACACAGGTAATTTTCGGATAGAAATGATGTCTATATTTCACATTTTAAGTTAAAAATACATATTTTTTTCTCGAAGGAAATAATTCTGTGGCTTTCTGCTTTAATCAATGCCTGCAAGGTATTTTTTTAAATGAGTAACTTAAAACTATTCTGCAAATTCAAATTATATGTAGTATGATTATTGTTAAGGAACAATAGCTGGTAGTGAATACCTCATTTTTTATCTCCTCTAGGGAAATGTCACAGGAATTTTGTCTCTTATCTGTAGTGTTCCTTGTTTCCTCCATGTTCTTCCATTAGAGGGGTGAGAGATCAGGTCTGTATTACAGCAGCATGGTTAGCCTCCAAACATGTTGCAGGCTGAACACTACAAGTAAGAATATCCATGTCAAGTTGTAACCATTAGGATGAAAAAGGTAACTGAGCCCTGATCTGTAGGTTGATCTTCATGTTGTTGCTGGTCTGGAAAAAATGAGTAAGATCTAAGGGCTCATAGAGAATATATTTAATCTACTTGTTAGATTAACATTAGAGGAATAAATTTCATTTTTGCTGTCCTGAAAGTACTTCTCTCAATCATTGTAAAACACAGTGCAGCCTCTGAAAGCAGAAATGTTTCAAGAGTCTGAAAGAGAGAGAACTCAAACTTGCATATGCAACATCATCTCCCAGTGATTCTTGCCATAATCATCCTGAATATATAAATGGATGTTTGTGTTGCTGTTGTAGCCAGAAACACTATGATCTGGTGTACGAGGTTATGTGCAAGCACAACAAATCAGCTTTTCCTGGCCAGTATTCGTGAATGATGCACAAAGAAGTTACTTTAAATGACTAAAATGGGTAAGGACTTTGCCAGAGTATCTACCATGCTAGAAACTTTTGAAGACTATTTCCTTAAGAATTTGAGGAGCTTGGTGATTTATGGAATGATATCGAGTCTTAAGGCACAGGACAGATTAAAGTATATCCAAAGGATGATATTAACTTCATGAAGACAAAAATGAATAATAGTAAAAAGCCCTCAAACACTGATCCTCACATGATTGCTTCTATTATGTGAAGCTTGTGACAATTTTGGTTGGAAAATGTTGATTGTTATGAAAAGAGATGTCCACTAGATGTCATTCATGTAATCTAGTTCTTGTTGTAGCATTTCTAATGATCTATTTAGGATGGTAGGTACAAATCAGCATTATAGCTGCTTTTGTATATGCGGTGCTACTGACTTTATGTATAAGTTTGGGATGTTACAAATGTTTATATTATTGTTTTGCCCAGTGATGGGTGTCACACTTAAACTAGAACTTGTCTTCACATGCATCTCTCATATAAGAGCACCAAGGTGAGTTACAGTTTGTAACTGTTTTGCAAGGAGATAAGGTCATAGGGGTAAGGATGGTAAGTCTCTAAGGAAAGCAGAATTTCTGCAACTAATAAAATCTACTTTACATTTGTTCTCTTGTATGCTCTTTCCACCTCAAAGTGCAGTTTGCTAGAAGAGTGAGTGTATATGTATTAGGAATTTCATAAACTCACACAAATAGATTTATATACTCCCAAATCTTAGCTATAAAACTATAATGTAGTATCTAAGATATTTCAAATTGAACCAATTCAAGCAAGCTTAGATAAAATTGTGTGGGCAGGCAAATCTGAGGTTCATTTAGTCAGTCCTTCGGGCAGGCTGGTGGGATCTGTACAGGTGTAACTTCATAAGCAAGGTGTGCTTGAGCTCCCTCCTCTCTATCTCTGTAGTCTGGCATGTGTCACTAATTGCTAGACAGCTTCTGGAAAGCCACATCTGTACTCACATTGAACATCAACTGCTGTAGTATTGGCCTCTGCTTCTTCACACTTTCAAATTGGAGTAGCTACAGCAGAACTGGAAGCCAGAGATCGCTGCTTCCTCCAGCCTCCCTCTCCTCTTCCATATGGAATAAAGAATTTCTCTGCCCTGCGTAGTCAGCCAGAGGGCAGGATGGGGAAGTGATAATCCTCTTGGAATGAGCACTCGTATGAAAAATGATAAATGCTGCGTTGCATGGGGATTAACACTTGCTTATGAACTTGCTTGTAATGGAGTAATGCTTCTCTTTCAGCAGTGTGAAGGTTTGCTGTACTTCTAGGCCTGATTAAGAACCTTCACTACTGCTCAGCCAAGAGAACCATCTGCTGTCAGAAACATAACTGCATTAGGAATTGTCTCACTCCTGCATATTGTCCTCAAGAATGCAAAATACCCTCACATGCATCAACCTTCTAACAAAAATTCTAGTTCTTGCTGCTTTCTTCTCTCTCTCATTGTGAGCCTTGCATTTCTGCTCACATTTAATGCATCTGCGTGAGATCTGTGCTTTGTTAGCATGAATGTGACCATCCAGAACTGATTTAACTGATGGTGTTGCTGTGTAAATAGTATTTATTCTCATATTATTTGATGGCAGGGATTACAGTGTTCTGTGAGAGGATCACAGAGTGGGTCAGTCTGCAAGTTACTTGTGTTTATGAAGCTTGCTTGGCATCTCTCTGTATATTTAGTACTGAGCACTACTGAGTGAAGATTTAAGGTAGAACCTGATTGCTGCTTTATAGGATGGCACTTTCTGCAGTGAGCTGACTGGTCATGCAAGATTTGATTAAGGTAATTCCTTAGGACTGATACACGCTAATGAATTTGTTGTGTGTCATTGTTACCTCTAACAGTACTGCAATACTGCTATGATATGCACAGACCCCAGTACAGTAGTAACTATGGTCTTCCAGTGTGTAGGCAGCTTCTGGGAATTTAATTGGAAGGGAAGCACTCTTTGAAAGAGTTGAATGACTTCATAGCTTCTATTATGTTTTCTAAAGCAGTGTATGTGCTTGAGAAGTTTAAGTCCTGTTGTCGTACAAAAATAAAAACCACTGAAGTTTTTCAGTGCTAGGTCTATGTATGAAAATGAGTTTCAAATTACAGTCTTTTTTACTGTGGTTTCTTCTGCCTTTTGCTATATTCAAATATAATGTTGCACAATGCCATAGCAGGTATTCTTTTAAGTGAACTCTCCCTAATATGCCTTGATGGTAAAAAGCAGGGATTTGTAATCTGAAGCTTTGTCTTTTATTAAACCTCTATTAATAGTTTACTTTTTAAGAGAAACAGGGCTTTTTTCTACGAGACTTTAATTCACTTATATTGAGAGTAGTAAGGGCAAAGGTAAGAGATGATTATAAAGTAGTTCTGTTTTTTGACAAAACCATAACAATCACGTAAAACACAGCATTCGCTGTTTTCTCTTGTGTGAATTATTCTAGAGTAATCCATCCTATACCTATAGCCACAAGGAAATCTCAGCATATTATCTAGCCTACACCCTCACCTTTAAGTTATATCTGTGTAATGCTATAATGCAATGGAAAGCATAGCAATAATAGCAGGGTAGCGAAGTCCTAGGCTGCAGCAAGTAAGGATAAGTCCAAACGTAGCAACTGTGGATGTAGGAACAAAGGAAAAAATCTACTTACCTTGGGAAGACCTCAGGTAGGGAGGCATCTTCAGCAAGATACCCTTGTTTCCAGTGCCAAGCCATAAATGTGGTTTGGGAGGGTGTGGATCCTGGCTTCATCCCTTCTGGTCACTCAAATACATTGCATGCACCTGAGCTCCCCTGGGCTGGCCCTGCCTTCCCACCAGGTTTTCAGTCACTGTTTCAAGCTGTGACTTAGCATTTCTGCTGCAATCTAGGGTACTTCTGATGGTATATGTCCCAGTTTCTCTTCACTGGAAGCCTTGAAGTAGGTTCTATGTTCTTGCTAAGTAGTTGGTTCTCCACACTT
Source organism: Phasianus colchicus (assembly GCF_987193195.1). NCBI lineage: Eukaryota > Metazoa > Chordata > Aves > Galliformes > Phasianidae > Phasianus > Phasianus colchicus. The sequence continues at coordinate 3,925,563 of NC_143441.1, read as the reverse complement.
ACTAAAAAGAAGGAAAGAAATGGAACGTGTTCTAGATTCAGGAAACACCTTTTTTTTCTATCTTGTTAGTGGTGTATTGCTACAGTTCATCACTGTATTCTCTAGAGCAAACTTCTTTAGATTTTTTTTTTTTTTTGATTGTGCTCTTCTATAGTGCTCTCTTTTCTGGTTTGTGTGAGGAAAGCTCTTACTGGGTTTAGTGAGCGTTACAAACTTCTATCCATTAGTTTTATATACTAGTTATCTTTCTTGTCTGAAGGGTCACCAGGTGGTGAACTCTCATTCCAAATAAGTTGTCCAGCAAAGGTATGGAAGACCCAACTTGTATGATTTTTATATTTCAGAAAGCTATCGAGGTCAAAAGTAGAAGTTAAATTATTTTAGACAAAAGGCTATTCTTTGTTAGGTAAAAATATAAAAACAGACACAAGGTTAACCTTTAATTTGCGCTTCAGCTGGTATGCTGAAAGTTAATATTTGTGGTTCTCATCCGAACAGTCCATTGTTGCATGAAATGGCCAAAATATATACAAACAGCAAGTTTGTGATCTCAAGTAGAGGAGCCTCTGCTGAGTCTGTAAGCTATTTAAAGCTTAGCTTAAAGACAAAGAATATAACATTATAAATTCTGAAATCTCTTCATACCACCGATGTATGATAATGTCTCTTCTAAACAAAAATTTTTTTTGACCTTGTTAAATTTATCCTTGGAATGTGGGGTTAAGATAGCGGCTAGAGACTTCTGACCATGGATAATAGCTGAAAATGCAACAAAGACTTTTGTAGTACACGCAAGTAATTAACTTAGCTTAGTGGAGCAGAGGTTGCATTTTAATTTAGCATGAGGCTTAAAACAATGGTCTCCAAGTTTTATTTTAGTACTTCCCCAGAACCGCAAATAATCACTTTTTCCTCTTTGCATACATGCTTACAGATTTTATTTGAGGGTTTTAAATATAAGAGTGCATGTGTTGAAGTAGTTCCTACAATATTACTTGATTTGATTTATCTGTCTTTAAATAGCTAGCTTACATTCAGCAGTTGAGCAAAGTTGGAGGCTAAATGAGAGTTAGCAATTAAGATCCCATAACTATCAGAATAACGAAAGAAGAGGAGATCCCTGGGCAGGAAGGGTTCTGTGTATTAAGAAACTGATCAGCTCATTTCAGGGAGTGTTATTAGTAATAATAACACTTTAGCACAGTTGCCTTGCCTTTTCAAACTCCTCACAGATTCTTATGTAATTCTTTTCCCTGCCGCTTAGCAATTTTAAATAATAATGATGAGAGGTACAGCTGCATTGTTTCTTTTCTCAAGTACCAGGAGCTGAAAGCATCTGAGAGCATCGCTGTTTTTTGTAGTTGTTTCCTGTCCAGCTTGTGTGAGCTTTGTCAAACATTCATCGTGTAAGTTTTTCCTGAGATTTAAAATGAGAACACAGATGATTTTGTGATTAGAATTCAGAATGCACTTCTACACTTGCTTGCATTGTGTTTTGGATGTTTCTAACAACTTCATGTGATTGGATACTGCTGTTTGGGTCAGTGTTCTGACCTACTTTTAATACAAGGTTTGTTGAAATAACCAATTCCAGGTTGCAGCAAGGCACTGCATTGTGGTCACCTACCGAGTTTCTACTGCTGCTCCCATCACATTTGTCTGTGCTTTGACATTTAACTCCTCCTGTTTTGATATGAATAGGTCACGTTTGTGCGCTTCTCTTCCCACCTGTAGAAGAGTTTACCTCTTCCTTTTCTCCTGTGATTAAATAGTAAGCTCCTCAAAAGAGATTTTTTGCTGTCTTTCAAAGAGTCTGTCTGCAGATCACTGAACAGTGTCATGTAAAAGTATGAGCTGGCATCAATTCTTAAAGCAAGAAACAGTCACAGAAAGACAGCCATGGATGGGGCTACGCCTTCTCCATGTAAGGTCATCATGAACACTATTATTATCCACAGATACTTGACATCAGAACACCGCAGGCAATTTTGCTGTTCATTATGTCCATGGCCTACAAGGCAAGAAAAACACAGTAAGGAAGAGGAAGATCAGACATGAAGAGAAGGTTTTTAATCAGAGAAGTCAGATTTCTTCCTCTTTTCAGTTGTCTTCTATATCCTTGTCTCTTGTTTTGTTTCTTTAGTTTCCTCAGTTTGCTAATTCTTTCCCCTGAGATCGTGCTTTCCAGAACTCTTTGCTTTTCTCTGTTTTCCTTTCAGAACACATCATTTCTGTGGCAACTAGAACCCAATGCAGTGCATTATTCCAGCTCCAGCTTTATCACAAAGAAAGATTATTTCGTTAATCTTGTGGGTTCTGTTTGTGTTCTGAAACACCAGCTTAATGTCATTCTCCCATTTCAAAGGGGGCTGTGTTATTCATGTTCTGTTTCTGAAATGTGACTTCTTGATCTGATCTTTTCTTCTCTGTTGGTCAAATGAATTATTCATGCCTAATTCTAGAACTTTGCAGTTGTTTGTTCTTGTTGAATTTTGCCATCTTGTTTTCAGGTTTCATCTTCCAACTAGCTGCAAATATTTTCAGTTTCCTTTCCAGTACTTGCAATTCCTTCTAGTTTTGTCATCTCCAAATTTGATAAACTTATTTTCTCAGTATCTGGATGATTATTGTGAATATTGGGATGACTTACAAACATTTGACAGTAGACGTACATTGATAGCTCCTTTGGGTTATATTCAAACAGTTGATCACCTTGTTTCTTGTATAGCCTTATTTAAATTGACATTGCCCTGCACTGTAATTTGTAGAACAAGGGAGGACATCTAAATCAATGCCTTTGTACTGCCCATCCTCTGCTTGTTTTGAGGGATGTACTTATGTTTCTTCTGTTAGGCAAATGCTGGCATATAATATGCTTGATAAAGAATTCTTTGATTCTATGATTCTGTATGTATATACACATATATATTGTTTAAATTCACTTGATGTTTGCACATTTCTTAGCTCTGGTTTATCACTTCTTTCTCCAAGGTCTCCAGGTTCACTATGGGAACTGCTACTGTGCAGTTTCTTCACATTTCTCTGCAAGGTTTCTAAAAGGAATCTCAGCCAGCTGTGACTTTAGAAAACACTGGGCTGAAAGGTAGATATATGCACAAGTGTAGTTTTTTCATAATCTAGCACAAATCTTGCTTGAATGCTGCAATGTTTCTGCTCTTTTTTTCCTTCATTTGCTAATGAGTTGAGTATGTTTCTGTAGTGCATAATGGATCCAGTGCGTATTATTTTAATACAGATAAGCAGTAACACAGTACTTACTATAAACACTAGACAGACCTGTTAGCAAAGAGAATCTCTGCTTGCGGATGGTGAATGTTCACAGGAATCAAGAGGGAAATACTTTCAGATGATGTTGCCTACTGAACTGATCATCTTCACAAGGCTTAATTCATCATTCAAGTCAAATTTATAATCCTAGAATCACAGAATGGCCTGGGTTGAAAAGGACCACAATGCTCATCCAGTTCCAACCCCCTGCTATGTGCAGGTCACCAACCAGCAGACCAGGCTGCCCAGAGCCACATCCAGCCTGGCCTTGAATGCCTGCAGGGATGGGGCATCCACAGCCTCCTTGGGCAACCTGTTCCAGTGTCTCACCACCCTCTGGGTGAAAAACTTCCTCCTAAGATCCAACCTAAACCTCCTTTGTTTCAGTTTAAAACCATTCCCCCTTGTCCTATCACTATCCACCCTCATAAACAGCTGTTTCCCCTCCTGTTTGTAAGCTCTCTTCAAGTACTGGAAGGCCACAATGAGGTCTCCCCACAGCCTTCCAATTTGGTGACTGAAGGAACTGGGGATGTTTAGACTGGGGAAGAGGAGGCTGAATAAGAGACATTATTGCTCTCTTCCAGTATCTGAAAGGTGATTGCAGTGAGAGTGGGGTTGGTCACTTCTCACTTGTGATAGGTGTCAGGATGAGGGGAAATGGCCTCAAGTTGCACCAGGGTAAGTTTAGGTTGCATATGAGAAAAAAAACTTCTTTACAGAAAGGGTTGTTAAGCACTGGGATAGGCTCCCCAGGGAGGTGGTTGAGTCACTATCCTCGGATGTGTTTAAGAAATGTTTGAATGTGGTGCTCAGGGACATGATTTAGAGGTGGGTTGTTAGAGTTAGAATAGTATGGTTAGGTTGTGGTTGGACTTGATGATCTTGAAGATCTTTTCCAACCAGAGCAATTCTATGATTCTCTTCTCTAAGCTAACCAAGCCCAGTTCCCTCAAATTTTCCTCATAGGAGAGGTGCTCCAGCCCTTTGATCAACTTCTACTGTCATACCACCAACATCTGCCTCTGATGTTATGGGCTAACATAATACAGAAGGCATTACTTGAAATCCCAAGGTGTGGTTTGCAGTCAACATGCCCAAGAGATGAGATGCCATCCAGAGAGACCTCAGGCTGAACAGTGGGCCCTTCTGAGGTTCCTCAAAGCCAAGTGCAAGCCCTTGCACCTGGGTTGAGGCAACCCCCACTACCAATGCAGACTTGGGGGTGGAAGGATTGAGCACAGCCCCATTGAGAAGGACTTACGGATGGCAAACTGGACATGAGCCAGAATGTACCCTTGTAGCCCAGAAAGGCAACTGTATCCTGGGCTGCACGGCCAGCAGGTTGAGGGAGGTGATCCTGCCCCTCTACTCTGTGCTGATGAGGCCTCACCTGGAGTACTGAGTCCAGATGTGGAGCCCTCAGTACCGGAGAGATGTGGACCTGATGGAACATGTCCAGAGGAGGGCCACAGAAATGATCCAAGGGATGGAGCACCTCTCCTATGAGGACAGGCTGAGAGAACTTGGGCTGTTGAGCCTGGAGACAAGAAGGCTACAGAGAGACCTGATATTTTCCTCTCAGTATCTAAAGAGGGGCTGTAAGAAAGAAAGTGACAGACTCTTTAACAGAGCCTGTGGTGGCAGGATAAGGTGAAATGGTTTCAAACTTAGGAGGGGTTTTAGGTTGGATGTAAGGAAGGGTGAGGCACTGGAACAGGTTGCTCAGAGATGTGGTGGATGCCCCGTCCCTGAAGGCATTTATCACAAGGCTGGAGAGGGCTGTGGGCACCTGATCTAGTTGTGGATGTTCCTGTTCATTACAGGGAGTTGCACTAGATGATCTTTGAACGTCCCTTCCAACTCTAAGGATTCTATGATTCTATTTTCAAATTCCTTTATCAAAGCAGAAGGCATGGCTGTGTATAGTCTTTACTGTTCAGAGCCATGTGTTTAGCCAACGTATCGAAATGCATGCAATTATTTGCCATCACTTGAGTCAGCACTGCAAAGCACTGCCCTCCCCAAGCCCTGGTTTCAGTTGACGCAGCGCTAATAGTGCGCTGATGCTCTGGTTGTTGCTGAGCAATGGCAGCGTGCCTGGGGCTGCTCTGCAGAGCCACTGCCTTTAAATCGTGGGTCAGGGGGTGGGCCACACTGCCAGCTGTGCTGGGCTGCATGCAGCCCGTGGGCCATGGGTTGGACATACTTGATAACGTTATGGAAATGAGGTTTTGATGTCTGAGCATTAACAGATGTATGGATCATATCGTTGCTTGGCATTAAATTAGTGTACCAAGACCTGAAAATCCTGAGGAAGGCAGAATAATAATCATGAGATTCATCAAAATTCATATATTTTGTGTCCATTTAGCTGTTTTTTATCTTACTTTTTCCACACGAGTTCCAAAAATTGCTTTGGTGTAATAAGTGGGAAAACAGTTGACTCCTTCACAGTCACCCGAGTTGATTCAGCAGCAGGCTGAGGGTTGTGTTTTTCTGCCCACCATTTTAATAAAAAAAAACCTACTCAGTTAATTGGTTTTTGCATCTTTGATTTCAGCTCCTTAAGGGAGTCAAGATGCTGTTCTTGATTTAGTGCAGTGTAACTGTCCGGATGTAATTGGTGTTTTGTATTTTTCAGTAATTTGTATCAGACTCACCAAACTCGTAGTAATGTATCTTCTCATCAGGAAGAGAAGGCAGCGTCTCCCTGAAGCTTCAAAATCCAGCAAGAGAAACATATAAATGGTTTCTTTCATAAAATATCTCATGGCTTTTAAGCCAACCTTGTAATTTTTGGGAGATCTCATTTTTAGTATGTGGCTTGGCATAATGTGAGCATCCACTTTACCATCTGCTGTAATTCCACTAAGAGATGTTTTCCTTGACATGCCTACCCCAAAAGTGCTTCTGATAACCCTGCTTCCAAGCTCTAAACTCCACTTTCTAGTGAATAAGCAGGCGTTTTAGCATGTCTAAAGGCCCTTAGAGACAAACATCGTATCTGTTAAATTTAAAATGGTATTTAAACTCAATTGTAGTTGTAATTCTGATGCTGTACTTCAAAAATGTCTTAAAGCATATATGTAAAATATTTGTAATGAGAATTAGGAATACCGCAGACTGAGCGTCTCCGGAACCATTATGAAAGTGGCTGCAGTGGAACTGGCAGTGGTTGGAGATTGAGTAATGGTATGATGGCAGTTCCAGTTCAGGCAGAGATGATGTTGTGATTGCCACATGTGAATTAATATAGTACTGCTTTTTGCTGTTGAGGATTAGCACATTTTTTTTTTATAAAAGAATATTTGAAGGCGGAGAGAGTAGGGGAAGAGATGAACCCATATTGTGTACAGCTGCTCTTCTGTTTTGATGGTTTAAAAATCTGTTATGGCTGGGAAGCATCAAATCTGAGATTATAACATTGCCAATGCATGTGACAGGACTTAAAATACCAGGTAAGAACTGTGCCCTTCAAACAAATAACCAGAAAAAGAGCAAGCAAGTCTGCATTCATTTGGACCTAGCTTTCCTGCTCAAAAGCAATTTGTACTGCAGTGATTTCTTTTCTGTGTGCATCCTTTATGAATATGAGCCACCAGTAGAAAATAGGGGAAAATGTACTGAAGAAAACAAAGATGCTGGAAGTGATAATTTGAATGCTAGAAGAATTTGTTTTTCATCATTCTTCCCAATGCATGAGCCAATAACTAAGAGTAAATGCTGTTTGTCCTTTAATCCTGTGAGCCCAATACTTGTGGTTCACTTACAGAACATACCTTACTGCAAATTCAGGTTAGCGTTAAAAAGTAGTGTGTTCATCATTAAAGTCTCTTTCCAGAAAATACTCAATCAGAAATGAATCTTCATCGTTGTTCATTAAAATGCAGTGATTTTTTTTCAATGGTCATCAATCTCTATTGAGCTGTATCACGCTTAGATCTTGTGTGTAGAAAAGGAAATCTTATTGTTCATCTAGTATTGCTCTTTCAGTTTACTTTGTCAATAAAATTAAGATTACAAACATGCTAAAATGAGGAGGAACATATCGGCTTGCAGCATCATACTTTCATTTCGTGGAAATGCAGCACGTGGAGATGCAAAAATGAAAATCTGTCTAGCTAGAACGTAGCTCACTTAAACTGAGGCTGCAGTGATCAGAGGAGGAAATTGGAGTATTGCATGGCTGTAATGTATTGCTTGACATCCAGTGCCTGCTCCTGTGTAATTTACTTGCCTCTTTCAGTCACCTGACTGAAGCCATTAAGTGAACCACAGGGTAAGCCAGGAAATTCAGCACTGCTTTCCAAGTCCAAAGCTCTGTTGTTTCCCCCCTCCCCACTCTCGTCCTTCACAGCTGGTCAGCACATGCACGCCGTTTGCTTAGGCCAGGTAGGGCAGCTATGGGAAGATCCATACGGAGCACATGCAAATCTGCACTAAATTTCTGGAATGCAGCAACAGGATGAAGTTAATGTAAAGCAAGGTTTCTTTCATGTTTAAAGTTTCTAAAACTAATAATAATAAAAAAAAAAAGAGACAACAAATTCACTTTATAGCCTTTCCTTTTCTCTACTACTACTAACTGAGCGGGTTTGGAACTTGGCCAAAATATTACACATTACTCAAGAAGATTACAAAGAAATCCCAGACATGCACTAGAGAGCTATTAAATTTAACATTTCTAAAAGATATTTTCAACAACTAAATACTTGCTGGAGCATTGTTTTTCCCCAACCTTCAAAAGTTGCCACAGCTCAGTCACAGATAAGAACTTCCAGCTTTTTAACTGATATATAAATTGAGTTTAAAACCAAATCTATAACATTTCCTGTGGTAAAGGAAATAGAGACTCTTCAGTTTGGTTTGCCCCTAATTTGAAAATCATGTTCTCAGGAAATCCTGCATAATTATTTTACGTAAACAGGAAAAGTAATTATTTCCTTGGGGCTATGTTTGTGTGGATGTGGGGATGAAGAAAAATAGCAGAGATTCTGGAACGCAATGTGTTAATGAAAATATTTTAGAATAAAGGAAAATATGGTTTAAATAAGGTGAATTTCTTTCTGGACAGACTAGTATGAGGGGGCTTAAAATGTTTGACTTTCCTTTACTGTTTCACTAAAGTTCAGTAATGGGGACACAAAAAGATGGAAAGACAACAAATTTGTAGTGAGGGTGCCTTTGTGTTGCTCTTCAGTTGTTCTCGTCTCATCTGTCAAGTTGTTCATCATCTGGAAATGAATGAATTGTGTAAAGCTATTGTAAAAATGCTGCAGGATTTCAACCCTCACGTCCTTCTCTTCTTGCAATGTTGATGGCCCTTAATTTACTTTTGCCATTCGTTTGAAGGTTGAACTTCCCCTCCTGCTCCTCGTGAGCTTTTCTGCTTTCATTCAGTGTTTGAACAAGATATATTGGGCTTCTTTTTCTTTAGAGTTAGCATGAACTCTATGCTTCTTCATGTTTTTATCTTCAGTTGGAAAATAGCATTACACGTTTTATGTATAAATTGTAAGTGGTCTGGGATTTTTTTTTTTTGCATGGGTGGAAGCAATCTGTAGAGTTATTGCAGGAATTGAACATTGTTTAGTTATAAAACTTCTGAAATAAAAAGCCAGGGAATTTTTGAGGAACTATTTGCGGATTATTTCTTTTTTAAATCAGGATGTGATTCAGACCATCAGTTAACAAGAGAACTGGACAAACTTGCTGAACACAGAAGAATGAAGCATAGGAGCAGGTGCATACTTAATTTATTTGGATTTGTTTGTGGCATTTTCTAAAAAGTTTAAAGTTGGGTGCATTTGTTTGAGAAACTGTGGTCGCTAATAGTTGTGGCTTCAGGGGGAAATTGAAAGCAATGATCGTCTTAGCAGAAATTCTAACACTGAAGTTGTTCCAAGAACATAGTTTGAAGTGGAACATCAGGTTAGTTTCCTCCTTTCCTTTCTCAGGGGAAAATTGTGAGTAAATATAGTAAGTAGGAAATTAGTGGCATTTCTTTGTAGATTTCAATGATGTTGGGATAGATTTATGCAGCAAAGATTTGAAAAGGTATTTTAAGCACGTTAACCTCAAATGGTAATTATGAATTACCTGTGTTGCTGTGGGAGCAGCCTTGTGCATCTTAGCATCTTACATACTTACATAGACACATAGGAAGACTTGCAGAGGAAGAATATTCTCAGGAACATGGAATACTGTTTGAAATTTGTGCATGATGAAGTCATACTTGTGTTAGATTAATAGCATGTTTATCTCTGAGGTAATCTGGTGGGGAAAAGCAGGTTCAGCTACTACTGAACAGTTCTCCTTCACTTCTATTTTCTTCGTGTTGTATTGATCTTAGAATTTATTTCCATCAAAACCACACCAGATACAAAAAGCACAATAACACTGTTTGATAGAGGAAATTCTTAGCTACAACTTTTTCAACACAATCACCACCATTAGCTGTGCATTTTTTTGACAGCAAAGATCAAGAGCCTGGATGTTGTGCTCAGAAAAATCTGCGCCAGTGGAGGTGACACTCCACTCTATTACCATTGCCTCTGCTGAAACGCATCACATCACCACCACTTCACTGTGCTCACGTCCACTGTTTGCTCAGCAAGTGTCAGTGAATGTCAGTGGGTGCAGTATTTCCTACATGGAACAATTCAGACATGCTTCCATGTCAGTCAGCATTTGACCAGACTGCCCCTCTGCTGCCATCTGTCACACGACAACCAGATGGAATGGAATGTTGTCAGAAAGGTTCAACCCTCACTGCCTTACCACCAATATCCACCTCTGATGCCATGGACCACCATAATAAAATGGGAGGAATTACTTTCATAGCAGCCTTTGTATCCATCCCTGAAACCCTCCTTGCCTGTTTCCCTTTCTTCTTTGTGATTCAGGAGTTGTTCTTGATCTCAGGTCATGAATTTGAGATACTGACAAGGAAGTTTTAGTAATTCCTTTTAAGTTAATACACCTGTGTGAATTTTATTCAGGACCCTTGGATATAATTCCAAAAGTAGAATTACTAACTTTATGGGTATATTTAAATGGCTTTTAACCATGTGGGCAAATTTGGGCTATACCCAGGTTGTCTTTATATAAGGAAATATTTGGATTCTCAGGGTAGAAAGAGAAAAAGCACATATCCAAATAACTTGTTACAAAGATTTGAAAAGCCTTTACAATCCTTTTAATCAAAAACTTGAGCTGAGAACTACAGGCTAGCATTGCTGTGTGTTTGTATTTTACAAGTATGGGTCTAATAAAGTCTCAGAAGTTATCCAGAAAATAGAAGACTGGAATCCCGCAGAGTCTTCTGAGTTTATGCTGTTTTATTCATCTTTGTTGGCATTTTTAGCCTCAGATAATTTTTGCAAGCACTATAGAACTTCCTGTCATGCAAAACGATTCTGGAGTGAAGCTTCTTTTTCTGTTCGTTCCATTCATCATTATTCTCTTCCAATTTATGACTATCCAATAAAGAAATTATCAGCTACTTGAAGTAGCAGGTATCCCCTGTTATTTCCAAGTCCTACGCTTCATATTTGAGCAAAGGTTTTCTATAAACAAATGGAAGAGAAAAATAAGCAAACGCGTTTATTTCCCATTTAAAAATTTAAAATATAATTTACTTCCTTGTATCTACTTTGGTAAACTCCTTGCCTCGAACTGTAGGTGGAAAAATGGACTTGAAAAAGCAGCAAGAAAAATAGGTGTAGTAAAATTAATTTCTACAGTAAAATCATTTCTACAGTAAAATACATTTTCTATGTAAAAGCATTTCAATATCGCACTTTCACTGGCCAAAATATATATATATATATATATATATATATATATATATTTTCTTCTTTAGATCAAAATTAACAGAAACAACTGCAGACAATTACAGGCTTCGATTTATTAAGGTACTTAAGCATATGTCTTACTTAGAATGAGTAGTCATTTGATTTCAGGGGGATTATTCATGTTTGTGAAATTAGACGTGCTTAAATCACTTGGTGCATCAAGGTAATAGTGGCTATTTTAATAGAACAACCTTCACTGTAGATTTTCTTTGTTTGCTGGGTTTTTCTGAATAGTTATCAGTTGATTTACATTTTGTTCTATTCTGTCACCTAGTAAATTGTCAAGGCTTAGTTAATGTACGTATCCATACACGTGTTGTATGGATAATATTTATTGTATATTCAGTGGAAGCAGTCTTGAAAAGGTGAATCAAACTTGCGATGCTTTAACTGCTCTCATGTAGGTTAAAGGGATTTAATAAATCTTTGTTTGATGTTACAGGACAGCCCACAGGCAGGAGTACTGAATGTTTCCTGCCAAATGCTCTTTGTGAAATTAGCTGATTTGATTTATAGGCATGGTGCATACCATGACAAGTTTGCATCAAGGAACACACAGATTTTATGTCTATCATCTAAAGAATTTTCTTAGCTATGTACTCATGTAGGAGATTCTGTAATTTAGGGATTCAGTGCATTAGATAATCCTGCCTCGTTAGGCTCATCTTCAAACGTTTTACTTTAGGGCTTAACAATCAGAGATACAAATTTGTTTTGGAGATACATTGAGATTGTATTTTGAAGAGTGGGTGTTAACCAGAAAATAATACAGGGACACGGAGCAGAGAGTAGCTAAGATTTGCAGGCTTGGGTTACTTAGGAAATAAAAGCAAAACATAATTTTAGGCAAAGGTTTGCAGTGGGACCATTTATTTAGCTTAGAAACCTAGGAGATGTGCAGAAAAAGTGTGTTTTAGCTCAGTTAGATTCAATATAATCAAGTTAGATTATCTCAAAGTAAAAGAACAAATGAAGAATAAAGCTTAACTGCTGTCATGGTCAATGTTTAAGCAGAAGAACCTTTTCTCCTACAAAGAATTATGTACTCCTATGGCTATGGAAAAATAGAGGCATTTGTACAGCTTCAAACAAAAGCAGTTTTTTAAATTCGGTGCTGACTTATTCTTTTGTTTAATAATAAAACTAAAATAATACGTCTGGTATTACAGACTGTATCACAAGCAATCAATTAAATGATATTTGTTAACTTAATATTCAAGGAACTACACAACAGGCTAGAGCTTGGAATCTCCTTTTTTGTTATGGGATTCCAGCATCTGGACTTTCTTTTTCCTTCTCCCTTCACACTAAAATGCCTTTTCAGTTACTTGACTGAGTGTATAATATTATATCATCATGGATGAGATTTTAAGTTGGAAATTGTTATTGCTGTAGTTTTTCAGGTTTCTATGGCTTCCTGCAAAAAACACGGGAAAACAGATGACTTAGGATTCTGTCCATTACTTTTGAGAGTTTTGGAACTTGTAAGATAGCACCAGTAAAAAAGTATATGAAGCAGGTCTAGGAAAAGTATATGAAGATTGGCTATGTGAAATGGATTTTTTGTTATGCTAAAAATGCAGCTGTTTCAAGTGGAAAGCAAGAAGTATATGTAAGTGGAAGTGAATATATCCAGTTTGTCAGCTGACCTCTTGTGAGGTCATCAAACTGAAGAATTTGGCACTTGTATTTCTGTTGGTTGGGTAATGGGAATGTATAGTTAGGTCTCCTCAGTTAATGATGGGAGTGTGACCCACGTGTACAGGAAGGAGCAAATAAATAGAAAAGGGATGAAGTTTGCATATCTGATCTAGATTAGGTATGTGAATTATGCTCACTGCATCAATTCCTTCATTTATGAGATCTTACTGCCTCTTGTGCTGCTGAAGTATAACAGGATAGAATGCTATGGGGCTGCAGAGTAAATGTATAATTAGGCAAGAGCGTTTTTTTGTGAAAATAAATTGTGCAAATGACATAATCAAAATGGAGTGTTATTCATTGCAGCAATTACTGAGATATAGCAGATGTAGTCTACTAAAATCTTGAAGCTCGTGTGCAGTTGGGAGTTATATTTGAAATTGCTGCATGTATGGATGAGACTTTTAAACTGGGATCATTTCTTATTTCCCTGCCTTACCTGGTCCATTTCAGATGAACAGCTGTCATCTCTCTCCTCAAAGTTCTCTTGAGAGAAGTCTAGTAGAATGCTACCTATGTATTATAAGCTGCTATATCACTCTTTTAAGATATTGAGGGATCATCTGCAAGAACAACGGTGTCTGGTTAAAGAAATTAATATGAAATAAGGCTTGCAAGTTGTCCTTTGAAGGATACTGGTAAATCTGTATTGTTGACAATTTATAGTGATGTAAACCAGAATTTGGCATAGAGGAAAAGCTGCTGGAAAGCTGCTTTCTGTTGTGTCCAGGAACAACACTAGGTTTCAGTAATGCAAAAGTTGATGGAAATGAGGATCTTCCTCATACCAAAATGAGGAACTGAGCTGGGGGAGCCTAAGAGGAAAGGTATATTAAAATGCAAACAAAGTTGTTATTACATACTGTAAGTGAGCTGTGGAAAGTTGTCAGAATGGAGCTGAGGTTCCAAGTTCTGAAAAATTCATTAGATCTTCAGACCAAGATAACACAGTGATTTGAGAAAGCATGAATTTTCTTGATTTATTGCAAATCTTATGGCTGAGGAGTACGTGGAACAAACAGATGTAGCTATTCACTGAAGTTGAAATAGAAAATAGAGGAGACTGCTGAGGTGGAGAAAATAAAAGTACGTAGCTACAAAAAGACAAACATTGTTGGAACAGTGTATTTTCACATACTGAACAATATTAGACATCTTTATAGAACTAGCAAGTATGTATATTCAGCAGCTAATTTTGTAATCTCTGTAAGTTCTTAGATGGAATTTGTCATTTATTTATACAGTCTGTTCTCATTTTACTGAGTGTGCTAGAGAGGTAAATTAATGTAAAATATAGTATTAAATTTAGTTGTATCTATTTACTTAAAAATTAAATGGAGTAGGCGAATTCAGAGCTGTTTTTGAGTAGCAAAAATATAATTTAAGGAAGTAAAATCAGAGAGTTCATCTTTGACAAATTTATAATTTGAAAAGAGTGCTTTTGGGCTAAAACCTCTGAATGTAGGGTGACATCCTGACGTGTGTTTACATTTAAATTACAGACTTCTGAAAAATGAAGTTAGAAATAAAGTTACTGAAATCCTTCAAGGCTGTGATAGCGGAGTTTTTTTTATAAGACACAATATCTACGTATGTGCACTGTTGACAAAAAAAATGCTTTGTGTGGAATTGCATTCATGATTTATAGATTCACAATTCATAACATTATATTACTTAAAATCCGTTTTCAAGTATATATATATATATTTTTCTTGTCTATTAACAGAGCTAAATAGAAGTGCCTTGCTGCCAAATTGTTGCTTGGTCTTTAAGTCAGTCTGGCTCGATCCAATCTGCTACAACCTTCTCTAATAGTCATCTTTGTGTTTTCAGGATGTATGGTGTTATGAGCACTGGCATTTGCAAGTGTCAAATTTGGATCTCATTCGTATCATTACAGAACTTTGTGCCATGCTGCCCTAACATATATACATATATATATACATATAGCATGTTCAAAATGCTATCTGTGAGCATGTTTGTTTGATTTACTATAAGTTGCACCTGACTCTGACAGATACGGACTTCTGTTGGAATTAATTTATGCATTTGCATAAGTACCTTTGGTAAGAATATGTACTCAAGCTACAGACTGTGGGTTTTTTGGTGGTGGTGGTGGTTTTTTTGGATGCCTCTATTACCAGGCATGTCCAACTTGCAGGCTACATGCAGCTCAGCACAGCTGACAATGCAGCTCACTCCCTGCTGTGTTGTGATTATGCCCCCATCAAGCTGCCTGACCCCAGGACATGGAGAGGGCACAGTGCAGTGTTTATAAATACTATAAATAGTATGGTACTATGCTTAATTTGCCAGGAAATTGTATCAGTTTTCAAATATTACAATTTGGGAAGACATTATATGCAGAAACATGCTGCTAAATTTGAGGCATATCAGAGAATGCTTCATAAAGACAAAATAGTGGAACTGAAAAAAAGTCTGTTACCTCAACAAAATACTTTAAAAAGCATTAGAACTCAAATGGACTCTGTTATAAAAGCTAGTTATGATAGAAAATCTGATGGCAAAAAAAAAAATAAAAAAATCAGAACCATTTCTTGACGGTGAGTTCTTTAATCCATGTATGGAAAGTATGATATATATAATAACGTGTCCTGATTGGAAAAAAAATAAAATAAAAATCTAAAATTAATTAGTTCACCAAGTTTAGTCAGGTGAACTGAAGAAATAGGAAAATCTATCAAAAAAAACAAAACAAAAAAAAAACACCAAAAAACCCAACATTTGGAGAGTAAAGCTGCTGAGAAATGATTTATTTGGTGCCAATGAAAGATACAACTAAATCTCTTGATTTGTATGAAGCAGGAAAAAAAATATATTAAAGCAATTTTCTTTAACCTTTGGCAACATATCTGGTATTGCTACCAATGATACCCTGGTGATGGTTGGTTAAAAAAAAAAAAACAAAAAAACAGGGACTTATAAAGTTAATAGAAAATAATGCATTTACCACCAGTAACTCACATCTGTTAATATCACTGCATCAGAGATCAAGAAAATTGATGTACAGAAGCTTTAAAAGAGGATAATGTCATGCAAATCACCCTCATAGCTATGAATTTCATAAAGCACAAGGGACTGAAATAATCACCAGTTCTAGGAGTTCCTTAAAAGTATGGATGCTGATTATGGGGATCATTTACCTTTCTGAAGGAAGGTCTTCAGTTGGGGTAAAATGCCTACAGGCTTTGCAAAGTAATATCCTGTCCTTTATGGAATCAAAGGGCAAATTTGTGCCAGAATGTGAAGATTAAAAGCGGCTCACAGATTTAGCATTTTTGGTGGATTTGACTGCTCATTTAACTGAGTTAAGCATGCATCTTCAAGGTGAAAACCTCATTTCTGTGCTATGTTTCAGACAACAACAGTGTTTGAAATTAAATTATTGCAAGCTCAAGTAATAATTTCATGCATTTTCCTACATTGGCTAAACATGGTCCTATGAACAGTGAAAAATATGCTGTCTTGCTTTCCATTTTAATAAAGGAATTTGAGAATTTCAATTTTGGAGTTTCAAGATCTCCAAAAAAAATCATCATATTTTTCTGTATTTGCGACTTCATTTTCATTTGACATAAATACATTACTTCCAAATTTTCACATGGAATGCACGGAGTTGCAATCAAACGTTCAACTCAAAGAAAAATTTGGTCATGTCTCTTTACCAGACTTTGATGAGCCCTCTTTTATTAGAGAAAAATATCCTGTGCTTCACAGTCATGCCTTATTCATGTCATCACTTTTTGGTGCTGTGTGCATTAGTGAACATACAAAGGATGAAGCACAGGAAGAGTAATATTTCATCAAAAATCTTTGAGAAACGCATTGAAAACTCACTAGGAATGGCAACCATTGCCATCAGATTGGCCTGATGAATTAGTTTCACAAAAACAAGGTCAAACATCCCACTAGTTTTGCTTTTGTTGCTCCCTGTTTTATGTGTTTTAATAAAAAACACTTTATTAAAAATGTTTTGTTATTTATAGACATTAGTTATATATTTTATATGTGGCCCTTGGCAATTCCTGTGCAGCCCAGGCAAGCCATAAGGTTGGGCAACCATGCTCTATTTCCTAGTTGGCCACTGTTATTCCAAAAATAATAGTTGACAAAAAATGTTTATTAAGATGTATGGATTAAGAAAACCATTCCTGACCATTTCCTTAAGCCACTTTTCATATAAGGCACAAAATCTGTGGTTGTATATTCTGTGCACTCAGTGCACATTAATGGAAACATTAGAAAATCTGATGGTGTCAAGACATAAAGGAAGAAGGTGTTCTTGAAAACAATTAATGATTGAAAATGGTAGCACCATAAACATGATGTAGAAAACCATTCTCATGCAGAGTAACTTAAAGACTTAATTTGACTCACATCGATTCTTATTGAAGACAGTGAGACTTGATGCATCACACAGAACAGGAATAGGCATAAGAATATGTTTAATATGTGTTTTCTAACCACAGAGGGTGACATGGGGTTTGTACTACTACCTTGTTAAGTACATGGTAAAGCTCAAAGGAAGTATTTTTGAAGGGATACTTAGAAAAGCAGGCACTTTTTTTTTTTCCAAACACAATTTGTACACTTAAAATATAAACCTCTTGTACAGTGTCCAACCAAACTAATAAAGAAATTACACAGTTCTAGAAATTGTTCACATGAATGCATCTGAAAATGTTCTGGTAATAATAAACAGAAATATAAATGAAATGGTGGTCATCAAGGAAGAAATAAGCGTTGTTTCTAAGGCCAAAGAGGTTTTTTTCTTTCAGCCTGTAGTATCTCAATGTTTCCTCGTGCATTTTCTAGTTTTAAGACTAACTGTTGGTATTGCTGTGGTAATAGGACTGTTTACAGCTGAAAGCTAGCTTGGATTCTCTGTGTTTAATCTGCAGTTTCTTCTTTAACTGCAATATCTTTCTTCTCTCCCAGTTATAGTACAGTCTTTAGTTACGTTATGAAAGACAAAATAAACATAGACATAAATGAATGGAGATTCACTTTTCTGTTGTGGTAACCATAACATAACTGTTTGCTCCCAATAAATATTCGTGAAAAGCTGCTCTCATTTTGTTTCTGTATTTGTCTTCTTAGCCAATGTATGTTCATCTTTCATAGAAAGTTTTTCTGATCCCGTGATATGTTGTTGAGATTCCAGTTTCAAAGAAAACATAGTTTATGTTGGACTTGTTGAAGTAGTTAAACTTACCAAATGCTTAGAGAGTTCTCTGGAAGAATGACTCAGCTTCATTCACATCCTGGTCAACATCTTCTTTCACACTGTTGTTTGCTTAAGTACGTGAGAAACGTTCCCTCTTACTTAGGTGCTATATCTGAGGATTTTCAGGGTGGCATGCACCCAGAATGACAATCCGTGGAAAAGGTTGCTGTGAATTTTATTTAAATTTGGTATTTTATAAGTTGATAAATTATTAGAAAAAAATAAGATTACTTTAGACTGCAGTTTTAGGTTTTTTATGCATATTGCATTAATAGCTGAACATTGTCTCTGAAGTTCAATGCAAGTAACTTTTCACTGGTTCATTCCGTGCTGTAGAGATATAAACAATCACTAGTGTCCTGTATGTGTCTTTGATACCTGATATTTTATTAGAATTTGGCGCAGAGTCCAGTTGGAGGCCTGTATTTAGGAGGTGTTCCTCAGGGGTCCGTGCTGGGTATGGTCTTGTTCAACATCTGCATCCATGACCTTGATGAGGGGATAGTGTCCACCCTCAGCAAGTTTGCTGATGATGCGAAGCTGGGAGGAATGGCTGACACAGTAGAAGGCTGCACTGCCATTCAGTGAGGCCTGGGCAGGCTCACTGTGCTGGAGAGGAGCTCTACAGAGAGGGGAGCAGGGTGTGCAGTGTGCACTGGTGGCCAAGAAGGCCAGTGGCATCCTGGCGTACGTTAAAAAGAGCGTGGCCAGCAGGCCAAGGGAGGTGATCCTCCCCTTCTACTCTGCCCTGGTCAGGCTTTACCTGGAGTACTGGACTCCCTGATACAAAAAAGACAGGGATGTCCTGGAAAGAGTCCAGTGGAGAGCTACGAAGATGATAAGAGGCCCGGAGCACCTCTCTTATGAGGAAAGGCTGAGTGACCTGGGTCTGTTCAGCCTTGAGAAAAGAAGACAGGGGATCTTATTAACGTCTAATAAATATCTGAGGTGCTGGAGACAAAGGGTTGAGGCCAGACTCTTTTCAGTGGTGACAGGACATGGGAAAATGGCTACAAACTGAAGCGTAGGAAGTTCCATAATATTGTGTGTAAGAACTTCTTCACAGTAAGTATGATGGAGCTCTGGAACAGGCTGCCCAGGGAGGTTCTGGAGTCTCCTTCTCTGCAGACGTTCAAGGCCTACCTGGATGCCTACCTGTTCAGGTTTGCTCTAGGGAGCCTGCTTTGGCAGGGAGGTTGAATTAGATGATTTCTAGAGGTCTTTTCCAGCCCCTACAATTCTGTGATTCTGTGATATTTACATATTTAAATATTCTATTTCCTATTAAGTGAAAGGCAAAGTATCTTCAGTGTCTATAAATGAGGAAGAGAGCATAACACTTCTCAGGGCCCAGGTGGGATTATAGCAAGCAGTAGCTGCAGAGTACCTCCAGCCTTGTACCTCACATTCCCTCTAGTGATGCCATGCCAATACCACCCCAAATATTGTGCCCCAGTATATGGGCAACAGAAGCAGAATCACCTGTGTGTATGAACACCAGCACATGTGTCTGTTACACTGCAATAGTTCACATACTCTGACAGGGTACTTTGCCTACAGAGCTGCCCTTGGATGAACAGTTATAACTCATTTTCTTTAGCCTCTCTTGGTAACAAATGTGGAATCTTTCTTACAAACTCATTTTTTGGAGAGTTCTCTGGAAGAAAGATTTGGCATCGTTCACATCCTGGTCAGCATCTCTTTTCCCCACAGTGACATCTGCCCAAGTGTATGAGAAACATCCCGTTTTATTTGGTTGCAAAATGCACGTCCAAATTTAGCACTGATTTCACTTTCTATGCATAACCCTCCTTGGCTTGTTTTTCTTCCCGAAAGGTTAAAGCCCAGGCCAGGTGTACAGCTTCGACAGTCTTTTGCAGCAGCTTTCTTACTCCAGTGATCACATACAAATGCCATTATATTTAAACATGGGTAGCAATTGTTTAGACAAGGGAATCATTTTCTGTGATGTTTGTGCATCTTTTCCTATTCTAATAAGAAGCTGACCTGTTGTCATCATGTCAGAGAAGAACTGCCTTTTAAGAGTTTTTCCAGCACATCATCTTCCATTAATTGGTTTTACAGTCCACAAAGGACAGACCGTAGCCAGTGAAGTCTAATCTTAATGTATGTGCATTTTCCTTGCTGTGATTTTAAGGAAAATCTGTCTAAAAGTGATAAATAGCCCAGAAATTTCTTAGGCTATTGCTTGGTATGGGCTATTGAATTGGATTGAGAACCTTCACAGTGGATGATGGGTAACAGCAGTTAAGTAGAATTTGCACTTTATTTTGTATAGTCCCAGTAGAATGTAGATGAGATATTTCATGTGATCCCTGAGCAGCCTACAGGTGCTGTTCAGCCTTAAACTGTGTACACATAGCATGAAATAAATCACATACCTAATATTGACCCATCCAGTGTATGTGGAACATGTACATTTCAGAAGTACATTTAAATGATGAATTTTTCTCATTAATGAAGGGATTGCTTTGAATTATGATTTGACTTGTGATTTGTATTTGTTTCCTTTAAAGACAAATAATTTTCTCATGTTTTTTTTATTATTTACTGTAAACAACTTCAGTAAATTTGGAATTTGGCCTTAAAGAAAGTGTTCTCTTTCATCCTAAAAGTCTCTGGCTGCTTTGTACTATAGAAAATATCCACTTAAAAAATATTTCTGCTATTCTAAAATTTATGAGTTCATAGGTCAGTTGCAAGCTATAAAATGAGAAAATTTCATTCTTTTAGGTTTATTGATTGATTGATTGATTTTGGATCTCAGAAACACCCTTGAGATGTATGACAGCAAATATCTTTTAATACTTTTTTTTTTTTTTGAATGGCTATTCATTAAGAAATAGCTACAGCTCAGAACTGCAATCAAAAAGGGACACAAATAAGGTGCTGTAGGTGACACTGAAGAACAGACTGGTAACCCTTTCTCCTTTTTTTTTTTCTCTCTCCCAATTTTCCTTCTTCCTTGTATAACCTGTCATCTCCATGAGCACCAACAAATAAGTGATACTTTATCAGCTTAATAAAAAATGCTATTGCTACATGGTTGAATTAATTCTTAGCACAGAGTGGCAGGTCATTCTCTGCACTGGGATGATGTGCAGTGCATGAAGGATATGCTGCAAAGAATACTCAGTTTTACTATGCACACAGTGATGCTCTAAGTTACTTGGATTTTTTGGGCACAGCGTAGTAAATGTCAAGAGCCTTTGAAACATTTGAAGCAGATGTTCTGCTGCCAAACTGAAGCATTTGAACTCAAAATGAAACAGTTCCCTTAAACCTTGACATTAAGTCTTAACAGTTTCACTTCCCAATTGGACGTGGTTGAAGAAGATAAATAATAGAACTGTAGCAGGATAAAATATTTATTCTCCCATGAGGTGGGGAAGGAAAACATGTTTAGCATTTGCTTTGCAATTTTATTTGTTCTGGCTCATTTCCCTCTCATACTCACATATATATATTTCCAGACACATGTTAAAAGCAGCAGCAAGGGCTTGGCCGGCGCCCGGTGTCCTTCCTCTCCCCTTTACTTCTTTCTGGATTTCTCTCCCAACTTCCCTTAAGCTGTCCCTTTGTCCTCACGTTCCTTTTGGGGAAGCATTCATCAAAATGTTCTCACTTGTCCAAAATCCAGTTACCTTACCAAACTGATCAATTCCTGTGAAGACCAGCCTTTTCAAATAGGAGTAATGTATTTGAACAGCTCAGTGAGAATGGTTTGCGTTGCCCAGGCCATGAATATTGCCATTCCCATTGACACAGGATGCTAAAAGTCCATGAGAATGAAATTATTTTAATTAGAAGTCCACCTTCACTGTTAAAATGCCAGTCTGCATTCCCTGTTGTGGACATGTCCTCATGAAGGACAGTTGGTCGCTTTATCTACTGTTCAAACGTTTGTCTATTATTTTCCATCCTGTGTACATTAGTGTTGTGTGCTTTGCTAGCTGAATGATAGCATCACATTATAAACAGTCAGAAACAACTTACAAGCTTTTAAGTCCTGTCACTCACCTCACTGTCATGCAACCTATGGCTCAAATTTTGGATGCTTCTCCATACTTTGTACCCTGTGCCTGCTGGCAAGGCTGCTTTTCTCCCCTGTCTTCCCCAGGGTGTGTCAATGGTATTTGCTACCCTGCTCAAGTGGTGCTGAGGGAAGATCTCAAAATTAGTCTCTTTTCAGCAACTCTCCCTCCTGTGATCACTTGCCTTCATCTGTGAGTACGTCAGGTTGGGAATCATGCAGGTCTGGGACAGCAGAGAAAATAGTGGATAGTGCTTTCTTCCTTTTTCTTCACTACTAAGAAAAGATGATGTGGACCCTGGTGAAATCACTACCACTGTAGCGATGGAGCAGTAGCCTTTAAGAAATGACTGAATTTTGGTCGACGAGTATCTTGTGCATGCAAACAAATACATGAATACATGCATATGAGTTAAGTATACTCTGGTGGAGGAATTATCTGTGCTATCTAGATGTTTCCTATCATTCCAGTTAGGTGCCAAAAAATGTTCCTTGCTTCTTCTGAGGAAAAGGTTGATGAAAGGTACATTTGTGGCATCCAGTTTTGTTTGTAAACTAATGGTTAACAGTGTGATCACTCTGTAAGCTGTAGGCAAATACAACGTGTGCTTGAAAGCAGTGTGCACTCTTTTAAGGAAAATTCGTCATGAACATACATTATTAGTATGGTACAGCATGTCTTTTATTTTTTGATTATGGGTAGGGTAATTTTGTTCTATAATAAGGTCTCTGTAGCAGAATTGGCAAGAAAACTGAACCATGTACTTGACTAGATCTTGCAGCCAGAATGCACAAGCTCACTTTCAGTGGTAACCTTATAAAGCAATGCTGTTTAAGTGATGGAGTGATACTTAATGTGGTCTTTATAATATCTTGTGCTGTGATTCTGCATTGCTAGTTGAATTAGGCTTTCATCTGCACCATTCCATCTTTTAATAATCTGGCACTTCATTTGGTTTCCTACTACAACCTTGTTGTTAGCCTGGTAACAAATGTCTTCTGTACTGGCTGCAAAGCAGCTAATGCTTTCTTCAGATCACCCTCTGTTTAACCCCTTATACAATAAAAAAATCCCATGAACTCTATATGTTCATCCTTTTGAAGACTTGGTTTGGTATTTCGCAGTAGTACTGAATGATCTTTCCTGAGTTGGGTGTAAAAGCACACACCTTTGCAAGGGTGGAGAAATTCCATGAAATTCTGATCAACCTGCTCTCTTTCTATATTTTCTGTGGCCTTGGAAACTGAAAAAAACCAAAACTTGGAACGTTTTTGATTTTTTTTTTTTCTTCAGGGTATGTAGAATGTGAAGAGTGTGTTAGTGATGAGCAGCTGCCTTCCAAGGACTGTTTCAGTTTGAAGTTAATTTAGGAGATGCACACACACACACAGACACAAAACAATTTTTGTTATAAGTTTATATATATATATATGTTTATGTTGCATAGATAAGATGCATATATATGTGCATACATACATATACACAACTTGTACATTTGTAAGACTTAGGTATCGCCTACCTGGATGGGGGCAATTATTGTTAAGGATGACTAAAACTGTACAAAGATCTACACACACACAAATACACATATTTACATATTTTGCTATAGAACTAATAAATACTTAATATAGTCATCAAGCTTACCTTTTTTTTTCTATTACCCTTTTTTTTCTAAAATTTAACATCAAAAGTTTTTTTTTCAGAATAAATTTTCATTATTCTTAAAAAGAAAGCAGAGACAAAAATGAAGTAGCTTGTTCAAAGTCAGTCACCACGTTAACAGAGGTCTTGTTAAAATTGCCCAAAGAGTCACCAACCTACTGTATGGTTTCCTCCACTAGGCAGCACTGCATTGTTTTGGTAAGGTCAGCTGCACGGTAGTTAAAGAATAGGTTTGTATGCCCTGTCCTTGTTAGGGGGATTGCAGGGAGATGTTCCAGGGAAAATGTATTCAAGGCATTTGTTTTCACCATGAGGACAACCAGTGAAACGAGTTGTGCAGCATCTACTGTTGGAGATTTTCAATAAGAGGTTCAACAAAACTCCAAGTAACCTGTTCTGAGCTCATGGGTGACCCTGCTTTGAGCAGGAAGAGACGACAGACATCCTGAAGTCCTTTCAGACCTGACATCCTATGAGCCTGCAGCCAGAGCTGCAAGTGAGTAAAAGGTCTTGCTCTCCTCACTTCTGTTGTCATATGGAACAGCAGGAGAAGGGCAAAAACAGTGCAGTGTTTAGCCTTCTTGCATTATGCTGTGTGGAAGGCCGTGCAAGTGACAGTGCTGATTGTAGTGTGATTTTAAAAATTGTAGCCGAGTGGCAAAGGCAGGAAAATTATGTGCACCATAAAAGGAGTTGTTAGGAGAGAAGAATAGGCAGGAGTAATTGGCAGATGAGGAAGAGGAGACAGGAAGACAAAAGAGGCTCCCCACCCTTCTGTAGTATGAAGAAGGTCACCGTACGTCTTGTATAAAAACGTTTGGAGAGATTCTCTTTAATCACCTGTGACGTCTGTTATGGCTGTGCCTGAAAACATATAGCAGCTATGGTCTGAGAAGAACTGCCTAAACCTCTTCAGGATTGTTTTGGAAGTAAAGTATTACTCTTTGCTGTTTCCATGACAATGTTTCAGTCATGCATTTTTGAATGGAGACTTTATAGGGAACAAATGGGAAATAAGAATGTGACTCCAGCCCTTTGGAAACAAAGTGCAATAAAGATCAGGAGTTACTCGAGGTGTGAGCCAGATCCCTGCTCCAGCATTACTGTGATTTAGTTGTGCATCTTGGCTCTGCATGCTGTGGTGTGAAAGCCATTAATATGGCAGGGTTGGGTTCTGGAGACCTGCTGTGCTTCCACTCTGCAATTTGAAAGGGCTGCATGGTGTGATGCTCAAGCTGCATCTGCCAGAGCTCAAGTTTTTGATAGCTTTAACCTGCAGGTAGCATGTAGAAGAGAATCACAAGCAGCACTATCCCCTTAGCATGCAGGAAGCATGCGGAGGCTGAGGCCTGCTGTGCACTCAGCAGTGTGGGACAGTGATGCTCCTTTTGGCTCTCCACCGTGCTTTGCTGCAATGCTGAGTTACACTGGTTATGTGCCCGGGTTGATTGTTCCAGTGTTTTATCTGTAGCAGTTTATCACCTAGTGTGGGTTGTTGTAAAGAAACTGAATCCTTTCATGTGGTGAAGATCTTGCAATTTCAGAATTTCTTTTGTCTCAGCAGAAATAAAGGCCATTTCTTAGTTCCATGACTCCTTGCTCCCCAACAAAAAGACTGTTTTCCACAAGCTAAAATTAGTGAAATAATGTTTTGCTTTGATTTTAGTTTTTCCATTTTGTAACAGATTTTACTGTTAAATATGAAGGGAATTAAAATGGAAGTTAGTTTCAAAATGAAAACATTTGTTTCTGAAAAAATCAAAACGGCCCGTGTTTCAAAATCACTGCAACTTTCAATTTTATTTTTCATTTTGAAACTTATCTTGTTTTTTCAGCAGTGAGTTTTTCTGCTGATAAGTAAACATTTTCGGTAGGTCCAAAATTCTGTCCCAGAAGTCTCTGCTAGTTCTACTTCTGAACATATGTATTGGATGACAGCTGCCATACCCCTCAGTGCACTTGCAGAAATAGAGAATAAACTTGAATTAGCAGTGAAAATTGTTCAACTGGTTCAACATGGCTCCTGATAATTGCGTTAAAAAACAAAAGTGTTTTTTTTTTTGTTTTGTTAAAAAAATGTTCAACTGCTTTTCAGCCATTGTTGCTCTCAGCTTGATATTTTGTATGTTCAAATATGTTTGATTTTTAGTTTAAATACCATCATACAAACGAAACTGGCTTTTCTTGATTAACATACTCTATCCCAAGTAGAAAAATCAATAGAACTCTTGTAGAATAGATCCAATTTCTGAATAGTTACAGTAAATGTTTGTGAGAAGAGAAAGAAAGTAGAGTTGAAAGCATAAACCTACTTTTGTGATAAACCTGACTGTCTGCACTGATCCACCTTGGCTCTATAGGATGCACCCACATTGGGGTAAGAGAACGTTCAGTTCCCTAACAGCATAGGTCCTTGTCTGCCCTGTAATAGAGCAGCTAGTTTTCTGCACTGTTTGTGCTTTTAATATTGAGGGCCACTGTTTTCTGTGGACTGAGTTGAGAATACCACGTGCTTTTCACTGAAGACATCAGACTGGACTTCAGCTTTCCACTCCATTAGAGATGACTGCACAAAGCTGCAGCCTAAGAAATGATTGTTCTCAAATGCTTATCTTTTCTATCTGTGTAGTTTGTCTGATTTTCTTTTTCCCTCTGATATACTTGTTTCTAGTAATTTTTTTTTGTTCCTCATTGCCTGCCCTTTTCTTGCACACATTTTCGTATTTTCTTTTGTCCCCTTTGGACTGTATAATGCTTTAGCATACATATAAGATTCATTAATTTTCTCTTTGCTGTCATTTGCCATAATTTTATCAGGTTTTGTACAAAAAGTGCAAAGCCTTCTGCTGCTGACCTGGCAGAAAATGCAAAGATGCGGATGAGCCAAACATCTTTAAATGCCTTATGTCTAAAATTAAAGAGTCCCATGCAAGTTTTGTACACTAATAAATAAAACAGGAGCTGTCAGTTTGAAAAAAAAAATGTATGTAGACTTCATCCGGAGTATGCAGTCTGGTACAATTTATTAAGGATACTGTATTGCAAGATGAAATAAAACATGAACAGGAACTGTGATTTTATCTGATAGGATTGCATGTCTAAGATGTTTTAGGAACGGCTAAATTTTTAATCAAGGAAGTAATAGCTGTTATCTGGTGACATCTGTGTAGTCACAGCAGACAACAGAATGAATTTCAAAAGTGTAGAAATGTTAGATACTTGGGTATGAAAACAAGAAATCAAGAAATATAAAGAAGTATTTATTGAAGAGTATGGAAACTATACAGTTTTAAACAGGAAGGAAAAAGAGCCAAAGATAAACATTTATCAGGCCCTTCAGAGAGTAATATTTTCTGAGAGAACATTATATCACTGTATAGTAAAATCCCATGGATTTCAGATAGGTCATCCAGGTCCTTGGAACTGTCTCCACTTAATAGTGTAGCATAATTCTGAACAGTAAAAAATATTAGTAAGTCCTTCCCCAAAATGATAATACAAAGCACTTATACTGTGTTTCAGTAAGGCATAAGAGTGACTACTGCTGTAGATTTTTAGTCCCTCATGTAAGGGAAT
The DNA here is from genome assembly GCF_987193195.1 of Phasianus colchicus. Lineage (NCBI taxonomy): Eukaryota > Metazoa > Chordata > Aves > Galliformes > Phasianidae > Phasianus > Phasianus colchicus. Next base: position 3,898,174 of record NC_143441.1, on the reverse strand, counting down.
ATACTTTTCTCAAAGCACATCTCTTTATATATTTATATTCTCTGTATCCAGGTACACCTATAAATATAACTCATAAACAAATGATTTCATCTGAAGTTGAAATGTCACTGTCGCAGTACTGGCTGAATGGATTCAGACAGGCAGTCGTTCTGACCTTTTAATCTCACAGCCAGCTTTATGTTTTACCAGGAGAGAAGTATGCAATGGGGAAATTGTTCATGATGCTCTTTTCAGCCCCATGGGATGAGCACACATATAGGTTTCCAGTCCAGGCTGAAGTTACAGTCATAAATAGTGTTTCACGATACAGGAAGGAATTCATAAAATGATGTAGTTATTTTTGTGATTCATTAACTGTAAGCATCCAAGATGATGCATTATGAGATGTGGTAGGTAAGCTTTTATTAAAATGGCATGTAAGTGTCCTCATTTGATTGTGTGGCCGAGTTGTATTCCAAAAAGCATTTGAGTCTTCACAGAACTTTTTGAGTGCTGTGCAAAAAACACTACTTTGGAAGTGATATGGAGATTTCATGGTGATCTGCAAATCTAAAATCAGCTCAGGACATTATTACGTAGCTTGGGCTGTCTGACAGTTCTGGGGGTTGTTTGTGAGTTGTAACATAGAATCACTCAGTAGAATCACTCAGGTTGGAAAAGATCTTCAAGATCATGAAATCCAATCACAATCCAACCATACTGCCCTAACTCTAACAACCCTGTGCTAAATCACGTCCCTGAGCACCACATCCAAACAGTTCTTAAACACACTCAGGGATGGTGACTCAACCACCTCCCTGGGGAGCCTATTCAGTGCTTAACTTGTACTGATTGCAAGAGTTTATTGAGCATCTGATCCACAGTGAATGGACTGATGTGATTTCAGAGCAGTGGAAATAGGTAATGAAAGATCCATCTGGATTGATACAGTTTGCTGGTAAGTTTTGCTAACTTGTGACCTTTTTGTATTAATTGTATAGCTGCATAGAACTGTGTTATTTTTGCATCAAGCAATTGCATTTCTTCCATATCTGACATACGTCCAAGAGGAAAAAACTTTCACACTTTCTCTATCAAGTTTGTTGCAGATGTGTAAAACAGAGTGGCCCCAAGTGCTTTCTTCACAAATAAAGAAGACAAGAAAATCCAGCTCTGTCACACTCTCTTGAAGTCAGTCTTTCTTATTTTTAACTGCAGCTCAATGTGATAAGCCTTTTGAAGTCTGAAGGGTAGTTATTATATGAGAACAAAGCATAATGGAATACAATCAAATGAAACAGATTGTAGCTCTTAAATTACTAAGATGAAAATTGTCCCAATGTGAAACACACACAAATGTGTTGTAAATTCAGGATAATTTGAATCATGAAATTAATCCAAGCCAGGAAACATTTGAGTCAACTGTTCTTGTAATTAATGAAAGCAGGACACTGTTAATTTAAAAATAATGATAATACAAAATTTACTACACAGCCCCTAATCCTTCTTCCTATGGTAGAACTGCAGCAACATTTTCCTTTGACTATTGTTCTGTATTTTTTTGTAGTGTTGACAACAGCAGGGCATTTGGGCTGACAGATTTGTAATAACCTTTCCATCTCACAGAAAACTCCTATCACGTGGAGACATGGAAAAAGATGGTCTTTGCAATTGCTTCACAAACCAAGCTTGGTGATACTTGAAAGTTAGTTATATTGTTGAGATTTGTGAGAAAAATATCACAGTTCAGCTGGCATGACCAGATTGGCAGGAGCTCTGCTGTCTATGGTTGTACTGCAAGTGGGGTTACTCTGATGGCATCTAACTATTGTGGGAGCTCAGATGGGCTATACTAGCAAAATATTTTTTTGTTTTACAGTGCAGGCTGCTTTACTATCACAATAATTGCTATACCATAGCTTCACTGTCAGAAAGGGTTTGGATTTGTTTCCTAAGCTGTTGGTAAAAGTGAAGTCTCAGGTTAGAGGGAGCTGACTTGGCTTCTAAGAAAATCAGAATATGAGACGAATCAAGTGCTTTCAGCAGTGTTGTTTGTATTACAGCAGCAATGGAGAGTCCTCTTATACATGAGATATGCAGAGAGATTCACAGCCTGAACAGGAGCAAGATATTGTTTTTAATAAAGACATGTTAAGCTTAGTGCTACTTTTAGTCATTCTAAAATGGAACTATTTTTTTTTAATAATGGAAGACTCTCTTTAACTAAGACACATGTACAAAACCTGGACCTATCAGCAGAATTGTATTTTAAAAGAACTTTGATCTGAATTTTGCTCTAGCTTTTTGTTCTCTTGGCCACCACGTGTCTGTAGCTGCATTTATCTTAATAAAACAAAATAGTTTTTGGTTTTCCTGCCAGTCGGGGTTACCACATAAACTATTTGTTGTGCTGATTATTTAAAAAATACAAAGTTCATCTTGAAGCGTATGAAAGAAGCTCAGCTAGAAATCTTTTGTTTAGTTGCTGATCAGCCATTTATTTAAACATATTTTGTTTGTTTAGCATAACTTGCTACAGTATTTGAGACAGTCAGAGAAAAATATTTATTTTCTAAAATAAAGTTTTAACATCTTCCATAAACGCTTATGTAAATAATATAGAATATATGTCCTTAAATCGATATTTGACATCCAAGTTAGGCCAGCTGCTATCACCCAATAGCTATCAGTTAACAAGAAAAAAATAAAACAAACAAATGTATTTGTTTATACATCCTCTGTATACATACATATTTCAGAACGATTCCTAAATAGTGAGATTACATGAATTCCTATGGCAGTTGTTATCTTGATGATAGCATGGCCAAAGAGGAAGTGGTTTATATCTCCACCCTGGAAGTATAGTATCTCCAGAGCTGTGGAAAATCTGGGTGGGAAGATTTTCCTTCTCTGAAATCTCTTCTGTAGGGAGGAAGCACACTTCAATTTTAACACCAGATTTAGCTTCCACCAGAAATAGTTACTTAAAAAAAAACAACAAACAACAAAGCAATGTTTTTCACATTGCACAATGGTGTTATGCATTATTGAAAGCAAACTGGAATGAATGTGTTCTTTTGTGTATTGAAAAGAAAGTTGAGGGCAAGATACGTAATTATTAAATGAGAGAGTGTGAAATTCATTCTGATTAGAAAGTCTGTTTTTCCACGAAGAGTGCAAATACATTAGAATTGGATAATGTGGATTGCTTTGCACAGCAGCCTATTCCTTATGCAGCACTGATATATGGAACTGAGATGTTTGAAGGAAATACTGCTGTTCTGTGCAGCAGTGCTGTATTCTTCTTTCACTATTTCTTCTGTGGAGTATTTATGCTTTCAATTGGAAAATTTGGAATTGTGAGCAATTAAAAAAATATTGCTGATGGGTGGAAAAGAAACCTAAAAATATGAGGAATAGGCAATGCTGTGGCATCTGTATGGACTCTATAGCTTGCTAGAAAACATTAATAAAATCTTGTAAAAGACAACTGAGGCAACAACAAAAAAAAAAAAACACAAAAAACAGGAGAGGGAGAGAGACTAGGAAAAATTGAAGATTATACAGGGGAAATTCCAACCCTATTTAAAGGTAAGGAAATATTTTATCCTAATTTCTGCTTGTTTATTGAACCTCCTATTGTGAATTCCCAGAGGCATTGAGTATTACTCACATCCTTATAGCTGACATGTGGATAATCCATTGGTTCTATTGGGTGCACCTAGAGCTACATTAAGTTTCCTGGTACGTTTGGGTCTGCTGCTAAAGTCCAACAGGCCAGAGAGCGTGCTGTCCAACTATCTTATTTAATATAAGCTAATGGCATTGTTCAGGTTCCTCTGGAAAACACAAAGGTGTAGAATTTCTTACTAATAACTATTTTATTTTATATCTTTATTCATCTTCTTCATAGTTTTCTTTTGTGTGCTCCTGTATCTTAATTCACTGGTCTTGTAATAAAAAAAGAGAACACGAGATTGAGGACTTACTTAGCCTGTGTAAGTTGGTTTTAATTTCTAAATAGTGTCCTTTTATTGTTGACTTTAAAGCCAAACTGGTTTGCAGTGACTGAAGTGAATCTGGTGGAGAGTTTCAGTCATGTAATCTTTATAAAATGAGAAGAACAAAGGGGTTGGTAATGCTGAGGAAGGTTCTTTCCAGATATCTTTTTATCTTTCCATTTGAAAACAATTTAGAATAAGTTTGGGGAAAAATAATCTTGCAGTTTTTAATCATAAACAGTTTTATGCTATGCAATCTGATACAGACATGTGAATGACATTAAAAAAAAAAAAAACAACAACACACTTTGTTATCATTCCATGGGGGGAAAAAAACCTGATTCATTCAGCCTTGAATGATAACATAGCATATGTGGGAAACAGCAAGATTTGGGTGATGTGTTGCTTTGTGGCATCAGTCAGAGCTGTAGCAGTGTATGTAAACACTTGAAAGAGAAGGCCACGAAAATTCACAATAGACAAGATTTAAATGCTTTTATATTTTAATATACTCTATTGTTCACTGGCTTAAGATGATATAAGGAAGGAAATTCAGAGCTAAGAATCCAAACCTCAAGTATCTGGGCATAAGGCAGTGCCAGCCTTAGTTTTACATAACCGTATCCTTTTGTGAGTAGACACTGGTGGTTTGATCCTGACCGACGAGTTACACAGCTCTTAGCAGCCGAAAACAGAACAATGATTTTATTTTCATACTTGCCTTTGTTTGGTGAATAGACTTTTTAGAACAGTCGTAATTGTTTTCTTTATGTTTTCTTGCCAACTGAAATAAAACAAATCCTAATAAATAGTGTTCTTTTTCAAAAGTTGTCCTTAAAACTCTGCTATGCAACATCCTGTGAAAATGGAAATGGTGAATTATGAAGAGAAGCCAGTATCTTGCTTGGATTTCAAGGATTTGTAACAATTCTAGGTATGTTATAGTAGGTATATTTCTACACAAATCTGATTAAAAAACAAACAAACAAAAAACAAAACCAAGAAACCACCAAGCAACTCAGAACCTTAACAGATATTATTAGTGCTATTAACACAGAATAATGAAAGCATTACAGAGCTTTATAAATATCCATAGATAATTGAATTTCTGGTTCTACTTTTCTTAAGACTTCAGCGTCCCCTCATTCTTGGAAATGAGGATAGCAGAAGCTCTGTAAGATCCTACTCTGTAGGATGCCAGACTGTTCAGGCAAAAGGCAGAGAAATGGCAATGACCTCAAATCTTATCAGAAAATTTTAGCCTAAGGACATTGCTCTAGGGATTCCAAAGGGAAGGATCAACAGTTCTTTATCAGTCTTCAGTCTTTAGCAATTCAGAAGCCAGACATGACCTGCCAACAGTCAACAATAAAATCTGGTATCTAATAAGGTGAAGCTGACCTGAGAGAACGATAGCTGTGACTTTCTCAGACGTATTTTGGTTCATTCAGTGGCAGGCAGAAACCTTAACAAGGCTGTTCAAGTCAGTGGCACCCTTTTCTATCTTTGAGATTTGGAGGCATGCAGTGGGCGAACTGAAAGGTGAGGAGATAAGTCTAAAATTGTGTAGCTTTTTGTTTTTTCGCAACAGGTGGAGCTTGAGCCAGTTCTGAATGGTAGTTTAAATTTTCTCTGAATAGAAATAACTGAAGGTATGGGAAATGCACGTTCCAGATAAAGTAGTCTCTTGAGTGCTGCAGTGAAATGGAAAGGTCCCTGACCCACGGTCTGAAAAATTACAGCCCATGAGACAAGGGAACTGAAATGTTCAGTGATAAATCTTTTGCATCTCAGTGTAAGTGAGAATATCACTGATAAAGGTTTACACATGAAACAGAAAAGTCTTGAGCTAGGCAGAGAAGAAAAACTGTTTGGTGAATGATAGTGTTATGTAGAGTGGCAGGGAGAATAGCTATGTGGAATAACAGTGCTGTGGTAGATCCACAATACAGTTCAGCCATCAAGATATTGCTTTAGAGAATTGCTGAATGCAGGAGTTACATAGCTGCAGATTTATTTGGCAACTCCATCACTATTATATCACTGTTATCTCCTGCAGTCTCCGTAGTGAAGCGTTGATTGGGACTGTCCCTTAGTGAAGGGAAGCTGCTGCCTTTCCCATCTTGGTGTCCCTCCTTGGTTTCCTCAAATACTTCCTCACAGACATATACAACCATTGATTTTCCCCATGTGAACATGAGACTGCAAGTTCCAAGACCAGGGATTTCCCTCTGAATTTCTGATGCAGTGTCTTCTGTTCATATTACAGTGTCTACTTCTCTTCTGTTGTGACACACCTACTTGTGACAGTATTTTTTTTTAGATGCTCTATTTGTTTTGTTTTTTTTTTCCAGCCAAGTTCTGTGTATGATACATTTTTTTTCCCCACTGCAGAGTATCTACTTTTCTAAGACCTAGTACAAGAATCCATCTTGTAAATGCATGCTCAAATCAGACCAAAGCACTGGATTAAAGCATTGGATTAAACACAGAGAGCTCTTGAAGGTATTTTACTAAATTACATCACTGTATGAATTTTTCTGCAGTGTACTGTGGGAAAACTTCATCCTCAGACCACTGCACAAAAATGTTTTTAACTCAGGCAACTAAAGAACTTACATGGCTTTTGTTCCAGCCAGTACCACGGAATGAATTCAACTCTTGATGCTCTTTTCAAGCTGTTGGCATGAATAGAACTCTGATTTTAGGAAGAGAAGGAAGTTTGGGGCATCAAATGCCACTGCAAAAGCATTTCAAGAGTAATCTGTTGCCCCAAGAAGCCAGCAGCATGCTTTGCCCAGGTTTCTTGTGGAGATATGGAGAGAGCTGGTACAGGCTGAATAGCTGCAGAATCCCCATTTATATTCTTGCACATCTGGCATGGCTGCTTCTCTGGAAAGGAAAGCACTCTTACTGCATATGTATGCAACTACTACTTAAAGAATCATAGAATGGCTCGGGTTGGAAGGGATCTCAAAGATCGTCAAGCTCCAACCCTCTTGCCACAGGCAGAGTTGCCAGCTACTAGACCAAGTACTAGATTACATGCCCAGTGCCCCATTGAACCTGGCCTTGGACACCTCCAGGGAGACAGCATCCAGAACCTGTCTGAGCAACCTGTTCCAGCACCTCATCACTCTCAGTAAAAAACTTCCCCCTGATATCCAGTCTAAATCTCCCATTAGTTTAAAACCAATCCACCTTGTCCTATCATTATCTGTCTGTGTAAAAAGTTGATTTCCCTCATGTTTATAAACTGTCTTTAAATTTTGGAAGGCCTCAATGTGATCTTCTTGAAGCCTTCTCTTTTCCAAGCTAAACAAACCCAGCTCCCTCAGCCTTTCTTCATAGGAAAAGTACTCCAGCTCTTGGATCATCTTTGTGGCCCTCCTCTGGACCCTCTCCAAAAACTTCACATCTTTCTTGTTTCGGTATATGCAGTACTGCAGATGGGGCCTCGTGAGGGCAGAATGGAGGGTGACAATCACCTCCCTCTCCACGTTGGCCAACCCCTCTTCTGGTGGAACTCAGGATTCTGTTGGCCTTCTGGACTGCAAGCACACTCTGCTGGTTCATGTTCAGTTTTTCATCAACCAGGACCCCTAAGTCCTTTTTAGCAGGGCTGCTTGCAGGTAACGGAGGCATTTACCAAGATTGTAGAATTATGTATTTCTGTGATTGCTTCAAATCTGGAGGACTGAGAAATGCTGACTTCCCTGAAATAGTGTCTACCTTTTGAAGTGAAAGTCCGAAAGGTCTGCTGAAACAAAAAGATTGCCTACTCTCTGTTCAGAAAGGACATCATTTGCCAGTTAAGCAAACTCAAGTTGTGTGGATAAAAAGTCCGTGAAGAGGGATGCGAGAGAAGAATGTTTTACATAGATATAATCTGGACATCATTCTCTTTTTTTTAAAAAAATTAAAAGTTTACATCCCTCTAGATGATGTGAGAAGAGAAAGGGAAACAAATCATTGTCTCCTGAAGCTGTCAGTTCTTTTGCAGACTGTATTTTGTAGGTGGCAATGTAGCAGTGTAAATGTAGAAAGTCATCAATTGAAATCATGGTTGTCTTGAATTCTTTCTCCTTGTTCCCTGAGTTCCTAAAGTGAGTTGCAGACTGGCTGCATGTTTTCAAATGCATTGAAGTAAAGGATGGCTGCTGCTTTACAAATGGAGGTACACTGCTGTCCAAGAAGGTATAATCCAGATAGCCTTAGGTACCAGCACGGGTTCTATTAGCAGAGTATTCAATTTGTATATTAATTTGCCAGTATCAGTGCATTTGCAACAGTTTAGGAAGATCTCAGTTCACACTCTGCAGTCTGTTCACAAACTGGACAGATGCAAAGACAGTTAACATGAGCCAATCTCTGTTTCTTCAGAATCTCTATGAGAGGTACACAAATTATCTAGTTTAAATCTTGGACTGCTCAAAACACTCAGGGTAGCCAATCATATGCCACCATAGTCTTTCTGTAATTTTTCCTGTTCATCCAGTTTTACAATCAAAAAGATTTTGAATGGGCTTTTTGCGTGAGAAGAGAAAGACTATCCCATCCTCCTGTTTTATGTGAGGGTTTTCATTATATATGAAAAAAATACAAATCTAGTTATCTGGAAACTCCATTTGTTTTTCAGAGCTATGGGCTGTTGATAAATAAGTGACTCACTCATTTTAGTTGACTTCACGTTCTCTGTGGCATCCAGTTGAACTGCACCTTTGATGAATTTGAAGCCAGATTTTATGGCAGCTTAAGGTTGGTTGATCACTTGGTGTATTCTGTTTTAACTTGTGCAGACTTTGAAAAGAAAAAAAAAAACCACAAATCAAGTAGCTGAAGAAATGCAGCCTTTGTCTAAAATGTTTTATGCTTCAGTACATAACATGATGTGAAAACTGGCATGCACACTTCTGTAACTTTAGCAATCTTTCTCATTTCTAAGCACAGCTTTGTCAATGTCTAACAAAATGACCAAGCTTTGCAACTATGAAAGTGAGGGTATATTGGAAGGAAATTGAGTGAACGAGTATCCCACTGTTACTGAGAACAGTCTCTGGTTGTCATAATGCATATGGCCATTACAGTGAATTTTGTTACTCCTCTCCATGTCTTACTTTCTGGTAGCGTAATTAAAGGAAGCTGTAAAATATCCTAACGATCTCATGAGCACCCTAGTGGGGAAGCAATAGTACCCTTATAAATCTACAAATCCCTTCAACTCTTCTCCCTGTTTGCTTCTGTTTCATAGTGGAAGCAGTATATGTTAATGAGGGAGTGCTGTACTGGTACAGTGTTACATAAGCATTAGCAATTATCTGTGGCAAAAATGCAGTAACTTTGCATAATTGCTCTTCCTCATGCCATAGTGTTTGGCAAAGATAAATACAGTCATGATTCTTAAGCTTTTAAGTTGCAGCTACGGTTGATTGATGTGAAAGACAAGGGTTTAGGTTGGCGGGGGAAGTAAATCAGCTGGTCATACCAACAAGATCAACCTCTATGGCATCAAGTAATCTTCAGAGTCAGGATCCTGCCCTAGATAAAACCTGGCTCCTTTTTTAGTATGGTGAGATCAGAATCATCATTTGGATGTTCACACCCTCTCTTTTTTCAAGAGTTGGGGCAGAAGAAGTTGTGCAGAGGTCCTCAAAGTTTACATACAGCATAATGCAAGATGAAAGCCTTGAAAGAAACCTAGCAATTAGTAAGAATTAAGCTTCCTTGTTGAAGAACAGCACGAGGCACCTGTGATTGAAGACTGACAAGTGTTGTTTTTTTTTTCCTTTTGAGCTTGAAGACAATAAAAGTGGAATTTTTCTGAAAGGTGGGATTTTCTACATTCCCTCCCTATGTCCCTACTTCTCCTCCTTTGCCTTCTCCACAGTTTTTATATAGCATTGATATCTCAGTCAGATTTTGGAGTGGGGAGTGCATGGAGATGGAGCTGTGTTGATAAAAACCAGATGTATATTTTAGTCTGAGTGAAGCACACTTTATGCTGTGTTGATCCTGTAGAACAAATTCTTTCCTAAGGGATAGCTATTATCCAAAAGTATTCTACAAACCGTAGATGGCAAAGGTCTCTGTTAGAAAACAAAACAAAACAATATCTACCTGGATTTCTCAAGGCCTTTAATATGGTCCCACACCACATTCTTATCTCTAAATTGGAGAGATATGGATTTGTAAGGTGAGCTATTTAATGGATAAAGATTTGGTTGAATGCTCACAGCTGGAGTATTTTGGTCAACATCTCTATGTGCAGGTGGAGGTCAGTGATGAGTCATGTCCCCCAGGGATCTGTCTTGGGACTGGTGCTCTTCAGCAAATATAGCGGGATTGAATGTGCCTTCAACAGGTTTGCTGATGATACTCAGACGAGTGGTGCAGTTGGTAGAACAGAAGGAAAGGATATCATCCAAATGGACCTGGACAAGCTTGAAAAGTGATCCAACGTGAAGTGAATGAGGTTCAGCAGGGCCAACTGCAAGGTGCAGCGCTTGAGTTGGGACAATCCCAGATATTTTTATAGGCTGGGAGAAGCGTTCAGTGCGAGTAGCCCTGTGGAGAAGAATTTGGGGATCCTGATGGATGAAAAGCTGGACATGAGCCAGCAGTATCCTGGGCTGCATGAAAAAAGGGGTGGCCAGCAGGGAGAGGGAGGTGATTGTCCCCCTCTGCTTGGCTCTTGTGAGGCCCCACCTGCAGCACTGCGTCCAGGCCTGGGGCCCCCAGCACAGGAAGGACGTGGAGCTCTGGGAGCGGGTCCAGAGGAGGGCACTGAGATGGTCAGAGGGCTGGAGCAGCTCTCCTGTGAGGAAAGGCTGAGGGAACTGGGCTTGTTTAGCTTGGAGAAGAGAAGGCTGCAGCAGCTCTCCTGTGAGGAAAGGCTGAGGAACTGGGATTGTTCAGCTTGGAGAAGACAAGGCTGCAGGGAGACCTCATTGTGGCCTTCCAGTAGGGAAGGGAGCTTAGAAGGGTAGCTTATAAGCAGGAGAGAGACTGACTTTTTAAATGGGCCAATGATAGGACAAGGGAGAATGGCTTTAAATTAAAAGAAGGTAGATGTTAGGCAAAAATTCTTTAGTCAGAGGGTGGTGAGACCCTGGAACAGACTGTCCTGAGAACTTGCCCCATCCCTGAAGGTGTTCAACATTGGATGGGGCCCTAGGCAGCCTGATGTAGTGATCAGGAATGCTGCCCACAGCAGTAGGATCAGAACTAGATGATCTTTATTGTCTCTTCCAACCTAGGCCCTTCTATGATATTTCCTCTCATTTCTATGAGATTTCCTCAGCTCTTTTTTTAGTAGATAATTTGACTGATAGGTTGCTAGAATGAAAAAAATTAAACACTGGTTAAATATTTGAATAAATATTTAAATATAAATCAATTAAATACTTATGAGAACAGTTTAAAGTTGGCAAAAGATATAACCTCTAGATTTATAATTGTGGAGATTTGCAAACTATAACAATTGAAATAATGCTAAATTTGAGGTAGATAATGATTGAAACTACAATACTGTGATTTAAGATGTCTGTATTTTTCAGACTCATGGGGAGCAACAAGAGGACATTAGAAAAGAGCTGAAGACTGAGTTTTATGGTCCTAAGCAAGGCTATTGTAAATGCATTGGGAGATCAAGAGGAAAAGGACTTCTGACTTGAAAGTGTAAATGCTCCACTCATCAAACATTATTATTATTGTTTTTTTCTTTTTAAATTGATCTCACTAGCATTATTCCTATGGTCTGTCAGTGCTTTTTTGGCATACATTCAGGACTAAAAGTAGTGTGCATCCTGAACGTGTGACGATTGTGATTTCTAAATCCTTGATTAGAGATAAAGTAGCATTTTGAACCTAAACAAACTACAAGCAATAAACCTTAGTTAGTCTGACTTAAAACCACAAATTAAGCAAACAGAAGAGTCATGACTGAAGTATTTGAAATCCATTCTTAGTTCACCATACTGTGCCTACTGAATAGTATGTAGGACCACATACTGTTTGAGAGATGAATTGAAGAAAAATCTCCAAAATAGGGCAAAGGCAGATTGCGGAAATGAAGTGTTGTTTCTCTGGCTGTTCCCACCCTGTTCTACAGCTAAATGGCAGATTTCACTTACAAGTTCTGTTTATTTTAAGTTGTGGAAGTGCCAAGCTGTGAAGCCCTGCCAGTTCAGCCACACTGTGATTGTTAAGTCCTGACTGGTGTCTGTGCTGATTCTCACCAGCGTCGGTGATAGTTTGATCCCTTGCTCTTCTTGGCTGGTCTGTTGTCAGACAAGCTCACAAAATATTCAGCTCAGCTTTTTCAGTGAGCCTCCTTTGCAGAAGGACAGGAGGTTATAAGGACTGTTAAGTTAATGGCACTGGCTGCCCATCCTGTGAGTGTTCATTTGCTTGCACTGCGTCATCTGTTTGCAGCTCGAAATGCCAGGCTAATGGGCTCATTCTGGGTTACCAAAAAGGCAGTCAGTATACAGAGCTGACCTTTGGAAAATGTACCACAATATCACTTAAAGCCAAAGAGCAGGGAGGGAAAAGGGACAAAAATAATGAGACAAATCTTGCTCTCATGGTTTCTGCTGAAAGCAGAATTAGGATCTTGTTTAGAATTAGGTTCTAAATAGCACTCTTAAAACCTCCTATTTGGCTACTCATATTTTCCATACAGCTATATCTTATGATTTTTGGAAGGTACAAGAAGTATTTATCATTTCTACATCAGTTATGCCTGAAGGCCTATATCAGGATCAGACTGTGTTTGTATGTGTTGTTTTTCAAAAGAAATGTTTTCATTGCATTCTTTAATTTAAGAGTGAAACAACAACAACAACAGAATGGTTTGCCATCTTAAAACTGTGTGAAGTATTGTGTGAGAAGGGAAAAGAGTAAGAAAACATAGCTTGGATTGAGGCTTTTGAAAGATTATTATGAATGTTGAGAAAAATATTACTTAAAAAATAGCTCTGTAGTGCCCTTTAAAATCAGTAAGCGTCTATTTTAATTCCCATATAAGTAGTAAGTGGCTGCTGTCTGTATATATACTTAAATGTTGCTTGCTGTATAAGACCTTGTTTGCTTAATTTCAACCTAACTGAATTTTTATGGCTATGCTATAAACCTCTTGAAACTAGTGGCTTAAATGGAAATGCTGACACAACATTAATTACACTGGCTCCAGTGCGATACTGCAATTAAAGTTTATTTATTTTCTGTGTGCATCTGTGTGTGTGTGATTCTATTGTTGAAAAGTTAATGGAAAACTAATGTGGCAATGGAGGATATGATTCTGTGCCTGATATTTTATTTTTCAACAGCAAAGAATGGTTTTAATGCCAGTTTGCAGAATGAGAGAGTTTTTAATCAAGGTATAGATTAAGCATTTAATATTTTAGAAATCTGTGAAAGTGGTAAGTTTTCCCTTTAAAGTGGTATACTGCTCTTCCAGGAGTTTTTAAATGGATTTTTGAGTGGTGAGGGTAGACATATATTATGCTCAGATTGGAAAACAAAGGAAGTTGTTGCATTTGCTTGCAGCATATGTTGGTTGTTGTTGTTGTTTTTTCTACCTCATGTTTGTAGTAGGGAACCGCATTGTCTTGTTTTATTGTATTTTATGTTTGTATTTTTGGTTTGTTTTATTTTGAGATGGTTAGGAGGAAAGTTTTTCACCTATAAAAGCAAAGGCATGCAATCTAAAGTTAACATTCGTTACGTTATTGAATATGAAGTAACAGCTATGCAAATCCTTTGAGTAAATAGTATGCCCAACTGATACATTTAGATTACAGATCTATGTGTAGCATCTATTTCATGTGGAAGTCAGCAGTGCGGAAATGATATGTCTAGAAAAGAAGCAATTGAGAGGAGTCCTGCCTCCAGGATAGTGGTTAGGACTCAGCCTGGAGCGGAAAGGCCTTTGTTGCAGCCTTTGTTTTGAGCAGTTTATACTTCTCACATTAGACATCAGTGGGATAGGAACCTGACATAGTCTGGAGAGCAGAACCAGGCTGTCATGCTTCCTGAGTGAGTGCCAAGACATTGTGTCACCAAATACAGATGTCCCTGTGTGATGCTGTCATTTTGTGTTAACTTTGTTGGCCCTTCATGCAAGTCGCCGCAGACTACATTTAATGGTTCTCATTGGCTTTGCTGTTGGATCAGCTGGGCACAAAGCATCTGGCTTTCCATCAGTCCCAGTCTCACTACAAACCTTTTTCCACCTCATGGCCCACAGTCAGACTTCATTCTCTGCAGCTGAATTGCTGCAGACGTAATTAATACTGATCTGCCTGGAAGACTGTTTTAGTTGTAAAGTTGCAGCTTTGTGCATCCTTTGCCATGACAGTCGAGAGAGAGTTGAGTAGTGTGGGCTGAAAAAAAAACAGGAAAAAAAAGGGAATTCTTTGTTTGGAATGCCTGTCTTCAATTTGCTCAGTGGGAGCATTCAGCATACATTACTACAGTCCATGAAATTTACATTTTTTATTTTCACTGTTTGCTTTCACTGGGAGAGAGTGCAAAGTAGGCAAATAGTTTCAAAGTGTGTGGTCTGTATGATTTATGTCTTGCTCAGAACTACCTCTGACCAAACTTTTTGGTCTTGTTCCCATTTGTTACAGTATAATTAAATATTAAGTTTTAATAAAAGGATTTTGCCCTTCTCTCAAAAGAAAAAAAGCATAAAGGGTATCCAGTGGTACTGCAAAACAACTGATGTTTTTGTTTCTTCAAACCAGTGTAAAGGCAGAGGAAGAGTGTGCCAAGTTAATCCCATCTGGAAGGAAAGTAACCGTTATGGATCCCAAACAAACCTGAGGATCTCCTGCTACTTAGAATTTGTGAAGCAGTGTTTGATAGGGATGGAGAGTGACAAAAGATTTATGTATGTACATATATTTGGCTGGTAGAAGAAGAAAATCTCTGTGCTGGTCGGAAAGTTTCTGAATACATCACCTTCTTAATTGTCTTTAATCTGCCTTAAGAATAGAGAATACTTGTCCTCAAATGACCTCCACGTTGAATTGAATGTCATGCTGGAAACTTCAAAGTGTAATTGAAGACAAATTATGCAGTAAATTAAAAGTAGTATTGCAACTTCTTTGTGGTTCCAAGCCTGCAGGAGACCAGTTTTTCTCCACCCATTGATAGCAGGGAAGTACTTCAAGCATGTAAATGGAGACCTTTGCACTGTCCCAAAATGTTTTGCTGAGTATGAATTCATGATTCTATTCATGAGCAGAGACTGCTGCAAATTGGAAAGTGGAGAGGGGAGGAAAAGAGTAGTATAGGAGAATCTTTTAAAGCATTGGTGAGTTTCTAAGTTTCAAAACTCTGTTTGAAAAAATTGTTTTAGCTTTTTCTGGTTTGCAGAAACCACCACTTTGGGCAGGATTGTTGATGTGGGTGAGGGCATTGCAGAGGGGCATGGACAGGCTGTATCATTGGGTTGACTCCAGTCATGATAGTAAGGCTTGACGTGGGGTGCTGCACTTGGATTATTGCAACCCCATGGTGCAATATAGGTTTGGAGAAGAGGGGCTGAAAAGTTGCTGGCCGGAAAGGAAAGTGGGAATGCAGGGCAACAGCTGACTGAACATTAGCCAGTAGAGTTCCCAGGAGGCCAGGAAGGACAAAGGTGTCCTGGTCTGCATCGGAAATAGCGTGGCTGGCACGACCAGGGAATGCATTGCCACCATTTACATGGCACTAGTGAGACTGCACTTCAAGCAGTGTGTTCAGTTTTGAGCTGTCAAAGTGACAGAGGCGGCTGTTCTTCTCATAGAGAAGCAGAAGACTTTGGTTCTCATAGGAAAAAGGCTGATGCTCAGCATGAAGGACTTCTTGTACGTTTGGATAATAAATGATTGGAAAAAAAAAAAAAAAAAGAAACAAAATGAACAATACTAAAAAAAGCCCAAACCCACAAAAATAATAAATGTTTCTCTGTTTGTTTTTTTTTGGAACTCCTGAGTCTGCATGTGGATTTGTGTGTGTTCCATCCTGGTCTCCCCAGTACAGGAAAGACATTGCCATACAGGGCCTGGAGGATCTGGGGAGGGGTCAGGGCACCTGGCATCCCAGGGCAGGCTTAGGGAGCTGCCTTTGGTCAGCATTAAGGACAGAAGGCAGAGGGGGGTCCGAGTGCTACCTACAGCTGCTGCTGGGAGCAGGGAGGGAGACGAAGCCTGGCTTTTCTCACAGGTGCTCGGTGCTGGGAGGAGGAGAGGCACCAGGCCCACAGTGCAGCATGGACAACTCCCAGCTGGGCAAAAGGAAAAGACTGTCACCTTCAGGGTGCTCAGGCATGGAACTGGTGCCCAGAGGGGCTGGAGAGCTCCATCACCCCCAGGGAATTCAGACTTGTCTGAGCTTGGCTGAATGGAAGTCCTCTGCTACGAAGAAGGGCTGTGAGATAGCCTGCAGAAGACTATTATTGCAGCCTTTTAATATATGGAGGAGTTCACAAGAAAGATGGAGAAGGACTTTTACTAGGGGCCTGTAGTGACGGGACAAGGGTTTAAAGAGAAAAGGGGTAAATTTACATAGATAAATGTAAAGTAGAAGTCCATCTCTATGAGGGTGGTGAAGCAATGGAACTGGCTGCCTAGAGGAGCTGTAGACACCCAATCTATGGAAGGGCTCAAGGTCAGGTTGGATGCGGTCTTGGAGCAACCTCATCCAGTAAAAGGTGTCTCTGCCCATGGCGGGGCATAGATGGTTTTAGAAGGTCTCTTCCAACACAGAGCATTCAATGACTCTAGGATTCTATGATACTGACATAGAGCCATGCCGAGACTGGCTTGTTTGGCCTCAAATTACCTAAACTAGTCTTTGCTCACTGTGAAAATAAACTGAAGTTAAGTTTTCTTGCATCCTTATTGTGTAGTCTATATAGCATTTTTTGAGAGTACTTGTAAACCACTTAGAACTTGGATAGAGTCTATGTTCCACATGTTCAAGGAGTTTTGGCACACAAAGTATCTTAGATATACAGGTGGGCTGTTCAGATTTCTGAATCTTAATGAAGTCCTTCGTCATCCATTAGTTGATGACAGGTGTTGATGCATTCACACACAGGGTCTTGACTTCTGTCTTTCAACACCTATGTGTTACTATGCTGTTCTGTATGTATATTGTTCAAAGCAAATTTTCAGGTGATCTTTTCCAAGCCTATCAAATCGTGCTGAAACCTTGTCTGCTGTGTGCACAGTCTTCCCATCTTTGTCACAAAGTAAGTGTGAACTAATTCTTCAGTCTAGTTCTTGGTTCCTGTCTTCTCCAAGGGTATTTTCTATTGCTCGGGATATATAGCACACAGGAGTCACAGTTTAAACTGTGATCACACTCTTTATAATCTTCTCAGAAGACTTCATTCTTTAGAAGGAGCAGAAGGGTAAAAAGACTTTTGCCTTGCATGCGTAGTGCCTTTTATTGCACTAATATGAAGTGATTGGATGTGATAGACAGTAGTTTATCAAAACAAAATCTCATTAAAGTCTGTTTGCACTTTGCTTTTACTCTCTTTTGTGTAATATTATGAAGCTTTCTGTGACCAGACAATAACCTGTGGTAACCTGTAGTGTGCGTACATTTGTGGGTTATGAATAAAACCATTGTTATCACCCTAAAATGTTGGCATCAATATTGTGCTAATAACATTTGGATATTTCTGCTTTATCAGCAGCAGTGACTGACAAATTATCAGTTGTTTTGTAATGGGAAGCTTAAAATAGCAGCTGAAGACATTTGAGTTAAGCTTCGTGGAAAAAGACACTGCTGCATTTATTATGATATCATTTTTGTTGTGTAAGGTTGACATGATTGTTGATTTGCCTTTTTAGACATACAGCGCAATTAAGAATAATCATTTTTCCCACACATTCCACAAAGCCACTGAAGCCCAAATGCTAATAGCCAGGCCCTGAAATTTCAAGTGACTTCCGCTGCTCCCCAGGCAGCCCACGGTGCAGACGCATGTCTCATGGTGGCATGCAGCTATTGTGTGATCACAGCCTTCTTGCATAGATGTGAGCCTCAAAAGAAGCTGCTGATAAATAGTAAGCTGTTTCAGATTTGCCCGTATCACCATTCTGAATAGATTTTGGAGTGTGAAAAAATGGGATCTGTATGTAAGTGCACGTGGGTTTTGCAGTCTGTAACAGGCATTCAGACTGGAAGTATAAAAGAACGTGTAAAAGAATTTGTGTTTAGTGGAGGTGGTAGGTGGTCGTACCAGTAAAAGCTATATTGTGTTACATATGCACACAGATGTGTGTGTTTACACCATAATTGGTGTGAAATGTATGCGGTTGCTTTTAGACTTCAGAGCATCAGTGAAAGCACATCAGGCTGGGACATAGGGGGTCAGGAAATAGGTCTTTTATACATAAAAGAGAAGGTAGTAAGGCTATAATGGCAGCTTTGGTTCATAACTATTCCTACTAAAAAGCATGCATTCTAAAAAAATTAAATGAATGTTCCTTACGTATTGTTAGACCAGGCTGTGTCATGACTGTTAGACAGAAATCTGCATGTATATACCTAGCTAAAAAATGTTTATGCAATGATTACAACTTTCTTTTTTGTATTCTTTTCCCCAACTTTTTCTCTGCTCACTGCTTTTCTAAGTGTGAGTATGCAGTACCTATATGTTATGCATGCTTCTAGACTTTTACTGTCCTGTGGTCAAGTTTTTGTTTGCATGCTTGGCTCTCAATGTTTGCTAAATTTCATCTTTATTTGCTATGAATCTTAGATCCAAGTGCTTAATTAAATCTCTGAAAAATACATTCATAAACATAATCACTGACTGATACTATTTTTCAGGAAATGAAATGCAGAGGAAGTAAACAAATGGTAACCTAAATACCATGTGCAGTTTCTTTCATTTCAGTGGACATAATTTGCCATACAGAATTTGAAAACTTTGACTGAGTCCAGTGGTTAGAGACTACTGGCATGGATGCAGTTGTCTCTGTACAAAAGCTTGCAAATTGGACTGACATATTCCTGTTTGTGAAGTAGAATAAGCCACACTGATGGGAGATGCTTATTATGGTTTCTACTCTAGAGCTCTTACCTGTGTGGTTTTTTTAGCCAAAATGTGTAGGAAGAGTTCCAGCTTTGGATCAGGCAGTGTTAGCTGATGAGAAAATTGATCTGAGCGGATGGAAGATGTGTTTTGTTCTCTGTGAGAGATTAATGCAAACCCTTGTCACCATTAGTGCATGAGCCGTGCTGTCCTCTTCCACTGAAGAGCAAAAGAGGTTTTCCCAAGTGCTTTTGACAACTGCAGCAGTAATAAAGGAGAGGAGTGAAAGAAAGGAGAATCCATTTGCATTATCCGTTGTTAGAAGATGCGCAGTGGAAAAAGCTTGGCTAGTGCCAATTACAGATTTTCTTGGTCCCAGTGAAAATCTTCAGTGGAGGTGATTTAAAGATAAAGCATGCCAATAAAGACACAGTAATGAAGTTAAATATATATATATGTGTATATATATATATATATGTATATGTATATATGTATAAATCCTCGGTGCTAGAGAAGAATTTCTGTTTTCTCCAGGAGCTTGATCTTGGAAAAACTGACAATGAGCCACTTTTGTAGAACTAGAGTCTGGATGGAAATGTTAATTTAAGGAAGGCATTTGAACATTATTTGCAAACTATCACCTAGAAGTTATATTTCATATTTTTGTCACAGCTTATCACCTACCTTTGTTCTTCTAGGCTTTTAAGACTGAAGATGGTTACATCGTGGTGGGAGCTGGAAATGATCAGCAATTTGTCACTGTGTGCCAGGTAATGATATATGAGGTTGCCAGTACAAAAATGTGTAATAACTTCCATGCTATATAGCAAAGCAATTATTGATTGCTTCTTCATTCCCCTTTTTTATAAAATAAATAAATTCAAACTCTCTGCTTCTAACTGGTCGTTCAGGGGACTGATGAAGTTCTGTGCTTTGCTTGTGTATTCAGAGCACCTCAATTCCAAATGTAGTGGGTGCCAAGCCCCTTTTGAAGTCTGTGCCACTGCACTGCTAGTTTGCTAAAACATGAACCAGCTAGTAACCTTCCACTTATGAATGGTGAATGTCATGGAGATCGCATGGTGCCTTTTTTAGGAGAAAATGTGACACTGTTTTCCATCATACAGTGGTAGACACAGTTACTAACATAGCCAGCTTAGGGGTTGAATGTGCCACCTTAATAAGTAGCCAACTCTGTTGTCCTTTTGTGCACTGCTCTGTACTGGTCTGTGCTCACAGAGAATCTAGTGGACTTCTTGGAAAGAAACATTACAGACTGTGGGCTGACTTGGCATTGGTGCAGATATGATATTGAAGAACAAAGCTTCAACAGAGCTGCCACTTTTAAAAATCTGGTATCCTACTTCTTTTGCATCAAAGAAACATGATTCTCTGGCAATTCTTGAACACTTTTAAATTAGTTCTGGATTTTTCACGTACTCTTTTCCTGTGGTTTTAATGCCTGGAATTGTTTTTCCCTGAGCTGTGAATACATTTAGAAGAGAAGGAATGACTGTAGGGAACAAAATTGTAAGAAAAGAATAGTAATGTTTCAAACAAAAGACCCCATTGACATGTAGGCTAGCAGAAGAGAAGTATTGCATGTAGTATTAGACAGCATTTTTTAAAATGAGAGTTCTGCCTTTTTCCTGTCATTGTGTAGTTTCTCTTGGAACTTGGATATTTAGCTTAAACTAATCACACTGAATGAGCTGTCAGCTCAGGAAATTGAGAGTTATTTTCTTCCATTTGTTCACTTCAGCCATTTCATATTTCTATGGATGCTAATGACTAATGACTGGAACGTGTAGTAAGAAGCTAGTCAAGTTGTGATTTTCTGCCTCCTCTCTTGGTGTGTTTTGGGCAACATATGCACACACAGCTATCTGGAGGGACCTGCTTTCTTTTGCTTGAATTACCTTTCTCAATAAGTATCAAGGTAACCTCTTCAAAGCTTACTCAAAGGGTTTTCTTCATATGCATGTCAAACCACTATAGCATGACCACTGTATTAACACAAATAGACTGATGACTGAATAAGCATCTACATGCCACAGCGCTGTTTTATCAAGGACTGATTGTCCCCTAAAATAAGTATATCCAGAAAGCTCTAGGACATGACTTTGAATGTCTTCTCAAGTGCTTTATCACCTGAACAATTACACACCCAGTGCTAGTTATATCCTGTATAGCTGTGGTCAGTTTTTTTTCTATAAACCAGCTATCTTATTTTAGTTTAAAAAGAACATTCCTTTTTCTTTTGCCCTTCCTGAGTTCTTGTAGGTATGGATTTTAGACTGTTAAATTGCACAGAAATTGAAGAATGTGGAGGTCAGTGGAATGCTGTGAAAACTGCTAGAGGTATGTTCTGTGTTAAGGCAAAGGTGATTTGGAGCTTAAAACACAGTAGAGGGAGAGCCAATAAAGGAAGAAGACTTTATAACAGGAAGGCCCTCAACACCCTAATGAACCTTTAGTAAATACAGAGGCCACTAATTCAAACATTGGGATTGCTTTTAGAAAACTTTTTTTGAGATGAGTTGGTGCTGAAAATACAGAATTTATGGGAGCCGTTGCCCTGAAGACACAAACTCAAGAGACATAACAGCTGTCTCAAGCTGTAAACAATTGCAAACATTCTGCTTCAACCGTATCTTTTCTGACAGGCAGTTAGCAAGCAAGAAAGAAAAAAAAAAACTGGAATAATTTCAGAATCAGTGAAAACTAACTGTTAGGTTGTTTGGGGACTTGGGGATGATTGCTGAAAAACTTCAGTCTAAACAGGAATACTGAGCAAGAGTCTTCAGAAAACTGTGCTTTTTTTATACAGCAGAGTGCAGTTTTGGGGGGGGAAATGCAGGGTGTAAACTCTGAATGTGCATCCTAAATAAATCTTCACTGCAAAGGCCAACTATTCTGCAAGTGAGGTTGCAAGAGAAATGAAGAACAGTTTTCATTCTAAGTGGCCAGAGTGAAATGAGGACGATAACTTTGGTAGCACAATACAGATGAACAGCACATTCACAAATAACTTCCCAACATGCATTTGTTGGACACCAAACTGAGAACATAATTGTCACACAGCTTTATAAAAGATGGACATTAAGTTGACACTGAAGTCAGTAACATTAATTAAAACAGTATAGCGAGCAACTCAATATGTTAGTTTTTCATATAGCATCAAATAGATCTATAATTTTCTTACAAATTTCTCAGTTGCTTATGCTCTTATAAATATGTATTCACTGTCATTTTCTGAAAATTTTTACATTGTTTTTCTAAAGCAGTAATTTTCAATACGTAAATAATTGTATCAACAAGAGGGAATAATTTAAAGGGGGAGCCAATAATATTGCTAAAGAAGAAGGAAAAAAAATCTAAAAAATTTTCTAAAAGAGGAAAAAGTTTTCTAAAGCTAGATTATGATATGTCACGGTTTTCATAAGATTGCGTGAAAATAGATGGAAAAGAAAACATGAGCAAATTAAATAGTGATGGAAGATTGATGCTTTATGTTATCTTGCAAATAAATATCTGCAGAAAAGATATGCAGTATGGTCATGGTTCTAACATAGCTTTGTTGATACCTGTTTCCAGTCTCAATTTTGCCACTCTGGGTGACAAACAGGCCAAGGGTGGCTATCTATATTGAATGTCTCTGAATATCTTTTGAAAAATATTGACCTCATCAACAGCTATTCACTTGATATCCATATTCTCTTCAGTGAAGTGAGGAGTCATTAAATGCTAGTGACCTTGGTCTGAACCCATCTTGAAGAAATTAGTATAAATATGAGTCAAGTTCAAGGGAGGTTGACAACAATCTATGTATCACTAGCATGTGGTTGTGCATAGACATATGAATTCAAGGAGTGCCTGGGCGAGTTAATAAAAGAAAAATCCATTGAGGACCACTAAATACATGACAGTCTCTTTCTTTATAAGCTTCTTTTCTGCCTTCCTCTGTAGCTGATGTTACTGCGTTATATTTTATTCAATTGTAAAAGTGAAACTTATTCTATTTATTTATGCTCTATATGAATACATTATTGCATGAGTAAATAAATTATATACCAGGTATTGGTAGTCCATCCAGCTAATCTGTCTCATAAATGCCCTTACACGGAATCACAGAATTGCAGGGGTTGGAAGGAAGCCCTGGAGATTGTTGTGTCCAACCCTCCTGCTAAAGCAGGTTCCTTAGAGCAGGTGGCAGAGGAAAGTATCCAGGCAGGTTTTGATTATCTCTAGAGAAGGAGATTCCACAACCTCTCTGAGCAACTTGTTCCAGTGCTCTGTCACCCTCAAAAAGAGAAATTCAAACGCTTATTCTTGACTTTTAATTCCATTCATAATGCAATTCACGTTGCCTTTTCTTGACAGTTAAATTTTTGGTGTACCAGGTAAAGTTAAAAATAGAAGATCTGTTTCTCCTTTCTTAGAGGTTATACCACCAATTTTCTGTATCAATTCTTTCTGAAAAAATTGTAAAGACAAACTATGACATTTTTTCTTTTTGACAGAACCTAGTGAAATGAAAAAAAAAACATTCTTAAGCATGGCTTTTCTTGGTCTAGCATAGGAAGTACAGTCCTATTTATTTTTCTGTGAGTTGTAACTCTTTGTAGGATAATCCCACAGATCTTCCCTGCAGAACAGTAATAATTTAAAAATGTTTCCAGGTTCTGCATTATGATCACAAGAGTCTCTCCAAGGTAATAGTGAGAGATATTGACATGGATTTGTTCAGTTCTTTGCTTTTTCTGTACTTGTGTAACACTGAACAGGAGTCATTATTTTTTTTTAATTTCCTAATCTAGATGAAATAGTAATGAGAAGTAGTGGTTTTTGGAAAGATATCATTCTTAAAGAATGTCCTCAGCTTCATAAATGTCTCCTACCAACCCTATTTCTTTCTTTTATTTTCATTTAGATCCTGAATCTGCCTGAAGTCATTAAGGATTCCAGATACAAAACTAATGAGCTGAGAGTCCAGAACAGAAAAGAACTTATTGACATATTGTCAACTCGGTGAGTTCATTGAAAGAGAAGAAATTATATTTAATCTGTTAACACAAACAGCCATGTATAAAGAGCCCTCATCATATGAAATGTTTACTCTAATCTTTGGAAATACTTTTATTTTTAGGAAGCATTGGGAACACTGTACAGATGTTAAGTATGCTGTCCTTTGCACACCAACTATCGCCTGGGCTACTAAGAGGCCAAGCCATAGTTCTGAGTTTCTAGAAATCATTTAACTTATTTTTAACCATTAGTTCATTAACTTACATTTTAGTGAAACAACCAGTGTGTTTTGCCTTTATGCCAGTGTCACTGATGGAAATGAAATGCTTGGAGCATATGTTGCTTTGGCTGTGACTGGGGTTTTAAAGTTTTCACTGTGAGTTGCTGTATCCAAGGGATTTTCGCTTGATGCTGCTTTCTGAAATGGTTATGTATTGTGGTTCTCTGAGCCTCAAATTCTCCCTGGGCAAATCCTTTTGAAATAAAAAAGACGTGTACTTGCTATTCTCCGTGAGAATCATCCTAATAAGTACTTTAGTTAAAGATGGTATAAAATAAAACTCAGGAACCTTTTAATCGAGAGATTAAGATTAAAATAGTGTAGCTATCATCCTCATTCTGTCTGAAAAGGCCTTTGTTCCAGGTGGCTTTGCATTTTCAAATGACTGTGGTACAACTGAGCTCTGATTGTGGTAACTGAAATGATTGTGGTAACGAAATGATTGTGGAAAATAATGAACTTTTAGAACTCATCTTTGACATGCCTTCCAAATGCACTGTGGTAGCATAGAGTAACCCAATCTTCTTACCATTTTTAAGCACTTGGAAGGGAATAGATATTTTTTGAAGTACTTTTTACCCCTTACATTATTTGTACTTAATTTTAGTTTCACAGCTGATTCATGCAAACTCATTATTTGAAGTTTGTTTTGTTTAATATGGTATCTTTCTGAGATATTCCACTGTGTCCATAATCTGGTGCTGTTTTGCCATCCACAGATAAATGTGGTTAATTTTGAATGCTTTTATTGATTTATTTATTTTAAAATGGATGATACCTTAATAAGAAACTAAAGTTCAAGAAACATTTGTTCTTTGACTGAATTGCCAGATTCCTCATTTGTTTTTATATAATGAGCTATTAGTTCATCAGATTACCTCATTGCTGTGTCATTTAACTGCAGTGTATCTTCTTTTTGGTTGGAGTTTATGTTCTGTTCTATTAGCAACACCTAGGCTGAATTTCTGTGTAATTCATATGCAAGTACAGCTGTGAATGTGTACACGCTTTTGGAATTAGATGCTTCCAATGCTATTGCATTATGTCACGATACTGTGAATTCATCTGGCTTTCATTTGTGAAACACTGACTTTAGCAAACATCTTTGACATTCACTGAGGTTGAATGTGTTTCCGTACACGTTTCTTGGTAACTTTGCTTTTGTTCACTTACGCACAGTTGTTTGTAAAATTATATGTAGTTCATTTTGAACGTTACTTGGAGTATTAAATGAATAGTTTGTCAGTGCTGAAAAATGTCAGCCCTTGAGAGATGAAGGGAAATGACAAAACAGTAATGGCATAATTTCACTGAAAAATATCTTAATTAAGTCATCGATTGCTTGATAGTATGTGGCTTCCAAAACGTTGAAAATATAAACCTAAGGTGTCTTAGTTAGAAAGAAACACCTGCAGGCCCTCCCTCACTGTATCTAAATTACTCTCCAACTTATGTTGAATTTATGGCAACCATACTTGGAACAGCTTAAAAGAGTTGTGATTGTCGTAACAGCGTATTCTACTACAATCACTTCTGTGGAAATGAACCCCTCCCTTGTGTGATGGAAGCTGAAAAGGAACACGAAAGTCTTTTGAGGATTTAGGTCATTTATCCACGTCTCATTTTGATGCTGTGCCAGGCAGGTTGCCTCCAACCTGAGGCAAAGGAGCTTTTTCCAGTGATGTTGCAATGGAAAAAATGAGCCACTTTGTTTGACCTGTCAGGCTGAGCAATAAAAAGCATGTAAAAATTTGCATGTATGTGTGAGAATCTGGTGATTTGCATGGCAGATACCTGGTTGCTTGGCTATATTGTTGCTGTTACAGTGTGCGTATGCTTGCTTACTTTCCAAGCTGTTGAGCTGAGATCCCACCAGAGCCTAGACTAGGCTTCTACTGACTGTAATAACCTGTCTCCTCCCTTCTGTCTCTAACTATTTCCAGAGTTATGAGTTACGTATTTATCTCCTTTTTTTCTTCATTCTCAAAATAGTCTGACTGCAATTCATGTCTAGCTCCTGAGTGCTTAGTAAGTGCAGGAACAAGGATTCTTAACATCCTTCTCTTACAGAAAAGGACTTCCAGGTTTTATTTAGGAGATGTTCAGACCTGCTCAAAAGGTCAGGAAGTCCCAGAAGTCCTGAGTGTTTAATTCACTGCATGTGTAGAGTTGAAATTTTTAAAAACATCTGAAGTCTGAATACCAAGGAGACAGTTGATGCCTTTTTTTGCTAGGGTAAATGTTAAGCAATTGAGATTCTTTAGCCACAGTTTGATTCTGGAAGTGTGTACAAAGGAAACATTGGTACAATTGGTCAACGTTAAGGAATGCTGTTTTTTAAAAGAAAGCTGTATCTTGGGAATTCTTGACTCAAATGACCTATAATTTAGGTTCTACTCACCACCTGCAGTAACCATGCCAGATTTTAAGGCAGTTAGATAAGCATGGGGATTATATAGCACTTAGAAAAAAATGACCTGAGTTTTCAGAAAGGTTTGGAATGACCTATTCATCACGGTCAGATATCCTGAGCTGAGTGAGAATTCAAGGTGGAGATGAATATTGTTTGAGACATAAATGTAGCCTGAAACAACAGCTCTGAGAGGTGTGAACTGCTCCATTCATTTCAGAAGGAATTTTCTCATCCCTTTTGTCCCCTGAGATATCTGAAGAGGGAGGCACATCTGTCCTCAGCTCTTCAACCCAGTCTCTTGCATGATGCCTGCTTCCAGAATCTCAGCTCCCTCCACAGAGGACACATGAAAGATAAGAAGGGGAGAGCAGGTTGGGGAGATAAATTTGTACAGCCATAAAGGCAGTCAGACCTCAATAAAAGGGATCAGCAGGTTGACCTCTCTGGAATGATAAGCGTGTTCTGAAAGACCCAGCTCTCACACTGAGTAAGAAGAGGGAATTACAGAAACCAGACCTAGAAATCTTGAGAGGGGGAGTGTTTTCATTTCCCATCTTATGTGGGGAAGTGAGTACAGCGCTGCAAAAACCAACGGGTTGTAGGATATTGACAAGGAAGTACCCCACGGGGCATTTTGTACTTGCTTTGCTACTGTTATTTCTGCTGTTATTCCTTTCCTATCTATGCTCTCCTTTCCTGCTGCGCTCTTTTTTCCTGTCCTTGTCTTCTTTCTCCACTTCCTATTTCTCCCCACGTTTAGTTCTTTCTCCTTCCACTGCCCTTGTTTGCACATCTACATTTGCTTTAAAATATAATTAAAAAAAAAAAAAAAGGTGTTTCAGTGCCTTGTGCATCTTCCTCTTTATTTAGGTGATGTTTTCCCTTGATGGCAACAAAGCAGAACTCCGTCATAAGCAAATTGCCTCTGAATGCATCTCTTTCTTGGATATGCACCAAGAGTCAAATTTAAGTGACCCTACCTGGGTGGAGGTTAGATTCAATGGCTACTGCAGAGTCCCCTGGGACTCCCTGCTCATGTGAGAACTGACAGACTACAGAGTGCTTCGGTTTTTATGTTTCCAGTGGAAACCTCTGGTTTGTGAGTTAGATGTACACCCATCCATGAGAACCAAATTTTAATTATGGCTTCCATCCCCCCACTGCTTTTCCTCTGCTTTCACCTTTGTTTCCTCTGGAAATGAACGGTACCAGACAAAACATGGATTATTTTGTGTGTATAAATAGAAACATACGAACACATGCTGTGACATACATGTGTAGTGTATGTATGTAATTCGAGACACAGCTGTGCAAAAGATGCCAGTTTTAAGAGAAGCTGTGTTAGTGAAGGGAGCTCAATCTGTTGACCTCCTTCAAATTACTCTGGAATTTGAACATTAATCCTACCCTGCACCACTGTAACATAGACACATTTTAAGACAGCGCAGCTAAACGTGTAGCACAGAGTACTTGGGAAATTAACCTGTAAGTGGAACCGAGTGTGTGAGGTGTAGGAGTGCAGGGGGGGGTGGGAAATAGCAGGCATTCTCTCAGCCTTTAAAGCAAAGCAGCTAGTGTAATAAGGAACACATAAATTCATCACGGTTAGTGCTCCTGCAGCTAAAGCTAAAAGAATCCACACTGTCTAGAGAGCTAAGTTATCATAGGCTTGAAATCAGAAGTGTTAGGGCTGGAAACGACTCGCAGTGGAACTTCCATTCCTAGCACTTACATTTTAAAGCCCTTATTCTTAACTCTGCACCGCAGCTGCACGTTGTGTATATAAGTGTGAGGGGGAAAGGAATTAGTAAGAAGGAAGCACAGTGGAATCTGATCCCCAGTTAATGAGATCTTTGCCAAATCGTTTCCACCTAATAGCAGAAGAGGAGGGTGCCTGCAAGCCTGTTTGTAAGATGTTTAATTGGCCTGACAAGTAGCACTGTTCAACTCGCATTTCGTGAGGCACATCCAATGTCTGTAAACCACCTTCCTTATCAGCAGTCCTTCTTCTTCTTCTAAACCCCTGTGGGTGAAGTCACTGTTGGTCACTCTACAGGAGTGGATATTTGAGTGCCTGCCTCTTCAGCAAGATTGGTACCTGAAATCGAAAAGATGCTTGAGCTCAGTGAGAGCAGCTGGTGAGGTTTGCTTTCCCTAGTCATCATCTGCCTCACCTTTGGTGCATAGATGGCTCAGCGGTATGGAAAGCAGCTTTGAAGCTGCCATGATTTGTCTTAAAATTATTTGTTTTATGTTGTCATCAGTTTCACATTTTATGAATTGGAATGTAAAAGAGATCCTAAATGTCTCAAACTTTTAAACTGTGAATTGGATAAGCTAATGAATATTTATTCTTATTTTTCTCACTGTTTGTTCAGCTTTTTAAAAAAGTGATTATGAAGTTTGAGATCCTTTCTGTATGTAAATCTGCTTTTTTTTTTTTTTTTCTGATAGCATACATTATTAGCTACAAGGCTGCTGAAATCATGGGAGATCTTTTCATTGATTTTTGAATGAAGCTGTTAATATGTAATTAATATTGTTGGGTCTCTACTTCCCCAGAAATTAAAAGAATAGCAACAAAATCTATGTAACTTTCTATTATTCTCGTAATGCTTTAAGTGATATTTGTTTTCCAGTTGATTTCCATTTCCTTTGTTGTAATTGCAGAAGTTGCAGTCCTTTTGCTTGTTTGAGAAAACGAGAGGAAGGCTTGGAAAAATGAGTACATTTCTAGTGTGTCTAGTTTAACATCTTCTGAATAACAGTAATAATAAAACCAGTGAAACAAATCCTGGAGAATGCTGGGTTTTGCTACTTAGGAATCAGAAGAAACACACTTTGCAGTATGTATGTATTTCTTCTCTCTGGACATTTTCCTTTCATTTAAAAATCACGTGGCTTTAAAAGGGCATGCAAAACATAAGGAAGGATTGTTGATATACGTTCATGTATGGCACATAAGGATGGAGAATAATTAAGACTTCTGTTATGGACATTCTTTCAAGTATGCAGAAATTTAAAACGAGTTTCAAGGTGGCTTTTTGGTACATATCTAGGCCTTTTTTTTGTGTGTGTGGCTGTCACACTGTGTGGACATTCATCCACAGGTGTGAGACATCTTTTAAAGTAGTTGACATATCCATCAGCAAAATATGTCGGTAGAATCGTGTTGATCCCAAGGATGTTAAGTGTCTCTTGCAGTTTTGCTGAGTGATTATTTAGTAGCTGAGAAGTGACTAATTAGACACTGACATGGAGATGCTTACAAAGTATTGAATAACTATTTTGAAAACTGTGTATTTACATTAGGGGATAATGATCTATTATTTGAATTTTCAATTATTTATGTACTTATTTATTTATTACTTTAATTTTGTATAGCATCTTCCAGAGATGCTAATGCAAGAAACTATAAAAGCTATGTAGGTTGCTCTGAAAGTAATGCCTCTTGTTATTTCCATGGAAAGCAACAACATATACAGAGAGCACAATAATGCAGGGTAAATTCTCAGCTACAAAACACTCCTTTTCAACACAGTTCTCACCATTAGCTATGCATTTTTGTTGTGCTTATAAAAATCTGCACCAGTGGAGGTGACCTGCTGTTTCTGGCTGCTGTGACATTGCTAGGAAAATGTTGCTCATGCAGTCTATCTTTCATCAGTCCAGAGAAATGGAAATCAGAGTGCCCTAATCCAGACTACATGGTGGGTATGATAGGGCAGTCCAGCTAAGACTGGCAACGTGCTCCATGGTCTTCAAATTGATATGGTGCCTGGTGTTACCGTGTTGCAAGAGAAAGTTGCCTTCTTAATTGCCCTGACTCTGGAAGTTTGAGCCTTCAGCTTAGTCAGTTGTGATGTAGCAGTCAGAAATGATGGTCTTTCTGGGTTCCAGGAAACCCAGAAGGATCACTCTTTTCCTACCAAAACCAAAAGACACTGCACATCACTTTACCTGCTGAGGGCTACATCTTGAACTTTTTCTTTGATGGGGAATTCACATCTTGCCACTTCACATTGCAGCCCATAATGGTAACAACAGGTCTCATCTCTGGTAATGATGAGACCCTGGAAAATGTCACCTTCAGCCTGATATTGGTTCAGTAGGTCGTGACAATCTTGCATATGGTGTTCTTTCTATTCTTGTGTGAGAGTCTGTGGGACCTGCCTGGCACAAACTTTGCAGTATTCCAACCATTGTTTCCTGATACATAGTTCCCTGCTTGTAATCTGCTGATTTGCATGAATAGGCAAATCAAAACACTCTTCATTTTGTGGTGTGACAGCTGTGCATGGCTTGTCTTTCACATTGCTCTTGTCACTGCTGAGAGGTCCTGCCTTGCTGTGCTCACATCCACTCCTTGGACTCAACAAGCATTAATGAATGCAATTTTTTCTGTACGGAGGAATTCAGTGATGCACCTCTACTTCACTCACTTCCATGTCAGATGCCATTTTGTCAGTGCCCCTTTGCTGCCATCTGTCACATAACATATTTACTTTGTGTAATGGAATATTGGCTGGAGTGTTCAACCTCTACTGTACTACCAACAGACGGTGGTGGGCCAATGTACTAAAATCAGAGGCATTACTTTTGGGGCAGTCTTTTACTATGTTAACTACCTCTTAAAGAGATAATTAGTGCTGAAGAGAGTAAGTGTAGGTATTTGAAACATGATGGATTTTGATAGAAGAAAACGCAAACTCCAGTCATGCTGCAAAACACAAGGATGCTGTGGTGAACTTGGAAGGGAGGAGAGGGTTTTTGTGGTCATCTATGTAAATAAAACCAACCAATCAAAAATAAAAACTGTCACAGAATCCTAGATGTTGCAGTTATGTCTCCATTTGGTTCAAATTGTTCTAAATTAATTATCATGAGCTTCCTATAGAAAGCAGTATCTTGCTTCTGTAGTTGTTCTAAACTTACTTTATATGGAATTGGATGGCTCTATTCTTTAGAGGAGTGTAAGAGAATGTGCTTCCACATAGGATATAGCAATAACCATGTGTCCTAGATGACACAAAAAATGGGGTATATATAAGGAATGTACACAAAGTGGATTCATTCATGCTTTATAGATCTTTATTTCATTGAAAGCCATAAAACGTACTTGGAAAAGGCTTCAGAAACAAAATGACTTTTCTGATATAAAATGTAAGACCTACTATGACAGCTCATGAATGACTGCCAGTACATGTTTGACAAGACCTGATGCACTGCAGATGAGTTTGACATCTGAGATGTGATCACCAGTAAATGAATAGCTTAGACATTGTAGCTGTTTTTTGAAGCACAGAAAAGGCTAACAATGTTTTTATAACATACGGTAAACACAGTTTATATTTATAAACACAGATTATATTTAAAGGAATGTTACTAATGCAGATTAAAGCGGAATCAGTTTGGTGCAGTAGAAGCAGGTTTTAAAGTCTAATAGAAATGGAAGCGTTTTCATGACATTATCCAAAATGATGTCACTTCCAGGCACCTCAGACTGATAACTTGCATAGTAGAGTGCTGGTAAATCTTTTTGCTTTTAATCTCTTCCATCACAGCATCCAGAAATTGTATGTTTTGCTGTGGCATAATTTTTAATAATCTGAAGACCCCATTGCTTCAAGATTATTGAAGTTTATGGCATGCCTTATGAGTTTCACTAGCAATTCTTAAAAAAGAGAAGGGAGTTTAGGTCTTGTTTTTCAAGAAACAACTACACCTGTGGTTTGTGAAGGAAATAAGGTGAGAGCCTTTTTTTTTTTAATTCAAATTTTGGACTTTTGGAGGCTATTCCTTGTATGGCTCTATAATGTTTTTTGGATTACCTTACTGAGTATATAGTTCAAATTTGGAGTTCTTTCTTTAATGTTGCCTGCTGAATTTAAAAATATAGGAAAAACAGGTATTTAGTAGGATTTCTTCCTGTGAAGTAGCATTTCCATTAGTTCAGCCCATGATACATTTTCAGTTCTTATTGTATTTTTAAGCCTGAAATATCCTTAATGTTAACTACTGCAAAATCTGATTCCTCATTTATGTATCACAGCTTCAGTTGCTTCCCAAGAACTGTGCAGAGTCCTACCTAAACTGCAAATAAAACATCATGGGGAACCACTACCTGCTTTCAGTGAAGAAAATCTTAGTACAGGCTTCACAGTAAAGATTCCACCAATTGGTTTGTTCTCCATTTTTTTCCCCAACTCTTTTCAAAATGAGTATGAGTTCAACAACTAAAAGTAAGCTATTTTGAACATGTAAAATACTAGTAATAATTGGGAGCAGCTAAGCTACATAATCGAAATGATTATACAAATAAATCATAGATAATTTAAATGGCATTTTTGTGATTATGTCTATAACAAAGCATTTTAGAGGGAAAAGGGATTCATCTGGAAATAAATAAATTAAATCACCTGTTTGAGCTCTTCTGCAGCCATTTGGTATCATTGAGGTTCTTGAAGACAGACCATTTTTTTAGCCTTTTAGGTGTATCCAGCAGTGATTTTATGTATATATATATACATCAATGTATGCTTTCCCACTGAAAGACAGATGATACTCTAAATCTTTTAGATTAGAAAAGGAGATTATGTGGTGAGTAGGGAAATACAGAAGGCAGTATCGAAGCATGTGGTGTTTTAAAACAAGCAATAAGAGCAAAACTTTATCTAGTCCTCACAAATTCCTGGTGATATATATTTCTATTTTCAGTAGAGAATTTCAGTCTTTTACTGCTCTTGGAAGTTTATGTTGTCTATACTTCATATTTTGGAGCACTGAACTGCTATCAGTGAATACTTAGTAACCTGAACTGCAGGCAGTGTGCATTTTTAATCCATGTCTTATCTTCTATCAGATTTCAAAGCAGCATTTTTCCCTTACTAACGAACAGCAGATATCACAAAATCACAGAATGTCAGGGATTGGAAGCGACCTTTAATTCCATTTAAATTGGAATGTCTTTTAATCCCAAATTATTATTTTTTTAAATGAGAGTTTTATGACCTTTGTTAAAATAAATAAATAAATAAATAATGTGATAATCTTCTATTTTCTTGAGAAATGATACTTCATTATCTTTAGAATACAGTTTGCATACTCATTTATTTTGATTTTCCGTGTTATTCCTCCTTCAATTTCTACCACTATTATTTGTCATCTTTGCACCTACAAAGGAGGAGGAAAAATTCTATTTCTGAGGAAGTGCCATACAAAACTTGGGTATTTCCTATTTATAGTGAAAATTGCATTGGATATTGGGATTAACTCCCACAAAGCATGGACTTCTGCACGGGAAGAAAGACATTACCAGTAAAGCTTGGATCCATACCTATGCCATGTATTAAATGAAGTCAACTCTTTGATATCAGTACTTTCTCTTCTTTATTCTGAGTATCATTAGAATCTGAGTAGTCTTCAGCTGATCTCTGTACATATATGAAAAGATAATTTGTAAGTTTTCTTTGTAATGATTTAATTTTTTTCAGGCGTTAGGGACGAGCTTGGTCTTTGTTTACTTTGATCTATTTCTCTCTGAAACTTTAAAGTTGTTTTTGCATAAGAATATGCTGGAAATATAGCTGAAGGCTACTGATATTGTTCCAGATAAGACTTGGTTGAGCAACGGAATACTAGTCATTCAAGAGATCAAGATTTCTCCTAATTTCATTTCTGTTGGGCCTTTATACCCCATTTCTTTTCAGGTTTGTTCCTATCATGATGGAGATCTTTCCTTTCTAATAACATGGCCTACCTCTGTGTCATTTAGGGACTCCAAATAAGTTCATTTGCTTCAAAACTCCAGAAAGTTACAGAAAATGCCAAGCAAATGAGAGAAGAAAATGTAGCGAAAGAGGAAAAATGCAGTAGAGTAGTGCTACCAGTCTGGAAAATGAATGCTTAAGAAAAATAAGCTAAGCTTTTTGTGTATGAGAAAAGGACAAGAAGCTCTCCATTCACCAGCATAGCCACAGAGTGTATTTGCTGAACTGGATATCTTTAGGATAGATTATACAATCATAAGGCAAATAAACATGTAGTCAATGTTGTTATCTGACCAAAAAATGTGGCTGTTAGTCCTGACATATGTTTTGGATGTAATGAAGGAAAAACACTGTGGTGCTTTAAATCAGCTTTTATTGAACAGTGTTGCATGTTAGACTATACCCACTTTATAACTTTTTTTGTTGTTAAATATGTACATAAAAGAAAACAAATGTGAAGCACATTACTGTAATTAAGGACTGGAGGGAACCCGTTGATCCTTATTTGAAACTGCTGATAAATTTAGCTTTACATCATCACTGGATTTCTTCAGATGAGCAGATAGAAGTCAGTTCAACTAAGTTCTTTGCCCTGTGGCCTTGGATTTGCATTTCTGAGAAACACATGTAGTACATTTTCATTAGGGTATTGACTGGGAAGAAATCAATGGGGAAGGGTATGGAAGCAGTGAGAGGGGGAGGAGAGGTTTTATACCTTTTCCACAATCTGATGCACCGAGTTGAATCCACATGCTTCTTATTTATTCTTAGGTTTTCAGAAAAAACAACAGTCGAGTGGTTGCAGCTCTTTGAAGGCAGTGGAGTTCCATACGGTCCAATCAACAATATGCAGCAGGTATTCTCGGAGCCTCAGGTTGGTTTTCAACAAGCCTTTTCCATGCATTATTACATGTGTTTTACAAACCCTAAGTAATGATCACTTTTCCTGTTACTCAGACCTCATTTCAGCTATATTAAAATGGGATTTGAGACTTTTATTGGGGATTGAGCATAACGCCAATGATATGTTGTAATAAGAAATAAATACAGATCTCTGAATTATTTACATGCTTGGGAACACAGATGCTGCCGTGATGTTTTAAACCATAGGTATTCCATGTCTTGAATGGCATTTCAAAAATGTCTGATAAGGGAAGGAAAGAAACTGTAATATTTAGTGATCACATTCTGTCAGATGCATATTTTCTCTTTTCTGCACGTTTACTCTGAATATCTATTCAAAAAAGTACCTTTCTTGTAGCCCACAGTCAATTTTGTACACTTTTGTGTACAGAATATGGATAACTAGAATTTATAGTTTTTAGGGGGAAAAAAAATGAAGCACAAAAATCTAAACAATATTCTTGCTTTCCAGCTTAGGTGGAGTTAGGATATCTGCATATTCACTGATTCCTCCCCTTCTGTTGGGTTAAAGGGCCTAACAAACTGTCTTGAAGAGTGTAACAGTAGTTCCAGCTTTTCTATTCTGTGATTAATCTCCTTAAAATTAATTTCTAATAATGGAAGTAATGAGAAATGATTGGCTGTTGAAGAGGAAAGGAAGCCAAACTTTTGTGTCCCTTGTCTTTTGTCAAGAAGTGTTTGTCAGGAGTGCAAATCAAATTGTAGTTTTTTGGAAAGGCCGGGCAAATCTCTATCCTAAAGGAATATGTTTATTATATACGTTTGTTATAAATACGTTTATTGTACTTTTAGAAGTATAAACCAACATTATTAGGCCACCATGAGGACAGAAATGTCTTTCTCAGATAAAAGCACTCCTTTACCTTAAAATGATTTAGTACCATGCTTCAGAGTAAGCATGGGCCAAATTCTTCACTTCATAACTTCCACAGGGATTAAAATTCAGCTTTGAAGAACATACAGCTAGAGTCTTTATTTTGCTCAGAACATGGCTGTGTTGGCTGTGCCTGGGGCAACACTAAAAAGATGGTCTGTGGGGATTTTTTGGTGAAGCATCAAACTTAGAGAAGTTGGTTCCACTATGAAACTGCTTTTTAAAAGGTCGTATGTTGTGGAATGGCAGCCTCCCAAACTGAAATAAGATTGGCTCAGTTACCCTGTTCTACTTAGAGTTCATTTAAATATTAAATAACCTGACAGAGTTAGCTTGTGCACAAAAGCTATTACACAGCTTTGCAATAAAGGCTTTTCAAACCATCTTCTCATAAAAGGGCGTACTGATTTCTGTGTATATGGTGGGCTCGTTTGCTTGTTTTTTATTCTGTATAAAACTACTTGAAAACGTTGTCGTTTCTGCACCATTCTCTGAAATAAATGACACTCAGTCACCATGTTCCTATCACTATTGGAAATGAAGTAAGAATATATGTGTTAATGTTGCATTTTATACTTGTGTTTGATTTCTGGTGCTGCCTTCACACACACGGAATGGCCTGGGTTGGAATGGACCCCAACCCATCTTTAAATATCTTGAGAGGCCATTCAGGTCTAGCAGCTTTTTGCCACTGCACGTTGTTGAGTGTGCCTCTCTACCTGCTCATCCTTCTGCTGTTGCATAGAAAGCACACAGCTGGGATAAACACACATACTTGCATATAGCTTTGCTCTCTTATAACCTCGTCTGTAATTTCGGGTTCTTAAGCCTTGATAGTGCATTGGGTCAGTGTCTGCGTTTAAGGAGAAGCCTATCTTGACATCTGAAAATGTGGAATCCAGGTCCTCTGCACCTAGAAGTCCCAGTTACAGCAGAGAAGGAATGGCTCACACCAATGAGCACATGCTATAATAGCAGCAAGATTTTTCTCATGTATAAAACTCAACTCAGTTGTTAAGTTCTCTATATCATTCTCTATAATGGTCCATTATAATGTTCTTGTTTGATTTGCTTATGTTTGTCTTCCCCAGACTCAGTTTAGATTGGAAAGCTGTCGCTTAGTTTGTAATCAAAAGCCTTAAAAATACTGTGTAACAACAAGGATAAATACTTGTACCAAGCCTGATGATACTTCAGTATAGATAAACTTCTGATAGATGGTTCTTAGGTTTAGTTGAGCTCTTCCATTTTGGTGTTAGCCAGCAGAATAGGATCTGAATGCAATTCCATTTTTTAATTTATTGCCACTGTCTTCCTACTAATCTACAGATTTTGTTAATCTGTAATGAAGTCATCATTCATTGTAAGCACAATCTGGCACAATTAGTGACCAATCACAGATAGAATCATAGAATCATTAAGTTTGGAAAAGACTTTTAAGATAACCTAGTCCAGTCATCAGCCCATCCTCACCATGCCCACTAAGCATGTTCCTTAGTGCTGCTTCTACACATTTCTTGAGTGCTTCCAGGAACAGTGACTCCACTGCTTCCCTGGACAGCCTGTTCCAATGCTTGACCACTCTTTCTGAGAGGAATTTGTTCCTAATATCCAACCCGAATCTCCCTTGGCACAACTTGAGGCCACTGCCTCTCATTCTATCGCCAGTTACCTGGGAGAAGAAACCGACCCCTTGTGCCAGCTCAGCTCTTAGTGATGCTTCCAAGGGTGCACACAGCTGGAGCCAGCCAGAGACAGAACCTTGAAAATTGTTGCAGTAACTCAGAGGAGGAATGGAAGCAACTTGAAGGAGGTAGGAAGGACCAGCTAAAGGAGGTGACTGAAATGATCTAATGGAACTTAATCAGCTGCAGGTGTGTTTTCAAATTATATTTTATTTTAACTAACTCAGAAGACAAAGAGGAGTTTGTATAACTTCTATAAACTGAGATAAAGCAACACTTTTTTTTTTTTTTTTTATCCCAGGGCATATTGTTAATGTCATTACAGCTTCAATCATACTGACAGTAAGCTGCCAAAAAACATGGATATATATATATATATATATTTAACTATGCTGAAGTGCCAAGTGATACTTTTTTTTTTTTTTTCCCCATGAACAGAATGAAACGTCCACTTTTCCCACCAATTGTAATCATTTATTCATTTGTGAAGCTAAAATGGATACCACAGGCAGTTGTACTGCTATGTAAATCAGTCTGTGGATAGAAGTGTGTGCTTGTGTGTGTGGTTGTGCATGTATGGTTAAAAGGGTTGAGAGAAAAAGGGGCCAACTTAGTAGTAAAGGAGACAGTTTTCTTAAAAACGAGAGGGAGGAAATATTCATAAAAACTCTTACAAACTTTTAATAGTACAGTATAAACTATTTCCATGAAGCTTTTTATAGTCAAACTTTTTCAAGCTATTAAAAAAAACCAACAACTATGTTCTTTTAACTAGACCAAGATAGTACAAAACATTAAAGGAATTCTTAAAACGTTTTAAAAACTTACCAGTGACCTCAGTATGGTCCTATTTAGGATACTCTGGGGAACATGTGTATGAAATACAATGT